>NC_137433.1:27534473-28276973 GCF_964374335.1 Astatotilapia calliptera
ACCTCATCAGCAGCATGACGTCCATTTGTGAGGGATAAGGGAGTAGGGAGCACACAGGCGCACATGGACAAGCACTCAGCCACCCCACCCATACACGCACACACACCAACACGAGTCTTTGTATCCAGGGCTTGAAAGGACGTTAGATTGACTTGCATATTAATTTCCTGGATACTTAGACAAACATAAGAGCTGCTTGCCCAACCCTAAACTTAAAGAATGTCTCCACCTTAAATTTTGAAAACTTTAATAATTGATATCACAGAGAATAGGCAGTACCAAAGGGAACTCGCCATCACATCACTATGTAAACAGCTGTATGTCCCCACAATAGGAGTAATACCTGGAGCACGTAGATACACATTTATTCATGCACACATGCACTCTGAATCCCATCTGAGATCCTAAAGACTGCTCTCTAACCATCACTCCTAGTTACAGACCTATCATGCAGAAATGCTAACTTATTCATGGCTTTCATGCCAACCTGGATGCAGAGAGGAAACTGAAGCTGGCTAGGGCAAGGCACAGGCTGCTGTGTGTCTGCATATATGCATGTGTGTTTGTGCACGGATAATCATTCTCACAGCAATCTTTTCCCCCGGATGCTTTACTTGGCCGTGTTTTACATCGATTTACGGTTATAGGTTAATTAATCAGAGATGAGTGCACTCAAAAACAGAGATGCACTCATTTGGGACATAAATCCTGATGTACTTGCCTCTGACTTATGGCTTTTAATATTTTTTGAAACTGTTGACTTCATATCCTTACTAGAATAGAAATACTGTGCTCTGCAGTGTCACATATTCATATTACTGTATCACCTCTTAGTGGGAGCATTTGTGGCCAGTTTGCAGTATCATAAAATTACAGGACACACACAAGCCCCTGATAAAAAAATGATGAAACATTGTGAAAAATGTTAAACTGCTGCTGTGTTAAACATTCAGAGTTACCGTTGTTCATATCCGTTATAAAGCAGAATAAAGTTCGTGCTTATGTTGCTGCTGCAGCAGCAGCTAGTCATTCCTGAGTACAAAGCATTTTCTTTTATTTAGCTAACAGCCATTCTACTTGATTGAGTAGCACTGTTAGGGTAAAAATAATAACTAGAATTTTCCAGGAGACCAATTAAACTTGTGTGAAAGTGTCACTTACCAGTAACACTCGGTGCTAAAAATGTGGTGACAATGGGAGATCTGTATACCCTGTAATACTTAATATTGTCTCCCAATTATCATAATATCACCCCCGAACTTCATTGTCTCACTGTCTCTCTGTCTCTCTGTCTCTGTGTTTAATCTAGGTTAATGTGCATTTGTGCACATATACATCCACCTGTGAGTGACGTCTCCCTGTGAGAACTTTCAGGCATCTGATGATCGTTATTCCGCTGCTTACAGGCAACGGTTCCACATCGTTTTCATTTATATAATATATTCCTGTATTTCTGCATAAATTGACATCATCCAGGATCTGTAGAGCCTTCACTTCGGGTATTTGACAGTTACTTCACAAGGAGGAAATATAATAACAGATGTGTGATACACATAAACACAAAGACACACATGTGCACTCTGTAAGGAAAAGCAGAATATGTCCTTCTTAATTCCTGTGTTTTTGTTTGCTTGTAGGCATTGTTTTTAGTCACCAGTATGAACTATGTAAAAACAATCTGCAGCTAACTTGCTTTATTGGGTATCAGGTATTATAATAGCTTCCGTTTAGTGCAGAGAATAATTTGGTGTTGGTTAATTTAACACTGATGCTACACTGATTTTTTTTCAGATCATATTTTAACACAAGTATTATCCTTTTTGTGAAAACCAGTGAGAATATGCGTGCACTTTCCTGATGATAAATTGGCCTAGTGTCACCATGTAGCTTATTTTAGTAGAAATGCACACAAGTTTTGCAGAATAAGGAGTTCGTTTTCTGTAGAAAGGGCAGTAACTTGCAATGTGAATACATTTTAAATTAAAGTTCAATTAAAGCTTATGTTTGCATATAAAATTATACGCATTAACAGAATATTATGGCCCTGAAAGTTGTGCAGACGGTTTAGTGAACTCTGACAGTGTTTCCAAAAACCAACAGCATCATTTTCAGGCATGCAGGTGTTTGCCAGTGTGAGATTAGAACCTTGTAAGCCTCACTTTCCTGTTTGTTTACAGCATCCACATTGGGATATCAATTATAAGATGACAGGAACAGCTGAACACAGGATGCACCAAACGTTGCATATAGAAAGATTAGTGATCAGCAGTATGTTCGCCTCAAGTTTTAGATGAAAATACATATCTGCTGTTTTTTCTGTTTATACTCGGAAAATAAACAGGCTGCAGCACCCATTAGAGTACAAAGACGGCAGGTAGCATGCCGATTCAGTGATTGGCTGACAACAGCACAATAGCAGTTACCTCTGTAAATGGGCTCTGTTTCTTTCTCAGCTGTCTGTATGATCCACAGGTGAGCTGCAGCCATTAGGACTCAGGCAACAGCAGCAATGGCAGTTTTAACAAACGATGCTCCTCCAGCAGTCCAGCTGTAAAACACACAGCTCAGCAGGCCTCAAATAGACACCCAATCACCTATACCGTTTTGTGATATAAAGCACAACAAAACTCCAGTGTCTCCTGCAGGCTTAGTTACAAAACCTACACGAGTCTTTCAGATAAACACTGGAATGACTGGTGTGTAAACTGGTGAGTCCAAGTACAGACATGACGTGCTTAAATATCTTCACATGAATGTAAAATTACATATTACTCAAATACAGTATTTAAATATAACTTAGATTCTGTTTCTGCTTTTATGTATGTTTTTTTATAAACGTTTTTTAAGTTTATATGTAGAAAATATGGTGCATTTTGTATCTGTTCAAACTTGACTAGCTACAACATTTAACACAGTCGTTCTGTATTGGGTAGGGAGTCTGTCTTGCTTTCACTTTCCTGGGAGTATCCATTTAAGTGCTACTTTAGGAATTTTGGCATTCATAGCCTAGCCATGTAAAAGATCGCTGTTTCATTTCATCAGCAATGCTAAAGCATTTAGTGTTTTTCAGCATGTTTTTGCTGGTGTTCTTGTTTCACCAACAGATTTTAAGGATTTTTATTTTATAGCTAGCTGTTTTGGAATGATTCTGGTCTCTGGACGTCAGTTTGTGTTATTCAGCGGCATTCTGAACCATATAGCAGAAGTGATTTTAACATCACTGTTTAACATTCTTATCTTCGTGTTGATGCTGTAATTACTTGATTCCCAGATGGGCTGAATTCTGGGATAAGCTGTGCAACTTTTGACAATCTTGATTGTATGTCTTTATTTCTTGCTGGCACTGTACATTTAAAGGTAGACTCACTCTTGGATGCACAACACATTATTTAATTTATTAGGATGTTGTTTCCATTTTAATTCAAGCAGGTTATGAGATCCATTCCACATGAACTGTATGTTGCAGTCATAGT
Source organism: Astatotilapia calliptera (assembly GCF_964374335.1). NCBI lineage: Eukaryota > Metazoa > Chordata > Actinopteri > Cichliformes > Cichlidae > Astatotilapia > Astatotilapia calliptera. Next base: position 27,537,947 of record NC_137433.1, read on the forward strand.
ACATATCAGTGTGACAGCGGTTGCTTATGTAAATGTAAATAAATACACACTCGCCTGTTATGAAAATTTATTTGTGATGATGCGTTCGCCCTGTGAAAGATTGGGCGTACCCTGCCTCTCAACCTATGGTAGCTGGGAAAGGCTCCAGCTACCATAGCTACCCCCCCCCCCCCCACCACCACCCTACCAGACCCTGACAAGGATAAGCAGAAGAGAAGGGATGTATGGATGCATGGATTACATTTATACAGAATTTGGGAGGTAATTACCTAAGATCAAGTGTACAGTTTTGATATGGTATGAATTATTTAAATGTTTCCATTTGATCCTGCTTATCTTTCACTTTGTGCCACTTTGTATAGATAAAACATACTTATGTCTCTTCTGCATTAATCTGACAGCTGTAGTCACTTTTCATGTGATATGCTGTTATAGATGATACCAATGCTTCCAGCATTTTGGTCTTGTGATCACTTGAAAAACTCTCTTTAGTCTGAGTCTTTTGTGCCATTTCAGTTATTAGTTATTTGCAGCTACAGCAAACATTTTCGTTTTAGCTTGTTTGATTTAAAAAAAAAAAATAGAAAAACATTATTTTAAATGTATGTCAAAAAGCAGTTCAAAGCAATGAATAGAAATGACGTTAGAAATATTTTCCTGTTTCTTACATCCTTATTTACCATGTCATAAAATGTAATATTTGACTTGTGCCACTTTAGGAAAGCAAAGGGTTAAACTACAGATTAATCAATAAAGTAGTAAAACCTAGAACCACCTTGGTTAAGCAGAACAGTAACGCAGTCTACTTTTTATAGTTTTACATTATTTTTTACTTTGAAAGAAGTAATCTTGCTTACTTGTAATTAAGTATTTTTGCAGTGGTAAGACTTTTTGCTAACAGAAGAAAAGGCAGCAAAGGAGGCTGAAGTGCCAAAGGAACAGGAAATTGCTGCACGTTGCTACTAAACTTTTAAAGCCACACAGTGGCAGAAGGTGCCTGTGATCCTTAAAGGCTAGCACAAGGATGTGAATTAGTTGTAAGACATTACTGGAAGCCAATAAAATGAGCAGAGGATATCTGTGACACTCCAGGAAGTTAATGTCATGGATTCTGTTCTACAGGCTGGAGAGAAGACTGGCGAATATAAGAGCTGTACTCTTTTAGTCAGGAGATGTAAAAAGGCCTGAGTGTGAGCCGAGCTGAGTCCCTGAAGAATCGCTGTTGTGTGCCTGCTGTCTGTCCCAGCCTGGGCTCTGATGGTTGCTCTATTTCAACCACAGTTCTTCCACACAGAGTCCTAATGCGCCTGGGACAACTTCACCAAGATAAGTAAGATAAGCTCTGACATGAGCATATTTCCAGAGTTCAAACTAACTGGCGTATATCTTGACATTATTGAGCTCGAATTATATCCCGCCCGCCTCCCACACTTTGCAACACTTCCACTTCAAAGTGTATGTGAGAGTGTGAGAGAGACCGACTGAGATAGAGGGAGAGAGATTAAAGATTGTAAAGACGGAGTATGTGAAATACTCAGGAGTTGTATGTAGTTTGATTTGGTTTGAAACTTGGAACATTTGCCTGACTATTGATGTTAGGAGATTTAGATGCTTTTCTCATCTGGGTTTGTGTGTATCTATAATGATTCACCTGCGTTTGTCAACAGCATGCAGTACATTGATATCAAACGCAGAATTTTAATGATTTCACACAAAGTTGTTGCTTATAATTATACTATAAGATAAGATTCATTCCAGCCAAAAAATTGCCAAAGAGGTGCTTTTGTTTGCATCCACCTCACGTTTTAATTCCAGCCGGTTCAATATAAGATTTTTCTGACAACTACACGGATATCTGCAGTGAAAAAAAGATAAAAGCAGCAAAGCGATTATGTTTCCTCCATCACATTGCACAGCCCTCTATAATGCCTCAACTGCATGATGTTAAATGGGTTTTGCTTTTAAAGCAAATTAAATGATAACAGATGAGGCAAGGGTTGGCAGACAGGAGTGCATTAGTTTACACTGAGGAACCACTGTATAGAGTTTGGCATTGGGCCGGTGGAGACACACTGTACTGAACTGTTACAGTAACATTATAGCAATAGTGCCTGACAGGCTTATACTCAGGAGCACAATTACACACACACACACACACACACACACACACACACACACACACACACACACACACACACACACACACACACACACACACACACACACACACAGCTGCGTTCACAGGTGGCTTGTTATAATGTAATGATAAGCCCAAGACCTGACACAAGTTAGCTTTGCCTCTCATGAGTTTTTTGACATGATCTAGATGTCGACATACATGCTGACATACATGCTCACAGGTACACAAAACACAGTATATGACAGCACACACACACACACACACACACACACACACACACACACACACACACACACACAAGCAGTTATGTTTGTGCTTTGTGGCAGGCTTTCAGTTTTAAATGTAACAAATTGATGTTGATTTTGGCTTAGTTCAATGCTGGGTGTACACACTAGTGTGTCTGTGTGTGTCTGTGTGTAAGAGAGTCGGGGAAAGGCTAAGTGGAGCACGCATCGCTAACATCAGATAGTTCATGTAGCATAAATTTAAGCAACAACTTTTTGAACTTCGCTGTTGTTTTCAGATTTTTACCTGATGGCCTCTCTGATGAGATGAGGGTCAAGGAAAGTAAGGGCTCATTTGTAAAATCCCAGTTACAGCAGTGTGCGTGCGCGCGTGCCAGGCCCGGGACCACCTAAGAGGGAAGGCGGTAGGCGCCCTGAGATCAGCGCAGAGACAACTGGCAGCAGACTTTGAACCTGATCATATTCCGATTCGCATTGACAAAAGCGGCGGCGGGGGGGGGGGGGGGGGGGGGGTCGAAGGAGGACCTGCATCTTTATTGTGTCATCAAAATTACCAGTGACAGTTTGCGTCCTCGGCCCGGAGCAGAGCAGAATACAGAATACCAGTTAATCTTATTGACATTCCCAATAACCTCTTTGTGTTTTTTTCCTGTGTCGACACTATTAATAGCCCCCAAGATTTCTCTTTCTCCAACGCGCATTCCACTGCGTAAAAATAGAAATACAGTTGTCCATAACTGGCACCCATTGACACAATAGCTCCCGTTCCATAGACGTAGCTCCTCCCTATGCATGTGTGAGAGAGAGTGTGTGTGTAGCGGGTGGGTGACAGCTGGGCTTGCTGCGCTCCGCTTCAGTCTGGTAAGAAGCTTCATCTCCAAATAGGATGACCGTCGGCTTTTGTGGAAGGGACTGCGTTCAGCTCCGTAGCTAGTTCTGGGACACCCGGTTGTTTGTGTTCGTACAGTTTACCTGAGGGAAGTTTACGAGGCAAAGCGTCCTTTTTTGTCACTAGTGTGGATTTCCGATGGATATTCCGATTTGAGTGGTGTGATTTGAGCGCGGCATGTAACAAAAAGAAGCGCATGAGAAAAGTAGCGCTCGTATTGTTATCCTAAAGCGAGCACCATCTGAACTGCTTTGAGGGACACATCTCATGGATTACTAAAAGGCAGAGCTGTGTAACCACTCCGAGGGATATCCATTCATGAGCTGAAGGTGAGATTTCTTTGTTTACGTCTAACTTCATGCGCTCATAGCCCGTACCAGCCTTTCTCAAACCCCGGAGGCTTGTTTTCTGTGCAGCCAGGCTACCGGGCGACAAGTGCACCAGCTTCGCGCGGTAACCGTATCAACTTAGTATGTTTTCGGGTATTTACAAAAGCATTTTTATTAAATGTGTGAATCAGAATGTGTACATTTTACATTCATATAAGAACTGTGATCCTTTTCCGCAAGAAAAATACCATCTGGTGATTTAAACAGATCATAATTTCGTGCGTAATCCCTCCTATGCTGTTTGTTCATATAGTAGAAAGAAGTGTAAGTCTCGTAGGACCTATTTTGGATCAAACTAGTGCGTCTAAACACGAGAAAAAACAATACCAGTGTATAATTTCAAAATATGAAAATAAGGAGGGGAAACGTGTTTGTAGGAACTTGCTGGAGTGGACCGACTGTAGTCCTCCCGCCCCATGACTTCACAGTGCTTACTTTCAAACTACAGCCATTAAACACACTTATTAAGATATTAATGTTAATGTTATGAAAACGCATAATACTCGAGTCCTCGCTTCATTATTACAGTGCATGACGGGATTTTCATTTGCAATTTATTTCCACATTACGTGGAGTAAATGTATCTGTATTTAAAGCAGATATTCATAGGGTGGACTAATTTTGTTAACAATCTTTCTACTTCACAGTATTTCTACAAAACTCTTGATTGAATCACAGGGATGTGATGTGAATTAATCATTTTACATTCATGTTTTTATTGCGAAGTGAGCTACTCTGCGGGCTGAGACTTTCTTCCTCTCTCTCGCTTTCTGCGTGTGTTTCATACACACAGAGGGACAGGCACACTGGTTAGGGTGTGTTCAGCCACCAGGTGATGGAGTGGTCACTGTTACTCTTTTCCAAAAGATCAGTCAAATGTTTCTAATATTGACCAGGGGCGCAGGTTGAGAAGTGGATTAGCCAGTAGAAGAAGTGCTTCTGCACATTATTTCTATTTATTTATCAAGCCTGGAGGAGAGATAGAGGCCTCACAAACCACATCCAACACAAGTGCCAACACCCAGTTACTCTGTGATTGCCCCTCTCTTCCCTTCCCTTCTCCTCTCCTCTCCTCGATTTCCCCAGAGGCACTGGGAATAGCTGGAAAAGGAATTTTCAAACTCTGAATGTAGGTTATAGATTAGAAAGTGTGCAAGTGAGCTGATAGAAATGGGTGAATCCAAGCACTTTTGAATGCAGACCGCAAAATATGCATCATGTCAACTGTTTTCCAGATGCACCACATGGTGTATCAGCCTTTTTTTTCTAAGTGGAAAAAGAAAAAAAAACTTTACACCAGCTCTGAGAGGAAAGGGTGTTGTAGTTCATGTTTTCCCTGAAATGCCTGGAAATATTTGGGGCTCCTCTGTGTTTTTTCACGTGTGACCTTATGTTTTTTTGCTGTCAGCATACACACTGTGCTGGGTATTACACACAGATCTTAAATGGGGAAAGAGCAAAAATGTTTTAACATGTTACCTCTTCTCCTCCTACAACATTAGCCTGGAGGCATTGAAAAATCCTGGAGGCATTTTTTTTTCTTAAGATGTTGCACAGCCCGCAAGTCCCACCATATTGCCTCACGCAGCATACAGCACCACCAATAAGAGTGCTAATCCTACTATTAGCACTTTATATTTTGACATGTTGGTTGTGCTGACACATGAATTACAGCATGATTACCTTAGTGACAACAGTCTGCCTGTTGTCCTCCTGAAAAAAACCCCCAGAATAAAGCAGGGCGACCAGAGTTGCTGCTTGTATTTGGAGCAATGCTCTGTGGAGCGTTTGATCCGCCGATCCCCTAACAATAGCAACGGGGATGGCATTGTGTGTGACTGATGTGCATTTGTCACACTGTATGTGTGCGCGCGTGAGTGTGTGAGACAGAGAGAGGAAGAGAGAAGCAGAAATAGAAAGAGCGAGACAGAGTTTGTATTTACCTATGCCAGTTAAGGACAGATGCAGATGTTGCTTTAATACAGTGGGTCTGAATAATTGATAAAGAGCTTTGCTCCTGTTCAAATGAATTGGCCCTCTATTATAAACAGCCACAACAGTCAGCCACTGTTAACTGCTGGTCCTCATTCAGTCAGTGTCAATAGTCTGCATTCAATAGTGTGTGTATTTATGCATATTTAATAAAAGCCATGTTTTATTGATGCACATCCTTGGTGTGTGGGCTTTTTTTTTTTTTTTTTTTTTAGAAACAATTAGACTACAAGAAAGCATCAAACGCATCTTAGTCATCTGAATGTGATTTATTGATGCTTACCCCATTTTCAGCTTCCACGTCTTTCTAAATTGCCGCCGCCTCAGTTGCACTACCGTAACACTAAATAACAAACCTCTAGTAACAGAACAAAGCCGGAGAAAGAGCGTAATCCCGGCTTTGTGGATGTGCTTTTAACACATTTTGTTTTAGAAACGCGGGTCAGCTCAATCAAAGAAGCTTGGGTTTGAACTTTTGCATCACAGATGTTATGGCACAGTGTCTGTTTTTGGCTGGCTCTCTTTTCAGATTCAGTGGGAGTCTGCTGTGATTCAGAAGGTAAAAGAAAAACAAGCAGGAAGATATCCTAACCTGCTACAACAAATTATACAACTGCTCTATATAAACATTATTTTGTACTTAACCTTCTGCTGCTCCGTCGCACTTTTTTTGTTGGCAATGAGTTCTGTGATTATTTGATAACTACATCATTTTATCTGAAAAAAAAATGTTGACAGAGATATAAAATATATTAGACCTATGCTGAGATTTGCATCCACCCTTTTGTTTAACTTATATTTGTGATTCCTTAATAAAAAAAAGTTTATTTACTCATTATACACCATACAGCCTTCTTTTACTGGAACATGTTGCTCATTGTTTATATGAGATGATAAATGGTATTCACTGTACTACAGGCACTTGATATAGAGTCCTGTATGCTCCATTCACAGCATGGCTCATTGAGAATGTAATCACTAATCACTAGCTTCTGCGCGTTGTTCTTGTTCTCGCTGTCTTTCACACATTCACACACACACACACACACACACACACACACACACACACACACACACACACACACACACACACGCATGCATGGATTCAATGTGTTGTTCTAACTGGCTGCTTTCTCCCACTTAGCCTTAACCCTTGTGGCTCCATAAAAAATGACTCTACAGTGCGTCCACAGAATTAACCATCCATGTGTTAAACACTCTTCATACTCATTACATTAGCATAATTGATTGAGCGTGTTGTAAACTGCATGCCAAAAAAGCCAGAGGCATGAAGGACCAGGCAAGCAGTGCCTGTTGGTGTTTTGGCTGTTGGTCCTTGGCAATGCTTTGTTGTTGGAAATTAAGTGAATTAGAAAGTGATAGCCAGCTCATCTAGGACAAGACTGAGAGAAGCCAAACTTTGCCGTGCGTGCTAGATGAAAACCCATCCACTGAAACATTTCAAATCAGCTTAAATTGTGCACTTTCTCTTCATATTATTATTTTAAGCACTTAGTGTATGCTACATTAACATGTGGTAATACCTTTGTCACAGCTGGGTTTGGTTGCCTGTCATTACTCAGATGGAATGGAAAGGAAATACATTTGCAGGGATAATCCAAAAACAGCAGGGCTTTGTGTGATTGCCTGGGAGATGGATGAATGAGTGGCCTTGAAAACAACCAAGTCTTGCGCTACAGACCAGATGATGTAAATCACGGCACACAGTGTTAAAATATGATGTCCTAGTTCCCGTCCTGCTGTTGTGCTTCTGCAGGTAAGAGAAGCCAGCTGTGAGTCATGGACACATCCACAGTCTTTTAAGACTCATTAGGGCTGCATCCGCTACTGTGGTTGTGGTTATTTCTGTGGTTAGTTTGCTTGTTGGGAGCCAATAAGAAAGGTTGTGTGTCATGTGGATGTTAAGCATCAGAAAAACCCCTGCTTACTGCCTCTTAATTTGCTTATGTGTCTGTGTCTCTGTGTAGTGCCTAAGTCAGACCCTTTTCCGTGCGTATAGTACCACAAAGCACAGAGGGTGGCTAATGGCGAGGGGGGGTTTGAGTGTGCTCTCATTGTGTGTACTCTCTGCGTCTGTGTGTGCGTGTTTGCGTGGCGTTGTTCGAGTGCATCTGTCCCTCCTCCCCAGGCCCCAGCGATTGGCACTGCATCTCTCATCTATTAATCATAGAGAGCGCTTGCTCTCTCATTCCGTTGCCATAGTTTCAGGACCTGAGACAGTGTTGGGGTGCGTTACTGCCTAGAGAGAGGAAAAGTGAGAGAAAGAAGGGGAGGAGAGAGGAGGAAAGGAAAGGAAGGAGGTGTGACTAAGGAGGAAAAGAGGAAATTATATAAAGAGTGTAGTGTGGGGAAGACTGAACAATTGAAAGAGAGCAGAGGAGGGAAGAGGGGAAGTGACTGAAAGAGCAATGCCAGGATAACGCACCGAGCAGGTCCTCACGCTGTGGGTGAGAGTGCTTCAAGAACCAAAATGGATTCCATTTTTATCTCAGCAGTAAATCCTCTATCTCCTCTCTCTTTCACACACATACGTACATAAACTCTTTCCATCTCTCTGCTTTCTCCTTCCTAAAGAGAGCAGAAGAATATTTTCACAGTAGGCGTCATCTTGTGAATAGCAGGCTCATGGGGCTGGTGCATCTCCAGTGTGTTACAGTACATTGAACTGCTGCTATTTCACCTTGCTTTACAATGGAAAAATCCTTCCACTAAGCTGAAATGGAAGATGGGCAAGGGTCGCCTGTTTCATGCTCAGTTGGTTGTTTTGATGGCAAATCATGCTGAATTCATGTGTTATTCCATGATGGATTAGTCCATAAATCGACCACTATGGAAATTTCCAAGGCAGGGAATACCTCATGCTATCAGCTCTTGTTTCTCAGTCTCTTAGCATTTTATCATCTGCCTATCTCGTTGCTTTTTTTTCTTTTTTTTTCAGCCCTGTTCTCCTTCTCTCCATATTTATATTTGCTTCCTTTCACGCAGAAGGAAAACATGAACATGTGCCGGTACTTTCACAGAAGGACTTCTTGTTTTGGCTGTAGGCTTTGTACCTCCCATATGACCTCATAATCTCATCTGGGTCTTTTAATGGCTAACCATGCACTAATGTGGTGGTTGTATTATCGCCTTGTCTCATCACATCATTCCCTGCTTGTGAGTATTTCCAGTGGGGGCTTCTGGGAGTGCAGTCCACTGGCAGCACTGTAATCATGGGATTCTCACTGCACAACCACCTTTCACTCAAATGCGTGTACACAATTACACACAAATTCACTCATACGCACACAAGGCGCATTTTTAGTGCACACAAATTCATGCGTCAGGGCAGTTTCTTTCATGTCAGTAAGATTGAAGAGGGATAAAGAAAGCTTGTCATTGTTACAGTGGTGCACGTAATGGGTGCTAGTGGGCAGAAACTCAAGAATACCTGATTGTACAGCACACTCTGTAATTCTCCCTTCACTGTGTATGGACTTTCTGCTGGGGAATTACTATTAGGGGACATAGGGACAAAGGAAGAAGTGAGAGGGTGTGTTTGCTCTTTGTACTGATGGCAGTGAGGTGCTTTTGTGCTTTTGAAGTAATGGGATTGCAGGTGACATCATAGTGCTCGCATTCTCAGGTGCAGCAGGTGAATTAATCCAGGTGGGGGAGGGGTTAAAGGTTGAGTGTGTGTGTGTGCAGATTTTATAGCTCTGTGAGTAGCTGTGCAAACAGACATGCACGGTTGTGCACGTGTTGATATACATGTATGTGTATCACTTGTCAAAGTAGAGGAAAGCCAGTGTGTAAGGTGATCGGTATGCTCAAGGCAGAGCAGCAGTCACTCTTCCAGAGGCTATAAGCCTCGCTGAATGTGGGAGGAGCAGTTGTCTCTGAAAGCCGAACTGCTGGTTTAGATACGCGAGCCAAACAGGACTTGACGGATTTCGTTTATGATCCACGTTTCTGGATTTTTTTTTTCCCTCCACAGCAATATTTCTGTTTAAATTATCTGCCGTTCGATAATCTAATGTTGCTTGCTGTGATACAAGCAAGCATTAGCTTGCTCTGAGCTGGGCAAGCTTATACTTAAGCAACCTTTAATTGATATCCGAGTCAGCATGTGATTTGTAACAACCATCCCAAACTCATCTGATTCACTGATGATGATCATAGAGTTCTTGTAATTGGTCCCGGGTTCATATTAATTATTTACAGTGGTCTCTAGAGTTCTAGGCACATAAACATGAACGGTATTAAGAAAGGAGTTTTACATCTGGTCATATGCGAGCAATCAGAATCAAGGAGTAGATTTAGTTGCTAACATGAAAAACCTTACCCAACCAGTATTATCTTAGTTTATATTCACAGTGTTTCTTATTAGAGGTAGAAAAATCCAGACTCTGTGTGCTTCTTCAGCATTTGTCTCAACCCTTGTTAAAAAATCTGTCTTCCCCTGGTCACAGTGGCTGGTAGACTACAAGTGATTCCCCTGAGGGTCCTCTATTTCAGAATCCAATCAGGCAGAACTCCGAACAATATTACCTCTGTGTGTGTGTGTACATTTATTACATAGTTAATGAACAAATTGCAGCCATGTGGCAAGCTCTGGTGGCGTGGCTGGCTAACAAAAAAAAAGCAACACCGAAAGCACGTGCACGCACGCACACACACACACACACACGACTCACCACAAGGCTCACAATGTTCTTGGCCTGTCTGTCCATCAGCTCATGCAGAGCGCTGGGCTGGGAGTACTTATCATCACTATGCTGAGTGGAGGCCTTACAAAGGCGTACACACACACACACACACACACACACACACACACACACACACACACACACACACACACACACACACACACACACACACACACACACACACACACACACACATTCATGCATGCAGTTCAGTCAGCTCAGGGAAACTGCTTGGTATAGTCAGGGCTCCTGTAATGATTAAATGTATGGTGTGACAGCAGCCTGAGCTTAGGAAACTAAACAGATAGGCAAACAGGGTGACTAGCAGGCAGGTAGGCAGCTAGAAAGGCAACTGTATCTCCAGTTGAATATATTTAAATAGCTGCCATAATAGTGTTTACAGGTAATGTTTTTACAATCCAGGAAACGTAAATCCTTATACAGCAGAAAAGTCACAGGAAGGAGGCCGGGGTAAATGGTGCAGAATGCAGGACTTCGACATAAACACCAGTAAACCGATTCCTAATCCCACGTGTTGTTAGGTTCCTGAAACACTTGGTCAAAAGAAAAATTGTTGTTTTGGTTTAGTTAAAAATCCGAAGCTTTGTCCATTTATACTCGAAGCCAGCTGAAGGCCAATTTATGGTCCCGCGTTGGTGTCTGTTTTTGTAGCTTCCCACCTACGCAGGGAGATGGATTATGGGAATTCACACAACGTGGAGGCTCGCGTACAGTCCTTCAACGAGCAAACACCGTGTCGCCCCTGGGCGATGACGCTACATGTAGGTCAAATGATGATTGGTTGAAAGGTTGGCTTAACCAGGAAAGCGAATTAACACAGTACACCGCAAGAAGGAGAAGCGGGAGAAACAATGGAGCACGAAGAAGTACATAGGAGAAGCACAGACAGTAGCTGCAGGGGATCATTTTAATTATTTTTACACTCAGTTTCACCCACCTAAAACAAAGTTCTTTATAACCTTTGACTTTGGTGTTTCTAGCAGCAAAGAACAAAAAACAGTGCACGCATAAAAATAGAGAATTCTGCATTTCCAGTTGTTAAACATATTTTTGACTCTGCCCCCAAATGGCAGCAGATAGCCAAGCTTAGCAAAAATACGACAAACAGGGAAAACCAGTAGGCATGTTTCAATTACAGTGAAACTTAAAATAAAATAGAGAAATTACACATAGTTTTGTAGCAGTTTCCCAATGTAACTCAATCATTGTAAGTTGCTCACAAAATGTATTTGTTAGTGCTAATTAGTGACATAAACGTAATGTATAGACAGCAAACTTGAGCTGGGAAAATAAACAAGACTGTCAGATAGACAGTTATGCTAGGGGCATGCAGGAATGCAGACTTAGAGATAACTGGGACATTTAAAAAGACAGGTACAGAGGAAGACAGCCTGTCAAAGAGGGTAATAGAAAGAGTCTGGACAGTTAGGAAGGGAGGCAGTGAAGCTTTGAGGCACAGCAAAGAAACCAATGCATCTCCTTTTCAAAATGAATTCTCGTGAAAAGAAATAATATTTCATCCTGCCCCATCCATCCCCCTTTAATCTGGACAAAAGGTGCTCTGTATGTGGGCAGGTAATCAGGCAAGCAGGTTGATAGGCAGGAAGACAGACAAGCTGTGAGGCAGGAGAAGAGAATTTGTGCCTTGCATGATAATATATTCATTCATCCCCCACTCTGATAATGTTCACAGCATGCTTGGGTTGATTCATTCATCACAGCCTACTGGGGGCCTTTTTACGTTATTTGTTAAAAAGCTTTGCTTTTCTAAACCTGTTAAGGTTTGCTGACTGGATTATTCTGGAGGTGAATGCTTCTGGGCTTGTGAAGGTGGGTAAGGCTATAGTGCATGTATTGGAACTAGTGTCTTGTTTGTGTAGGTATGCACTCTTGCATAAATTGGTGTGTGTCGAGACTGAGAAATGTGCAGCGAGGCTTATTTTGGTCTCTGAGTTTGGTTTGATTGGGCAGTGCAGCAGCTGCATACAGAAACGCTGTATCTTTTGATGTGCTCCCATCCTCAGCTAATCTTGGACCTTCTCATCTGTTTCTCTGATGGTTTTCTGTACTTTCTGTGGGATCTGTTTAACTTCATCCCAATAACCAAGACATTTTCTGTCTATTGATTATGGTATTATACAGCAGTTGAACCCTTGATTATTTAATTGGGTTTGGAATCAGAGTGAGGAGTGATGGCTACGTGCCGAGCTCCTCTGAAGAGAATTTGATGAGTCAACGCTGGTCAGGCTTTATCACAGAGAATTATTTCTGTTTCGGGTAGATTATTACAATCTGTGCATTTTCTCAATATCAAATCTTGTTTGCATAAAGGCTTTTAACTGTTCTCAGCTGGTTGACAGGTAGGAAAAACAGAAGACAGCTAATTCATTAGTCAACCACTTCAGTTTCTCTCTCCCTCGTGTCTTTTTTCCTTCTGCAGGTTTTTGTCATGGTACATGTGAGCTAAGCCTAGATGGACAAGATATCCTAATTTTACCTGGTCTAGTAATGCTAGCCCGGTAACTAGATAGGAACACTGGGAGGAAGGTGATGCTGTGTAGACGCACTATCAGTTAATCATTTACAAGGTTTCGGAGGGTTTTACTGATGAAGGAAGTTTTTTTTCCCTTCTTCTTCCTTAAGTAAATTATTTTTGTGTTTTAAAAAAAAAATCAAATTTATAACAGAAAGTTATTTCTTTTTAGCTGGTTCCCACCTTTTAAATGTGTATTGAAGGGTTTAAAACATTTTAGAAGATTATTGTTTTGGTTCCTCTTTGGCTGACTTATTCCAAAAACTAGTTTTGCTCTTGTCTGAGTGTTTTCACAAAGGAAATCCACGGCTTTGCTACCTGGTCTTCATCTTGAGAGTTTACACTGCAAAATTACATTAGATTACATCACCACCCATGACAACAAAGAAATCAAACAGCAAGAAAAGGCAGTGTGATGAGTCTGTGGAGGTGTGGCTCTGACCTAGATAAGATTGGGAGTTTGGAGCATTGAGCTGATCCCGTGGTGTAGGCCTATTGTTGTCATTCAGTCTGTACCTGACTTTGATCTCCATCCTTCCCCCGTGCCACACTGGATTTGCTTCTCTGTTCAGTCCTGTGAGGTGCAGTCATCCAGGGCCAGTTGAATCCCCTCTAGCAGACTGGTTGATTGTTGCAGACTCTATCTAGAACAAACAGCGTTTTATGCAGCCAGCTGATAAGATGGGACATGGTGGTGTGTTCGCTCTGGCGCCGCTGCAAGCGTCATTTGTTTCACACATTAACAGGTGAAGGACTTAGTGTGTGCTTACAACTATGATGGTGTATGTGAGTGTGTACTTTGCGTTAGTCAAGCTATGTAACCCTGGCTGACCCACACTGTGGTAATTTAACAGTCACAGATAGCACAAACCCTGTGAAGAATGAGGATGTGGTTACCAGTAATTGCCGTAGCTTAAGTATATTGCCATATGCTTTATATGCACAGTGGTTCATGTGCTTCTTACGCACACATGACACCATGCACATAAGTATGCACAAATATAATCATGTGAGCTCAGGACCCCGTGACAGCGGAGCAATTAAATGACAGCCTTAAATACATCCAATAGGAGAATTCAGTATTTATGGCTACTGCGAAGTGTGCTTCAAGCTGCACATGTTTAGAGTAACATTATACATATGCGATGCAGTTTCGCTTGCCATTTTAGCAACACTTACATTTGTGATATTTAAAATAATACCACTCACAACTCATCCATCCATAGTGTAACCTGCTCAAACTGTTTGTCTTTTAATGCTTGAATAGTTAATATTTTATTCTGGTTCTGATTACAGAGGTCAGACCACTGCAGAGTTTCACTTATTTTCACTTCCACTTTACATCAGCATCTTTCACTTCACACCAGGCTTGTTCAGGGCAATTGTCTGTAAGAAGCTGCCTACACGACCTTAATTACCTGGGGAGGCTGTATTTCTTACCTCCACCACTTGCATAATAAGGCATGACTGTCTGTTTGAGTGCTCTCGTTTCCTGTCCCGCCCTTGAGGCATTCAGATAGTTATTCCATCATCACGGTGATTTCCATGCCTGTAACTCTGGGCTAATTACTTATAGTAAATACTGCCTGGGTTGTGACTACAGCGTCAACTGGAGCGGTGAGCACAGGGGAGGTACTTTTCATTAATTAATTGTTATTTGGAATCCTCTGTGAATGATTGGAGTCAGTTTGACACAACACAGGAAGAGAGGCGCTATTTTTATCCAAAGTACCTTACTGGATAGCAACAGAGTGGATTTTTGAACATGTCTGAATCAGTTGCAGCCACACAGAGGTACTGTGTAAACTTTAGTTAGGTGCTACGATTTAGTGGCTAAGCTTCAGTCAATTTAGGGTAACCAAGTGTCTCTTACTCTGTTCTGACTTAGCAATTTCTCATCTGCTTTTCATCCTTAATTCCTCGTGCCACTATACTGAGATTAAATAAAGATTGTGGTTGGGGGAAATATTGATTTTAGTGGCTAGAATGTTAGCCGATTCTCAAGAGCTTTTTATAGCCATTAGCAATGGTTATTCGTTCCCTGGGATGCATTGTGTTACATCTAACGAGAGTGTAGAAGCGGATGGCAAGATTGTAATCAATAGAAGCATTAATACTGTTTGCCCTGTGTGCCTTTCCTCCTCACACGGATGACCGCTGTCTTCCTCTTTTCGGTGAAACCACTGCTATCATGAGTTCAGCTCATGGGTCAAATATGCTGCAGTCACCATATGATGTGCTCATAAGAGTGCACCAATAAAACCGTAGTGGAAAGGTTAGTCATAGGAAACAGCTTGCTGACTACAGTAGGCCTGCCATATGCCTCAAGTAAACAGAGCTAAAAGGAGATATTATTCACAGTGGGACCTAATGAGGAGCTGAATGTAGAAAAAACGGGGGACCTGACAAGTGTTGAGGCTTTGGTTACCCTTTTAACTGATAACTATCTCTCAAATGGACAGAGAGACGAGCGCACCTGTACTGCAGACATTTGTATAAGAGAACAAATAGTGTATTTTATTACCTGGCAGATGATGGAACTTTATCCGCCTCTGAGGGGTTTTAAGGTGGAGTTTGATGAACAAACATGTGTGAGCGATAACAAGCTTTTGACAAGCTTTTATGGGATTATGACCCTTATCTGGAAATTCTAGAAGACCTCTATAAAATAATATACACGGTCAGGCTCAAGCACGCAGGTACGTGCACAGAGGTATCCAAAGAAACACACTTTGCCTCAAGTTAAAGGCATGCGATTCGATGGGCTGGGTTACCTGTCCGGTATCTGCTATCCAGGTTTTGGGCTGGATTCTGTGTATCAAGTGACGGTGGGTCAGATATGCACTGGGAGTCAGATGACTTTGTGGTCAGACGAAGATCTGATCCATGAGAAGGTGGATTCTCTGACTCGGGTTTTCTTTGTTTTCCTAGTGTCAGGTGCCTGCTGGAGACCACAATTTAATGATGAAGGAAGGAGTCAGCTGGGATGTATGAGCTTAAACTGAAAGAATTAAAGGGTTAATCTATTAGGCAATCCACTAAAAATTAATTAACAACTACAGTGATAGTCAATTAATCATTTGAGCCATTTAGTGCAACCATTGCTGCTTCCAGGATCTCACTTATGAGTAGGTGGGTTTTTTTGTCATGCACTGCTGAGTATTTGTTATAAATCAAACTATTCAATTAGAACACTGTGAGTTCTGGAAGAAGTTGTGTGTTTTTTACTGGTGACATGTGGAGAGTCCAGACCTCCCACCCCGAGACCCTGAAGTGGATAAACGGTTAAGAAAATAAATATGTGTTCCTTTTTTTAACTTCTTCTGATGACAATAAAATAATCTATTATTAACAGAAACAATATGGTGTATCAAATTGTTTTCATCATAGAATTACATTAATCATTACATTGATTGAGATACTTTTTAAAAATATGTACTGGCCACTCATAGTACAGTGGTGTTATATAAAATATAATCAATCCAATGTTTTAGTCAGAGAGAGAGAGAGATAATAGCGAATCTCTCACACTTAACACAAATGCTAGATCTCTCTGGCTTGATTGTTTTTGGCAGCATCATTTCCTACAACTCAACTGGGAGCACTAAAACAAGGTATGGTACAATATTGCTGCATAATATAACACTTTGTCACGCCATCTGCTGTTTCCAATTTCTTTGAATTACAATATGTTCACGAATACGAACATCAGAGTGAGGCCAAACTAAGAACACAGAGTCACGGTTTGTAACAGCGTGAGTATTTCTGCAATTACAATTTTTGGCAGTGTGGTGAATTTAGCATTTTTCCCCCCTCTTTGTGATGTGGAGAAAAGACATGTCACTGTGATGTAAGTAGATCTGATTGCAGGGTGTGCTCTGCGTTTCCTGTTGAAGCATATTATAGATCTGGTTTGCTACGTTCAAGCAGAGAAGAACATTAAGTGTTCACTTGAACCCATCTGATTGTGCTCCTGCCCACCCACCCTGCAGCCTGAGGATGTAAGCTATAAGCTGCAGTGGTGGATCACAAAGAGCCATTGAACAAAACTTCCTCCCCTAACCAGATCAAATATATAGATAAGACAAACAAACTCGTGTCGGGTGCCCAGCCAATTCATCTGATATTTCCCCCGTCTCCGTTTCAGTCAGTATGGCTGCTCTTGAATGTAGCAGGTTTGTTGTGTTAGCCTTTAAGGTGTAGAGATGCACAGGAAAGTATCAGGTCACGAGAAAAGCGGATCTACCTGCCTGCAGGTAGATTGAGAAATATTACTCGCAAGTACAGTTTGTCCTTGTACACATACAGATATTTTGGCCAGGTAAAACAAGCCAGGACAATTTAATGACACCTTTCATAGCAAGTGCCGTCCCGGAGTTGCATTGCAGTGCAATCGGACAATGAAAACGTATCGGTTTCATTCGTTTTTGTTCCCGTTGCTGTCTGCCTTGTTTGTGTCTCTTAAGCTACTGTCGTTGGCTCACAGAAGCGGCTCCGTTCTTGCTATTTAGTCTCTACAAACCTGTTGTCAGTACAACGCAAACTGTTGTGCATAAGGAATTTTCTCCAAGAAAAAGTCAGACTTCCACTGAGCTGCGGTAAACTGCAGTTTAAATTAGATCTGTGTTGTAGTGTGAACTTTTCTATTTTAGTCTGAAAATATCGAAAAAGGAGGAGAACGTTTTCATCCTTCTTAAAGATGTCAGCTGTTGACATGCTGTACTCTTTGTGTGAGGAGGTGGACGAGGGGAAGAGAAATAGATCTGTCTTTGCTGGAGGTTGGCTTCTCAAGTGCACAGTATGGCACTCTCATAGTTGAAAGCGTGTGCATGTTTTTGTGTGAACATGTGTGCAAGTGTGTGTACATCAAAGTTTTCATTTCATGTTCCGTGTTCTCTGTACTTATGCCCATACCCTGCTGTGAGCTCGTGTGTACTTTACGTGTGCGTGTGCGTGTGTGTGTGTGTGTGTGTGTGTGTGTGTGAGCGTCTTTGCTGCTGACCCCTCATGAGCTGAATATTGCAATGCTGGGAAGGCAGAGCCAGGCAGACCAGGCTAGAGCACCAGAGGCGAAACAGGGCAGACAGCCTGCACACAGACCCTTCTTTATACCCCATTAATAACACAATTCTACGAAGGACAGCCTGAGGCCACAGAAGGTCTGTCAAGGTAGTTCATTGTGTGGTAGGAAGTGAGTTGTTCATATGGTAATAGCTGCTGAAGCGGGTCCCTTCAAAGCCCGTTTGTTTTACTGAAAGTTGTAGTCACTCACTGAGTGGGACTGGATGGAATGTGACAGGGTGCACTGCTGTTTAGTTACTGTAGCTTAATTGACCCTGAGAAAGGCGAGTGAAGGCGGAGGGGGAGGGTGGAGGAGGCTGGGAGAAGACTGAGTGCAGAAAGGAACAGAGGAAGAGGGAGGAGAAAGAAATGGACAGGGCAGTAGGGGGCAAAAACTGAGAACAGATAGAGAAAGGGAAAAAAATGAAAAGAAACAGAAAGAGAGAGAGAAAGAAAGAATGCTACTTCTGCCATAATGAAGCTCTCCAATGGAATCTGTTTAGTCGACAGGAAAAGTCTTATTGGTGAACGCGCAAGTCCCTTTTTCTAATGAGCCGGCTTGTCTAGAATGATCATCTTTCTAATTATATACTTCATTCTTATTTATGGTTTGTTTATTTATCGGATGCTGATCCGCTGTTTCATTTTCTGGGTCAGGGAAAAGCTGAGTCTTGTCTTTTCTCATTAGGCTACATTAAGGAAACGGTCAAAAAGATGCTGTGCCCCTGCAGGGAAGCGGATGTGAACGTTTTTGCAAAACAGCAATATCGTCACCAATGTGAGATAATGCTAATGTCTACACCAAAAGTGAGAAAAGCCTTTATGTCTTCGAGTGGAAACTTGGCTCACACACAGCAATCAATATTAAGAAAAGTAGAAGGGACAAAAAAGTATAAAAACAACAGTTGATGCAAAATATATGTATATATATATATATATATATATAGAGAGAGAGAGAGACAGAGAGTGAGAAGTACAGTGCTGCATGAGTAAAGCGCTGTTAGAGACATTGTGGTTCAAACAAGAGTGAAGATATGCTGCAAACTGCCATCAAGTTACCAGGTAAAAACATTCTCACCACAAACGGTCTCCTCAGTTTATCTTCTTCAGCTGAGGAAACCATTAATGAACAAAACATTGTAGCTTTAAAGCAGAGCTAAGAACAAGAGAGGGTGAACATCTGTGCTGGATGTACGTATGTGTGCCTGTGCCACCGGATACTTCTCAAAGTAGTAATGGCCCGTATCAGATTGCTTCAGATTTTCTTTCTTTTTTTTTTTTTTTTTAAATCTGGAGTCATTAAAGTTCTTTAAAAAAAAAAAAAGTCCATACCATATGTGTTAATCTTATTCTAATGTCTGCTGTAGAACTGTTGTCCCTTCAGAAGAGGAGTCTTTAATAATACAAGAAAAAGTCTTAAACTGTGTGTGTGTGTGTGTGTGTGTGTGGGTGTGTGTGTGGGTGTGTGTGCGTGCATGCACGCGTGCGTGCGTGTGTGTTTGACTGTTTGACATTTGCCTGAAGCCATTACTAGGTAGGTCTAATCTGACAGATATGATGGATGATTACTCAGACATAGCACACATGCTCTAACAGTACACACACGAACCTGTTGTGCATGAGCTACATTGTCACCTTTCTCTCTGGTTTTATACTCAAAACTCTAATTAGAAAAATAAAATAAAAAATATTGGCCAAGGCTCCAGACAGAGACAGAAAAAGTCAGAAAAAAGCTCCTGTCCCACTTTTCTATCTCGTCCGTATGAAATCTGTCTTCTGTTTCTACTCTCCGGAGGTCATGAGCTAATCAAAAATGTACAGACCTCGGCAGACCTTGGTCAGCCTCTCCATTATTTGGGTTAAAGCTGAGCTCCAATCGGTAGAACTATTTTAAGGCATCGGCTGCTGCTCGCCCTGTACTTCCTATCGCGCTCTCTGTGGAAACACGGAGTCATTGATCTATTGCCTAGCAGCCCTCCTGCACTTCCCCCCCTCTCAGTGAGAACCCACAAAGCAGCTTTCACCTTCAGATGGCATACCGGCTATACTGTAAGGTAATGAAATACCATTGTGGAAGAAGACCAGGTGAAAATGCTTTAAGTGACACTGTCACCTTTACATGACAAAGACCTGAGCCTCAGCAGAGGTTTCTGTTTTGTGT
Source organism: Astatotilapia calliptera (assembly GCF_964374335.1). Classification (NCBI taxonomy): domain Eukaryota; kingdom Metazoa; phylum Chordata; class Actinopteri; order Cichliformes; family Cichlidae; genus Astatotilapia; species Astatotilapia calliptera. The sequence continues at coordinate 27,558,087 of NC_137433.1, forward strand.
TTGGTACACCGCAACTGTGAATTGTAATTCATAAATTACAGTCTCTGTGACACTTGCCCTGTGTAACATTTGAGAATATAAAAGTATTCCTCAGGTATGGGAACTGAAACAAAGATAAAATGCTGCCTGACTCTCCAGCCAAGCATTAAATAGCCTGGCGGAGCACTATTGCTGATGATGATGAACAAAGAGCCCATGCGCCTCACTTGGAGAGCATTCTCTGTTTCTGTTTTGCTGTTCAGAGCAGAGCCTAGTTTTTTATTTATTTATGTATTTTTTATTAAATGACTTTTTGGAGAGGATCATTTAACTGAAGCATGACCTTGTACATGTTTTTATTCAATAAACCTCTACAGCACATAAGATTTAAACTTCTTTCTATGGAAAATTTATGATGCAATTTCATGATGTTTTAGGAAAGACTGCTAAAGTGTCACTTAAGAGAATTTGAAATCCGATTGCTCAGACCAGGTGGAAGGTGTCCTGGATCTGGTCTGAGCAAGCTGGTCTTTCATTTTTAACTGGGAATGTTGACAACACATCCTTTTATGCCTCAATAACCCTATATCAAATAACAGAACATATCGATTTTATGTTGCAGTTAAGTAAAGTAAGTGAACCTATGTGTCTGTATATTTTGTTACAGTGGATTGTGGGTCTTATTCCAACTGACTGGAGCAAGTCTAAATGATAATTTCAGGTAACAGGCATTTCCCAAGTGTGGCTATATAGTATGTATAGACAGATATTAGCTGAAAAAGAGAGCTACTTGAAGTCTTGTGCACAAGGCTCTCTTCTTGCAAACAGCTGAGCTAAGATGCATGTAAATGCATGACCGCAGCCTATCACAATAATGCCTGAGAGTCGGGACTTTTTTTGCCTTACTTTGATCAGATGGGAGGTCGCCGTAAAAGCTTAACCTGTCTTGGCTTGTCAGTACTCAGTTCATTGGACAGGAGGATGAGCAGCAGGAGAAAGGATTGCTGGAGAAAACTCATGTCCATAAATATCTCACATTCATCCTCTTTTCCTCCGGTCTCTCTCTGTTTCTCCCTTCTTTTGTGTTATGTTCTCTTAGCTCTCTGCCAATGGCCAGTCTAAAAAAGGTGAGAACAGAAAATGGCACGTTTAAATCTGTGTGTGTATGTATGTGTGTGCGTTCGTTAATTAGACTGTCTGCTTGCTTCTTGGGCGCCTTATCTCTTAGAGAAAAAGTCAATGCATTCAAACTGTTTTTAAAAAGGATGAGGAGATGAATGTTAGCGTAGTAAAGAGGTGTGGAGTTTTAAATTCAGACAAAAATCTGTGTCTGTGTCTGAATAATTTTTGTATCGAGATAATTTTGACTTACAATTTTGACTCATGAAAACCTTTATTTCATCTATAAGCAGGAAGAAATTAGCCTTTTCCTGCAAATTAAGGCCCCCCCTTAAAAGCTAATCCATCTCCGATAAGCACTTGAGGGAGGGGCTCGTAACAGTGATAATGCAACTATTGAGACATCTCGTCACTGTGACTTGTGTTACGGTTCACCAGCAATCACTGTGTTCATTCAAAGGCTCACCCTGCTCCTACTCAGTCACCACTTTAGTTTACATAGCTTGTCCAGCCGTGTTGGGTTCCTGTTGCAGACTCTCCTGCTATGTCTTTGTTTGTTTTGGTAATGGATTCCAAGTTGGTATTGTTGCTTATGTCACTTGGTGATTGATGGGAAAAATTCACCTTCTCTTAACCCCCCCTTCACCTCCCAAAAGCCATCCTTGTGTGCCTTGCGGGGTGAACACACAGTAAGTTCCATCGCATTCTTCTGACAAAGTGACTCGCTGGCATCCGGATGCTCGCTTTTTGGACCAGCGAGCCGTGTCTTTAAATCAAGAAGGCTCTTCTGAAAACAAGGTGGAATCTGTGTGGCTGTGACAGTGTAACTTCCAAAGCGAAGGCTGAGATTATATGCGTGGACGGTTTGGGGGTCTTTCTATTCATCGCCCTTGTCGCCCCATGGGGAAGGACTAATTGGTGGCCCCAAAGAACCCCCTGTTTTGTCCCCGCTGCTCACAAAGGCATCTGGGTGCGGTCGCGTAGAGGATGGGGGTGGAGGGATGCAGCAATGGCGATGGAGAGAAGAGCAGGTTTCCCATAGAATAGTTGGCTGAGATGAACTTGAGCTGGGGAGGAGGGGGGGGGGGGGGGCCTCACACCACTGGGTTTGCAAGGGGACATGACACACTCGTTCACTCACCCACTCACTCATTCACACGCTCACACATATACACCCTCAGTGGGGGATTCTGGTGCCAGTTGCTGGCCTTCTAGTCTACAAATGATCCTAGGCTGACCCACATAGTCAGCCATGTGTGAGGCTTCCCTTTATCCCGAAGCCCAGTTGAAACACTGAGTTATGGGTGTTTTCTGGTGCTCCCTGCCTTCTCGGCTGGGACTGCACAGGGGCCCCATGTGGGACGACATTGTTCACCCCGACCCAAGGACAATGAAGCTGTTGGCTGGGCTGAGAGAGAGAGAGAGAGAAAGGGAGGGGAAAAAGATGGGTAGAAGGGAAAAAGAAAGGAGACAGAGTGAAATAGATTGCGATGGACAGCCAATAGCTGGAAAGAGAAAGAGTGGATGAGTGGCTCAAATGGAAAGATAGGAGGTATAGAAAATGATTGGGGGGAGAGATTACACCTTTGGTAACAGAAGAAGAAGAGATACGAAGGCAGTAAGACAGATGGTGAGATTGACAGCGAGCTAAAGACTGAGCCAGTATGAGAAAGTATTGATTGCAGCGTGTGCTGGGTGTCTTCAGCTGTCGTGGCTGATCCAGAGCGAGGTCGTTAGTGTCTGCGAAGCATGGAGCCACGGACATTAGTGGCTCTTTAACAAACTCTGTATTGATTGGGACTTAGAGGAAGACTTACATGTATACCAAGGGATAATGTCCTGTATGTAATTAGCACCAAGGCTGTGACGGTGACATTGCACAGGACGTAAAGAGGGAAACCTTCAGTTGCAAGAAGAAAAATGCACTTTAAAAAAAAAAAAAAAAAAAAAAGTAAACTCTTCTTTTGATCATTTCTCATTTAGCAATTTTATGAGGCTTTTAGCCTTTTCACCTTCACCAATAGTCAATCTATATTCATGCATTTATGCTGCTAAAAGCAGCCGATGAAGCTAATGCCAATAGTTTATCTTAAAGGCATAAAAAGGATAAATCAGAGAACTGGAGCTACAAAGGTTTCAAGGATCATTTAATTTGTTCCTATTCCCTTCTCACCACCATAATTTCTCCATCTCCAATTGAACATGATTTGTGGCTGGACTCGGCTCTCAAAAGAGGGCAATTTAATTGACAAATGACTTTGAAGCTAATCCAGTGATTGAGGTGACTGAGAGAAAGTGTTGACTAATATGCAGCGCAGCAGGTCAAGCACACACAATTAAAAAGTGTATATTTACTGATTCTGTTGCTGTTTTTTTTCACGTGTGCTCACCTGATATTACACTGTTGCTTCTTCCACTAGGATGAAATTCTTTTTCTTTTCAAATATCATACAATGTGTGGGAGTCGTCTATGTTATGTGTAGCATATATACACATATATGTGTCTGCTTGTCAACACAGACACACACATCCACGCACCCTTGCTGAGTATGATGTTTATATTACCCGAGACAAGCAGATTCATCTGTGAGACGTCTCTTTCTTGAAGTAGTTCCTCTGAGCTATTTGTTTTGACATTTTGCAGCATTGGCATCCATAGGTACAGTTGAAAGATGGTGCTGAATAGGATGATAAAAGCTGCTGGTTCCTACAGCAGTACAACAGGCAGCTGATGTATGTCACCTGTCATGTTTTAGGTGCATCTGGGAAGATTAAACACTTGTTCGTGTGGGACAGTAAAGAGTCTGTGGACATTTTAGTCTGCATCTTTGCAAAGAGTTTGGCATCAAAGGCTTTGTTGCAGTTAATTGCTTGTAGCATTAAAGAATGTACGACAAAGTACTGATTTCAAGGCTTTTCGTGTGCTTCAGTCAGTCGCACTTCTGCGTTGCCTCATTTGAGTTCTTATCCTCAGCTCATATTCCAGCTTCTCCTCAGTTTACCACATAACCTAAATAAAAACAAAGGAATTGATGGTTTTTCTCACTGTGTGCGTGTGTGTGCTTGCACGTGTGAGCGGTGTCACTGATTAATGATCTTCATATGCATCTTTCAGCACACATACACGCACACCAAACCAAACCAGTAGCTCATGATCAAAAGCTTAGACTTAAGTGCTGTGTGTACGCAGCATGCTCGCTTCTGGAACCCATTTTAGAGTGGGGTAAAACCACATGAAAGGTCTGCTCCTATCCTCAGACCCTTATCCCCATCCCTCCATTTTTTAAATCCCTACCTCCTTCCTTCCATTGCTGTTAGAAGATTAGACAACTTTACTGGATCTTATAATCAGAGATGTCAACCACAGATTAAAATACCCAACCGAATGCATTTTGATAGCTCCCAAAAAGAAGGAGACATATGCAGGTCATTACGCTTTTTCCTCAAAGACAGCTGCTGCCTCTGGATCTCAGGACTCCCTGAAAGTCTCTGGCATAAATGGAAGGTAATTACCATATCAGAGATCAAGACTCTGGGCTCTGACACCACTTTTTCAATTACTCAGAAAGGTTGTTAAGATGCAAATTCAACAAAATGGCTCAAACCCCCAGAGAGGGATACAGTTTCACACCCAAAGCTGCTTCTTAAGTTTCTTAGCTCATCACATTTTGACAGACAAAGAGAAAGATAGAGGCAGAGATAGACTCTGGGTGGGGTGATGCAGGCGATCTATAATTCATTCAGTTTGTTAGCATGACGACTCAACGTCTGTCATCTGAACACAAACTTAATTTTAATTGTGCGCTCTTGGCAGCGGGTCTTCATTTTAAAGCATGAAAAATCACCGCATTCAAACTCGATTCGGGTCTAACTTTGTGATGACACTGTGGACGGGGGAGAGGAGAATATGGTTTTTCACATTAAATATACACGAGAAAGTTTGGCTGTCCTTAAACCGAGGTCTGTATTTCCCCCTTAAAACTTCGCAAGTGTCTCCATGCCATTGCATATGGAGGCAACTCATTCTTACTATCCGTTCGTTTGCTTTTCAGAGTTCTAATATTTGGTTTTCTTGGAATTATGTCTTGCAATGTAGATGAATTATGCAGCAGCAATGTGGAGTATAGTACATCTCTTGCTATAGTTATGCAAATCTGGGATTCTGCCCTTAGCGCAAGCTCAGAGGAAATGATTTGCATTATATGTAAGGTGGATGTTGGAAAGATAATAAACAAAGTGGACTTAGTCATGACAAACTGGATGTGGACAAAATAAAAAAATGTCCACATTGGATAGAATGAAATAACAAAAAAATCTCTTGTTTTGTTTGTTAAAGCTGAGCATGTAACTCACTTGTTATAAATAACATAGCTTCCGTACAGTTTCCTTGCACTGACTAAAACGTAAAGAAATCCAAAGAATATTTTATTTTGTATGGCCTGTTAGGAAATTGGCTCTAGGTGTAAATTTGAATGTGAATGGTTGTCTATGCATCAGAGTTAGAGTACCCTGCCTCTCGCCCTGTGACAGCTGGGATGGGCCCCAGCCCATTCCTAACCCTGAACTTGATAAGTGGAAGAAGATGGAATGATGGCTGTTTACTTCTTACGAGTCCATTTTGATTAAATATCTCTACAACAAGAAGATCTGAGGGTTTACCAGTGGGAACCAACAGAAACTGTAATTTTGATGTTGTCGAAAAGCTGAAAAATTTGTTTTCGCTAACCGCCTGCCTGATGGTCTAGGCGACTGACCAACATTTGGCGTCCTTACAAACCCAATGCTCTTGCTACCACTGGGCTAGCAAGATCTGACTGATATGAACACTGAGTGAAACTGGCATACCCTGTGTTTGTGCTAATTTCACAGTTTCAAGGCACTGAAAAAGAAGAAGAAAAAAATCAAGACCTTTTTAGAAAATGTTTTTGAGAGGACTAGATGGTGCATCTTTATTGAACTTTAAGAGTTTTTTTTTCCACTAAAGCTACCAGTGGAATAAAACCAGATATAAGAATGATCACGGCTGTACAGGGAGACTTAGAGGAAATCATCAGAAGAAGTTACTAAAAGATATGGCAGACTCTGGTTGGACTGGTGCTGCCAGGAATGCTGGGAACACTCTATATATCTATGTGTGTGTGTGTGTTCATGGGTGTACATTTGAGTGCCAGGGCCTGGAGGAGGGAAGTCTCTTGCTGAGGTCATGCCATGTAAGCCTCTCCTCTGGGGCCCACCCTGCCTGGCAGCCACACACACACACTGGAGCTAGCTCCACACAGAGACTTGAGGAGACTCCGCGGCTTTGTGCTATGAATGGCTCTCTGTTGACTCTGTGTTTCCCTCATCATGATGGCCTCATTATGACGGACCTGAATTGTGTTGGCTTGGATGTGTGTGTACATGTGTGTTTTTGAGTAAACTGAAAAAAGGAGGAGAAAAATGAGAAGAAGATTGACAGATCCAGTGACACAAAGGCCTTGATGTGCGTTCATGTGCAGCATGTTCATTCAGTGTGTGCATCTGTGTGTGTGTGTGTGTGTGCTCAGGGGGTATTCACATTTACTAGAGTGCTGGAGTGTATCAACAGGATATTTCTTCTCGGTGAATACTTTTGGTAGGATGTCTTTATATAGTGAAAGAACAGGACTCCTACAGTTTCAAGGAAAGCACTGAGGGGCTTATGTAATAATTCATTAAACTACATATTATACATCAAGTTTGCTTTCTATTGTTGCTCCTGTGCCTTGTGTTTCCCTTGACAGTCTACGCAGAGGATTCATGCATTATGCAGATCACACAGGGGGACTGGTTTGCTGTGAAAGGGGAGAAAGAAAAACACAACTCCATTGCGAATTATTACAATACATACACTCAACAACACTTATATTTCAAGAAAGAAAAGGCATGAGAAATGTAATAATTGGAGTGAAGTTCTTTTTACTTCTCCCTTGCCAAATGCAGTTTTTTATACAACAAAAAGACTTTGGTGGCAAGAGGGGATTTATTTGTATTTCCATGCCAGGCTTTTCAGTGCCAGTCTTTGTTTTCCTTTAAGTAAACAGGAGTATATCCCATGAGCAGTGCCCTCTCTTTTCTCACTTCTACTTTCAAAATCCCCCCTCGCCTCTGCCTTCTATAGCCTAGCACTTATCTCTTTACTCCCTTGTGTAGATTATTTGTAGTGCCTCATCTCCTTACCCCTGATCATTCTCCACACATTCATAAGAAACCCTTATATTTACACCCAAGTCTGCTCCTGCGTGCCCTACTTTCTCCTCCCTCTTCTCTCAAGTCGCGTCATCCCCTGTGTACTCCCCTTTTTCTCATTGCACATTTGTGCTGCTCCCCATGGACAGAGCCCTCCCCATGGCCCTTCACCCAACCCAATTCACACATTGGTGGCATTGCAGTGGCATAATAACTCCCTGTGCACCCGGTGCTTTCATGATGGCCTTGGCTCCACTCCTGAAACAGGCATTTCTGATTGTCGCTCTGAGTGAGCATATGCCTGTCTCCTACTTGATTAAAAGAAAGCCTGTGCACATGATAAAGGAGTGTGAGGTGAGAAAGATGAAGACAGAAAGTGAGCAAAAGATGCTACAGGGCTAAAGTAGGGAAAGGAGAGGTAAACAAAGAGAAGGGGGACCATAATCTTACACAGAGTTTCAGAACGTGGGCGAGCCAGCAGTAGACGTCACCTTTGCTTTTAAAATAGTTAATCTGCTCCCAGAGGGACAATGACTGCTTTAAGTCCCCCTCCCTTCTCCCTCTCTCTTTTCTAAGTCCCTCCCCAGGGCTAAACCCCTCGGTGGCACATTGCATGGATTAGCTTGTGTTGTTGTTGCATCTCTTTAGCTCTAGTCTATAGCACCAGCTATAGATGCAAATACAGCAGTTAAACTTTTTAAACTGGCAAATCCACACACAGGAGTTTATAATTGTGGATAGAAGGGGCTGGCAATTTTGTAATCTGAAGGCGTATCGGGTGTTAATACACAGAGTAAAAAAAGACATGAACAGTAACTGGCTTTTTTCTTAATACGTAATGTTGCATTGCTTTTACACAACATCAATACTTCCGACTTGCCCTCACTACTTGTCTTGTTGTTGCACTTGAATGGAAAGCAACAAGAAAACTGCTCTGTTGAAATGTGGATCTATCTCATATTTGTGAACACAGCCACCAGGGCACTTAGTTTTGCAAATAAAAGTATTTGGGTTCTTGCCCAGTGATGTGCTCTGGTTGTAATTTGTATGCCAATTTATTGAAACTGCTTCAGCCTCTGGTTTGAGGGGTAATTTTACCTTGAGCCTTTCTGAAAAATGAAAGGCAGATGGGGTTGGTTGAATTCTGATTCTTACCACAGAACAATACTACCATTACTGTAGCTGATAAACTGTAACATCACTGAGCATAATGAAATGACATGTCTCGAGATTATATCTGTATGCCCTCTAGATTATCTATTCCATTTGGATTAATACTGTGTACTAAATTCATTTTAATGTACACTTATAAAGTCAAATGTAATTAGAGAGAATGCAGCTCTGTGAGTCATGTGGCCCTCATCCAACCCCTGTCCCCTAGAAATTACATTTATGTACTACTAATTTGTTTTTCCAATTATGGTTTGTTAGGCAAGGTAATTGTGGCCTGGATTATGTTACCTGCCAATGTTTTTCTTTTTTGTTCTAGGAACTATTACCTTTTTGTACTGAACATAAGCCATAAGGATGCGAGTGACGCAGGCTTTCTGTGTTGGAGTAAAAAATTAAGTGTAATTACTTCCTTTTGAATTTAGGTTGAAGGGCTTTATCACTTCCGGATAAAGAAACCTATCACCTTAGACCTCTGTCCTCCTTCACCTCATTCAGCCGACCTCGTCTGAGTCTTCTGTGCATGCTTGCGGTCTGCTCTGCTGCTGCAGCACGAGGGGATTAGCTGCCGCCGCTACCATTGGTCACCAAGGTAGCAACAGTGCCCTTAGCAATTCAGAAGGGCTATTTTGCTCCCCAGCCGCAGTTTGACAACACTTCACTTGTCAGTTTCGGTCTTTTGACAGATGTAGAAATGGTGTCAAAGGGCACGTGTCTGTGTTCTTTTGCAGACATGTCAGAAGCAGGCACACCTCTGTGTGCTTGTGATTGATTTTACAGTAATGGCTTGGATTCAACATGACAGAAGGATACAGACTTTGAGTCTCTTTTTACTTGCTTGTTGCTCTAACCCCCCCCCCCAGGAGAGGAACTCGTTTGAACAAGCTTTAATTAAAGACAGCTGCTGGTCACACAGTATTCTCACTTGCTTCAGCTGCAGATAACATTCGACACAAATCCCGCTTTCCTGTTTGCTTACTTAATTCCAATAATACGTGTGTCCTTCCGATTAAATATAGTTAAAAGTGGCGATATGAATCTGGACCTTCTTGTTAAATCTACCATCATACAACCACTAAAACACCTCATAAGCATCCATTGTAATTCCATCCTTACCTGTCAGTGTGGGATTTTAATTCATCACATTAATATGCCACGAGAGAATGAACCTCTACAGTATCATTTCACAGATGGCTTATCTTTGCAGGAGAAAAATGAAAATGAAAATGAAGTCTTCTGGACTGTCGCACTGAATTGGTTCGTCACAAACTAAAGGGACTACCAATTAACAACCCGAAAGAGAGAAACAAAGACAATAAACGATTTGACATGCAGTGTTAAATGTTATTTGCACATGCTAATGACTATTATTTATTCTGGTCAAAGTTTTCCTGTAAAATCGGACTTAGATCAGAAACAATGGGCCTGTAGTCAGCATTGTGTGATTACATTTTTGAATTTATAACCTGCAGTTACTTACTACATAAGATATGGGATTGGCTGATTGTGGGATTTATTTATTTATCTTTTATCAAAAAAATTCTAAAACTTTTACAAAAAAGTAGATTAAGAGAATGGATTGACACTAAAGGACTTATTTTACATAGTTTTAGCACTTAAAAATGGCTTAGAAAAAGAAGGAACTCAAATGTACACAGAAAAACAAGCCTGAAAAATTAGTCCAAGACAGGTATATCATTGTGTTTTATCGGGTTAAGTCCAAAAGTCTAATGCTAATTATCTCATTGTCATTGTACTAGCCTTGTTTTGCAGATTTAGTTTTAAAGTAACAATAGTAATCCGTAGATCCTCCTTTAACAATGAGACTAAATGTTGTGGAGGATCCGGACTGCAGCACTTAAGCTTTTAAGTTAATTACACAAAGACAAAGTTTGCATTTACACAAGCACACCATGGTGTGTTTTTTTTTTTTTGTTTATTATTGTTTCAAAGACAAAAAAAAAGAAGCCAATGTTAAAAGTCCCTGCACCTTTTTTTTTCTAAAATATTAGAAAGAAATACACAAAGTGCAGCTTTTCAACTGTTAAGGTTGTTAAAGTCTCTTCAAACGAGAAGTCCTCCAAATTCATTTCGGTTAAGAGTCTTAAGCCTCATTGTTTGACAAGACATCTCCTTTGCAATGTTTTCTGTTTAAAAATTGCATGTCAATGGAGTTAAGTGCACAAATGGTTAAATGGTTTAAGTTACCGGATGAGCAACTTGATCCTCTTATGTCTTTAGGGGTCCTGACTCTGTCAGTAAAGCACAGATTTCATTGTTGCAGCTAGCAGACTGTAAAGTGCTGTCTCTTAGGTTTTCTGTGTGATTGTGTGCACGTGAAGGTGTGTGAGCATGTGTGTGCATGTGCGTGGTGCTACAGCCGCTGTCCTTGGATTAGTGATGGTGGTGGTGCTGCTGGTGGTAATGGTTTGGACGGGATCATATCTGGTTGGATGAGAGGATTGGGTGGAGGGATGGATGTGAGGGAGGGGCAGGGTACTCCAGGGACTCATAGTAAGAAGACAAAAGAAAGGAAAGATGAGGAGAAAAAGTTGGTCTATCCTCCTCTTTGTTTCCCTCAAAGGCCGGTGTGACAGCAGCTGAGGCCTGCTTACTGCTTTTGCATTTCAGTTGAGTGGAAATCTGAACCCTGAGCAACCCCTGTCCCTCTCCTCCTCTATCTCTTTTTCCCTCTTGCTCCTTCATTTGGTGTCTCCAGTTCCATTAGGTTGATTTACGTTATTCAGACAAACTCATTAATCACGTTTTCCCCTGGATATAATCTGTTTGTCAATCTGAACCCTGGCGAGTAAGAGGGGAGTAAACCCCAAAAAAGGAGGAGTGACTGAGGTAAGCAAAGACGAGGTTGACAGATGGATAATGTTCCACAGGAGGGTCACTTGGACTAAATAACCAAACTTGTGATTACGTTCATCTTTATAGATATTTTGTCTGGGTGAGGAGAGCCAGGCTTGCGTTTATCTCAAGAGCCAGATGGACCAGAGTAAGATAGAGAAACATCAAGAGAGGACATGAGAGGTAAAGCCAGAGAGGCAAAGCCAAAAATGGGGGCAGAAATGGGAATGAAGAGGAAACCTGGAGACAGAGGGAGGGAGATGGAGGGGAGAGACATGTGAAGTCGAGGGAGGCTCCAGTCCCAGTCTTTTAGTCGATGATGATGAATTACTTTGACAGAGACAATCAGGATGAAATGTTAATGCGAGTGTGCTGGAGGATGCAGTCTCAGCCAGACTAAGTCCTCCTATGGGGAAATGAGATGGTTGGTTACAGCACAAACACACAAACACAGGCAGACATACTGAAATGCACACACATGCGCCCAGAGATACATACAATAATAGAACAAACCTCTGGAGAAATGGCAGTTATATTTGCTGGCCGCTAGTTTGTGTATGTACTGGCGATGTGCTAGAGTAAGCAATGAAATGTATGAAATGCCACCGCTCTCCTGACCTCTGTATACAAGTAGGTGTGCATATGTCTGGTTAATGTTTACTTCAGGAACCAAGGAGAGATTTTTATACAGTGTAACAGAGGCTGTGTGGGCCGCAGGGTGTGCTGTCACAAAACAACAGAAAACTTTAAAGCGTGAACACATCCTGCGCTCTCTGTTTCCGCTCACTTGCTTACTTTACAGTGACGGCTGATTCTCAGCAGCTCATTGTCAAAATACTTTCCTTTTTCAGATTTAAAAAAAAAATCATTCCAAAAAGGCCTGGATCTATGAATGAGTCTGAACAGATCCCACTAACTATTGCACTGCTATGAAAGGGCATTCCTGGACTTCCGAGGAATAACCCCACTACACTATTAATCATCTGGTTGTTCATCATGATCAGTTTCCAGTTGAACATAATAACATAATTGGTAATTTCCCAAATTTTCCTTTGTTGCTACTATCATTTAAAAAAAAAAAAAAGTGCAATCCACTGTTTAATGAGAAGTTACTGAACTAATTCCACTTCTATCACTCTGAACTTTCCCTTGTGCTAATTAGCAAATCTTGGCGTTACTATTATGGCCCTAACTGCCAAACTTTTACACTTTTTCCCCCTAAAGAGAGTCAAAACATCAGTCAGCTGCAATAGCATATACTGCACAAATGAAGGTGTACAGGTATGGCACTGCGGGCATAAATCAATGTCTTCTCGCTCTCAATCATTCATCTTTGATAAAGCATTGCTGCTCTTTTGTCTCTTTCAAACTTCAAAGTGTTTGAGACAAAGAAGGAGCCCCCCTCCGTATGATTCATCAAACTCCCATCATCCTCTGGATAAACAGCTATGATAGATATGTCTGCTTAACCAGACATTAAAAGAACCTTTTTTTCATCCCTTCTTTAGCACGCCTCGGCAACCGATCCCCAAACTTCTTCTTAAACTCTCCTGAACGTTTGAAACCATATAATTAAGAGGAACTGGTTTACCTGATTGTGCTGAGAGTTTGTTGTCTGGCAGTCAGTCAGGCAGACAGAGCTGTAGACAAAGATACCAGGCAGTGAGGGAAATAACTAGGTTTATTTTCAAGGTTTTGATTGAAAGGAAGCAGTAATCTTGGCATTAGCTTAGCATCACGGTGAGTGGGCTCGACTGGCTCAGGTTTCCCTCTGTGTGTCCCACGGTGTAAAAACCTGGGAACTGCAGGTAGGCGCACGCCCACCATCCGACCAACTGACTGTAACACAACACCTGCAAGGGCAAGCACATAACCACGTCTCAAAAACACTCACAACCCTCCATCACTGCAGCCTCTCTCTGCGGTGTCTTCACACTCCATCCTTCATCATCACTCAGATTGAGCACAATAGTTCAGGGTTGAGGTTTACTCTGGCTCTCCTCACTTTTATTTTCTCCCGTACTGCCCTTTATGCTGGCAGGGTGTCGTAAATGCACATCTTTAGAAGTTGCCTGAGTGGGGTAACGCAAGAGGTTCGAAGGTTGCAGATGAAAGGCAAAAGATTCGGTCGAGGGTTTTAGCAGAAGGTTCACGTGTTTGAGGTTTCCTTCTAAACTCTTTGGTGGCGGATTTAAAAGCAAGTTTTAACCCCTCCTACTTCCCATCCAAAAAAAATAAAAAAAGTAATCAGGATTTGTAGGCGTGAAATGGTAGGCTGTTGAAGCTTTTATCACTTGAGAGGAACAACACTTGGTGAATTATGGTGTGAAAAGGAGAAAATAGCTAGAATGGAGAGAAAGAGTAATTGTATCTTCCACCTTCCATGTAATTATGCGTAAACAGGCTTTCTTCTAGTTTAATGTGCACTTGTTTTCTGCAAATTATACTTAGCTTTTCTTTGTGTGACTCTTAAATAAATCTATCTTTTATTCTTGATCACACATATTTTTTCTGTATTGTTAGGGAATAGACAAAAGTATCTAGTGATCGTGATCCTAACACCCAGATACGGTGGCCTTTTTTTGGATCCAAGAACAAATGCATTAGACACTCCAAACATAGCGTGGTATGGTTTCATAGAAAGTCTCTAGCGTTGTCTGGCCTGGTTCACCTCAGCTCCCACAAGGGAAATATACAGGCATGATGTATGGCCCGAGCCACTGAATTAATGCAACATTTCCATTAGAAAAATTGCTTGACACGGCCGATATAAGAAGTTAGTGATCACAAAGAGGCTCTGACATAGCATGGAAAATTACTTATTGGAGAACCGTCATCTGCACTTTGCTGAAATTTGTGATGGAAAGCAGAGACAGGGAATGCAATATATGTGATCCTGTGCACGGGCTGCATCTCCTAATCGCTCATGCAATACTTAAAATTACACTTCGGCGCAAATGTAAATTGTGTTCTGATGCTTACAAAAACAGAAAGGAGGTGATTCAGATTTAATTTGACACTTTTTAAATACGAATTAGATATGATTTTGAAGTCTGAAGTACAACCAGACAACCAGTGCTCAGTGTAATGGTACACTGTAATTATTGCATGATTACTGTGCATATGAAATCTCGTGATGTGAGTCTTGGTTCCAGCAGCTTTATAAAAACACCATTGTACAGTACGTCTTAGCTCTGTGCGTCTGAATTGCAGCTTTTCTTTTAAAACCTCTTCATTGTCAAGTATGGAACCCAAAGGTGGCTGTACTGCGTGTGTTCATCTGTTTCAAAATTACCTCACAAAAGAAAGCAGCATGTATTCTTACTTCCATTACAATATGTACTTTTTCACTTCTAAACCAGTCAGGCATTTAGAGCGCCACACAAACTTTCATTACGATTATGCAACAATCGGAACATTGGGAGGATTGTATTTCTTCTCCCTGAGCTGATCACATAACATTTTTAACTAGATTCACTCTCATCCTAGGGCTTTCCTTATATCCTGCTGCCTAAATGAACTTGCAGAGCTGCGCGGCGTCTCCTCGGCATTGATTTTGTGGTCTCATTATAAAGAATGCACCTCTCTTGTGGCACCAGTATTCATACAGCTCATTACATAATGCTGGCATTCAGTGTTTATTAACTTTTGCTTCAGCGCCTGCCATGCGAATGCTCTCAGTTTTAGGATGTGTTTGCCAGTAAAAAAACGGATCCACAGATCATGTGGTAAGAGGTTAATTCTTACCTGTTATTTGAGACCCCAAATATACTACATGCACCGAAACCTAAAACATACCTCGAGTTTACTGTGGTTTTGTAATAATCCACCCTCATGGATGCTAGGGCTGTCATACTGAAAAAAAAGAAAATTGGTGGATATTACAATAATGTATTATTGTAGGGTGTTTATCTTACAATATAAAGCACCTAGAGGCCACTTTTGTGATTTGGTGCTTGAACTGACTTAAATATTCGTTAGCAACAGTGTCAACTCCTCTCCCTCCCCTCACTCTAGCAGCTGAACACATGAACTGTATGAGGAAATTTGAGAGGTCAGTAAAGCCCCCCATTTAACAACTCTGAAATTATTATAAATGTTAACCTGGCACCTTAATGTTTTAACTATTAGCAATTACCTGATAGCTAAAATGGCTAATAATGTAACATTAAGGTGAGAGGTTCCCATCTGTAAATGTATTGGATGGTGTTAATTAAATGAGATATCAGGAGAATTTGTGTCTCAAAGGTCTTTCTTAAAGCCCAAGATTTCAGCTGAGTTCTGTCTACCAGCAAGTAGACAGAGATAGCGATAACCTGCCTAACCAACTCTATTTGAGACACAGTGTCAGCAGTGAGTCACCAGAAGCACACCAACACCTCAGACAACACAAATTTTTTTTTTCACCCAGAAAATTATATTGAGTATTTTCCTGTGTATTTATATTGAGTTTGAAATTCTAGTATTGTAGGAACCTTAATGCATGCACAAACTTAAAGATGCTTTTTAAAAAGTTTTTTGCAGACTTGCAACTCATTACTAGTTTGGGCGTGGCTTTATGAATAAAAATAAATGTTATTTATGCTTTACTTTATAAGACTAGAAATAAAAAACAAACATATTTGTTCACATTTTATATTTTACATTAAAAATGTTACATTACCACGGGCTACCACTGAGTCATGGCTTGCCTTTGGACAAGCTTGCGTTTATCTTGTTATGAAGCGTGTCTTACGTCTAGCTACAGTAGCATGTGCAGCGTGGGCATAGTGACACACTAATTACACTGATCGGCCTGGCTCTCATCAGGTTTACAGGCATAGACAGTGGTTTGTAAAGGATTACTAGGTTATATCACTTCCCTTGTGTTTCATTTAAGGCATTTTGTCTTCCTTTGCATAAATGTACTCATTTATCCATATCCTGTTCTCCTGCAGGGTACATTATTGGCAGTTAAGCCAAAATAGCATTCAAAAGTCTTCCCTTTGTCAGAGTTGGTAACTGTACTTGTTATATTGTGTTAGCTCATCCTTTGACAAACAGTAATAACAATCTCCGCTGCAGACTGACAACATTCAGAACTATTTGCAGGTGTTCTGTGTTGTGTAACAGATTTCATTTCCATACATTTTGTTTTGGACACTGGTGGGATGTCTCAGTGATCTGCCTGCTGGAGCATTGTCATTTCGTTCATTAGTACAGAGCTGGATGTGAGCTGCATCACTCCTACAATATGGTCTGCGGAGATAACAATTCAGACAGATTCATTCTGTACATTGGCAATACAACAGCTACTGTGGTACAATGCGTTGTCAGTAAGTGACTGCGGCCTCGTGCTGCGGCAGGATTGAATGTCCTGGTTTATCACAGATGATTCATATTGCTATTGGATATGATGCACTAACACAAAACAAGATACTCTGTTATCAGTATCACAATATCACGGGCTAACACAGACCATAATTGTGTTTAGTTTATTCCATTCTCCATTATAAATATATGTTTCCTGTCATAAAAGAGCGAGCATCTGTGGGAGGAGTTTTTATTCTATTTTGAAGATGGATTTGGGGTTTGGTTGCGGGGTGTGCAGGGAAGTGAAAGAGAAAACATAAGGTATACAGACACTGACTGAAAATGTCTGAGACAGATAATTAGAAAAGGACTGAGAATGTGTACTCGCGGTGTGCTTTTCTCTTCCCGATCCGTGGCCACCTTAATAGAGATTAGGATCATGCTCAGTCAGATCTGATAGGCCTGTTGCTGTGGAACGGAAGGCCAGCCAGTCAGTTATCAGCGAGGACACAGACTCAGTCACTTAGCATAATGGAACCTGCATCAAATGAACTGGAAGCTCAACGAGAAAAATGTCATTAACAGAGCTGAAATGATTTTGTGTGATGGTAAAATCAGCAAATTAAATCAAGGTGCATTTGCAGGCTTTATGACAGAAACAGATGCACATAACGTGTTATCCAGCAGCCTCATTTACAAGGTTACATGGCATTTATACAGCATGTGCTTCTTTCTTTGGACCCATTACTTATGATATGTGTACGTTGATGTTCCAGTGTTAGCAGCACAGGGTTGTGAATTCTTGCAATAGCCTAAAAACAACTTCGGATTGATTGTCAAAAAAACACTTGAACATGCTGTAAAGTGTGCTGAATGGAAATATATAGTGATGACTGCATTAGGTACACAATGAGGCACTGACAGAGACTGTATCACACCTCGTAAAACTCTGAAGCACACCTATTATGAAGAAGCAGGAGGCTGCGAGATGTGAAAACTGCACCAGATGGATAGAACAACAGAAAATCATAACACCTCTTATTCAGTCCCTGCAGGCCACCCTCTTATATCCTGTGTCTGCTTTTCTCATTTAGTTGCAAGCAGAGGGAAAGAATGCAACAAAAACAGCTGCATAGGTTGACCATTAAAGCATGTGCCAATCTAAAACAACGACACAAAAGGCCACAAGAATTATGAATTTATATGTGGTATATTCTTTGTCTTTTTCTGGTTAGTCACAGATATGTGTGATGCAGGGTTTTTAGATTTTTTACATACATGTCATATTGATTACAACTTTGTTTATTTAGTCAAGGTCCAGAAAGGAGAAAAGAAATGGAATTTCTTTCCTCCACATCTCCTTGAGCCTTTTATAACCATAGTAAAAACCATTTAGCGAGCCGTCGTTGAATATTGACTCTGAGACTTTTCTCATTTACAGCCCAGGCCTGTCGAGGAAAAGGGTTTGCAACTATCCAGCTCTTGGGCCAGAATACAGCTATTGTTTTATTGATTGCTCATCCTCTTTTATTTGTGGGGGAAAAAATACTCCGGGGACACAATGTCCCTCAGCTTCTTCTCCTATGCTTCTCTAAATGCCCACACTAATTTCTGCTGTGACTCAGAAAACTTATGCATGGATTGCTGCAAGTTTATCCTGCTTTCCCCTCTTCCTCCTAGTGAACTTTTTTTCTGCTTGTAGAAATTACATAAAAAATCATTTTAGGGCTCATGCATTTTGGATTTGGAAGTACCGCAGAAATGGATTTTTCTGTTATGCTTCTCCCTGCTGATGGCTCAACTGATGTTTACTAAAGACAAGAGTCTGAGTTTCATTTAGTTCTTCCTGTATTGGGCACACATTTCTAAATATGTTGTCATATGTTTCCAACCCCAGGCACCCTAATTTAAAGCATTACTTGACTCACTAACCTTACAGACTTGAGGTCCCAGGTCTGTTTTATGACTAAGCATAGCATGAAAGGGTGCAGCAGTGCCTGAAGGCACCCTGCAGTTGGCCTTCATGAAGTGAGTTTCTAAGTAAAATGCGCATTATGCCGTGTGACAGTTTCAACACCCCAATCGCTGCTCCACAGGGCACCACTTCACTCATTCCAGCATCTGTCTCCATAGAGTTAATGCGGCATTTAGCTCAGTGGCATTCTGACTCTTTTTTAAAAAAAACATACATATCTTCCCTCAGTCTCAGTTGGTATCGCTTGGCTGCTTTTGCTCTTTTGACAAGGTTTTAACTTAACAGCACAGACAGCTGATCTTTACTCAAAATGACCAACTATGTGTATTGACAAAAAAATGACCTGATGTTACAAGACATATTAAGAGTAAAGGGACAGGCAATATTAAGAAACTGAGATAGAAGAGTTTCAGACCAAAGAGATAATTGGATCAAAAGAGACAGAGAAGGCCATGTGCTACCAAGCATGTCCTTATCAGCAGCAATTTTGTCTGCTTTGCCCACACAGCTCTGTATCAGCTGCTTGCAGAGTGATTAGGGTGCCCTGCTAATATCGTCACAACCAATGATTGACAGGGCTGGAAAAAGCTCTGATATTTAAACGTGTAACCTCCTGTTTTTTGAGATGGGGGGGGGGGGGGGGGATCTCTTAAGCAGCCGTTGTTTGTGTGATGTGCGTTGGGCTTTGTGTTGGGGTGTGTGTGGTTGAATGTGTGTCACTGAGTGGGTCTTGTTTTGATTCATAAATGCCTTTTTCAGACGAAGCAAAGGAAAGGAGCAACCTACATCCCACATTCACCTTTTTCTTCTCTGCTGCTGTTCTCAGGGAGATTTGGAAATATAATTAGTAGAAAGAGAGATTCGAGAAAAGGAGGAATGATTTTAATAAGGGAAAAAATGTTTTCATTATGCCTGAGAGAGGTAGTGAGGCAACATTTTGGGCAACTTGTTATGTGGGCCTGACAAAGAGCAATAAATCAAGACTTAGAACAAGAGTCTTTCTGACACTGGGTTAAGACGCTGCAGGTTAGGTGCTAAATGCTGAACATGTTCACATGCTAAGGTGGAAAAGTTTATCTGGCATCTACCAGATATATTAATTAATATTATATATATTATAAGCATCCTAACATTTGCTATTGTGCATACAAAGCAAATTATAGGCTGTTTTCAGAAATTGCTAAAGCAGAAAAATGTAAAAATTTGTAATAAAAAACTAAATGGTCACCAGATTATAGCTAGTCATTATCCAGTGCATTTTGGCAAAAGCCAGCCCTCATTTGCACTGAGCATGGACTGTTAACTTGCATGCAATCAAAGCCTGCTGTGACTTGACTGATCAGTAGGGCATGGACTGCAGTGTACTTGCACTTTTCTAGTCTTGCTGATCACTCAAAGACTACAAGCTACATTCATTCGGCGCTTTATTCTGCACACTCTATCGGCCTTGGAATCATTCACGTCTTCAGACTGTGGGAGGAATACCTGGAAACCCGCGCAGGCACAGGGAGAACATGCCTGCTCCACACAGAAAGACGCCAGCTGGGTTTGAACCAGGTACCTTGTTGCTGTGAGGTGACAGTGCTAACTACTGCAGCACCATGCTGCCAAAAAATGAACTAAGAAAAGAAAACAGATTTTTTTCCCACCCAAAACCTGTTGATTCCACTAAAAACAAAAGAATTTAGCATTATTTCAAACACAATACATACAGTTTTTTAAATGGCAAAATAAGTTTGCATTGCAACTGCTCAGTATTATGGTGGATTCACTAACTGCCTGACCAGTTCTGCCATTGCTAGAGCCATGCCCTCTTAGCAGCACAGTAACATGTCAGCAGTAAAATGCACGCTATTTCCCTTTATCATTTGTTTCTAGCATTTAAACTAACTCTACCTCTGTCTAATATATTTGTCTTGAGGGTTAAACATTTATCTGTTAGAGGTTTTCCAGGGTAAATTTGGAAGCTCATCTCTGGCCCAGCAGCCCAACAAGTTCCTGACCTACTTTCACAAACACTGTAGAGTGGTAGTTATCTCTTCTCATCTTTCTCCTCTGCTGATTTGTGCTGGTGGCGAGGTTGGTGTGATGTCAGTTTACTTTGGATCATTCTCAGACAGTGAACACGCATTAACCTTCCCTCCTTTTCCCCTCCCTGCTTTGCTATCTTTTCTTTTCCTTTCCTCGTGTCTCTTTTAGGTTTAACTTTTTTCTTTTATCCTCATTTCTATATCTATGGTAATTTGCTACGAAGAGTGTCCTGAAAACGTCCTGGAAAAGGATATCCATTGCTTCACAACAGATAATTGTTTTTAATGATTAAGAATCACAGAGGCATGTCGAGGCCTAATAGCTGTTAGATCACAGAGGCAGTGTTATAAAGATAGGCACTTATCACCAGTCTCTGAATATCTTTGTTTCAAGTTGGCACTTTGCCTCTCTATTCCCATGCTGTTCTCCTGTCTCTCTTTTCCCCCTTTTTTCCCCCTCTCTTCGTCTTTTTGAGTCGTCTTTGGCTGTCCTCCAGAATCAATCCGTCACCTCTTTAAAGGGAGACGTTCTCGGATTTTGGCTTCTGTTTCCATAAAGAGCCTAAAGCGACAGGGTGCTTCATTCATGTCCACTTCATTGTCTTTTAATAATCAAACCATGATGGATTACCACCATACAGATATTCGTTTCAAAGCAGCATCTGAGGGATGAAAAACGAAGGAGGAACAGGAAAACACCAGTATGCTTTTTGATAGCTCAAGGATTGTTGTAGGAGTATGCCTGCTAGTGTGTGTCTGTCTGTGTGTGTTTATATTGGATGCTAGTTTGGCTCTTGGTCTCAGAAAGACAGACAAGTTCCTCCTTCTCACTCTCTTTCCATTCGCTCTTCTTATCATGGCCTCTTGGGTTCAGGCAGACAGCTCCTCCTGTCTTTTCTCTCTGATTATCAGGCCAGGACTGACAAGGTAAACACCTGGCAAGGTATCCTCCCCATTTGGGAGCCCTAGGTGGTTGGATGTGTTCCATTTTTTTTATTCCCATATGGTGGATCAATGCATTGCTCTCACCTGTCTGTCTTTTCAACCTTCTCTACCTGGTCCGATTCTCATCTGCTTTCATACTTCACCTCCAAACAGCATTTCTTCCAGCAGGCCTGTGAACAGGTGACATAGTGGATAGTAGTGGCATCTCGGTTGGGGTTTAGCAATATGATATTTTTGTGGCTGTGTTGTAAAAGCGTCTGGTTTTAGTGCGGTCTGGTGATGTGATTTGTGCTGTGTTAACACGCGTGTGTAAAGCCTGTTTCTTCTCTTTAACGCTGGGAGATTGTCACACAACAGAAACTTCTGAAGTTTTTGGAATTACCCTGCTGTCACTCATTCGCCTTTAAAATCACTTTAGCTTTCATTGGGTTCCAGCAACTCTGAAAAGCAACAACCATACAAGGTACTACTTACTCTCAGACATACTTTTTTTTTTTTTTTTTTTTTACTGGTTTTACTAATGTTTGAACCCTTGCTTTATCTCTTGTTTGGAGGTATTTTGTCAGTTCTGATTCCATTTGTCCAGGTTTTGATCCCTCTCTTTTTACTTTTCTGCCTCTACCCAAGCACACTGCAGGTGACTCAAATCACAGAAACACAAAATTACTTTTAAAAAAAACACACACACACATAATAGTTTCTCTTCTTCACAGAACATGTGTCAACAATTTTCTTTGGAACTATTTCTTCAGGAGTAGTTCCAAAAGGACTACACGTAATTAGGCCAACACTTTCATTACTACTGAAAATTCACAAAAGAGATAAAACGAATACTAATGTGGCCTCCATTATGTATATTGTGAAATTCCAATTACAGATACAAATGGCTGCAACTGCTGTAAATGTGGTGACTGACCATAATTACAGACACGTACCAGCACATTGCCAGTAAGCTACCCTTCTCTTTGGCATTCCTGTCATCTGTAAAACCTTCAAAACCAATCTGTGGACATTACCCAGATTGCCAAATATAAACACAAGCAGACTGCGCTCGTATCAAAGCTGTCAGACAGCATTTACCAGAAGCTGTTACTTTAAAACCTTTATATGGAACACGTCCTCCATTCCTTGAGATGATCAAAAAGCCAATTGCAAAAACAAATGTCTCTTATACTCTGTAATGACAATGAGATGTTTGAAAATATCATCATCTCTGCTGTGCAATTTGTCTGATGAGAGAACATTAGGCACACCCACACAAGAGGTCTGTTCTGTAAAGCTGTGCCTTGTAAATCCACCTATACGTAGCAGCAATCCAAAGGCAAGGTCTCAAGTACAGACTGATGGCCGTGAAGTGAAGTTAAGTGCGAACGATCAAACACAAATACATGAGTATCCACAGGAGTGTGCAGCAATTGCAGCAAAGCTGTCATAAATAAACTCCTATCTGATCATACAGCGCTACAGTTACACTTGGTTAACGCTAACACACAGTTTGGGTCAAAATGTAGGAAACAAAAATAAAAAGCTGCCTTTTGTGTTAAATTCTGCTTTTTGTGGACCCGTCCACCCACCCAGACAGCTTCCCTCTTCAGGCTGTATGGCTTTGTACCAATTTCACATCACACTCTTCTGATAGACAATCCTCCTATATGGCTTTGTCTCTCAACAAAATTGTTGTTTTTTAGCTAACAGACTGTCGCTGCTGTTTCTCTTGGGCTACCAGCAAATTCAGAAGCATCAGTCTTTCATCAGCCGGTCTCCTCCACATGTAATTGAATGGCAGTCTCTCACTCCACTGCAATTAGCAAAGTGGGGGCTTCAGAAGATGAACATTTGGGACCTTGTCAAGGCTAACTAGGTGTGTAGGTGTGTGATTGTGTGCTTTACGTTTGTTTGTAGATTTAACGAGACCGACAAACAAACCTATAGCTAAATGTTGCCCAACATTTCCTTCCCGTTCATCACCTAAAGCGCACTCTGGCTGACCTTGACCTTGTCTTTATAATAAATGTGTGTTATTGTGTTCATGTTTAAGCTCCAAGCAACCATAGTTAACATGTTGATGCAACAGCAGCAATAACATAATTAGGCAGCTAATTTGTTTATTGTTAAAGGTAATGCAGCTTGGGTCAGCTGCCCCCACGGGTAGCTGCCTGCATCTGTGATTGTTTGTCTTCTTCGAGATGTATGCGTTTGCTTATTGCTTTATCACTGGGATTTATGTGTGTTTTTTCAGGCTCTCTGCTTCTAGTTTTGCGCACCACAAGGCAACTGAGCGTGAATGTGCCCGCATGCACATGTGTGTTATTCATAAGATGATGTGGTACGGCGAGGGATTCTGGGGGGTCCTTGTGTTTTTATTACCTGCTGGCGGCCTCCTGCCAACATCCAGCTTGATTAACTCCACCCCCTCTCTCTCGCGCACACACAAAGTGCTACTTTATCACTACAAGTCTGCAGGAGTTGTAAAGGAGCAGCAGCCAAGGTTCTCAAAATGTTATTAGCTATTAAAAGCCTGAGTAGGAGACAAAGGGATCCACTGTTCCACTTTATTTCTTACGACACTTTGTCAACGAGAGCTTTTACAAAAGAGGAAATCCACACGCTCCCACCTGTGCGATTCAGATGTTTGCTAGCAGGTAATTTATTACCAAAGCTTGAATTGCGGGATGTTCTCGGTTTGCGCGCGTCTTTACAGATGTCTACAGTACTTTATAAAGGTAACATTTTAAATAAGAGTCTAAGGCACACACGGTAACACTCTCACACAAGGAAGCAATTTGCTCTTCCATAGAACGAGTGTAATTTGGTAAAGACAGACTGTGTCCCGCTGCCTCCTGTTACTCATGTGTGGCAGCTGGTAATGAAAGGGCCACTGGAAGTCTTAGGGGTTTCACTTAAGCCATTTTGTGCTCAATTTATTTTGTGTATCAGAGTAGGCAGTGTGAGATGGTTTGTCTAACAGTTTTTTACAACCCACTGATATAGATGGACGATGCGCCTCTCCTTAGGCGTCCACTGATTAAAAGAAATGTCTACCATATGATTAATCTCTTGATGTTTAAAAAAAAATACAAGTACAGGATCTACGTGGAAGAAACAGGTATTTCCGACATAATTAGGTCCTATCTAAAAATACAATTATAGTTATTCCTCCTTACTGTACAGCGCTCACATCTTGATTTCATGGTCAGTGCAGCCTCCATCCATCATCCATTGAGTTAGGTCCCTATAGGGTAACCCCTCTGTCTTATGCCACTTTCTGCTCATCAATCAGTCAATTACTGGAGGAGTTCAGGGTCAAAACTCAGGCCACACATACATTTAAGCCCTCTAAAGTTGTTCATTGTACTGTGTAGAAAAAGCCCATTTTTATTTACAATTTGTATAAAGTCGCAGTGTGCAGTGCAAGCTCAGCTCAGTCAGCCTGTACTGTATGATGAAGGAAAGCTGCAGGAAAAATCCGTTTTTGTATTTTTTTCCCTTCATAAAATATAGTAGTACATAAAAAAACGAGTGTAAGGATAAGAGGACTAGACCAGGGAGTGAGAAAGGAGGGAGGGGAATGGAGCGGCTTGTGAGATCAAGGTCGTATCCAGGCTTTAGTATTGGTATTCTCCTCAGTGTTAAAATGATTCTACCAGTGAATAGTGTTTTCATTCCTCTCCTGAATGAGATTCACAGGAGCATGGAGAGAGAAAGGGGGAACAGGAGATGGAGAGAGAGCGAGAGAGAGAGACATGACAAAGAAAAGAGAAAGCTACCCCTCCCCTCTCCCTCTTTTTCTTTCCCCTTCCTCCCTACAGTTTGTGCTCCCCTTGGACATACAATAGCAAATGAAAATACAGCGTGGGATAAACAACTTTTATCAGACTGGAGCAAATGAAATCGACTATTTTATTCAATTCTTCATCCCTGAAGCATCCCTTACTCCATTTACCCAGCAACCTCACCCCTGCAGTTTCATCAGAGAAAAAAAAAAGAAGGTGCTTTATGCAAATCAAATGCTTTATTCTTGATTAGATTACAGACGCAATAATTGTCTTGGATGATTTATGGTTGTAATTGGTTGCCACAAACTGCTGCAACAAAAGCTCAGTTGCCATGGTTTGTGCTATGAAGACATTACATCAACAGATTTTAGGGTATCTCCTATAAAATCCACTTCTGCAGGCACATATAAGTTACATTAGAAAAATTAACTTGCTGAGCATGTGGAGTTTTCTAGGTTTTTTATTACTTAAGTTAAATGATGATGTCCACAGTTGCACTTTTCCCCCACCACAGACCATATAAAAGATGGACAAGGTTTAAAGGTCTGAAAATGAAAGTTTCTTAAATTTCCATGTGTTTAATGACCAGCAGGGGCCACTTCTCTGGTTGCAAAAAGACTTTTGGTTGTATAGACGTCTATGGGAAAAGGGCTACGGCTCCTGTGCTTTATGACCTCAGTAAATGCTTTATGGGCTAAATGACTAATTTCAGGTCATACTGAATAGAACATGAAGGCTTTTCTATAAATTATGGTAATTCTAAGAGTCAGGAAAGAGAATTATCCAGGATATGTTAATTAGCTACTGACTTGTGCTTGACAAGTTGTTAGCCTAGTCCCAGTCCCTTATCTGTCATAGCGCCAGAAATGATTGCTGCAAAAAAGGCCTCGCTAACCAGTGGGTGATGTAACTATGGTTACGTTCACTTTTTGTATAGTGTCTTTGGTTTTTGCACATGAGGGATCTCCCTTCACCTCAGCTTTGGAAGATCAATGGCCAAGCTACGAGACCTGGAGTGGTTAATTAATTTTCCCAAGGGGCCACAAGAAAAACTGGGGTTATTGTGGAGGGCCTCAGCAAGAAGCTTATAAAGAGATAAAATTAATAATGAGCCGAACTGTGTTCCTTTTAGGGTTGTGGCCCTCCACAACAGTCCCAGTTTCTCATGTGGCCCCATGGTGAATTGAATTGCTCACTCCTGTATTAGACAGTGCCACAATAGATGATTAAAATTGACTCTCCCTCTCCTACAGCCTCCTACATCATGCAAACACTAAGCTGAACCTGATTGGTTGAAAGCGTCATGGTGACTGTCTTCTCATGGATTATAAAATGTAATCAACATGGTGGATCTTTGACAAAATTTTGAGTCTGGCAAAATTGTTTTTGAAAACACTGGAAAGAAATGAGGAGAGTTGAGAATCAACTTTCATTTTACATCGACAATGGATGGATAAAAAGTTTGGGGGGAGTTTCCAGAGTCATACTATACATCCCTAACTTGCATAAAGGAGGAACAAATGACTCGACAGCCCATCGTTTGAAACCCAGCACAACCCTATCAGCATGCATTGCTCGGCTGGAATAGAAGAGATGAATGGTGAAGCATGGAAATGATGAATCCTGTGAACAGATACCACGTGTGGAGACCAAATGCAAAAATAAAAAAGATGAATAGGAAATAATGGAAACAGTTCTCCAACCAGAGCAGTGCTGAAAATGAAATATTTAATAGCCAGACTTGTAATTGAGTCCGTGGAAGTCATCAACCTGTAGGAGTTAGGACATGGGATTGCTACCTTTGTAAGAGACAAGTGGCAAATTAGGTGCCTGCCATTCCTTTCCATTATCAGGTGCTGCTGATACTTCTCAGCAGGCTAATCTCACCGAGAGCTCTTACACTTCACTAAGACCCTGTCACAGACAGAGTCAGTGAGAGAGAGAGAGAGGCACAGAGATCTTCTCTGCTTGACATCGATCTGTGACGCATATCACCACCCCTAATCCAATTAATTTTGTTTTGCTTCCATCGTGGCTTACTTGAGTCATCAAAATTGCATACACAAATACATCTCTGGCACACTGCATTGGGCCATACAAAATGCACAAACAGCTAAATCTGGTAGAGTGAAAATTCTTTGGGTAATTCCTTTCTGTTTCTGCCTGTGATCGAGTCTCCAGCCTTCCTCATTACTTTGTTTCATGCAGAACCCAAGAAGCCTGAATTTATGAAAGAGTTAATTGAAAACACTGTTTGACAAACTCCTTTTTTCCCTCCTTTCTTCCCCTTCTGTCATCCCTCTCCACCTCCTCCTTGTCCACCACTTCTGCCTCTCTTTGTACAGGCTGAGGCAAATCTCTAGTAGAGGACCAGCAGCAGCAGTGTTGGTGCGACCATGAGGTCAGAGGCCTTGTTACTCTACTTCACACTACTGCAAATAGCCGGGGCGGGCTTCCCCGAAGACAGTGAGCCTATTAGCATCTCACACGGCAACTGTAAGTATATCCTTTTTCTTGCTTCTCTTCACTTTTTTTATGTCTTTCTTTCGTTCTCTGCTTGAGCACCGTCCCTTCTCTCATTACAAGTCCTCCCTCGCTCTCTGCGTGCACTCTTTTCTCTTTCCTCTTTGTTTTGTACTTCGCAAATCCCCTTCTCGATATCTGTGTCACTTGTTCTATCCTTTTTCACTCGTCCACATCCCTCTCAACACTTCTTTCCTCAGCAACCCCCACCATCCCCTACACTCAACGCATTCTGAAGGCATGGAGTGTAATTTGGCGCCCAAGGATAGCCCCTCTACACACACAAAAACGAAAGACTTAAGGCAGAATTTGAAATGGAGCCCACCCTACATCAAAGGATAATCCGCTATTTTTCTGTTGGGCTCCTAATGCTGTGTGTGATAGTGTAAATGCTGTGGCAGGCTATAAAGATATGGTCATTGTTTCTGCTGATTCTCTATGTGTCTCTCCCTGTCCTGTCCTGCTGTGCTCACTTTGGGCTTAACGCTGTCCGAGGGAACTGAAACGCAGGCCAGAAAGCCTCACATAGACCTGCGCTCCTCTATCACAGTGTTTATTCAAACTAAGCGCTTTCATCCAAAGCCACTAACAATAGAACGATTGCATGGTACAGTGCAGCATATTTTTAGCCTACAATTTATGGTTACACGAGAGCCTCAGCTGACAATTGCGGTGGCGTTTTCTTATCCAGCAAAGACACATAGGTTGACATTTGACCCCAAACTCCTGGGACGTATGACAAAAGCTTTGAAAGCCAAATTACAAAATCCCTCACACGAGCTACAATAAGTGGGCACACACAGGGATTAATTTTTGTCCTCCTTCTTGCAGACACAAAGCAGTATCCAGCATTTGTAGGCCACAAACCTGGAAGGAACAACACGCAGCGGCACAAACTGGACATTCAGCTCATCATGATTATGAACAGGACATTATACATCGCTGCCAGGTGGGTGATTGTACCTCAATTTGTGCAGTTTTAGAGAGACAGGCATTAATTCTGCTTTCATTTATGGAATAATTACAAGGAATAAATTCAGGCCATTGTAAGTTAAGCATCTTCAGGATTATTTTATTCTTTATGACCTAATACTAATTACAGTTGCTTTGTGAACTCCTGTTTTAGCTCAATAAATGTAAAACCCTCACATTTTGAACCATCAAGCTGAACTTCGGGGGCCTGCTGCGCTGGTTTCTTTTAAAGTTTTGGTTAATCAGGAGGGAATAATTCAGAGCAAAATGCTGAGACCTGAAATCACTTAGCAGTCTGGACTTTTTCCCTTCATTACCTCTTTGTTGTTTTCTATTTTCAGCTCACCGTCTGCCAAATCCCTCTTTACCTTGTACGATGTCCCTATAGACTTGTGCCCTGCTTTTTAAAAAAAAAAAAACCATCCAAGCACACAAACACAGAGATAAACTGCAGATAAGTTAAAAACTAATGTCAAAGAAAACCATTTTTTTCCTGCTTTTTGTGTTGTCAATAAACAGCAATACAGGACATACAAAAGGTATTCCTTCATTTTATGGCGGCCTAGTTGCTCTCAAAAATCGATTTTTTTTTTAAACTCTTTGTCGCTTTGTCTGGCTGACCCCCACTCCCCAGTCTGTCACCTACCTTTATTGCTTTTTGTCCATCCATCAATGGGTTTTTCACCTGTGCATCTTTATTTGGGTGTGACTCATTTTTCCTGAGATAATATAACTCACTTACAGCATCTGGAGCCATGGAGAAAATCAATATTGATTTTTGTCTTTCCTCTTGTCATCAGTATTTTTTAAAAATGGCGATGTTGCTTCGCCTGATTGCAAAGTGAGTGGTTTGACAACCAGTCAGCTCCATTAACAGGCAGGTTTACCTTCAGCATATAACATTACAGTAGCATTAAAAAGGCCTTAATAAAACTGATCCTTATGTGCTTGTTCTCTGCCCTCCATAGCTAATTGAGTGGCAGGCTTGATTGGATCCTGTTGAAAGCCACAATAGGGGTCTTTCTTTGTTTCCCTCCGAAGCATGTCAAATTAAGTGGCTGAGGGAGGCTGCTGCTTTAAGAGAGCTGTTTTTTTAACATATCTCTGGTCATTAAGAGGAGGTGTATGGAGAGCGAGAAAAACCAGACTAAAAAAAGAGAGAGACTGTGTGTGTGTGTGTGTGTGTGTGTGTGTGTGTGTGTGTGTGTGTGTGTGTGTGTGGTGGTTTTTCCAGAGACTTTGGTCTGCCTGTCGCCCACCTGCTCCACATGGGGTGGCAGGGCCTTAGGGATAAGGGAGGGAAATGAGACACATGGGGTTTATTGGAGGGGCTTGACTGTGTGTGTGTGTGTGTGTGTAAGAGAGTGAGTGAAAGAAGGGTGCGTATATGTGTCAAGTTTAGTATGCTGACCAGTTGTCTGATGGCCACATGTGTGTAAATAAATATATACATTCAAGGGTAGTGAACATGTGTGCTGGTGGGTGTGGAAGCTAGTCTGTGATCGTGTCTGCAGTGGCTTGCATGTGTGAGGTGAACCGGTGCAACAGTCCTACACTTGCTAAAAGCAGACACATGGCCGAGGTATGTGACCCCCGAATGACTGGAATGGCTGCCTCAGATTAGACTGAGTCGGATGACCGCCATTGATCCGGACACAGAGAAGAATGCTGGGAGTCGATAAAATGGACACACAAACGACGGCCCTTCCTCAAACATCCATCGGCTCTAACAGAATGTCGATAAAGACACGTGAAAGTTAAATGACAAACAGTTTAAGGCAAACAGCACAGACAATTACCACTTCAGAAATCAATGTGAAAGTGAGCCAGCAGTTCACCCAGCAAGACTCATGCCACGAAACAACGCACAATGGTGGAAACGAGCCCCCCCCCCACAAAAAAAACTAGGCAACATCAATAGTTGCTTTTATGACGGTTGTCCAGTCAAATGGCTTGTTTATTCTGGAGCCAGCGTCACACAGCTCTGCCATCATGCCTCTAGACCAGTGAGCCTCAGTTCTTGGTGTGCAGCAGCTTGCAGATGGCCACTGTGAACGCAGTCCAAAGCCCAACACTGTTTCAGGCTGTTTTTTGAATGACTGCTCAGTGTATTAAATCCCTTTGGCTCCTGTTTTGGTGCTGGCAAAAAAATCACAAGATTTTTAAGCTGTGAGATGCATACAAACATAGCAACTAATGAAATTGTAAATAGACAAAAGTGCCTTAATCCATAGAGAGAAAGAGTCAAGTCTTTGGCAATGTGTGAACTGAGCAACAGATGCAGCGATTGATAATTTATCCTTAGTTTTAAGTCTTGAATGAAGTGTATTGATATGGTGAAATCAGGCGATCGAGACCTGTTTTAGCCAGTGTGTCTGTACAAGTGTAAAGAAAATAGCCTCTGCTAATGAGGTCATATATCTCTTCTAATATTTGTAAAACACCATTAGCCTTATTAGACTCTTATATATTGGGTGTTAATTATGTATTCAGTTCATGACTGCTGTAGGTTTTTAATATTATGAATATGATTCCATGGCCAAGTTTCTATCAAGCGCATTATCCAGAGGGATCCTACAGCTTGATAACATATCTGACTGCAGTCTTTTCATATGCAGCCTTTTAAAAGCCCGCTTGTTTGTTAGGATTTAATAAGACTGGCACTGGATTGAGTATAGTATTGATTTCTTTCACTTTAACTTAAATATTTTCTCTTATCAAAAGGGATGCATAGCAGATCTTCTGCTAATAAGATCTTAAATAGAAATAAAGTAGAATAGAAATACAACATGGAAGTTATGCCAAGAGGTGTTTGTAAAGTCATACTAATGACCATTAGATTCAGCCTTGCAGCAAACTAATTGCTTTGAAGCAATCAACAATACATTGTCCATGATAAACTGAGACATGGTGTATACTAAAGTGCAGGTAATGAACATGAAAACGTCTTAATGTGCAAGCTTGGTGGTTTATGCGTGTCTGCTGTCATGTGTATTTTAGATGTTTAGCAGCAGAGTCACGTTTGGTAAAAGCAATAATTTGTTCAGTGAGAGACGGACGCGGGAGGACTCGCATCCCAGAGGTCCATATTTCATGGTCAGGGTACACTGTGTACTCCATTCAGAGGGAATTCATCATGGTGCAGTGGGAGATTCATCATTGTGATCTTTGCACGTGTGTGTGTGTGTCAGAGTAATATGGTTTTGTGTGTGTGTCTTCAGCTGTAAACAAAATAGCTCGTCACAAACCTCCACTTTCATGAGAACTGCTTTTTAGTTTGGAAACTTTGCAAACTAAGTCTAACCTTAAAGAGACCCGGTTACTTAAACATTTATTTTATTGTTTTATTACTTTTTGTTTAGATCAAGTTCTTTTGGGATATATTTTTTGTAGTTTTCAGTGACATCTTGGCAAATTTTGTTAATCCTGTGCTCCCCAGTGAAATTGCTGGACTCTGGAGAATGTTTGATTAGGCCACAGTCGCCCTTCACCATGGTAACACCGACCACACTCTGTTTACACCCCTCTATGAGGCTGCGAAGCATGGGAATCAGAGAGACAGAATGTGTATGTGTGGGACGGACAGAGAGAGAGGGAAAGAGAGAGTGATCGCCGTGAGTGAAAGACCAAAACTTGTGATTACAGCGAGACACGCTCACAGACACGCACTCAAAAATCCTGATTACCTTGTCTCCGTTGAATCCTCTAGAACAGCCATGCCTCTGTGGCTGCTGTTCTTCCCTGTTGGGTCTCTTTGGGTCTCGCAGTGGAGGCCACTAGAGTCTCTATTATCGTAGCTCCACCAAATCCTGTTAAAACCCACTAATGATGGGGATTACACGGTTGCCTCCTCTCCCTCTCCTCGCAGCACCGACGACATCCAGCTATGTCCACCCTCTGAACCAACTTTTGCAGCTTCGGTAATCATAATCACCTGAAATGAAAATTGGAACAAGTTTAATTTCATAAAATAACTCTGCAAGCATGTAGAAAGAAATGTCCTTTCACCCATTCTTTGGACATTTGCTGCTGATCATATGAGAAAAATATTTACACAGCCTGGCTGGAGTATACTCCTGCACTAGAATTAGTGCCACATTGTTCTCATAGCTTGTCTGGTTAGCTAGTGAGGAGTATCCTGGGTAATAGCAAAAGGCACTGAGATGCTACAAAAACTTTATGTGAGAGTATATGAAAATGCATGGTATCCTGATAAATGCACGTATAGAATATGAATTTAAATTAATGTAGTTTAAAAGTTAAAACTATCATGTTGAAATGTGTTAGACAACAGAACATCTTCAGCATTATTTTACTGTATGTTAACAATTTGCTTAATTGCATGTTCTTGGAATTGGGGTGCACAGGCAATTCACAATTTAATTACAAGGGAATAAAAAAAACAATTAATTAAAAATTAGGAATGACAAACAAAATATTTCCCATACTGATCTCCTTGGAAGTTAGATGTAAGATTACTGGGTAAGGTTCAGTAAAGAAATCACATCTTATACTGTGATTATGCATATCTGCTTAATTGTTCCAAGAGTGCACCGTCAACACATGCCCCTTACCATACTGAAGCAGCCACGCACAAAAAACACACATACATTCACATACAAATACACACAAAAGGAAAGGTGGAGGGAATGCTGAAAACCATAATGAGATATTCAACCTTCGAAAAGAACAACCTGCCTCAGCCTGGGGGTGAGTGAACCCTGGCTTGTTGGATTTCATGCCACCACATCACCGAGGGCCTCTCGATGCCCTCAACCCATTCAGAACTTCAACAGCTCCCTTCACAGCCTGAAGGTGCCTGCTGGCTTCCCCAGTTCCCTCCCGCCTACTTTGTGAAGAAGGATTTGAACCAGTGAAAGCCAAAACAATGCAGAACGGGCCATCCTCCACCACCCATGATCCAGTTATGAAGAAAGGGGAATATAGGTGAAGAGGGTGACGAGAGAGAAAGTGTGGGAGGGTGGATTGCAGGAATTAGGTTTGCGGAAAGTGGAATGGTGGAATAAGGTGCGGGGCGCATGCTAATTGTGTTCCCCTATTTTCTGCCACTGGAGTGGGAGATAGTTTCACAAAGGCCCAGCAGATGGACCGCGCTGGCCTGTGGTTACCCCAGAAGAAATGCGCTGTTATGAAAACGACATTCCTCCACACAAAGAGCCTGTGTTCTCGTGGCCACGCATGGCTACATGTCCGACGCAGACCCTTTCTGTCATTCTGTTGCACTCAATCTCACACTCTTGCCCACGCTCAGTTAGTCTACTGTTCTGACTGGATCATTCAGCTCTTCCTCACTGTGTACCCATCTTTTTACAGTGTCTCCATCTTTGTCCCTAAGAGGATATTTGCATACCTTCCATCCTACTCACGCATTTTTTGTCCCAGGATTTCGGGAAATGAGAAGCCCACGCCAAGTGATTCACATTGATACCCAATGTGTCGCGTTCATCCACTGTCAAAGACGCCTGTTATTTCTCGTTCCTCACAATCTCACGGTGTTTCTAATTTCATCATCTGCACCACAGCGCTATAGAACCGCTTCCTTTGTGTTAAAGTACTGTGCCATCCTCAGGCTGTTTGATTTACAGCTGAAAGCGGGAAAATTATGGGAAAGTGAATGAGTTGCAGCAAAGCACCCTGTGGATTTTAGTTAAAAAGTTACTAAAGTCTTAACCAAGTAAAGACCGTGTCAAACGCATTCGCTTTAAAAAAATCTCACTGGACTGTAAATTTTAACATCAGAACAAGCAGAACTTGTAAAGAGCATGGCAAAGATTTCAAGATGTGACGAGTACCTCTTGAGGAGGTTATTGGGAGGAGGAGGAGAAAGAGTCGGCAGAGGGCACGAGACAAATATACTGCCTAAACTAAAAGATACAGGTGCATACAGGTCTTTTAAAAACAATGAGAGGTTTGCTCAGGGTTACCTCTCACAGTTACTGCAGCAGATTCTCCTTGTAAACACTTTTGAATTCGTAGCTGATTGTTGCAAGTTGTGTCAAAACTGTAACTTTAAACACACTCACACAAATAGAGCATCTTACAGGATCTGGAGATGTAATTATTTATCTCCCACATTCAGCATGAATAAACATCTATGAATCTCATGAGAAATAAGAGAAAAACAAAACTCCTGCCAACTCCACGACTTGCATGGGAATGATTAGGCTTTTCTCAGTTTCTTCACTACCAAAGTAATCCAGTGATAGTTTTGTATCTACAGTTACACTGCAGAGCCGCCAAGTGCAGATATTTCATTCTTTTAATGTTGCCAATTTGCCAAACAAATGTAGGCTAACACAACACGGCTCAAGTTGTAGTTGTAGTAATTTTTAAAGTATTGAGGTTCAGAAAAGCAATAAAGCGTAGACTATACCAATACCATGACTTTTTATATTCCTGAAGTTAGAGAAAGAAGGGTGAAGTGGTTTGGATGTACGGAGGAGGGATAGTGGATATAATGGGCAAAGGATGTGTAACAGGGAGCTGCCAGGCAGGAGGAAGAGAGGAGGAATACAGAGAAGGTTCATGGATGTAGTGAAAGACGAAGGCTGGTGTGACAGAAGAAGATGCTGGTAATAGGATGAGATGGAGGCAGATGATCCAGTGTGGTAACTCCTAAAGGGAGCAGAGCAAAGAAGAAATTCTGTGGATAAACTATGTGAGCTAAGAGTCATTATTACTAATGCCATGCTCTCTAATTCTTTACAAAACTTGATTCTAAGACACTTATCTGATCTAAAGCACCTGGATTAAGCTGCATACTGCATGCAAATTAAACAGAGTATCACATTTTTCATTCTCATGAATAATTTTACAAGTAAAATTTGTACATCAGTACGGCAAATGGATTCCAAGCTTGAAAACAATAGACAATGGGACACCTATTTTTGTATTCTCAGTGAACTGCTCAGCACATATGGAAATGGGCTGTTGCATAATAAAATTGGTCTTTGCCATACTTTTGCCCCAGCAGAACAAAAGCTTTTACTCACAACAGGTTGTTTAGTCTGTACTGTGCTCAGCAGGCAAGAGCGTCTCTGAAATCAGAATATGTTGCGGGGTTATTTTGGGGGGCTAAAATATTTGCAAACCATCAGATGAAATGCTGAAATATATTCAAAGTGACATCTACGATGAAGGCGTCCTATTTTGTAGTAACATAAAAATAGTAGTAAAACGTTTCCTGGTTATTTTCCTGAGGGTTTTTCAAATTAATGACTTCCCTTCAACCCACCACAATCTGAAAAAGAAAATCAATTTATGTGCCGTTCTCGAAGACTTTAGAGTGAAAAGTTTATATGAAGCCTTTATAATACAAGAATAAATTTTTTCAGCAATTATTTAAAAAAAAAAAAAGAAAAGAAAAATCCATTATTCATTTCAGGTATGTTTTCAAGAAAATATGTCAAAAGATTCTCTGGCTGTGTGAAGTGTGTTCTGTTTTTCTCAGAACTTATCCTGTTAAGAAAATATGCATTGGATATTTTGTGGGTGAGTTTACATGACAAGAAAAATTTACATTTTAGGGGGTCCGTATTGGAAACAACCATTTTTTGTCATAACATAAGCTGAAGGTCAGATCATACGTCATGACAATAACTAATAACAAATTAGCAACAATGTGACTGTGATGGATCATGTGTTTTATGCAGGTTTCATCTCTGGAAGTTGACTTTCATATAATAAAAGATAAATATAACTTGGAATACTGAATGCCTGGAACGTAGATAATTGATTTTAAAACTTCAAATTAAAAAATATAGTACTGATGTTTACAACATCCAGTTTAATGTTGCACAGATACATGTTGTACTCTGCCTCTGCTTCTTTTCTTTCTTCTGAGTGTTTCATTGTTGTGACTCAGAGACCACAAGGAAGTGACTGTGTTGTAATATGAGTTCAGGTGCAGGGCTGAATAGGGGAAAGGGTGCATGTGAAATTTTGTTGGGGTAAAGACTCGGGGGTGGGGGGGTTGTTCCGTGCACGTGTGTGTGTGTGTTTGGAAAGCTGGTGTTGACACAGACACAGCCGCTCCATTGTACTCCCCCATCTCCAGTCAGTATGTTTGAGGAACGCCTCATCGCTTGGCTCGCTCTAATCTCTGCTGGAACCAGAAACCTGCGGCGGGAAGGCCTCAGCCCAGAGGACTTTGTCAGCACCGGGATAAGAGAGGCACAAGTCAGGGAGAATCGCTGGGATGGTTACTACTGAAAATTATGGAGAAGTCAATTACAGATTGCTCGTGAGCTGCTTTAAATTTGCAGACAGTAAAATAACCCAGGGGGTTGCAATAAATCCGCTAAGTAATCCTTTGATTTAATAGCTTTATGAAGTTTGAATTTTAATATAAAGATAAAACAAGTTAACTTGCTGAACTTAAGGAGACAAATCAGAACATTTTAGTGATCATCGTCCACCGTTTTTATCACCTCGTGTGTTTCATCTCCATTTAAATGTGTCTCTGTTTTTCCACTATTTTAAATGTAGTGGTGCTGATTTTTATAAGCCAGCTTTTTAAATATTCACATTTACTCTAGAACATGTAATTCTGACTGCAGTGAAAGGGATACTGAAAAAGGCAAGACCGACTGACCCGGGAAAATCAGTCCAGAACAATTAGCACAGAGCAGTTCAATGGCAGTGGAACCAGTTAGGCCTAATGAAAAACATTTTGGAGGGGAGATTGTGGTTTTGGCCTGAGCCGCAACAACCTGTAACTTGTTGTTGCTCAGTTTTTAATCATGGCAGACTGCGCAGCGACAGTCAGCATCTGGCATTTCATGAGCAAAGGAACTTGGAAGGAAGGCCACGGGATGAATCTGAGTGACCTAAAGCTGACTTTGCTCTTGGCTTTTTTCATGAAAAGGGTTTTCTTTTTATTTCAGCTGAAAGCAATAATCACAAACATTTAGTTATAAGAGGTAATCCACAGGCCAACTTTGAAATTAGTCAGTATTGTCCATAAAAATGGACTTTTGAGTGCGCTGTTGTGGAAAATTAGTTTGAGAAGGGATGAAAAACGGGTGACATTTTTTGTTTTTAAATGGTAAATGGCAATTTGCTAAAGGAATTTTTGTGCTTTACATGACAGTGATGATATTGATTATGTATATATTTTTTATACTGATAGGTCTGATCAGTGGACAGTTACTATAGAAACCATAAACAGCCTCAGTGTGGAGAAATGAAAAAAAGATTCATATGATGTATTTTACAGTTTCTTTGAGAAATTTCAGAAGTTAAACCGACAGAAAAAACAGGTATTTAGCCCCCGGCCTCTCTGGAAATGTGATGAAAGCTGAAATGTTTTCCTAATTTCAACCACTCTTAAAGATTAATTATTCAATTTAAGAATTGTGGCTGATAATGTACAGTAGACTGGGTTTTATCCTCAATGAGACTGAGGTGGCCCCCAGGAAAGCGATATAAGTGGATTCATTTCAAGATGCCTGTTCCTCCAAAGACTTTATTAGATTTAGTTAATGAGAGAGCAAGGCAGGCAGGCTGGCTAAGCGCAGGTTGGGGAGCTGGAATATAATTAAGCCGTGAGTCAGATGATGCCACTGTTACACACTTTGATTAAAAACACGTTCAACAGCTAATCTTCAACAAATTAAAGCGGTTACATCGTTTGGCACGGTCACCTTTGGTTCTCTCCTCAAAAGAAAGCTTTTCTTTCTGACTCTTCCGTTCATGCCACCTCTACACCTTCTACCTCCCACCTCTACACCATTGTATCCTCCCTCTCCATGTCCGCACCCCAATTCTCCACGGTAAGAAGGTGTAGCGGCATGGCTGGTCAACTAGCCTTGTCTGTCTGTCTGAGATGTAGTTAACCCTTGTGATTTTTATGTCTTCCATATGCCCTGCTGGGGCCTTTATGCCTGGACTGTGTAACGCAGGAGAAGCTTGTATATTTCCAGGCCAACACACATAAGTCTTCTTGTCTGAGCTATAATGAGTGTTAGTATAGATTTCCTGTGGCTCAAACACTAGGCTTAATTGACCTGAACAGCTCTGAGTGACTTGGCACCTCCCGTCTCAAGCCTTCCCTCCGCCCTCACCCCCCACCAAGACCTTTCTCTGGGACAAAGAGGCTTTTGTCCCCAGGCCTGCGCCACAGCGCTCCGAACCTTTGTTGACTGTTTCTGTCTGACAGAGCAAATAGATCTGGCCTCCTTTTGTTTATTGTCATTTTTTGAAGTTTGAACAAAGTTTATACAAAGCCCCATTTTCTGACGCTGTTTGCTGCCTGCAGGGGGAAAACAGAGAGGGAAGAAAAGAAATGGGTTTATTGTTTGTTGAATTTTGACTGTCTGCTGCTGTCTGACCTCTTCTCATCTCTCCCTCTTCTTTCTCCCAATCTCTTTCTCCCTTCCTCACTCGCTTTCCCTCAATCACTTGCAGGGATCATATATACACAGTGGACACAGACACTGCCAACAGTGAAGAGATATTTTTCAGTAAGGTGAGTGAGACGTCTGCCTCTTTGAGGATGTGTTGTTCTCTGCGTGATTGACAGCGTAACCTCACTCTGACTGCAACAGTGTGTACGTATGTGCATGTGGGTGCA
Source organism: Astatotilapia calliptera (assembly GCF_964374335.1). NCBI lineage: Eukaryota > Metazoa > Chordata > Actinopteri > Cichliformes > Cichlidae > Astatotilapia > Astatotilapia calliptera. The sequence goes on from NC_137433.1 coordinate 27,597,525, forward strand.
TTTGTGTGCCTGCCAGCAGTCTTACTCACCCGCTCACCGATTGGACCTGGCGCGTTCGCAATGGTGACCCTGTTAAGAAGATTATTTAATCAATCAGCTAGCTTGCGTCATCCACGCTCATCAGTGGGACAGCCAGAGGTCTGATGGGTGCGTAACGGAAGCTGAGGGGACAGCGGAAGAAGAGCGAGAGGGAGGAAGGAGAAGGGGGAGGAGCAGGAAATGGAGAGCGAAAGCAAAGGTTAGATGAGTAGCAGAAGAAAGACAATATGGATGCAGAGGTGAAGAAGATGCCATTGTATAGTTTCAAATTATTCCAAAAAGGGGCCTCATATTTACATAGGGCCTCGACTGTAATAACCCACTCTTTATTCCATTTCAACCACTCTTTGCTGGCATCGCATGCCCTAAACATAATGCATGCAAACAGAATTCAGACAAGGCCATTCTCGTGTATGCAACAACCAGCAATCCCTCCACCTCATCCACTTCAATGTCAGAGCCTGGCAAGTGGGTCTTAATGAGAGCAGGCTGCAGATGAAAGGCTGGTGCGAGACGCGCAGATTGATTGATGACTGAGGGTCTTTAATCAGTGGCTGAGCTCCAAACATGTTGTACAACAGCGGCAGGTACATAGTGGTCTGAACCTGCGGCTGGGAGCTGACCCTCAGGTGACACAAGCCAGGGACACACGTGGTGTGTATGTGTGTGTACATTTGTGTGCATGGCTATAACTTAAGTATAATTACCTGTATGTCTGTTTGTAGTCCAGTGACAAGTAAAAGAGGGCTGATCCACAGGTCAAGGCAGTGCGTGTGTGTGTATGTGCACACGCAAGGATGGCAAGCCTATTAATCCACAGATTTGTCCACGGATCTGTCCTTGGACAGTCTGTTCTGATCCGGGGTCAGTATTGTATTTCCTTCCCTCTGGCAGAAAATTCGATGTTCAAGGAGGTAAAATGATCTCCAAACAAACTTAGAATAAAGTTTGCCTCAGAGCAGGTGCCTCATGAGAGAAATCAATGATGTAGAATCTCAAATGATGATTATTGATCTTAATATAGATGGGTTATTGAGCTCCATAGTGCTGTCTGTTTTTTCCTCCTCCCACCTCACTGTTTAGCCTGCTTTCTTTGTGACTCGCTATTTTTCTCTTTAGCTTCAGTTAAACTTCCATCTTTTTCTACAGAAAATGACATGGAAGTCCAGACAGGGAGATGTGGACACTTGCAGAATGAAAGGGAAGCATAAGGTAAGGAAACACACACTACAACATCATTTGTAGAGCAAACGTCACTCGAGTTTTTCCAATTTTTTTTGTCAGTCACACACTGCATGGCAGACAACCTGTAACTGATGTAATTGCGCACAGTCTCTGTTTCATTGTCTTGCTCTCTCTCTCTCCCTCACACACACAGACACTCTTAACACACATTTTAAAGACACAAGATCCTGAAGGTGCAATAACACACTTCTTGCAGTTCATATAACCTTCTGCTGTCAGAATTTATAGAGCATATCAGTGGGAATCTTCATATCTCGTGGTTGTATAACTTTATTTTTTTCCTGAACTTAATAACACTTTCATTATTGTTTGAGAGGACGTTAAATGGCACATTAAAATCTCCTGCGGATTTGCCTTTATGTGCCGTGATCAAATGCATGTCACGATACTGTGTTTGTTACATATGCCTCTCCCTGCTCACCGCGTGCCACATGCTGCACTTCAAAAGACAGAAAAGCAAAAAAATAACAGCCCACATGTGGCTACAGATACAGATGTCACCATGGACTTCCTTTCTTCTTTTTCTCTTTCTCTTTTTCCTGCCCTGCTCTCCCCGAAGGATGAGTGTCACAATTTCATCAAAGTCCTTCTGCAGCAAAATGAAGACACCTTATTTGTTTGTGGAACAAATGCTTTCAACCCCTCCTGTCGGACCTACAAGGTAGGAAAACACACACACACACACACACACACACACACACACACACACACACACACACACACACACACACACACACACACACACACACACACACGAATGACTATTTTGTGCTCTTGCCCACTTTTGTTTTATCTCAGTGACATTTTTCACATCTATCATTTTGCTCTTTCACACACACACGCACATAACACACACTTATAGGATTTTTGACCCCAGCCATGTGAGAGTTTAGAGGGGGTGGGCTATGGAGCCACGGACATAGATGGATGACTTTCACAACTCAGCAGGCCGTCCTCCTGTGCCTTTACCTCCAGGTGTACTTTGACAAACTCAGTTCAGAAGCAGAGAAAACTACTCAATCTCACCTGCTTTCATGCATGCTCGCACATTGCCAGATCTGTTTTAACCTTTTCCTGAAAACATATTTCCGGCCATATTCAATTTATGGAATAGCATCAAGATTCCTTCAGGAAAAGTAAAACCACGAAAAGAAATGGTGCATTTTATTTCCTATGAGTCACTAAGGAGAGCACAGGTACACATTAAGATTGACTTAGTGCACCAAAATAGAGATGCCAATAAAAAAGCAGATGCAGAGAGATGATTAAAGTTTGGCATACGTGGAAGCAGATGAACAAACGTTAAAAGCAGATGGGCTGTGTTCAAATTGAACCTTTTTTATTTGCTGTCGACATAAATCTGATGTTTCTGATGCTCCAGTGTGAAAAAGTGAACATAATTGCCATTATAGTCTTAGTTCGTTCAGCTTGACTGACCTACTAAGTTTGCTAAGCAATAGTTGAAAATATTGGAAAATATTAAAGTTTTAATTGGTATTTGTCTAATTTTTTTTTAGCATACTCTATGACAAATCTTCTGGAAACCAACCAAAGATCAGTATCAGAGGTTTAATCATAGTAATACTGTACAAATACTATGCACTGCTGTCCGGACAGACCCAGTATGAAGGACACCTTACAGAAAAGGAAGAATGTGGGACAGTGGGACAGTCGGATAGACATGCAGACAGTAATAGAGACAAAAGGACAGGGAGACTTAGTAGCAGTCCTGTCCTGAAGGGTGTTGTTCTGTGGTTTATAAGGATGTGTTGTGATGGTCAAAGCACACAGAGATGTTATCTAGGTGGCCTGTGGGGAAAACGCCCCTGCTTTGGTTCAGCAGATCTGCTTACCAGAAAAGCAAGACCTCTTCGCTCCACTGCCTTTGTGGTTCAGCATGCTAAGCACACAAAGTGGACGTCTTTCAATTCACTGACTCCTCCAATAGGGAAAGTGGAATTTATGTCTCTGCATTTATCAGGCATGGTTAGCTTTTATAGCGCCTCCGGTTATGGTTTCAAGGTTTGTGTTTTAGCTGTTGCTGCACTGACGTCGCTGCTAGTCGGCTGAAGTTAATGGGAAGGGAGGGGAAGTGTTGTACATCAGTGTGAGGTTTGGTAAAAGAACTCCACATTTACACACAGCCTGTGGTATAAAAATGATGCTTTTTATTGATCACTTATGTTAAAAGTCAAACTTCAGTCAATAACGGTATGATAAAAAAGGCAACTATTGTTCTTTAAAGAACACCGATCATTAAAATTCATGTTTCGTATTTGCTCAGTCCCTGCCCTACCTTACCCAAGTGAATTTATGTGTTTGCAACTGCCCTTCCACACCTACTAAAACACTCATGTTTAGTTGAATAAAATAGCTGTTTTAGCCAGGAAACAACTGAGTTATTACCAAAATCATTACAAGAAAGTCTTGACACCTTTTAAAATGCAAGAAATATGACTGATTATGGGCGCAAAGATACAAATCCACACGAAACACATATACAAGAAAATGTGCACCCATGCAAACACTGACTGTGAACTGTGTACATTTTAAAATAGGCATCTCTCTCTCTCTCTCTCTCACACACACACACACACACACACACACACACACACACACACACACACACACACACACACACACACACACACACACACACACTGTACTGCTGGCAGGCTGGCAAACTCTCTGGGCAGATACCAGACCTTTGATGGCGTGCTGGGCTCATCCACTTCGCTTGGTCAGAAGTGTATTTGTGTGTGTTTGTGTGTGCGTATATGTGCTTGTGGTTAAATCCACCTTGGCCACAGTTTGCCTCTCCATCTCCCCAGTGTGACAGCACTGAAAAGAGCTTCTGTTTCGGGGCCAGCCTCATCCCACATTAATCAACAGCGCTGCGAGGGCAAGCGGGAGGGAAAGGGAGGCATGGAAGGGGAGAAAAGGTGGCGGAAGACAGAGGAGGGAGACAGAGGGGGCAGGGAGGGCAACCGCCCAAACCAGCAACACCTCATGTTGGTTTTTGTGTTGTTTTTTCCATCAACCCCCTGCCTGGTTACCTCTGATTTTACCTGACTTTGAGTTTCTGACATTTATGTTTTTTTAAACAAACCTACCAATTTTCTCTCTTTATTAGCTGCTTCTTCAATTGGTGGTGTCAACATTAAAAAAAAAACATGCACTGTCACAGATGCATTCATATAGAAAAAACACAGGCAGACACCTCGGCAGCATGGCACAGCCCTCTCCCTTAGCACCACACAGCACCCAACTCCCTTTTTTCTTCTATTCATCCTCCCTCCTACCTCTCCTCTTCTCCCGCCAGCCTTAATCCCCCCCCTCCACTTCTCCCACCACTCCGCCATCTTTCCCTCTGTAGCTTTCTCCCTCTGTCACTCCCTTGCTGTGTTGTAATAATAAACACTCCGTCCAGCTGGGCTGATATATGACTGGAGTCAGTTTCATCGCCTGTTGCCGGGTGAAGCAGGGGAAATCAGTGGGGAGTCTTGGAGGCAGTGACTCCCAGGTGATGCATCTTAGACCTGATACCGGCTAACTGAGGTGTACTGGGAAATTTCATCTCTTCTTCTTTGCATTTGAAACGACGAGGTGGAAATGCTTCCATGCATGCCATTTTTTGCTGCAGCTTTTCCAGAGGCTGTCTGACTGACACGTAATAAAAGACAATACAAATTTAATACACTGCAAAAGCATTCATTAATTAATGAATAACTCTTCAATAGTAACCACACATAATTAACAAAAGCAATTGTTATATTTGTGTAGGGATTCTTCAGCAAAGTGTATTCAAAAAGATCAGTAATTTTAGTTTATATATATATATTTTTTTTTTATTTCCCCCATAAAACAAACTAAACACGTATCTCTTTCAGCAGCTGCTTAAATTCCTTAAATTTCCTGCTCTGGTGTAAAAGGTGGTTGGGGAAAGTTTTCACCCTCCCACTGCTCAGAAACAGGTTGAAGAGAAATGGGCCATGACTATTAATCTCCCCAGGAGATATGTCCTTGTTTGGTTTATACAACTGCTCCTGGTCCAGGTGTGAACTTGTACACTTGACCTTTATAGATGTGGAAGGTTGTTGCAGGTGTATGGATGGCATACAAATAAATTCTAAAAGCGTGCTACTACTGACTTTAGGTCACCATGTAAAAATGTATCAGTATGCCAGTGCCAGTATAGTCTGACAGTGGCTGGCCTTTCATGAGGTGCCTAAGTCATGCATTATTTTGGAAGCGCAGTTTTGCAAATGGATATGTCTCAGTAAATATGCCCTTTACTGTGCTTATTCTATTAAATAAACAAGTCTGGGATATTTCAAGGAAGCTGTTCCGAGCAAACACTTCATAAGTGGGACGCTGGTTCAGTTTACCCCATGTTTGTCCTCAGTAAGATTTCACAAATCCCTCAGCAATGATAAATAAAGCCCATAAAAGCGTCCTCATAAAAACAACAGAGACATGGAATCAGAACATGTCCCTCACCCCCCGAATACTGGTGCTGATGCTGAACCAATTAAAACACTCCTGATGGGCATGTTTTGGATCTACATTGTATTTGTCTAATTAATTAGCATATAGCCTATGGAAAACACCAATGCGCTGTTGTAGTAATTAATTCATCTAGATGCACTGTGCTCCCAGCCAAGGTTGCTGTACATTCTTCTGCTAAGCTACAGTAGATCCCTATAGATCAGTGCGCTTTTAAGGCAGGCCTGACAAAGTGTGACAGCGCCACTGTTCAAATTACTTTGAATTGTGCTCCCACTAAGTTGAAGCACTTCTTTCTTTTTTGCAGCAAGTGGAGTTGACAGTATAATAACATTTTCCGGGTAAACAAGGTAAAGGAATAAGAATCCATCTTGCCGCTTAGACATCAAATTTCTTCATGGTAGCATTTAAAAAAACATTGTGGTTTAGTGTGGCTGCTTTATAGATTTCTTTTGCCCTTTCAAAAAAACCCCACTGGTTATTGCTTTAGACAACGGCATGGAAGTCGGCTGTTGTTTCTCTTCATATGCAAACTTGACAGGAGACTGAAGCCATGCGCTATCTGCGGCTGGGTTGGGAGTGTCTTCCCCTGTTCAAACGGCAGGAATAGATTAATGACAGCCGGCCAAACCCAGTAGACAAAGGTCACTACCTTGGTGAAATCCAGCGGAGGAGATGGAGTGCTGGGGGTTGCTCCTTTGGTATGAGAGTATGTGAGTGTGCATTTGTGATGTGTCAGAGAAGGAGGGAGCGTTTGTGTTAGGTAGCTGACACAGAAGCTGCTGACGTTTCAAGCTTAACTAAGTTCCCATGTCACTCTGTACACACAGACGCTGTGATTCAGTAGACACGCATGACCTTCAGCTACTCACGTCTCTTATGGTTAACTCAGTCTAATCTATAATTACAGCCCCCTCCCCCCAATCTAATAACAATATATGTCCAGCTTGCTTCCATATATTGTCTTTCCACAATTTCTGGAGAAACAGAAGGAATGAGAAATCGAGAAATACACTGCCGCTGGTGGCTCTGTGTTTGTTGTAAAAGGTCACTTGTAATATTCTCTGCCAAATCAGCCTCAACAATTTCTCTGGCAAGCTTTTTTAGCGTTGCGCCGGAGTGTGTGTGTGTGTGTGTGTGTGTGTGTGTGTGTGTGTGTGTGTGTGTGTGTGTGTGTGTGTGTGTGTGTGTGTGACCTTTTTAGTGGGCAGATGATAACCGTTTCCGCCGAGACAGGAATAGAAAACAAAATGACCTGTTTAGAAACCAGAAAGGGCGGCGTAAGCAGTTTGCAGCCTTGGCAAGCTACGGACCTCTTTGTCGAGAGCAAGGGAAGCAAGGAAGAAGAGTATGGGATAGATAGAAGCAGCGATAGAGAAGAAAAATGACTATGTATTTGTGAACTGTTGGGTAAGTGTGTGTATTGTAATCTTCTTTGACCTCAGCTTCTGGTCAGCGCAGCGCAGCCTGTCCTCTGTGTGCATGTGTGTGTTTCTCTGAGCTTAAGCCATAGAGAGTGTCCTGAGGCATGCTGGGGAAGACAAGCCTACCCACGGTGGGATGATAGTGACCTCTCACCCACATCTGATTTTCTGCCATGCTCTGCCAATTGCACTGTAACCAAACTGGACTGGACTCCAGTTCACAGTGATCAACGCGCTAAGGAGGCCCAAACTAGCACTTTTTAAACAATGAACAATGGCTCAAAATAGTTCTAAGAAACGAGACTGCTGAGTGACTGAATAACAAAATTGAATTACTTAACTCACAATGCTGAGAAAAGACAACTTTCAGATTGTCTAGGGGCAGAATTAAAATTAGTATGTCTTATGAAATATACAAAATCAGGAGGTAAGCATTGCCCAAGGAAGAGCTCTTAGCACATGAAAAAGTTTGTGCTGCAAAATATGACTTAAAAAACGGCAGCCGTACTCTGGTTTTGTGAAAAATTCTCACATTCCCAGCTCAGGGCTGTGTGCTAATTTATTTTTCCTCCCCTCAGAACAAAAGCGCAAGCTTTAGAAATCAGGACAGGGGAAAGCGGTGCTGTAAATGGGCTGAAGATCGGTCTTGAGGGTCATTATAACACTTCTTTAAAATGAGTACAGCTGAAGGATAAAGGATGACGGGGGAAGCAAACCACTACTGTGAAACGTGTTGCTGCGGAAATGTCTTTTTTTCCACCCTCCATGACAGTTTTGAGATTTTCCCAGTTGCTTTGGCAGCCCTCAGCAGGACACCAGAATGGCATACAAGTGATATTAGTTAGATTGATACACTCTCGGGCTGCTTTTTGAGGGCTATTTTATTATGACTCACACTTCAACACTTTTTAAGTGCTCCCTATAGTTTTTGATTGTCTTGACATTTTGACACATTTCCTCTGCTAGAGTTTTACCTCCAACTGGGAACCAAGACTTCCTAAGTTTTTTTTCAAGTACATTGTTTTGTTTGACACCGCACACCACTTTGCTTTGACCCCCTCTTGACCTTTCATCTCATTCCTGACCTTAGATTGACACCTTGGAGGCTCAGGGAGAGGAGATCAGTGGAATGGCGCGCTGTCCGTATGATGCCAAGCACGCCAACGTTGCCCTCTTTGCTGGTAAGATTAAACATTTCTGCGCATGCTAAACTGAAAGCGATCTGTAATGCATTTAACATCACTGTGATTTTTAAACTTCAGTCACTGTCCTTTGGGTTAAAATGAAAGAAACCCAAATTTCCATAAGGTTAAAATAGTTTATGTGATATTTCTACTCTTCATTCAATGCCATGAGGCAAAAACATTAATCCCAATTTTCTCCTATCTGCAGTTACTTAACACTGGGAACAGTTTGAGCTAGATGGGAAAGTTGAGTGTATTTGAGTGAGGGATTAGTTGCGGTTGTATTTAATATTCTTCTTAATACCCTGCGGTTTACTCTAATGGCAATACTCTGACATGTCAAAAAAGAAAGCCAATCTATGTTACATGCACTAGAGCAAGTCATTCGATTTGGCGCTACATTGCTCTTCTTATTGGAGCCTTTTGGAAACACTTTAATAGTACTGTGGTAACAGATTCATCTGTCTACGCCTTCTATTTTCTGTGATTCTCTTTGTCTCTCATTCACTTCCATTCAAAATGCTCAAGATTAACATAAGTCACACATGGATGTGACCAGAATGAGTCATCTTTCCGTCGGCGTGGTGAGATTCTTCTGGTGCAATGAACCCACGGGCTGCTAAAGACATCCAGTCCCTATACACATTTGCTGTGAAGCGATTTATGGCAGTATTGATGATCTGTCCCTGCCGGTTTAAAGTAGAGGACAAGAGTAAATGCCTAGCTTGACCAGTTAATGTGTAGCAGAGCTGCTTGGAAGAAGCTGGAAGCACTGAGTAATCAACAGGGTTCCTCTGACTGCTATCCTTTCAATTATGTAGTTTGAGTTTCCACTGTGGTTATAGCTGAGGCAGGCTGAGGTCATGCTAGCGGTGGATTGTGTTTGTGAAGAATGTGTGTGTATGTATGTGCATGTAAGCGTGCGACTTTGGCTTTCTGTGGTGCTCGAAGACTGTATGCGAGTGCAGGGCTACAGTGTTTGTGCTTTTGGAGAGTGTTTGCAAGATTGGCCAATTACAAATGTTTAAGTGCGTACAGCCTGTTTGTTGTCCATCAAAGAGTGCCTTCTGGTTGTGTGATTCATTCATTTTCCAGGTCTGAATCATCTGAAACATGTTTGTGTATCTCACCACAGGGAGCAGGAATCTCTGGGTGGCTTCATGCATTTCTGTCTTGATTAACTTTACTCTCTTCACCTTTTTTTCTTTTCCTTTATGTCTCTCTGTGTCTTTCGCTTTTTGTCCATCCTCCTCCCTCTTCGTCTACATCTTTCCTCCTTATTGCTCTTTCTCCCTCTGTGTTCGCTCACCAGATGGCAAGCTGTACTCGGCCACCGTTACAGACTTTCTAGCGATCGATGCGGTCATCTATCGTAGCCTTGGAGACAGCCCGACTCTGCGCACTGTCAAACATGACTCCAAATGGCTGAAAGGTGAGTGGGGGACACAAACACAGTCCCTGTGGTCGGAAAGTGCCAGGCTGATTGACAAGTTAGAAAAAAAACCTAAGGTTCGGACATGCATGCTTGACCACGTGTTTGTATTTTATGATTCATGTGCAAACATGTGTTTGTCCCTCTGTGTATGAATGACGGTATGAAGAGCTGGAGCATTTATGCTACATGCTCTGTTTGATGCAGTCATGTTGCCAGCCTGCACAAGTAGTGTTGAAATTACTCTGCCCTGGGGAGAAACAAGCACAAGTCCAGTCTGTCAAAACTCAATAGAGAAATCCGCCTTTTCTCGCATGTGAATTGTTTTGCTAATATGATGGATGATAGTTTGAGGCTCTCAAGGCTCGCAGTCGCTACCTTTCTGCATAATATGACAGATATTCTGGCGGTTTACTGTGAAATATGGTGTCAGAACTGTTTTGTCACAGCAAAAATGCTTCTTTGACTCATAATAGTTTTTCTTTTTCCCTTCGCAGAGCCCTACTTCGTCCAGGCAGTCAATTATGGAGACTTCATTTATTTCTTCTTTAGGGAAATTGCTATGGAGTACAATACAATGGGAAAGGTAAGCACATACACTATTGTTTTAAACTCTAATCAGAGGTGACTTCCTATTTACAGGGAGAATCAGGAAGCGCCCGAGGAAACTAACAGGATATGGGTAACGCATAACGGGAAGGAGGCTTTTAGGAGCAGTAAAGTGGACAAACCCTTTTCCAGCAACAGATAAACACTAGGCAGGAAACGGCACCTAAAATAGGTTCAAAAAGAAAATATATGGATGTCTTGAGATCCCATTTTGAAGTCTAAATATATTACTTGAATTGCACGTCCGCATCCATCCTGCATTGCTCCCATTTGGCCTACCCTCTCAGTGTTTCCCATGAGAAAAACCGCCCAAGTGTCTCTTAGAAGTGAGACAAAGTATCAGAAGAAGACGGGAAAAAAACCCAAGCTTTTCTCAGGTATTACACCATAGGGACAGAAACGTTTCTATTAATCTCTTCATTCCAGGTTTGGGCCCTGTCCTGCAAAAGTTTAATTGGACACCAGGTAGAAGAAAATACGTTATGCAAATGAATCATTCTTTTTATATTGTGCAGAATAAATGAAAGAAAACACATAAGAGAGAGTGAGAAAGACCGAGGGGACGAGATGAGAACAGAGCGGAGGTAACATAGAAATAATGGATTCACTGCCAGAAGTGACAGCCATGTGTTATTGCAGAGCATGAATACAGATCAGGCCTCTCAATCTGCCGGGTGTTTTGAAAGCAGTGTCAGTATAATTATGTATGTGGTGGTAGAACTGATGGCGCAGAGAGCAATTTAACATTTAGTGAATTGATATCTCTTTATTATTACGAAAAAGACTGGCCTACCCTGACAATGTAAACAGTCGTCTGTGCTTTATGGCAAACTGATAAATCCGCTGTGGCAAGTTGTTTGCTTTAGATTTAATGTCGGGTTGTTACATTGTTATCTAGAAAATACAAAAGGATAAACCTTTCAGTGCACAAGTGAATTAAAAAGCCTCCACTAAGGCGTTTGTTTGGCGAAGCGATGTGCATATTTGGACCATTTATGTATATGCGTGTATTGAGTTGCGTCCAAGTCGCTCACAGATTAGCGAGTGCAGAAATGTGACCCACTGATACACTGTGTAATCTCAGTAATCTAAAATTTCACACTGAACGGGCCTGTGCAGGTTCTAGAGTCTTAGCTGGAATTGCTGCATTGCTTAATTCATATTTGTGCATGGTTCAATGGGAAAGCGGAGGGTCGTGGTGTGTTTGCAAGAGTGAGGGTGTGTGTGTGGTTGTCTGTGGGTGTGTGAGTAGGGATCTGTTTTAAATGCATGGTTGTTCCCATTCACACCATCAATTTCAGTTCAGGGCAAGATTTATAGCTGTTAAGTATAGTGTCACAACAACTAATTACAATTCTGGCTACGTGAACTTACGACAGAGTTGTAATTACAGAGCTCGGGCCTATTTGAAGCCGTATACTTTAAACTTTCTGTTGCCAGGTGCTGACTGTTTAACAGCATATCAAATGCACCACTTTTCTTCTGTCTTTAATTTGCTATAACGTGACGAAACCCTAGATTAACACATTGTGGTGTACCTACAATTTCTCCCATTCAAAAAGGCCTTATAGCAATAAGATTATCGATGTGAAATGTGTGACTGTAGAAATCTCAAGGTGAAATCTTAAGCTTCTTAAATATAACCCACGTTTGACTTCTTCAGGTGGTGTTTCCACGGGTGGCGAGGGTTTGTAAGAACGACCGAGGCGGATCGCCGCGTGTTCTGGAGAAGCAGTGGACCTCGTTTTTAAAGTCTCGCCTGAACTGCTCCATCCCTGGCGACTCCCATTTCTACTTCAACATCCTGCAGGCTGTGACCGATGTCATTCACATCAATGGGAGGGATGTAGTGATGGCAACTTTCTCCACGCCTTACAACAGGTAATGACGACAGAAGGTAAAAGTAAACAAGCAGTGAAAAGTGAGCAATAAACTGGTTTTGCTGAGGGTATTTTTTCCAGCGTTTCCCAGCATCTCAGATAAATTCACATGCACCAGCACATGAACTTTCCCTTTATTAAACCGATTATCTTTCTCAGTTTGAAAGACATTTTGAAATTCATCAACACTTTGACAGTCTGACCTTTGTTAACGTTGGTAGCGTGTGTCCCTGCCGTGCCTCTTGGCGGCGTGTAATTTCTAAACCCAGTGGGTCAACATTCACATCTTCTGTCAAAACAGTGTTGTTGCCCTTTTGACATGCAGGTGCTTAATCTTATTTTCCCTCTTATAATTCATATTCTGCACGGCTTTCATGTTCGCAGTCAGTGGGAGTTTTTATCTAAATTGAAAATTACCACAAAGCCATACAGCTTGGCTGATAGCTCACACATATTGTAATTTTCCATTTTATGGCTGCTTTTTAGCAGATAAGACAATTGCTTGTGACAACGCAATTGAGCATGGTTAATGGACATTAAAACCCAATGAAGCAGTGCCTCTGAAAATTTCTATAAGCGGGAGTTTTGATCCTAGCATTAATTTTCCATTTCATAGGGGGTGAAGGGAGCACATTCAGACAGTAGGCAGCACTCAGGGTTTTGTGTCATTCGATTGTCTTGCTGAGTTGCTTCACGGCCCAGACTTTTGCTAACCGGCCAGCTAATTCTGTCTCGTTAGCAGCCCGATATAAACAGACATACGACTGTCTAACTTTTTGTACATATTCAATGCAGAGGGTAATTACTGTAATTTAGTAGCTAAGCCAAGAATTAACAGCTTTCTGACCTTGCTCTCAATAATGCTACCCTTGTGTCTGCTGTCTTCCAAATGTCTACATGATGAGTTTAACCCATGATGTAACAGCATGGAAATCCAGCAAGCTGAGAGAGAAAGAGAGGTTTCTTTCTGTAAACAGCCCTTAGTTTTTATTTCTGGACACAAAAAAAGCATAAAAAATAGAAAAGTGACTCAGTAATCTGCTATGCATTGATTTCACACAGACACAAAGAAATCAGTGGCTCCACTGCAATCATAAGATGGGTATTTTTCCCCTTAAAATGAAAAGTGATAATAAGATAATCTGTTGCCCATATTTGGCCCCAAGCGTGGACTGGTGATGAACTTTGATGCCTGGAGGCTTTCGGGGAAAGTCAGTGTTAGAGGTTACTGTACGGGAATGTGTGAACCCGTAAATCACTACATTCAATAACACATAAGTGAATGCACGAAAGCTCTGACATGGTGATCAGTAGAGAACAAAAGAAATAAATGCTTTTATTAATGAAAAAAATTGATCAAATTATGTTAAAAAATAGAGGAAAGTGTAAAGTGTCTTCTTGTATACCTAAGGGAAGTGAGGATAAACAACGCACCTCTTTTTTTTTTTTAATCTGGCAGAACCTTCACAACACTCAAAACTTGACTGTATCACCCAGTGTAAACAGGCAACAGCTAAAATAAGCCATCCTCAAGGGATTTAACCCTTCTGAGAAGGGATTGTAAATCCATTTTTCTGTCTCCTGGTGATAGCAAGGTGTTTCTTTGATATGCTCAGTCAAGAGGATTGTTTATTTAGTTGTGTGTGCTTGTGTGTGCCGTCGCAGTATTCCAGGTTCGGCAGTGTGTGCCTATGACATGGCGGAGGTGGCCAACACGTTCACAGGGCGTTTCAAAGAACAGAAATCACCAGACTCCACCTGGACACCTTTTCCTGAAGAGAAGGTTCCCAAGCCAAGGTACAGCAGCAGTTAATTAACCAGCGAGCACACTTGCATACACGCAGGCACGCACAGGATTTAAGGCAGCACACACACCAGTCACAGAGTGTTTCTCTTCCTGTGTTTCTCCTCATTCCTGGCTGTCTCACACGTGCACGCACAGACAAGATATGTAACTATGCAGTCAATTCCTAACACTTGTTATACCACAATGGGATAATAATCACTTATTCTTAACTCATGTTGCCTCATATTTAGTGCATCGCTAATTTCGTCAGAAAACGCTCATGTGTCAAATTGTGTCACACGCAGCACACACCTACTCATGTAGAGACCACCTTTTTTCACAGTTGCACTCATATCCCATTACCTCACCTTACCGCTGCCACCCACGCCTCACACGCAGCTAATTTAGCTTCAATAAACGAAGCATGACATCATTTTACAGATGGCTGGCTAATTCCACAAATGTACCAACCTGATCAATCTCCCATCTATTGCAAACTAATTAGTGCACTAACAGGATGCTGTCCTTTCCTCCAGAAAAGAGAGAGAGAGAGATTTGCAACAAAGATCTGGGCCGTGATAAATGTGTGTGTGTGTGTGTGTGTGTGTGTGTGTGTGTGTGTGTGTGTGTGTGTGTGTGTGTGTGTGTGTGTGTGTGTGTGTGTGTGTGTGTGTCCGTCCCATATGGCTGAGGACACAGTTCCTCACCATCAGAGAGCCCGTACTGTATTTTGTGCATTAATCTCCATGCATTGTGTGAATGTGCGTATCTGTGTGAGTTCACGCACTTACCTCAATTAGCATGTAATTACTTGTTTATGTTCAACAAGGTCAGACGCTTCAAAGAGCAGGTACAGCCACCATTGTTTTTGTAGTAACTGATGTGATTGATTTCATTTCCATCCCTTGGTTCTTTCAGACCTTTTATCACTGAGCAAACAGACGGAGAGTTGTAACAAAGCCACCTAGGTCTGGCTCCGCAGCAGACTGTTACTCCATGTGTTAGACACTCATACTGAATCATTTACAGATTTTCGTATTTAAGAGATGTCTGCTTTCGTTCTGCTGCCCATATGCGCCCGGACGTAAATGCAGTAACAGAAATGTTAGAATTCTAGCACAAACTATTATTCTCTTCTTTTACAGTGAAGCAGTAATACTTGTGAGAATAGCTTAACATTAGAATCAGCTGACATGTTTTCTATGGTGTTCCCTAAAGTCCTGTAAGTTGATGTTTATATCTGGTGTGTTCAAGTTATTATCTTGCGCACCCGAGATAATTTGCTATAAACGACTTCAGATGCACACAGCCGCCATATAATACAGAAAATTCTGCTAATCATGTTCAGCCCACAAGGTAATTTGTTGTAAATTCACATGCGTGTCTAATGGCTTTAGATGCACACAGCTGCCATATAATGGAGATCACTTGTCTAATCAAATTTTTGTTTTGCACCAGAATGCCATACAGTGAAGTTTTTGCATGTAAACGTGGGGATTTCATGAGCACGAATGAATTTCTATTTCATACAAATCAGCAAAGGTTTCACTGCATCATTCTGTCAATAAAATTCTAATTAAATAAATTAAAAATAACATGTGCATATATACATAGTAAGGTTTGTATATTTTTATAACAGACTATAGGGTTTGGTCTTTTCATGTCACACATTTAGTGGCCAGATGGCTAATATTTCTGGGATCTGTTGTGGATTATATGCTATGGCAGGGTATCAAAGACCAAGCAGTAAAGGGTTTTAAAGGCTCTCAGAGGTGAGATGGCTGCAAAGGGGATATGCTATCAAAAGAAGCTTCTCTTTTACAAGAAGCTCACCAACTCCCCGTAAAAGGATCAGATAGATACAATGCTTCAGTGCTTTAGCCTGAAGCCACAGAAAAGGAGACATCTTGCGCCCTCCTATGTGACCAAAAGCCTCTTGGAATGAGAGTTTAGTCATTTAAAGCAGCACTTTCATTGATTTTAAGAAAGTAGAACTTTCTTTCCTCCGTTGAAGCTCTTACCATGAAAAATGGCTCATTCCTACTGCGGTCAAAGTGGTGGTTTTTCATTTGTGCTTTTTTCCATATTCTATTCACTATTTTTTTCCCTCTGCCATTATCGCTCCTCTTCATTACCTTGCTCTTCCGCCACTCCATTTGTAGGCCTGGCAACTGTGCTGGTACTCCACCGATGGAGAGGTATAAGGTATCCAATGAGTTCCCCGATGACACACTCAACTTCATCAAGATGCATCCTCTGATGGACGAGGCCGTACCCTCCATTGCTAACAGGCCCTGGTTTCTCAAGACCATGGTTCGGTAAGTATCGCACACTCCAGAGGCCATCATCATCATCAAGGCTACAAGCCTCTTCAGCCCAGGACAATAATTACATGAAGTGCTGCTGTGAGAATCAGGCTCATTAAAAGAAAGCCTGAAGGTACTCCAGCCACTGACCTATTTTCATTGTAGTAGAGGAAACACCTATCTATACTAGCTTTCTCTCTGAGTGACAGCGTGGTGATGTCATGAAGACAACGCAAACAGTTTGAATCCTTAGTGATGCTTATCTTCATGCTGAAACGTGTCATTTACACGAGAACAATGAGTTCAGCTCTTTGTCAGTTGTTTAAAATCCTCTTGGGAGATTTCACAGGGAAAAAACAAAAAAAACCAGATTTTTTTTTTTGTTCAGTGGTGACTTTTCCTTTGAGTTTCTGTAGTTGAGCCCATTTCTCAAAAGCCAGTGCACTGTGGCTGATGCCGTTTGATCATAAAGGTCTGTCTGGCTTTTACTTGCACTACACACAGACATTTCAGCCTCTGGGGGGAATGCGACAGCACACCGCCATCCCATCGGCAGGGCAAAAGTAGCTGACAGAGCATTTGGTAAAAAGTAAAAGATCTAGTTTTTCATTTGGACTTGGATATGGATTACAGCTGCTCAAGATTTAAAGTTGGGCTTGCCAGATCCTTGACAGGCCTCAGTGGTGGTAATATCACTTTAAAGATAGCTACATAAAGAATTCTTCATACGTTTTACAAGTTATTTGCATCATATCACATCTTGCTGCTCCTTTGCCGAGGTCTGACCTACATACTGCAGTGGCTTAGTCAGAATATGAACAGCTTTCATCAAGGTTATCCCTACAACTCTGTGTTCATTAGTGTGCTTTATCACAAGAATACATTATGAGTGACACGCTTTTTTTTCTTTATCTTTACATAATCAGCAATCAGACGATTTGATTTGATTTGAAATGTCATCACAGCGAGCACAGCGAGCTTGTAGGGAAGTCAGAGGCGGTTCTTGAAAGTATTATGTAGGCCCAAAAAGCAGCATGAAAGCATATGCGGTGGAAGAGGAGTGAGGCTTCTTATGATATCTGTCAGGGTTTCAATGTGGAATACTGTTCTTCAGCTGAAGTCAATTGGAAATGAAATCGGTAATAGGATTTGATCCTTGTTACACCCCAGAGGGGACACCTCAATACACAGAAAGAAGTTCAAATTTGAAAAATCTTTTCCATCTTGAGACCGCTTGAGACTTGCTGTGCAGTGGCACAGACCTCAGCTGTCTGGGCACAATGAATCACCAAGACGGGTGAGACAGTGAAGAATCCCCTTCTTGTGATTTTTATTATCATGAGTAGGAAAGACAGTGAACGTCTTATTCTTTGAGATTGTATTATTTAACTGGGATCAGCCTAATTGAAATGGTTATTGGAGCATCTGTTATGAATGAATAGATCAAAATCAAATTAAATCTTCAGACCGGTAGTAATGTTGACTAGATAAAGCTGGAGGCACAGAGCATTTCAAAGGATATACTGTATAAAGAAAACAAAAACAGTGAATGGGATAAGAGGATGTGGCTTTGTTTATTATTTTTTTAATGGGCTCATGGTGTAAAACTGTACTCGAGTAGGGTTAAGTTTAGTCTCATTACCCCCAAATAAATATGATCTGATGACAAACTTTTTCACCTAGACAGTATCTAGTAAACATTAACGAGGACAAAACAAACTTCCAAGATTTCTGAATACACTCTCATCTTTAGATCACATATACTTCAATTAAAAATAATTGGTGATTATTGGTGTTCACATAGGCAGCATGCCTTTGTGATTACTTAAACAGTATCTTAGTTAGATATTTGCATCAGTCGGTAAGAGTAAGCAGCCTCAGGAGGTATTTCTAAAACCCGTTCACCCACAAGGATAACAGGGCGCCGGTCCAGATCTCACTGACTGGCAGGTGTCTAATTTTCCAACCTTAAAGTGTTTGGTATGCTTCTGAGTTTTATGCACATCCAACTGGTGCTAAGCCAAACTGTGCGATCAGCAGCTGTCAATTAGAAATTGAAAGTAGAGCTTGTTATCTTTTGCTTGAGCAACTTCTTTGCAGTGTTTTTACTTGAGGAACCACCTGACAGGCCCTATGGCAATCTGATTGTGAGCTTGTAATCAAATGACAATCAGTTAGTGAGATTAATGTGCGCCCCCTGCTGTTCTTTAGTCTATTTTAGACCTCTGACATGCGTGGTGGAAGGTACGTTAATTGATTGGCTGATTAGGTAATTATTATCTGGAAAATGATATCCTCCTGTTTTTTTTATTCTATTTTGTTCTTTGGCTAACTTTTTCCAGTGGCCCAGATGTGGAAGAAAAAGTTGAAAACAGTTGCATTAGGTCCCTGCTGTTGGTGTTGCTTTTCTAGTGAGCAAACATTTTCCTCTGCTTGCAGGCTAACAGACTAATTAATTGACTGATTGGTTATTTTTACCTGCTGCTCCTTTTTCAGGTATCGTCTGACGCGCATTGTGGTGGACAATGAGGCAGGGCCGTATAAAAACCACACAGTAGTATTTCTGGGGTCTGAGAAAGGCATCATCCTCAAATTCTTGGCCAAGATGAACAACGGCTTCCTCAACGAGAGCCTGTTTCTTGAGGAGCTCAGTGTCTACAACCCTGACAAGTATGTAAAACCGAGCATACGTGTATATGCAATGGACAGAAATAGAGAAACACATGGATACAGTTGCTATAAACACAGAAAGTACAGTTATTGCATGCGTGTGTGCTCTGTAGAGAGTGAATGTGTTTAATTTTGCTTGTTTCCACCATCTATCGGCTCAGCCAACCCACCAACCCACCAGCTCCATCACTACCAGTCCGTTCCCCTGACCCAAGCTATGTTGCGAAGCCAGCCAACCAGATGGCTACTCTATCATTTAAAAGAGTTTTATCAGGTTACACTCTGCCCAGCCACAGCTACTAAATTAAAGACATAGACCCTAAGGCTCTGGATAACGTAGCACTGTGGTTCGCAACCACAGCAGAGCTAAAACCTTGGCTGATTAAAGGAAGCACACGCATAGAAACTCACACTGAGGTCTGTGTGTGTCTCAGAGCCAGCCTGGGATCTCTCGCTAATACATTACACATCTGTTGGTGCATGTATGGATGTAAGTCTGTTTGTGTGTGTGTCTGAGTGTGTGTGTTCATGAACTTGGTACAGAGGGTCGAGCTGGGTATTGTTGTACATCTGAAGTAAAAGTTAATAAGGAAAAATCAGCCACAGTTTCACTCTGCCAAAACAAATATTTGATTGAGAGGTAATGGATGGAAGCATAAACACAGGAGGGAGAGAGAAGAGTGGTAAAGACCAGAGGGAAGAGATGGGAAGACTAGAGGCTTGTGTTAGGAAGCAGAGAAGAATACGGGAAGGAGACGGAAGGCTTGATGGGAGGGCTTTCAAGGCTCCTACTGTTGATTATCCAACATGCTGCGACCATGTGATGGGCCATATGTCAGGGATGCAGGGCAGGCCCTTGCTTCTACTTCTTCACTTCTACTTGCTGTGTCTCCTTTTGCCTTCTCCCAGTATCGCGTCCCTTTGTTTCCCTTCTCTCCTGTTCTGTGTCTCTCTGGCTGGGACCGAGCATTCGTGGGCTGATGGCCATCTGGCTTTAGCCGCATACGGCGTGTGACTTTGCCTGCCTGCTTCCCTGCCTGGCCGGCCGGATCAGTGTAGGCCTGATTGCTGTGCATTACCCGGTGTAGATGAACTGTAAGCCCCAATTTAGAGCGTTAATACAGGACCAAAGCTCTGCGAAGGAAAGATTAAATCCCAGGAGTTGGATGGTAGAATAGACAGAGGAACAGAGGGAGCGAGAGAGAAGGGATAGAGTGATGCTTGACACGCCCCAGAGGGATTACAGTGCACTCCTATGGGGCTGTTGAGACAAAGAAGACTAGCTGAGATAGAGGAATGTTGGAGTTGGGGGGCTTTGAGTTAGTGTTAGAGGATTCTCCAGTTAAGTGCAGTGTTATTGCTGACTGCTCACAGTGCCCATCTGTCTGTTTATCTGTTGTATCTGTATCACCCTTTTCTTTATCTCTCTTTATCTCCCGCTCTGTTTGTGACCTCATGTTCCCAAGTCCAGCATTATCTCTGTCCTCCCTGACCTCACAGTTTGTCTCTCTGCCACATCCTAATCTTCCCCTTTCTTTCATTAAATAAGCTAAATCTCATTTTACGATGCCCAACTTTTCTCTACTCTGTCTTTAAACTACCATATAGTTAAGGGCGATATACCCTAGATCAGCTTTGCTAATGTTCCTCATTTATCTTATGCTGGCCCTTTAGTTCATTCCATGAAATGAAACAAAGAGTTTTAGCTGCTCCGAGTCTGCTCCTTAAACCAACTTTTTCTGCTTGCCTACCCCTTGCAAACAGGAGAGTTAAAGAGCAGGTAATTTCTTGCGATCACAGTCAGAACTGTGCTTGATAAGACCTGATTACAGATATCCACTCTCTTTGGCACCATGTGGATCCAAGACCCAATGAAACTGTGAAATTTATTTGAAATTGTGCCTGTATTTTTTGAGCATTTGAGCACCATTTTAACAGCATCTACTGAAAAGCACAATAAATCAGCTGAAAAAGAAAATACAAAGTAATCAGTTTTTGTCTTCTTTTCCTCCTCTAGGTGCAGCATAGATGGAGTAGAAGATAAGCGCATCGTAGGTATACAGATAGACAGCAAGAGTCACGCTCTGTGGGTCGCCTTCACCTCCTGTGTGGTTAAAGTGCCGCTCTCTCGGTGTGAAAGGCACGGGCGGTGCAAGAAGTAAGTTTGCTACTCTATTAAATCATCATTCCTACTCAAGTGGTTGAGCTATGTGCATTCCTTCTGAAAGAAGAAAACAGTATGTGCAGAATGGGCCTAATGGTGTGTGCAATTCTTCTCCAGGTCCTGTATAGCCTCCAGAGACCCATATTGTGGTTGGGTCCCAGAAGGAGCCTGCAGACAGGTGGTTGGCAACACTAAGTAAGTAATAAAGACAATCGAAGTCAAAGGAGCTGCATGCTTTGGGTATTTGGCTTAGAGCTGGGCGATAGAACGATAACGATATGTATCGCGATATAACTTTTACTCGATAGAGAAATTAAGCT
The DNA here is from genome assembly GCF_964374335.1 of Astatotilapia calliptera. Lineage (NCBI taxonomy): Eukaryota > Metazoa > Chordata > Actinopteri > Cichliformes > Cichlidae > Astatotilapia > Astatotilapia calliptera. Next base: position 27,619,090 of record NC_137433.1, read on the forward strand.
ATCGCGATAGACCTCGCAGCTCTTGTCCTCTTAAAAAAAAAAAAAAAAAAAAAAAGTCAGCCGATCCAAATTCAGTAGCGCAGAGCCGAACCAATCACAGCCGCAGCGTCACGTCGCGTGACTTGTTACGTACAGCACAAGTGCCAAGCCGCACGTGTGTTTGTTTGGGAAGCAGCCAGCGGGTAATGGAGCCAGCGGGTAATGGAGGAAATGAGTGTGCCGACTAGAAAAATCAACCGAGCGTGACCGAAGAGAAAACAGATGATGGTTCCAACGCCGGAGAGATTGTCGAACGGAAGAGCCATAGAAGTTCCGTAGTGTGAAGGTATTTCGGCTATTTCAAGTCTGACAAAAAACAGAGTAGCGTGCACTGTAAATTGTGCCGAAAGCAAGTCTGGAAATACAATAAACTGGTGCATGCGTCACACTGTGCACCACGTTATTGTTTCGGTGAAATGAATTTCTACAATACTGTTAATTCTACTCTCTGCAGTGTTTAAATGCTTACATATACACACAGTTACTGTCCGTCCACACATACGACTCTGTTCTGCTTCTGTGCCCCAGCTTTGTTTACTTTTTCCCACCGAGGCTTCTAGACTTCTGATTGGCCAACATTTCTGCACGGTTAGGAATCTAGCGCCACCTGCTGCTTTGGCATGTTCATAGCAGCGTTTTCCTTCATTTCTGCCTTTATGTGTGGACGGGATTATTTTTTAAAACGTAAATGGAAAATCTCCGTTTTCAAAAATACCCGTGTGGACGTAGCCTCAGTCTCTGACTGGAAGCGCTAATTTGTCATTCGGCTTTTGTCAGACTAAAGTAACTGTTAAAACTGTTTGAAAAGCTCAGCTATACAACAAGGAGAGATTGAGAATTTCCTTTTAGTTCTCAGTTTATTTGATATTGACAAAAGTTAGTCAGTTTTGTCTGTTCTTCTGTAAAACAAACTAAGATTTATTTTTAGAATTAATACTTTGTTTCTAAGTGGAATTGACAATTTAGTCTGTTTCATTTGTTCTCTTTTGAAACTTAAACGCTTTAGCGGCTGCCTTTTGTGTAGTTTGCAATATTTGCCTTTATTTATCTGAAAAAGTCTCATGTTCCTTAAGTACATCTACCCTGTTGAACTTATTATGGGAAATAAATATTTAAATAAAAACAAGCTGCTGATTATTTCACATTTTACTTGTGAGCAACGGCACATTTAAATCTTACAAATATAGTTATTTGGCTTATATCGTGATAGATATCGTTATCGCCTGAAATGAAAAAAACATATCGTGATATGAAAAAATCTCATATCGCCCAGCTCTAATTTTGGCTCCATGAAAATGTATTAAATTGCATTCAATAACTTAGTTGTATACGTTAGTAAGCTGGTTAATATGCTCTGTGGAAATTTAGCACTTTTTTGTTAGCTTTCTGCTGCTCTTCCTTTACCTCCAACTGGAGTTGAGGCTCATGGGTATTGTAGTATTTAGATGCACGTACTATGCCCACAACATCATCTCATAATACATTTATCTCTAACAGTGTATTTTTTCATTTAAACTGTTACTGTGGACTGCTTTGGAATTGGCTGAATCGAACTAGTAAAACAGCATTTCGCCTTTTTGTCATACCTGGTGCCAGTCCCTCTCCCTGCTTGTCATATCTGTGATCTTTCTAATTTTATGGTTTGTAACTGCAATTTCCTTCAGCTGAAGGGGCTATTGGAAGGATGAATGGAAGGAAAGTGTTGTTTGCAGCGGGCTCGGGGTTTGGTACGCAGCGCTCAGGAAAGCTGGATGGTCGCAGTAACTATAATTTGTGGCTGTAGTCATGACACAGAACCACTTTATGCTTTCTGAACAAACAGCATATGGAGTTTTGTGGTGGGAAAAAACATTTTGCAGATGAAGTCATAACAAAAGGCGCGGTGCTCCACTGGCTATTTGACGATGAATGAATTTGATCCCCCTGCTGCAAAATGATTGGTCTGGCATGCCAATACACCAAAGGCACACGTTCCCGCTTGCACACACAAAACTTAAGGGAAAAACCCCCACACACTCACACACGCAAGCACACTGCCCATCCTATTATTACTCTGCAAAGCCAAAGCAGTGGACTGTTCTGATTGAGTTTCCACAGCAGGAGGAGCAGGAGCTGACACAAAGGCATTAGGAGGGCAGATGACCTCGCTCCTTTACTGTACAATATTTTTAAGTGAGAGAGGGACGGGATTAGATCTGATAGGAACTGCAGGTCTGTGGTGAGCCATTCAAAACATTTGCCAGGCTGGACAGAAGGATGGATAAAATAAGGGAGGGGAGAGTTGGTGACATTTTGTTGTTTGCTTACACAAATGGATCCCTGCAGAGAAGACAATTTCATTCTGCTTTTCTCACTTTCCGTTCTCCTCATTAAAATTAAAAAACAAAACCCTGCTTTCTTGACTGCCTACCTAATCAGCTACTCGTTACTTGCGTATATCCATCCATGTCTGTGTTTCTATTTTTACCCGTCTTTCTTTTTCTATCTTTCCTCTGACATATTCTTTCTCTCTTGTAACCCTCCCCTCCTTTCTTCTTCCATCTGGCCCTGATGCTAGTGTGCCAGCTTTCCCATGTGAAGTTATGCCTCTTATACCCGCTGCCTATAAACAGCTTGCACTCTGGTTTCCTGCAATATGGCCCCTAGTTGCCCAGTGTTCATACATTTAATTGCATATGATCCTGGATGGTACTAATTTTGTAAACAAAAAACCCAGTTATGTTGTTATGAGCATCGACCATTGTCTAAAACACTGCAGTGAGTTTTCTCTGGATTAAACTGAGTGAATGTGCTCTTGTGAGCCCCCTGATCCTTTGTAAATCAAAGCCATGAATCAAAATGAATGGGTGACTTTGAGGGAACATTATGCTTACTCTCTTTACACTGTACACCCAGTATATGAAATCCCTGGCCGCCCATTCACTTCTGATATGAATAATTAATGCTATTATGCCTGACCTGCATTTTCGGCAAGCAGTTCTCTGTGCAACCACATATCTCACATAATAATCACGCCCGATGCGAGGTAATATAAAACGGAGGGCTTGGCTGCCTCCAGTTATGTACAATGTTGCTTGAATCTGATTTAAATATGCATTATGTAGTTTCGGTGGGATCTTAACCCCAAGCTGAACCATCTGTAATGTCACACTTGAACAGACTGCACTTCTGTTGCTATAATGCAGCCGCCATGGGACGTGAACCCGTTAACTAAAGGTTCGCACTTTGGTTCATTCACTTTTATATGTGCCAAGAAAAGCCCAGACACTGCATCTGTATTGCATGTCTGCTCATTACTAATTCGCCCTCCTTGGTGCTATTATAAGTCTGAATTGGAAACCATGACGCACCTGTGTTTTGCAGGCCAAATAATATTTTGTGATAGGGTGGGACGAGGTAATGATGTTGTTGAGGAAAATCCAGCAGATTCCTAGAGTGCCTGGACTGTATTTGTGCTTAGACAGGTTCAAATGTGCAACTCTGCATCCGCTTTGTGATTATGACTGTGGATGATAAGCAAATCTGATAAGCTGATTAACTGTACCCCCAGATATGAAGAGAGGATACTGCTATTGTGTAGTGGTTGTTGTTGTTGTTCTGCTTGAAACTGAAGGGGGAAATTAGCAATCAAATCTGTAAAATTAACCCTCTCCTTTCAAATTAAGGGTCTGTTAAACTGGGGAAAAAAAAAAAAGAATAGTAAATTAATTTGTGACTAATTTCAAAACATATGATCTGAGTATCAAATAACAGGGCTCCAACTGTCCGTTCTTCCTAAATGTGCTGCTTTTTTCACATATTTTCGACTCGGATCAGGCCACAAAGGTTGGCTGATGCTGTTTTAGAAAATAATTCTTTATTCTGTAATTGCGACCAGCGGAGGGTGAAGAAGGTGGGAGGCGGGTGGACAAGCAGGAGGAGGTGGAGCAGCAGCAGAGGATGGGTGGGGAGTGGGGGTAGGCTAAGGAGGACTGTGAAGAGCTGTCATGCGTGATCGTGATCCTGCTTGACGGTTGGTCCGCTCTGTTTCACAGATCTTCTTACTGTCTGCTCGGTGGTCTTTCGGGGAGAAAACAGGTCTTGGTGCAGATTGCATCAGAAAATCACATCTCTAAACTCTCTCCCTCTGTGTCATATGATGGCCCTCAAGCACGGTTACCCCTCACTGCTCTGGTCTTGGCCCATGTGATTGTAACTACACACTCATCTCCTCTAAAGCGAGTTGAGTCACACACTGCATTCTGTAATAGAAGACAAGACTGTGCAAAGTGAAGTTCTGGTGAAAGCAGTAAATTGGGAAATACACCCTTATGCTTTCTTTCTAAGAGTACGGTGAGATTAAAACTTCTGTCGCAGCTATATGATGATTATTAAGCTGGAGCAAGCTTATCTTAACCGGAAGTGCTGTTTCCAAAATAGCATGCTTTCACGTTAATAATAAAGCTCACTTTATATTTCAAATATATTCCATATCAATTGATATTAAGTCTTTCATCAAACAACATATATGCTGGTAATGACTGAGCAATAGGCTATTTCTCCATGTTTTTCCACATATGTTATTGGGTTAGCTAGCTTCACATTCACCTTCTAGATGAAGAAATCAGTCACATCTAGCTCCCAGCAAGGAAGCAATTAGGGATACAAATTGTTGAACAGTTTTTTTTAAGCTTTAGAGCATGAGATAATAGTTTTCATTGCAATCGCATAAAAGAAAATCTGTTTTTATCAACACTACTGGCAATACGTCTTGTGCCAGCTATGGATTTACTAACCTGCTTGCATTCTTCATAGCCACTGATTTTAGGTCTCCGGGGCACCTGCTAGGTGTTCTTTGATTCTGATCCAGCAAAGGGCTTTCTGCAGCTCACACTGTGTGTTAGCATAGAATATGCTGCGATTGGTGGTGTTTTTTGTAGTTGCTTTCCTATAGCTTTGTTACTTTGTTAGGTGTGGCGAGCCTGCATGGCCTGGCCTGTTTTCCACTGCTGACCATGATGTCTCTGTTCCCTGCAGATCAGCCTTTGAGCAGGACGTGGAGCATGGCAACACAGATGGCCTGGGTGACTGCCAAAGTAAGCAGGCCCTCTTCACTCTTATCTTTCCTCCTTCACTCTGTACCCCCACCAGCACCACCAACACAACCACCCCCACCACCATTCCTCTCTTCTTTGTTAACTCCATCTCCCTCTTCTCTCGGCTCTCCGTGTGCTTCTTTGCTGCCGTTACCTTTTTCCCATCCGCCTGTTCCACCCTCACAATCCTCTCTTTCACCCACTTCCATCCATCTGTCCTTTCGGCCCTCAGCCTCCTCTGTTGTTTTCCCGCTGCTTTTTGGTCCCCCCGGTCAATAGAGCGCTGTGTCCTATTGCCGAAAGACTGAGGTTCCTTCTTGCAAATCACTTCGAAAACACAACACAAACATTCAGAGAAACACAGGGAAGGGATTTCGCTTGTGAGCAGTCACAGGGTTCATTTTGAAACACAAAACAAGAAGGGGCTCTCAACCGAGTCAGGCCAAAAAGTCTCGAAAAGGCCTCTTTTACTCTACAACAGTGAATGGCGCATATACAGAGACAGTATTTCTTATCTTTTCATGTCCAAAATAACAGCTTGGTTTCTCCAACGGGAAACCTTGTTGATATTCTAGTGAGCAGCTCAGTTTGTGAAAGAAACTTCAAAACAATTTGATATTAAATCATTCATTTTGGTTCATCTCATCTCAATTTCAACTGTTTACTGAGAGTAAATAAAGGCTATGCATTTTCCCTCTGGTTTCATTAGTATGTTTAGTCAAGGGAACCCATAGTGTTGGACTTTCATTAGCTTTAGAAGCTATATAGATCACCACTGATTAAGGCTGGGAGAATATCGAGCAGCCAGTCGATTTTAAATTACTTTAAAAGTCATGGCTTTTGATCATGTTAAAGCATAAGCTTTACTGCAAGCAATAACAGGTTTCTCCCTCGTTTCTTTTCTTTTTCTTCCAGATACATTTGTGGCCCTGAATGGTAAGTACCCAACATGTCCTGCACAGGCAATCCAATAAAAGACAGGAGCTGCATTTCATCTCCTTTTAGTCTTTAACTTCAGCCACACCTTTTCGTCTAGTCAGTCAATCATCCCCTCTCAAGGAAATGAAAACTCCTCCCACATGTATAAAGAAGGGTTATTAATGACTCAAGGTTTCAACTGAATTGATTTCACTCCTTCTTTTTGATAGACGTCCCTTCCAGTTACGAAGGTAATGAAACATTAAAGTACACTCGGTCACTTTCATTGCTCATATTATTTCTCCCCGTGCTCCTCGCAGTGTTTAGAATAAAGGTCGCAGTGATAGAAATCAGAATTAAAGGTCTTTAATGCTGATTGTGATTCTATTAGTTCTCTTTTCCCCCTCCTTGTTCCCAGTGCCCAATCGCCTTATCCCCATGTGCAACAGCATCGATTATCCCTGACCTTTGCTTTGCTAATTGGATAGATCTAGTTGTTAGTGGTTAAAGGCCTTGGTGGTAAAGAAATACTTCAGCATGCACATTAAACAGGATATGTGCTGACAGAGAGAGAGAGAGCGAGAAATAAAACCGGCCTGTTTCGAGTCTGGAAATATGTTCCCGCTAACTGCACAGACTCTTTGCACAGTTTGAGATGCTTAATTCAAAAGGGCTAATGTAAACATGCACAGACATACATGCACACTGTTCTACGGCTGGCTTCCTTTCCTAGCAGATATGTTTACTCTCTTAATCCCACAACACAATATTACGATTACACTTCACTGCCGCCGATTGATACCATTTTCCTCACTGAAGTCTCTTTAAGGAATGATAAACAGATGTGATTAGCCTGCAGTAAAGTCCCTTTTATCCATATCACCCACACCTACGCGCACATCCACCTTATTTTTATCTAATCGGAGGAGGCATTAGTTTTGTTTTTAGTGAATCTCTTTCTCTCTCACACACATACCTCGCAGCTGCCAGATCAAAACAGCCAGATCCATACAGAATGACAAGAATAGATATTTTGAAGCCGTACCAGAAAGCCCAGCACTTTCTCTCGCTAACCCTCCTGTGGCTGTACCCCCACTGTGAATCTCCCTCCTTTTGGAAATCCAGGGTCATGGAAAAAGCATCTGTGTTGGTGTACACCCCTGTAGCGCTGAATATGCTCCCACAGGCTGGGCTGTGTGTTTTCAGGCACACACTTAAACACACCTAGTTTACAACACCCTCCCCCCAAACAAAGTCTCAGCCCTTCCATCTATCTGTCAGTGGTTGATATGGATTTGAAGATAAATAAATGCCCTTTCTCTATTCTCCTCTCTCCTACTCCAGACTAGACTTCCTTGCCTCTCTTTTAATCTGTAGAGAGAGAGATGTGCATCCGTCGGCAGTTTAGGCCCCTTTTTTTCTCCCCTGATCCGTGGAGGAGCTCTGAGGCTCCGAGCTCTCTCTATGTGTGTCATCTGCCTAAATTGCACTTCCCCTGGCGGTGGGGGAATGAATTATAAAATAGGCCTGTCACACTAATCTCTCAGCCTTGGGCCAATAGTTAAATAAATCATTTTAATGATTGCCACGCCACACAGAAGAGGAGGCGGCTCTGGGTGGTGTTGTGTAGGTGCCTGTTGTGCGTACTCTACCAGCAGCATCAACCTTAGCCTTTTGAAATGCCTCCCCACCTTCAAACACACGCCTAAACACATATTGAAAAGGAACACACATGCGCATGCACACACACACGCACATTGCTGTCACCTCCTTCACGCAGATAGCGTGTCAAAATGGTAACTGGGGGCTGAGCTCCACAAGAGGCTGTTGATAAAAGTGTTGTCACTCTGCATCTAGGGATGATCAAAAAACAAAAAACACGCGGCTCATTACATTAAACACAATGTATAGCTTCTTCAGAATTGTGTAGGGTGGCTTAACTGTAAGCATGTGGGATGGTAATGTGATTAGCATGGTTCAAAAATAAACTCTTCAGCAAAGCTTATGTACAGATTTTGCCTATGAAACAAAATGAGAAAACTTAAGACTGACAGAGACAGGCAAGCACAGACTGTATGAGTTATATGCAAAGCTGGACACAGAAGAGGGGGGTATGATCCATCCTCCACAAACGAAAGAGTACTGTGTTGCAGTAGCACTGCATTTATTTCCTCTGAGATACAGCTGGTGTATTTTGTTCAGTGTTAATGGGTACATTTACATGGAGCCTGATATTCTGCTTATAATCAGTTTAAAATCCCAAATAGAATAAAAGTGCTCCACAAAAATCACCTCAGTTAAAATAAACGGTGGGATTCAATGAGTTTCCGAGGGGTATAAGAAGCATCTGATCAGTGGGAAAACTGTACCAGGTAAACAGTTTATCAGATACTTTCAGGCTGCATTTTATTCTGCGTGCCCTCTGTGTTGACTCAGATGCACGGGGACATACGCAACATTGGTTTCCAAAGATGGCAGCTTTCCAAGCCAAACTTCTCGTCTGCAGATGGTTTGGTTTTAATACAAACTCAAAGATAATTAAAGAATTAAGAGCAATGCAAAAACAGCAGCTTCTCCACCGCGCAGAGGATAGACATGTGTTTGTTTCAGAAACTGATAAAACACCTGCCAAAGAGTGACATTTTTATGCATGCCACACTTTTTCAGTTAAGTGTATTGAAGTATGTAAACACTATGTCATAACGATATTATATCCTATCTAAGCAGTGAAGACAAGATGAAAATAATTAGCATTCTGTGCAGTTAACGTATTGTCTGAAAAAACACTAATTATTAAATTGCATGTTTTTCTTTTGCACACTATTACATTCAGTAACTAAAAGCAGTGAATCTTAACGGTCTGGAACTAGAGCTGCAAAATATTTAGGATTTTGGCTTGAAAATGATTTAAAAAATGGTTGCAGAATGAATATTAATTTTCTTTCGGCTTCTGTTTAATACAGACTGCAATTTTGAGTTGGAGAAGACATCGGTGCACATCGAAATGAATTAAACATTGCTGCAGAAATGATTGGAAAGCCAGATTTAAAGTTAGCTTGAGAAAAGGAGCAGGATGAACATGAGCAGAGTTAGAACGACTTTAGCTGGAGAAAAGTTACAGGCAGACTTCTTGACAGGAGCGATGGAAAAGAAATTTTGTCTCTTGTCCTTCATATCAAAGGCAGGCACCCTACGGTGATTGTAGAGAAATACAATTGTACTCTTTTCAACTGTGACGGGCCCAACAGTGTCAGTCAGAACAGGAGGTGGGAGAATGATAAAGATATAGAGACTCTGAGAATGACAGACGAATAGAAACACACACACATTCACTAATGAGTTGCCTAGGGTCACACTTTGTTGCCTTACACAGCCCAGCAAGTGTGTGTTAGTGTGTGTGTGTGTGTGTGTGTGTGTGTGTGTGTGTGTGTGTGTGTGTGTGTGTGTGTGTGTGTGTGTGTGTAAGCACCCCTGCTGTGCTTTCATGCACTGAATCTGTTCCCTGACTGCCACGAGAGTCAGTTAACCTGTGTTGTGTCCGGCAGGCCACCATCACCACCGTCACCACCACACCCTCTCCCTTCCCACCTCGGCCCTGCCTGAGGCCGCGGATGGCCCCCTGGGCCGGGGCCGCATGGTGGAGCGGAAGGACCCCCCCATGAGTTCAGACAAAGGGGAGGACCCCTACATGGCCGTACCCTCTCAGACTCAGCCAGAAGCCAATGGTAAGCCTTGGAACGTCACAATAGCAGTCAGTTTGGTCCATTGTCACCTGTGGCAAGGGAGAGGGAAGGGAGGGATAAAGGGGAAGGGAAGGGTTTGCGTAATTGAGATTTACGGCCGCCTAGCTGCTTCCAGCTGACGAAGTGTAGAGATGGTGGATCGCTTTCTCTCTAGGGGACAAATCGCTTCACACTGTGCACATAAACCCCCCACTGAAACATATGCGCACACATTTACATTTGTAGGTACATGCACATAGACATTCGGTGGTCATAAGGTAGCATATAGGCTATGTACACACCAACCTTCATGCACACACCACTCTGTAGGATGGATTTATTGTCCGTGGATTGTAATGCCCCACAGGAGATGTAATATCCAGACCATTACACTCTGAAAAGGAAGATGGCGATGTATTTATTTCCTCGGGAAGATGGCCCAGTCCCCAGCTCTGTCATGCTTTGCGACACGGTGACATGACATTGAACGCCCTTTTCTCCTGTGTTAACAACCTGCCTAATGCTGTACCGCCTCAAGGACGGCTCACTGGATAAATGAGTCAGAGTGAAAAGGGAGGAAGGGGAGGAGACGAGAGGGACAACCCACATCGTAGATGGAAAGAAAAAAAGGTCACTGCGGTGCTGCCAATCCAGCCTGCTCTTTACTGTCACAGACAAAGCTTAGAAGCCATTACAGCAACATGCAACATGTTTCTGCTAGTTTGTGCGGTCCATGCTAACACAGGCATTACCCCGAAACATTAATTGAAATGACATTAATATTTTCATTCTGACTGTGGCCTGAAAGATGCAGTAGCATACTCTCTACAAACATACTAAATGTAAAGAAAGACAGAAAGATCAGCTAACGAGCTGAGTCTAAAATGTCTCCTTACTGAAGTCAGTGTTTAAAAAAAACATGCATGCCTCTTTCAGTTACCCAGGGCATAAATGCAGTTTCAACCTAAGAAAGAACATACAGAATACTTTCTCATTCACAGGCTTGGAAGAGACTTTGAAGATGCTGAAGTGTTGACAAGTGAGATTGACGGGTTGATTTTACCTGCGCTGAATAAATACATTTCAAAAGAGTTTAAAAATACATGACGGTATGACTCAAATGCAGTGTCTTCACAAGAGAACCATAAACTGGGGCTAGCTAAAGTCACTAGTGCACATTTTAAATGTCTCCTGTCTATGGGATAAAGTGAGGAGGCACAGCAGTGATTGAAGCACGTCAGCTGGAAGCAGTTAAGCACCACTTGGTAGATCCAAGCACAATGGTGGCAGAGACTTCAGACAGCATGCCTACAACCAGCATCACAACATGCTGTCGCTCCCCTTGTTGCCTTTGCCTGAGCAGGTGTAACCCGACGAGGAATGGCAAGAAATGCTGAGAATCAAACGTAACGAGAGCCAAAGCTGTCTTACGGTAATAGCTTTTTCCAAGAATAACATTCTGATTTCGGGAGATTTGTGGGTAACTCCGTGCTCAGGTAACTGCAAGACGACTTCATATTTCAATACAATGCTTCCTGCTGTTGTTGTTTTTTTCTTTCTGTATGGTCATTTTTATTATTATTCTTATTATTATCATTTTATGAGACACTTTTGCAGCTTGTGTCACTATTTATCTGTGCAATTTTAGCTCTACAGTCTTTTCTTTTCCCTTCGTTATGAAAGTCGGCTCTGATGATATTTTCTTTCTTATTTTACTGATTTGCGTGGTTTCTTGCGAGCAGTTCTTGATATTTTGCATGGCTTGATCTCACACTATGTCTTTTTTTGCTATTTATATATTTGCCTTTCTTCCTGTGTTGATTGCTTTGATGGTATTAAGCACAGTTTTGCCTCCATACAGCTTAATGCTTTCAGCATGGCAAATTGAGCACCACAATCAAGAGTACTCATTTCCCGCTCCACCCATCCTTCCTCCTGTTCCTTCCTGTCTCCCTCAGTATGATTGGCTTCAGGTGTCAACTGTACTGTGAAAACTTAGCAAACTGCATGTATGAGAGTGAAAACCCAAACATGAATAAGCTATATTAGAAAAAGAAAGCAAAGAAGTCATTTTATCGGCATTTTAATTGCAAAGCAACACATCCACGCAGCCTATTTTGCAGAAGAAATCGGGGATAAACATTTAACCGATCAATCTCAAGTTTATGCTTGAGTGAAAATGTATTAGCTCATATCCAAAGTCTTTTGCGAGCTTATTTGTGATTTAAAACAAATTACAATTACGTCCCTAACTTTTTCATTTGCAGTTGAGACATTGTGGAATCTTATCTGCTAATGAATATTACAGTGCTGCCAATATGTATTAGTCCAGCACCACCAGAGTAATTAGAAATGCTGCAAAGTGATGAGTATTTGCACGCGAATGATATTCAGCACCCAACAGCATCACTATCTGCCATTCCAGTGGGGCCATCACAGTAGTCAGGTGGCTGCTTGTGTTTCACAGTACATTTGAGCTCAGGGTCTGTTTGTGTGTCTGGGCATCATCTGTTATATTTTCTTCTACTTCTGTCATTCCACCATACACTCGTCGTCTGTCCTCCCGTCGCTCATCCAAACCCCAAAACCACCACCAGCTCTGCCTTTTCCACCATCTGCTGCCATTGTGATCAGTCTCCCTTCCACAGGACCTCTCATCTGACTGGGATGGCATGTTCCAAGGCTATACCTTACCTTAGCGCAAATTAATTCCTGAACCAATTTATGGAGAAACCTTCCTCAAATGTCCCCCCACCCTCTCTTCCTCCACCATCTCTGTATCTCTTCCTCTTCAGTTTCTCCCCTTGCAGTCTGCCTCTTCTCCAACTGTAGTCATATCTCTTCCCCCGTCTGCAGGAATGAATCCTTGCTCTGCTCCCCACTTTGCTCTCTCTCCTTTTTTTTTCTACCTGTCTCCCTTTCTCTGGCAGGCTCAGATCTACCCACCTCATTCCCTACTTACATCCACCCCTCCCCCTTTAAACCCGACCTGTAGCCACCGCTGTGTTGCTCCAATTTATGGGTTCATTACAGCAGCTATCCAAGGGAAAAGGAAAGTGGAGAGGTGGAAGGAAAGGGGGATGGAGCGAGACAAGAGGGGACGGAGACTTGGGAAATGAAGGGACTGAGGTACACATGATAAAGATTTATTAGACAGAACAGGGCAATAATGTAACATTGAACAAAGCGGTAAACAGACAGCAGGTGAATGAACTAGCTGAAAGATCTGAACAGAAAAGATGCAGGACAGGTGAATCAGAGAGGAAATAATATATTGTAGTTAAACAAAGTGAACAATATTGTTTCTCTCTATCCCTTTCAGTCTATATTTTATGCTTAGTTAGCTAACGCTAAAAGAGCTGAATGTGAAAAAAAGAATCAAACTGAACATCTGGTGAAACTGAAACAAATTGCTCTAAAAATACAGGATGTTGTCTGCAGTAATGTAGCATTTTCTGTGACTCAGGTTCTGAACAGTACGTGCTGATGCTTTTGAGAAGCAAAACATGAACAGCAAGCACTTATTACTTTTTACAGTTTAATATCACTTTTGCTGAATATTTAATTTTCAGTCATTAGTTTGCATATTTTTATGGTTAATTCAGTTAGGTTGCATTTAGACTTGAACACTGGTTTCATGTTAAAGTCTAGCTGGGCCACAACAAGAGTCTGGTAGTGATTAATCATGTTGAAGGTCTTTATTAAAATAATAATTACATTAGCATTCCTGCAAACATGGGTATGGGAATTTCAGCCAAACTGATATCTTGTCATACTTCAAGACAGAAAACTGAATTCAGTTAAATTAACCTACAAATGCTTTTTACAGCATAATTGTTTTTGTAAAACAATCAAACACCCAGATTATCAACAGAATAGATTTATTAATTACAATTAATAACAATAAAAGGTTTTCAAAATAATAATGCTTTTTTATAACAAATCTTATCCATGTTTCTTAACAGTCTTTTTTATTTTGTTTGTTTTGTTTTTTTATTAACTATTAATCCTGTGACTCCATAGTGTACTGGTTAACACATTGACGTAACACATAAAAGATCCCAGATTTTAGACCAGTAGAAACTAAATCCCGAGGATGGCTGCATATGCATATGGTGTGTAAACCATAAGACAAATAAGGGGGCAGCCAAAAGAAGCTTACTTATGAATATGTTATGTAGTCTAACTTCCTAATGATGTTCTTCATATTTTAATAAGGCAATTATTATTTCCTTATTACCAATTAACTAATGTGTGGAGCTTGAAGTTAAGTGTTATCCCTTCAAGAAACTACGACTTGAGTGTAAAGTATAGCATATAGACATTTCTACACAAGCTTTAATGCCTGAGTATTACACATAATCCAGGCAACAAGTGCAATTCTTACTATAGACTAACTAAGAAAGTATTAAAAAGTGTTAAGAGACTAAATGCAAGTATTAGATGCCACAATTATCTGATGAAATGTTTTGCTCTGTCGTGTAGTACCATTAAGTATTGGTTTACCACACTGATTCAGAAGAGGAAACAGGACGAAGAAAACTTCTTTTTGGATTTAATGTGTTTCTTGTACAGCATTAAAAAAAAATTTTTATTTTTTTATTTTTAATGTTACAAAACAACAACTGTATTTTTCTAGCGTATGCTTTTCCCTCAGTGTCAGGTTTTCACATTAATAGCTGTTGTCATCTGACAGCTGCTCTGCAAGGGTTATTTTCAGCTGCAGGCAGCTCTCTGACACCTGTGTGCCAAGGTGAGGCTGCTATGATAGAAGGAGAGTATGACCCTGCTCAGACAGGATTGCAGCACAATTCTTTCTATGACAGAAAGTCTTGAATTTGACTTCATCTCAGTTGCTGGAAAGCAGTTGACTGAACATCTCACCGTAGTTACTGGGGATGCCCTGTCAATCTTAAATGTTAACTTTACTTTCACCAGGAAAAATGTTCAATTATGCAGCAGAGAAAATAGCACGTTTGTGTACAGTCAAACAATTGTTCCAAACATTACTGTATTTCACTGCATTTTATTAATTTTAATGATGAATAAGGATGGCTTTAACCATTGATTTGTCTTTATATTAGCTTTACAATTCATTCAAAAACAACTAGTGCTAAATAGATGAAGAGGGCATAATCATAATCTCGAATGTGACCAGTAATGATCGCCTTTTACCATGTAGCTGCGTTTCTTTTGCAACCTGTGAGCAACAAAAAAAGATAAAAGATTATTTCCTTGGTTGTGTGATTATTATGGGTATGGCTCTTGTTTCAGAATGCCCTCTTTTGTAGGTGAGCCAAGAGGTTTTGAGGTAACAGAGGCTTAGACTTAGTTTACCACAAACTCTGCTCACTGTCAGATAATGCACTTGGCTCCTGAAGTTTTTAAGGAGCCTATGAGGTTTAGCAGATTTGGAAATTTAATGTTAGTAGTTTCATATGTCCTTGCAGTTGAATGATAGGATTAAGGTTAATCCTGTAAAGTAGGATGATAGGATTTAAGTTAAAAGTTTATGGAGTGGCCCTTTAGGGCAGGCTGAATGTCTCTGTGTGTGGCAAAGACTAAAAAAAATTTAATTAAATGTTCCCACAACCCATGTTCCTGTCATTCCAACACCTTCGTAATTAAGTAGTGGATTTCGGTTCAGTGTTTCTTACTGGTCAAAGATTGGGCTGGATCTTTGTGAAGCAGATGAATTATTCGCAGCTCATTGTGAATCATAATAGAAACAGTGAACTGGATGCGTTCCCAGCATTACGCACTTCCCGGACTGACGTCAAGCCATAAGCCATAATTTCCTCCACTGATTAGCTTATTGTTCTCTCAAACTGCTTTTGTTTAAAACACACATTCGCTGCTTACTTTTCCACTTTTATGTTTTGGTTACGCTTTTTAATAAGTCCCCCTAACCGTTGACGGTTCGTACAAGAGCTTTGCTTTGTCTCTCGCCCATGTGAGACTGAATCTCATATCACTGCGGCTCATCCCTTTGTGCTCTTGAAGCTTGTCTAACCCACATTCAGCTGTCATTATTATACTTTGAACTGGATTTAAACAGTTATGTTCACGTTGTCCATGAGTGAGCCCTCATCAAGTAGATACAAGCCGAGGCTTTGTTCTCTTGTTGAGCACTAAAACATTTCTAAACAATTACCAATGGCTGCCTTTATGGATTCAATGAAATGCAATGCGTATTAGCACACACATAGCACTCCAGTGATACACAGAAGTCATTTTCTGCAGCCGACATGGTGAAATACACTTCGGTGGGTCACCGGCTGTATTACGGTGACTCATCGAGATTGAATATTAATTGAAAGAACTCAAGATTATAGACACGAATGCACACATAATTTAAAAGTCTACACTGTTTAAATAGTGACAAGCTGTTTTAACAGTTGCACTCTAATGTGAGGGACCTTTTTGCGTTCAGTATATCAGCATGTAAAAATCTATCACCCAGTAATCCGAACGGGAGCGCTGTCAAGTCGAGGCATCAAATAGCTGATGAAAAATGGGATGTTTAATTTATGCTGATATCTTGTGACTATTAAATATTACAGTTTGTATGCAGGGAGTTGGATAGGTTAGTACATCAATGTTAATACCTCAGGTGCTGAATAACATAATTAGGGGTTTAATTATATCTTAACTCGCTCATCAGTATGCATTGCTCCGACTCAGGATTGTCTGATGAATGCTTTAATATTGAATAACACCATTAATGCAAGTGGCTCTTAACCCAAACATACACAAGACTTAATGGGATAATTTGCTAACAGGGAATTTAAATAGAAGTTAATGAATTGTTGTCACCATCCAAATACCAGTGTCCTTTTTAAAAGATGACAACAAACTGGTTCCTAATGAAAAAATAGGGCGTTTTTCAAGCTCCCGCGTCAGAGTAAATAAATGCACACCACTTAACATTATCTGCTTTTTCATCCTTCCTTCTGTCTGTAGTCGGTAAGGTCCACTGTTTCATCTTTCAGCGAGTGAAGCATAGTAAGTAGCAGTTAAGTCCAATTAAGATTTTTATCATTTTGCAGACAATGTCTTTATGCAGTCGCTCGCAGTCAGAGGTTAGTGCCCTCTCTGTAACCCCTCTGTGATTTTTAACTACCTTTGAAGTTTTCTTTGCAACAACACAAAGACAAGCTCTGTGGGCTTAAGTCAGTTGGTGCGTCTCAAAAGATTAAAAGAGTGGAAGAGCATCTGTGTGTGTCAGACAGATAGAGAGAGCATTCACAAGTTCCAGTCACAATAGATTACAATGTTTCTGATTTATAAGTAAGTGTTGCCGACCCGGCCTGTTTTGACAGCAAGACATATCTGAGTATCTGAGATATGTGTTTAATATCTGAATGTTGAGGCTCGAGGCGGTGTGAAATTCAAATCAATTCATCCGCTGAGAGAAGTGTTGAACTGCAGGATGCCTTATGATGCATTCTGGGGGCGAGGCAAGAGCGAAACCAGAAGATTATAAGTCACTGTATAGTCAGAACCTCAACAAGATGAGACTAAAGCGGAAAATCTGTGAGTTTTAGCAACACTTTGATACTTTTCAAGGTCAAGTAGTGGAAGTTTTAGAAAGTTTACAAAGATCGCAAATGATCAGAAATGAGCGGCATAGCCATCTTGATTCAAAACCCTGAGGTCCCGTGATTCAACTGAGACGGCCTTGGTGTCCTCTGTGGCAACTTTCATCCTCTTTGATGTTAAGATGAGAAACAATTCCTCACTTGAAAGATGGAAGTCTTCAAAGTTTAGCTTTTTTTTTTTTCTTTGTGTTTTACCCGAGGCCTTGGGCTAAGTACCTTCTGGAAATGTCTGCGTGTGCAGGAGAAGTGAGTGATGGAGGAAGGAGAGGAGAAAAAGAATAAAAGCTTCAAAAGAAAAAAAAAAGGAGCCTTACAGGGCAGGTTAAATAGGGTTTTAACTTTAGCTCACACACCCACAAGAGAAGTCAAAGATCCAGCTCCACAGTTCACCTCCTTCACCAGAATGGACAACCACTTGGCTCTGCCGCCCTCCGGCTTTGTTATTCAATATGAAGTCCAAACGCTCAATCAAAGTTAGCCTTTAGCAGTAATAAATTCACTGTCATGAAAATTCATAACAGTTTTGATTTCCTCTTTTCAGCTTCAATGTCAGCTCCACAGACAGAGACATATGAAAGTATTTACTTTTAACAAGGATTATGGAAAAACGAGAGATTTGCCAATGTATTTGTTTATGCTTGCACTTTTATTTTCCTACATAACTGTTCTTTGGAGATTTCCAGGTCTCCTGATCTCAAGTGAAACTGAATTCCTTTTACATCCCTTCCGTGTGCGCTGAAATATTTAACCCAGCAACTCTCAAAGAGCAGCCAGCCCCCACCGCCGCTGTTGTTTCTGCTAAAGGGTGATAACTTAGAAAGATCACAAGGTTGTAATTACAGCCTTCCCGGTCTCCACTGAATTGAACACTTACCATATGGAGGCTGAACGGTGTGAAAGAAAAAGAAAGTCAAAAAAGTGATTCATTGTTTCTGCAAAGGAGAGAAGTGGCAGAAAGTGTGAATGAAAGATCTAAGTGAGGACAGTGGAAAGTCAAAGTTAAAGATAGCAGCGCAGAAAAGTATCTCTCTCGTTCTCAGATGTTACAGGATGAGATGGGAAGCAGATGTTTCATCAGACAGGCCGGCCATTTGATCACGCAAGTTCGCAGCGTAACACTCGTCAAACGTGGATGCTGCGCTGCAGATAACGCTCATCACTTCTCACACTATCCACACGGCTGAGCGTGTCCTCGATAAGGAAAGGTTTTGGCCGGGAAAGATGCTTTTTTTAAACCTTTTGTTTAACTTTTAGTGAGTTATGGCTGTGCTGCATGTTGTCAGCACTCTATTAAGGAGAAAAGTGAAGTTTTGTTTTTACAATAAATGAGGAATGATCTGGGTAAATGTAAGTGTCCTTTCTTATCCAGGTTGAGCTTCAAAGTCCAGACAGAGACTAAAGAGTGCTTAACTCCGGCTAGGAAAAAGGGGCTTTAACTCATGTTGTTGGGCTAATGAAGTATGACTGCAGCGAGTGAGATTATGGATGTTAGTTTAAGACAGTGTGGATTTCAGATCCATGAGAAAAGATTACCATGCTTTCTCTGTGTCTGTGTTATGTCTCACTGAGGAAATGCAGAAAGAAGATACTCTCCAAGTACATCCTCAGTGACACCGCTGAGCTGAAAAGCCAAACATGATTAACCAGCTCCTTCAGGATTTCGGAGAATTATTGGAACTAATGTTTGTTCTGTGGAAACTGCTTTTGAAAAATTACAGGGCAAATTGAAAAATTTGCAAGGAAGACGAAGAAAGTGTCGCGTGAAGACTGCAAACTGTAAAAGGACGAAATTACTTGTTGCTTGTTGACAACTGTTGTTCAGCTTGCCTGTGAGCAAATGTTTATATTCATGCAGCCACTGTATATTTCATTATCTGCAATAATACCTGAGGCAGTCAGCAAAAACTGAATTTCAAAATATCAGAAAAAAAAGATTAACAAGACAGAGTCTGAAGTTGGCAGCAGAAATATTTTATTAATGCACTTCAGTAAGAGCAATCTCAAAGAAGTGAAACAAAAGGAACAAAACACATTTTCATCCAATTTTTCCACCTGTAGCTGGATTAGTACTAAATGAAAATGTCTGATTTGTAAAAGCTGTTGTACAAATCATATCACCCACCTACTGCTTATTTTAGAACACCGATTCATTGTAAACAAACCTCCTCTGTACAGGAAAGACTCACAGATATCATCTTAAATTACTTCACATACATTCCAGCTTGTTTTGGATTTTTTTTCCAGCATTTTGGGGTAAAGATTCCTCAGTGTTGAGGAATCTATACATGCCTTACACATGTGAAACTGAGTCACGTTGCGGAGACGAGCGATGCCCCTGCTGTAGCCCCTTTACACGATAGAGGATTAGGCAGGTGGGCTCTATCTGTGGTAACTGACCTGTACGGGCCATAGGTCATGTGTGAAGGCATTATAAATCTCTCGGCTGTGGACCGGTGTGTTTAACCCAAAGAATAGTGTGCTGCATTAGATGTCTGCGTTCATCCACAGGCTGCAGGCTATCATCTTTGAGCATGCATGTGTGGGAGGTGCATGTGTCCACACTCGTGTGTGCGTGCGTGCAGTCTGTTGTTGACCCTGTTTTATTAAATACAACCTGCCGCTCCCGCTCACCCACCGCTAAAATGCTCCATAGCATCCTTTATTGAATTATCTTTTATTTGGCTTTATCACAGTGTGTTTTTGCCAGTCTTTGAAAGTGGCGCTTTCATAAGACACTGATGACACAGCTCATTGGATTTAGCGCCTAATCAGAGGCTTTTTAATGTATTCGCTGTGATTCATGAGATTGGATCCAAGCTTTATGAAAAGTCTTCCATTTGCATCTATGAGAAGAAAGGGCTCGGGTATTTCAGGTTCCTTTATCGGAGCTCATATCTTTTTTCATTTCAGCAGAAGGTTTTATCTGGGATTTAAAATGTGAATCATAATCACCCCTCCAAAACACATTTTCACTCTGAGATTGGATTTTGGGGGAAACACTGAATCTTGATACTTGAAGCTACAATTTTGAATAGATGTTTCCTATGATGGAATAAATCCTTCTGCATTTGCATGTTTTTCGTGAAATTATTTAAACCGTTAATCTTTTTGCCCAGAAGATATCTTAATTATTGTAACTGTTTTTTATGTTTTGCTTCATCTTTTAAGAAGAATCTTTTCCAGCATCTCTTTTATTTTCTTTGAAACAATTGGCTTCAAAGCATCTCTTTTTAGTCTGCCTGTCTGAATGTCATCTCTGTGTCTCTCTGCAGGCGTGATCCGTGAGAGCTACCAGAAGGGTCGTGACCAGCTGGTTCCTGTAACCCTCTTGGCCATCGCCGTTATCCTAGCATTTGCCATGGGCGCCATCTTTTCTGGCATCATTGTCTACTGCGTCTGTGACCATCGTCGTCGAGACATGGACCTGACGGGCCGTAAAGAAAAGGACACCCACCACCTCCACTCCCGCCGGGGATCCATGAACAGCGTAACCAAGCTGACGGGTCTGTTTGAGACGCAGGCCAAAGAAGGTCGCCCCGAGGCAATTCTCACACCTTTGATGCACAATGGAAGACTGACGCCAAATGGGAAGATGCTCATAAAAGCAGACCAACACCACCTGGACCTTGCGGCTCTGCCAACGCCTGAATCCACCCCCATGCAGCCGCGTCGTAAGCCCAGCCGGGGAAGCCGTGAGTGGGAGAGAAACCAGAACCTCATCAACGCGTGCACCAAGGACATGCCACCAATGGGGTCGCCTGTTATCTCTACCGACCTGCCGCTGAGGGCCTCACCGGGGCACATCCCTAGCGTTGTAGTCCTACCTTTGCAGCAGCATCAGCACCAGCTTCAGCCTCATCTGCAACAGCACCAGCAGTCCTACCAACATGAGTATGTGGAGCAGCCCCATCACAGTGATATGAGCATGGGCCACGGTGTACTGGATGACCAGGGGGCCACCCTGGAGTACAAGACAAGCAAGAGCCCGTGCCACAACCTCAACATGGCTGATCCAGATGTGGTGCTGCCACCTCGTGTGCCCCAGCGGGAGGCCTCTCTCACCATCCCACCTGCTGTCCCACAGATGGGCAAACGCCTGGAGGTCCACTCGTCAGTCTACGGGCTTCGGAAAGGATCAGCATCTGGTGCTTGTGGATCCTCCGCCCTCAAGAAACACAACACCAACTCCTCTAACTCCTCCCATTTGGCGAGACATCACAGCTTCAACCGTGTTGAGACTCCACCACCTGCACCTCAGAGGGTGGACTCCATACAAATGACAGCACAGGGCATATCTCTGTCAAGGCAGCCTGGAATGAGCTCCTACGGATCACTGCCTCGAACGGGCGTCAAATATCTCAAGCCTGATGTCCCCCCCAAACCCTCTGTAGTCTCGCTCTCCACAAAAGTCAAGTCCAGTGACTCTGGCACATAGTTGGGTTGTTAGCCTGTCGGTCCAATGTGAACAGACAGTAGTGAAAGGCGTTTTCTGGCAGAGAGAAAAAACAGGGAATACTGTACAACTTGCATCTCTTTTTTGTGTTTTTGTTTGTTTTTTGGTGTACAGTACAGTGGAAATGCAACACAGTTTTTTTTCTTAAAGAAAACACTTTCTTTTTATATAAATATGTAAATATTATACCATGGTTGTTGTCGGTTGTGGCAGTCATCGAGCTCATGCTCTGGCTGGCACACAGCTCCTCTGTAAACACACATGGGAACATGTGCTACTGAAAAAGAAGATGATGCTTGTCCTGAATATTTCATCCATTGGCACCCTGTAGCATTCAAGACAGTGGCTCTCTTGTTTGTGGTGTCTTTGTTTACTGAGACTTGATTCGATACTTCGTCATGCTGGTAAAAGCACATACGAAGACGTCACAAGGGGGTTGGAGAATAATTGTTGTACAATACATTGAGGACAGGAGGATCTGAGCAAACAAGCACTCAGAGAGAACGAGTTCGGACTGAAAGGACAGACAGCTGCCTGAGTTCTGGCGGAAACTGTGAAAAGCCTCTCAGTGTTACAGCAATCAAGTCCTGCCTGGGCATGACTGAAAGCCTGGGCCAGAAGAATCTTCTACTGTACTGGTGACTGAATAACACATGACTGTTAATACTAATAGCTTGTTGTATTTATTTTTATTAAGTGCTTTTGAAAAACAAACAGACTGACTTTCTAGGCTTGGAGAGAAAGAGGACAAAGAAGAGATCTTTTAATATTAATTAATCAAGAGTGAGGAAGAAAATATTTAAAGTCATTAAACTGGAGCCAGTAGAACTTTCTTAATGACTAAAGTTCAACTAGGTCTTACTGTGTGCTCAGTGGGACCTGCAGCTTGAGAATATACGTGACCTCTGTGACGACGAGGAGATATTTATTTAAACTGTGCCAGACCAGGACTTTTACTTTTACGGACCAGAATCTCCTTTGTTTTAGACCAATCATTTAAAAAAAAGAAAAGAAATCCTGAACCTCACCCTTTCACTCCTGCAATCAGCACTGTGGTTTTGTGTGAGTCCCAAACATTTGTCCTGATTGGTTGCTGGCTTACTGGTGCCATCACAGCTCACTGTTGCATGTTGCAAATATAAGAGAAGCAGCTGCAGCAACCGCACGGGGGGATCTGCATACAAAAGGAAGCTGTAAGTGAGGCTGCAAGCAAACGAGCGGTGCCTCCATCTTGGAACGTATCGTCTTTTCTAGCAGCGTCACGCGGAAGAGCGGGCGAAAAAAAGGAAATTATAGGAACATCTGTCTTGCCTGCTTCTTTTTCCACATGTAAATTTGTGCCTTACACCCTGAAGTAGTGACAATGTTTTCTTTAATAGCTGTTAACTCTGTCTCCTTGTTGTATTTTTTTATTTTCTTTTTTTTTCTTATGTCATGATATTTCCCTTGTTTGATAAAAATGCAATTAAAGAATGTAGGTGTTATTGTTGTAATTCTGGTCCCTAGACAAAACACACTTACAGACCAGAGGGAAGAGAGGAAGGAGCAATTCCTTTCTTCATTCACACACTCTCGCTCTCTCTCTCTCTCTGGCACACACACATAAACACATGCACACATACACACACTCATCTTTGTGATTCATTTCTGATTGTGCCATTAATGCGCTTAAAACGACCCTTTATGTTGTGCTGGCAGTGTCGATAAAGACTTTGTGAGTGTTTTTCATTTCCTGTTTTATACAAAGTCCTGGTATTTGTTTTTACTTGTTTTTGGTGTTCGTTTGGAGTGATGGTTAATTGGTTAACGGAACAATTAACATTTGTTGCTTAAGGAGGCCAACGTAGGTGTATCTTCCCTTGGTGCACTGCGATAGCACCATAGCAAGCGTACAGTACGAGATACACGTGAACACCCAGCGTACTAACACGAGTCGAGGCTTCTTGCGCGCATTGAAACGTTCACTTGTTAGACGGTTGCATAAACAGGCTGGTTCCTGTGGAAAAGAAAAAAAAAGATGACATTTTGAAACAACACTATTAAAAACTGTACATTATTTAACCCCCTTTTTGTAAGCGAACACAGTTTGGGAAGTTTAGAGATTTTTTATTTTATTTTGCCTCACTAACTCTCATTATCAAAGCCTTATGAATGGCTGAGAGTTTAACTAATCAGATGATTTCACTTCCTTTTTACTTGAGGGTTTTTATGGATCACCCCACACTGAAACACTTAAGTCATTGGAGCACTCCCTTAGTGTTGTATGTGTAGATAGGTTAAAGTTTTCTCGATATCAATATTCTTTCTGGAGGAAAGCCAAGAGTGTCTCAGTCCACAGCTCGAATAAGACTGACATGCAGGATCTGGGACCTGACTAATGTGTACATAGATGCTCGAAGGGAATGGTTGCACATGACGAGGTCATGGGCAATGGATTAGTTCAAAATATGAACCGAGAGGAACGCGTCCCATCTAAAACATGGTCCGGGATAAAGCTGCAACAGTTATAGCATCGATTAACTTGAAGCGAGGACCTTCAAAGTTCAGATAAGCATAGACGTGTGTTCACTCCAGACTTTCATAAAACTACTTTGCTTTAAATTAGTGTCTGAACACCTTACTTACACCCTCCGGTGCACTGAGTGCATGAACCAGCAACATTCCCACGCCTGGAGTAAGGCTTATCCTCAGCTGAGTATTTCTGGTTTTGAAATGCTCAGTTGCGTTGTCTCCCACCTGGATGAATTGTCATGTCCACACTGAATGTGAACAAGAGAACCTGTCTAGGTTTGAAGGTTAAATGTCCACATCCTGTGTAGACAAGTGCTTTTGGCTGTGGGTGCATTTATGATTCAGCAACATCAAGTGTTTTGATATTAGAGAAAAGTTGAGCGTTTTAAAGGCTGAAGGCTGCTGTGGACAGTGAGGTTCTTTGGTGTGTGCCTTTTTGTCTTTCACCCTTGTTATAATACACTGCTGTTAGATGCAAATCTACTCTCTTCTCAACTTCTCAAACTTTTGAACTTTGTAAGCTTGTAAGATATCGTGACGTCACAAAGTTTTTTGCCCTACTCTCTCCACTTCCTTAACATCTGATTCACAGCTTAATGTATGTTGTAAAGAAAAAAAAGAACTCTTTAATTTAATGCAAAATGTAATAAAAAAAAAAAAAGAAAATAAAATTCTTGTCATGAAGACTGTGATATGTCCTTGACTCTTTCCACTTGTTTCCTAGCCTGAGGTTATCTTTATTCTGGGAACATCTTTAGTTGCTGGATTTTGTGCAACACTGTCTGGGGAAAACCAAGCCTTGGTTTTGCCCAGGATTTAAACGTTCTTTTGATAGAAGATCCCTTTTAAGAAAATATTGTACTTTTATGACCTGAAGTACACTATTCTACTTTTGCTTGTAATACCACCACCAACCCCTTGAGATCTGACAAACATTTCCTACAAAGCAAGCGTGAGCTGATAAAAGGAAACTTAAATTTAAGTAGTTCTCAACTTCATTATAGATAAGTGAAAAAAGAGAAAGGTTATGAGCAGAGGGAAGAAGCCTGTACTCCATTTCTATGGTTGATCGTGTTGGTTAAATGAAGCAGGCAGCTTGATGGACTGAAAGCAGATTTCTGTATGCAGGTTGGTACTCTGAGCACTCCAAATGACCTTTTAACCTAGAAGGAGCTCGGCCCATTATACTTTTGGTGTAATCCATTTGATGCCATACAGGCAATCAACAGAATTCTTCACAGATGTTCTGAAGGCAAATGAAATAGAGAGATTTCTTTCACTTCCATTCAAAAACCTTGCAAGTTTTGTGTACATGGACTTTTAAGTGAAATCAATTCAATCCCTTCTCGAGGGCAGAGTCAGATGGCTCGACTTTGGAAACGCAGATAAAAGCATTACCTGTTAACTTCTCAAAATGACAGTAATCAATATTGTTATCAAATGACTATGGGAGGCAGGTGGACACTAGAGATTAACCCACAGAGAGTGATCCCCCAAATCCATTCACAGTATCCCATCAGCCCACAGAGTACTACAATGTCTTGGAGTTACTACTAAAATAAAAGTAATATATTACACATTACTTATTACATCTCTTTAAAACAATGTGGTATATAACCTAATGACTCAATGAAGAAAATAATTTGTTACACTACTTGTTACATTAATTTCATATATTGCTCTGTAACATGACCTATAATGCATTGTTACATAATTATTAGTTAATAATATCAAGCTAATGCCTAATGCTTCAGTGGGAAGTCTATCTGTAACTTACAACATATGCAGAAATCCTTCTTAACCCTACGCTGTAACCCTCAGCACAACCTGACGTGCACTTCTCGAGAAATGTAACTGAACGTGAGGTCAACGCAGCAACGACTCTAACTGGCGTAGAAGAGGGTTGCAGGCTTAACAGGGGTTTCTAGCTACTTCGTAAGTTACGACATAAATAATGACACAAATCTTCATCATAACAAAGAACATTCAAGATTTTTGTTCTAGTGTTTTATTTTTTGCTTCTAGTGCTTAAGGTTGAACACAAAAGTCAACAACACAAGGAAAAGTTTATCTTTACAAAGAGTCGAGTTCGAGTCAGCAGAATGTTTCCGTTTTGGACACCGATTGCATTTTACATCACACTCTTGTCCTTTTGTACAATAACGATAAATTTGATTTCCACATCTCCAGACCTCAGAGGTTGTGGACGACATCATCATTTTCTTCACCATGAACTAACATCAGCTGTTTGTAGTGCAGGAAAAAACAGTCATGTTTGATGTTTTTATTGGGGTTTTTTCCCTATCATACTATCATTCAAATAATTGAAGAACCTTTATAATTGAAGTAAGAACATAATTCTATCTCCAGTGTAATTACAGTATTCAGTACAGTTACATTACCACGTTACTGAAAAATATAATGTGATTTCAGTAATGCTGTACTTTTGAATGCACTGACTTTAATTTATGTTTTTTTCAGGCACATATCTTGTTTTATCAACAGCACTAAAAACTCCATTTTCTTAGCCCAGAACTCTGTTTTTTTTTTTTCAAACCAATATAAAAAGAGGTCAAATAATGGACTTGCATTTATCAAGTGTACATGAACACTGTGAACTATATTGTCTTGCAATTTTGAATAAGACTCAAACATGATTCCCAAGATTCTAACACGTGTTATGTTTTATGCTGTCATGATTTTTCACACTGTCTCTCTGGTTCCCTGAAGGTTCTCTTTATTGAGTTAAATAATGTTTAAGGGCATGCTTAATTCAAGCCATCACTCAGTAGTATCAGGTGGGTGATTTGTGTAAGAGATTATTGTTTTTCGGTGCATGAGAATGAATCAAGGTATTAGATGAGCCTTCTTAGGTTTCACATAAAAGGAGACAAAGGAGAAAACCACAGTTCAAAACTTCACCTCAAATTCCCCTACTGACAGTCAGTCTGACCTTATAATACCTGCAGTATAACTTTCATTAGATTCCTCACTCACAGATCATGAAAACAAATCTCATTACCTGCAGATGATCACTGCTGACTAACACTGACCAGAAAAGCTCCCATTTCAAATAAGGGTCTCCAGTTTCGCACTCTAGCACTTTTTTCTTACTGCTTTGTCATGAAATGTGGCTTTGGCATGTAGTTTGACACTCTGCCTTTGATCTTGAGGTGAGTCACGAGTCTCAATCATTGGTATAAGTCAGCCTTTGCATGGAGATCAGATAACCAGGATGCGGTGTAGCTAATGAGGCCTGTCGCTGCCTTCACAATGCTGCATTGTGAAGTTTCCTTTCAGGCACCCCTGTGTTGTTGCACTACTCAGAGATCAAGATTCAGATATTCACCACTAAGTCTTCTCTAACATGACAAGCACACAATTGTATCTAATGATGACTAGTGTGAGCTGGTATTTTCACAGAGCTAGTCAGAGTGTACTTCAAAGGTTAACTTTCAAGGAGTCAAAACTGGGGTATGGTTGAGGGGCAGATTGATGGTGAGAGATAAAGACAGCAAGCAATACATAATAATGGAATTCTAACACTGTGATCAGCAGGACATACAAGCAGTATATTTTATATATTATAGAATCATGGAAAAATATGGAGCTCTGCGATATATTGGTTACCTGTCCAGGGTCTACCCCGTCTTGTCACCCTACAGCAGCTCCCTCCCAACCCTTAATTGGATAAGCAGGAGAAAATGGACGGATGGACAGAGGAAAGAAAGAAAATGTTGTTTCCTTTCAAATAATTAAGAATCATTTTAATGCATTCAGAGTTTTTTCTATGGAGCCTGCAACATGGATGAGACAACAGCTAGTTTTATCTGTCACTCCTGTAGATCTCCGTTGTAGATGCAAGATGAATAGACAATAAAGTGCCTATTATCTGTGATTATTGACAACAGATTCTTTAATAGAACTTATTTTATAATAAGTTTTGAAAATAGCAATTCAAGTCATGAATAGAAAATTAGCATGAATATTACCAAAGAGCGTGTTGGTTATACGTTTATGTTACTATACTTCTTCTTCTTATTATTTTTTTACTAAAGGAGTCATGGTGTAGGGCACCTCTGTACTGGCTTTACGTTTAAGACCCTGCAGCTTCATCCATCTTTTTAAGCCTGCAGCTTATCGGGAGGTCTCTTGTAATTTAGTTATTTCTTCCACCTCAGAACAATTTTCAGACTAATTTTTTTTTCTAAATCCATGACATCTAGAAAAAGTTCTTCAAGGCTTTGTTACACCTAAACTGTGCTACTTTAAACGACTGTAAACTGGAACTGATGAATCGTCTTTTGCTTTGTTTACAATTAGTCCAAATGCTGCAGGCACGTTACTGACTGGGAAAACAAAAGCAGACCAGAATACTCCTGTGTTAGCAGCTTTGCTCTGTACTCTGTGTCTTATAGAATCCAGAAAAAAGTGACAGAATTTATTTTTTACTTAAATGCTCTTTCATCTCCATATACCAGTCAAAAGTTTTAGAAAACTCTATTTTTTCCAGTTATTTATTGCAATTCACTTTGAAGTCCAATGAACAGCTTGAAATGGTAAAAGGGTAAGCGGTGAACTGCCGGAGTTAAAAAAAAAAACTGTAAGGTTACTCAAAACTGAAAAATAATGTACATTTCAGAATTATACAAAAAGGCCTTTTCAGGGAACGGAAACTGGGTTAACAATTTAAAGCTGTTCTGCAGCAGTGGAGGTTGATCAAGCCTTGAAAGCTGGTGCTACTAATTTCTACAGGTGTTCCAGTTTCTTTGGACTACTTACAACCCGCCTGTCTGCATAAAAACAGTGTTGGAGCACACTGTGATACCATACCCTCGTAGTGTGTTGCTACAAAAATGGTGAGAAAAAGCTATTAACTCATTCACTGCCAGCCATTGGCAGTGAATGAGTTAAACCCATTGACTCATTCACTGCAATTGACGGCTATAGACGTCAATGGCAGTGAATGAGTTAACAATGGTAGAGAGACAGACCATCATAACACTTACAAATGTAGGTCTTTCCTGCAGAGAAATTGCAAAGAAAGTCAAGGTGTCAGTGAGTACAGTTTCTTTCACCATCAAAAGGCACTCAGGAACTGGGGCAAACTCTGGGAGGAAGAGGTCTGGCAGACCCAAAGATACAACTGAATCAGAGGACAAGTTTCTGAGAGTAAACAGCTTGCGTGATAGGTGGCTCACAGGACAACACGCAAGTCTTAGTTTTAACTGTGAAGCGAAGACTTTGAGTTGGAGCAAGAAAGCCATCGTTAAGACGTCAGAATAAGACAGAGAGGCTTGCCTGGGCCATGAAACACCATCACTGGACTACTGAAGACTGGAAGAAGGTATTATGGACTGATGAAAAAAATGAAAACTATGGTTCATCACTCAGGATCAGGATCCAGTAGGTGAAAGGATGCCTCCCCAGTGTGTGGCATGAACTGTCAAACACAGAGGAGGAAGTGTGATGGTCTGGGGCTGTTTTGCTAGATCCAGGGTCGGTGACTTGTACAGAGCGAGAGGCACCATGAACCAAAACAGCTACTGCAGCATTCTGCAGTGCCATACACCCTCTGGTATGCAGCTAGTTGGTCAGGGATTCATCCTACAGCAAGATAATGGCCCAAAACATTAGTCCAAACTATGCCAGAACTACCTCAAGAAAAAAGAACAAGATGTCAAGCTTGAAAACATGGAGTCTTCCACAGTCTCCAGACTTAAACCCCATCGAGTTGGTTTGGGATGAACTGGGCAGAAGAGTGAAAGCAAAGCAACCTACAAGTGCCACACGTTTATGGAAGCGTGTGTGACAGATATGGGGAGAACTTTTTAAGAAATATTTGGTTTATATTGTAGAAAGAATGCTACAGGTGTGTTCAGCCGTTATATCTGCCAAAGGTGGCTACTTTTATGAGTCGAAAGTTTAGAATACAATCTGGTCTATAAAGTGATTTTATGATTTCTCAAATTGCTTTTTTGTACTATGTTTTAATTTGAGGGTGCAAAGAGGCATTAGACTGCATAACTTTCAATAAAAAACTGTAAAAATTGGGGTGTTCTAAAATTTTTGACCAATAGTGTGGTTGACATGGTGCATCCGTATATACCCTCTAGACCATTAAGGTTTGCATGCCAATGACTTTTGACCATCCCACAACTGAAGCGTATAACGCAAAAAAATGGGACGAGTTTTTGCTGTCATTGCGCCAAGACCCTGGAATGATCTCTGAAGTGGTCTGAGACATGCTGCTGATCTCTGCTGATCGAGGTTGATCGAGATGGTTTGTTGTTGTGTTATTTGTGCAAGTAGTATGAATGGGGCTTGAGAGAGTCATCTGGAAAACCTTCTCTTTTTCTTATTGGGAAACACTTTGGTTTAAAATGTGCTACATAACTCAATTTACTTAATTATTTGACTGTATTTAGTTTAAACTGCATGTTTCTAATTAATTTAACTTTGACTGTGGATGCCAGAGAGATTCTATTTAAATCGCTCAATGATTAGCTGCTTGGGAAATACCACATGCTGTAAATCTTTCTGGTTTAAATCTAAATGAATCAATCAAAGCTGCCTCATAACCTGACATTATGACTTGTTGATCCAGAGCTTGGTGGCTATTTTCCCCAACAGATGGCAGCCTGATGGGCTTTCAATGAGCCAACAATCCAACCTCCTACCAGCAGACCAGTAAACCAACCAACAAACCAGCCGTTAAAACCCTTCAGACAAGTTGCTTTTAAGTTAACCTAGTCATTCATGGAGCCAGCAGGCCCCCCACCCCCTCCAGACCCTCACAGCTCTAATCCACCTTGCTTAGCCGTGGCCTAGAAGTGCTCATTTCGAGTGCCCCACAATCTGTGGTCACAACAAGCTTAGCTGCGTGCTAATCCGCCTTGTTCCATCCAGCAAATCATTATCCTCTCACTGATACTGTCTACACCTGTTACTGCTCTTAATGGCATACATCCTAATGTTTTTTTCATGCATCTTTCTGCCAAAATATGGTTTCTCCTACAATGACTCAGAGAAAAAAAGAAAAAAGAGTAGACACAAAGACACACGTGCACGCACACACACACACACACACACACAAAAGAAAACAGACAAATAAACAAGCGGAGGGAATAATTACCTGCCAAAAGGACCATGGATTTAAAGTCAAAATAGACAGCAAAGCAGACAGACAAACAGATTTCCGCTCTCACACACGCATTAACACGATAAATTATGTGTCCCTTGTGAATTTATATTGCTCTCTATGAGTCATTAATGGGGGTCAGTAGGTCCCTAAATGCCCATTCCCATGTTGGCTGGTTTGTCATTAATGTATCACGGTCAGTGTCATAATGGAGTCTGCTTTACAATCGTGTGTGTGTGCTCGTGTTATAGTCTGGGATCATACTGATGAGGACGCTCAGGTCATGTCATCTGTAATTATTCTGGCAATTTGAGGCTTTGAGAAACACAGTTTACATTCCAAAGTTAAAAAAAAAAATTGCTTAATTTAAAATAAACAAAAAGAAAAGAACCCAGTTTAGATCTAGAGGGGAGAAAAACAATAAAGAAGTATTCGAATGTGTCAGTTTATTCTTGAGAGCATAGGAAAGAGAATATTTGCACATTATATGCACATTATGTCAAATGATCTCAAATGAAAGTACATGACTTTAACTGATTTCACTGGTTTGTTAATAGTAATCAAAGTGTATTAAAAAAACGAGAGATAATTCCCATTTCAATCCAAGCTTATTTATTAGGCATATTTGAATAGCCAGATCACAACAGTCACCTTAAGGCACTTTATACTCCAAGGTAAAGACCTTCTAGTCTTATAGAGAAAAACCCCAACAATAAGACTAACCATGAGCAAGCATTCGGTGATGGTGGGAAGTAAAAACTCCCTTTTAACACAAAAAAATCTTAAAATCTTGCAACCAGTATGGCGATTAGGGGAAAATGAAAAGAAAAAGGAGAGCCTTCTCTCTCACTATGAGAGAGAAGATGTCATTTAATGACAGGTGGCAGCGGGAGTAGTAGATCTGTTTAATTTTGGGGTTATTTTTATTTACGTATTTCCTGTATTGCTGAAAAATTGTGAAAAATAAATGACAAGGAAACAGATCATAAGCTACCATGTTTCCAAGCAGTAAATACAAGGAGTCATAAAGTTACATGGATATAATATTATGGAATAAATACTGCAGGGATAGACTGTACATAAAGGATGGATGAAATCACCATGCTCCCAGCTGACTTAGGTGTGCTTTAGATGCATGTTGATGCATGTACAGGCTACTTCAAATTTCTGGGATGATGCAAAAAAACATGAAGGCTCATGTTTAAAATAAGTAAATCCCAGGTTAGGTTGGGAAATATGCTCCTGGATCTAATTCAAGGTCATATCAACGTCATCCTTCTCTTTCTTTTTCTGCATTTGGGGAAGTTTGCTTTACCCAGTTTTACCCTTTAGATAGCATTATATTATATGCATATTTCTTAATCCTCATTATAACGCCTTATCTTGTTCAATGTGACGACCAGATATATCAAACACATTTGGATAAAAAAGGGAGGCGGAAGCTAAAAAAGATTATGTGAAAGTTAAATAACAGAGACACTCTACACTGCAGCATCAACACTTTCTGTTAAAAAGCCAGCCTGAAACACCAAAAAGTAGTCTGGAGGCAAACACTTCAAAGCAGCAGTGTCAGCTTAATTAGCTAGCTAGCCAGAGCTGTTAAAACCTGCCAGAACCAGTTAGCCAGAACAAAAAAGTCAGAATGCAAGGGGGCTTTTGTTTACCTGCTTAACATAATTTCACCACTCTGTCAAATAAATGTAGATGTATGAAGTAAATTAGAGCCTAACCTTGCGTCTCCATATTTATCTCAAAGAACATTTTTCCTTTCTGTTTATTACGCTGTCTGTGCATATGGCTGCATGTGCCCAGTAATTCTGTCTTTATGAATTCTAGAATCTGGGACTCCTTGAAAACAAAAATTATTTTCCTGTGACCTTGCCCTGTTTTTGCTGTTGTGCTGTAAACAGCCCCACAAGATACCCCTACAATTAAACAAAAATATTAATCAAATACTGGATTAATTTTTGATGGTGTTACTTTTTCTGTACCTTCATTAAGTTCTTGATGACATATAATGCCAAACAATACATATGTTATCAATTCGAAAGCAAATGGAATAATTATTATAAAAAAAGAGTGGCTGTAAGGACCACAGCAGTAATCCATACTAAGTGGAGGATCTCTTGCAGCAGCAATATTTCACATGGCACCTGGTGCCTTGTGCACTAAACACTGTCTACAGTAATTCATATTAAGCTGAAATAAGTCTTGCAATAATCTGGATGCTGGCCAAAATTCAGTGCAGAGCAGACATTATTGCCTTGTAGAATACATAAAAGTACACTAGAGACATTTTACCCTTGTAGGAAGCACATTAACACATCTCAAGCACTTAAACAGCACTAAATGTACCTTTAAGGCATTTAGGTGGCCTTGTTGTGAAGTGGGAGAAACCTGGAAAGGTTTAAACAATGAAATAGGCCTCCAAGCAGCTCGTGCAATTGAATCATGAAGTCTGGCAGCCACAGAAAACAGAGTCGAATGTGGAAATACAAAAACATAAAAATAGATGGAAGAAAATAGATTATGACCTTATCCAGACACAAAACTGTGAAAATGAGAGTCACTGTATTAAACTACAATACAGTGAATCATTGTATGACCAGTAGCCACTCTCATTTTTTGTCCATATTTATACAATGTTAAGTTCTAGAATTCCCGGCCTGCACCCGGTCCATTTAATTTAACCAGGAATCCATTAAAATTTCCTTTAAAGGGTGTTATGATATGATGGTTCAGTGAGAAAGCAGAAAGATGCAGCATAGCATGCCGAACACTGTCATGGCGATAACAGCCTATTCTTGTATGATTTCCAGTGCACTGAATCATGCATCATTCAGCTCAAACTTCTCTGAACCCAAAAAGTATCCAGCCGAAGAGTCTCAGCAAGGATTTGCAGGAACCAGGGCGAGAGCAACTGTCTCTCACGCTTTTGAAAAAAGCCTTAGGCTGTAAAGAAGCAGCAAGAGAAGTATACCTCTGAGAGTTCTGATGGCAAAGTGAACAGGGGAAAGAGCCAAGCCTTGCTCTGCTGTTATAAGCCCTGAACTGCATACGCTGACGTACAAGCAGGGGAGAAATTGGGAGTGGGAATAAGGGCAACACAGTGTAAATTTGGAGCACAAAAGGCTTAAGGGGACACTGTGCATTCATCCCTGTGGCCCTGCACACACACATTCAGTACAGTATGCATGGGGCTTAAGAGGTGGCTGTGGAGAATGGCTGGTGAGGAGATCAAAACAAAGCCCATGGGTGATGTTGGAGGGGAGCTCTGAGAATTGGGATGGAAGTCTGCTCCTCATCTTCTGGTCTTATCCACAGTGGCATGTGCACACACTCACACATATATTCACTAAGAGCATAATGACCATAAGAAAAAGGGAGATAACCCAAAAAGGCACACCAGCAGGAGAGAAAGCTGAAACCCACATGCACCACCAGCACAAGGCTTTAACTGGCTGATATTGCCAGGAGTTCCAAGGATAATCCTGTGAAACTGTGTTTGTGGGGAGAAACTTGCTTTCAGTGGCCAGGAGAAAACACCCTCCAAATGTTGAGTGAAGATGCCAATCAACTTCATACCACAGTCATAATCTGTGACCTGGTTTCTCAGTGTTGTCGGCCTCTTTGAGGGGTGAAAAATAACAGCAAAACAGCTCCATCCAATTATTTTTGTTCCATGGCATTTCAACATTTTCTACAAACATGTCTGGTGTTTTCATAGTCACAGCTCAGAGCTACGATTGGCCTGATCTGAACACCATATGTATATATAGCGTGGAACAAATAGTGTGAGTTGTATTTGCACAAGCCCTTAGTGCGATAAAGACTGCCACCAGAGTAGATGCACTCTGCAGCAGGGAAATGTGGCCAAAAATGTACAGAGAACCAAAAAGACAGAATTTATGGGAGTGCAACCTCTATAAATTGTGTCACCCTGCAAGAACCACAACTGAGGTGACAAAGATAGAAATGGGAAATGCCATTTGATTTATGAATTCACATATGTTGTTAATTTTGCACAGGACAGACTCATCACTGCGTTTGCACATAAACAACTCACTCCCAAAGCTGTAAACTGGCGTAGAGGGACTGTTGAGGGAATGTGAAACAGATCTTTGCGGGAATGACAGTTTTAACAAAATTAACAAAACTATCAGCTTGACGTCTGAGGATCTGTTTTGCAAGTCTCAGTGAGATAACACAGAAGACGGTTTGTATTTGTGTTCAGACGTAAAGCTGATTTCACACATAAACTCCAGATCAGGACATTGTCTGAAACTGATCTTCTTTACACACAAACACCACCACAAGTTTCTTGCCAGTGGAAATATTTCATTTGTTTTAAGCGAGGATAATGCTGGGATGGACACAGGACGGAGGAGGCGAGACACTAGCTGGCTGCAGTCCTCACAAGCACTCTATCAGACATCAGACAGACTTTGTTCGGGAGCTGGCAGAGGCAAGGCCGCAAATGTCCAAGTCGACTGTATTGGATTAATCTAATATTCACCTCCACTGGGTAATGTCTAGAAAAGTTTAAAGCTTTAGCTCTGACTTTCTGTTATATGGCTTGACTTCAGCACTGTTGGTACAATCAGCAGCAGAAAGAAATCGTGATCATTTCAAGGGTAAAATTCATAATTTATGGGAAAAGAGCTCCTCTTAATGGCGCCATCACAGGAGGAACTAAGAGCCGCAACTGGGGTGACAAAACCTTCAGTATTGCAAATATTCATAACATCATTATGCTTCGACTCGTCTGACTGCTCATCAGATGTTGGAACGGCATCTGAAACCTCCTTCCTCTGTGCCTTTTGGTATCAGAACTGGGGGAAATGAATCCAGCAATCATTCGTTTCTGAAACCAATCCAACGTTCACTTCATGAAGTAATTAGCCGGGCGTGCAGAGGTTAGAAAACAACCAAGGTTTCTCTACTTTTTCACAGTTATCTCATGCAGCTCTGTATATTCCTACAATCAAACATTGGTCAGATGTGTTTACTATTTGATTGATTATCATCATTAATGCTATTTCCTATTACAGTAGAGTTTATTTTTCTTTTGCTAACCTCATAACCCCCTGGAATGCAGTTATCAGATGTGAGTAATACACTACTTATTCTTATATATCATCTAATGAATTTTTAAAATATTTTCATTTCATTGTCACAAAACAATTTCCTCCCTAATCACTGCTTAAATAGAAAATTAGACCTTGTAACCACTATTTACTGCTGACATCAATGGAGCTTCTGTTCTGTTTAGGAAGTGAGCCTTAATTATTGTGATTAGTGACACCTGTGGTTGCCTTATAGTGCCACAGTTTCACATCAACATGAACACTTTAAAAAATGTCTATCATTTTGTCAACGTGTGTAAAATTGCTATCACACAGTCTATGCCAAACAAGTCAATGCAGGCAGAGAAGCTGTTTGATCCTTCAGACCGAGAAGCAATAAAACAAGAGCAGCTTAAATAGAGGGACTTGGTTTCTTTTTGTTTGAACTGTCATTGTAGTCCTCTCCCCAAAACCTGTTTTATGTCTTTGCAGTCAACAAAAATGTGAGAGGAAGAGGTCATAAGAGTACTTTGCTGAAAGTCTCTCCTTCCTCCCTCCCTCTCAGGCATCTGCCACAGGGGACAGAAGTGAAAACACGCATGTGTGAAAGCTGTCACGTATTTGTTAATTTGCTGACAGGTTTTTCATCCATCTACACTGAAGGGGTTGTGATCCGGTCTTTCCCGTCCCTGTGAAAACGTACAATAACATCTTTCTTTAGTTAAGTTCTATCTTTTTTAATCCTTTGTCTGGGTTTATTTTATATCATCTTTCACTGTGTATTTATTTTGCAGAGGCCTTGCCCCGGCGTTGCTCTCGCTGTTGCTTGACCAAATTTCCAGGATAACATCAACATAGAAAATTGATGAAGCTGTCATCAATGATTAAGTATCAAAGGGATTCATGGCTGTTTACTTTTTACTCCCCTCTTCAAGTGCCAGTCATTCAACTGAGGAGAGAAGGAGTGTGAAAAAAAGATGAAAAAAGCGGTTGGTGAACATTTAGAGACAGATTCCTTTTTAAATGGAGAAAAGCTTTCTTCAGATAACGATACAAATAGTTATGTGCAGATAAAATATATAGCAAATCTGCACCCAGCTTGAAATTTGATTCATGAATTTCAGTATATATGGGTCTGTGAGGTTCCACAGTGCAGTTCTGATCTAGGCTAATATCAGGATGATAGCACCACATTCCAGTGATAATGTGACCTGTTAAGTATAGGAGTGAAATATTTGTCTAAATAACCAAAGACTGGCCTTTTTTACTGTAATAAGGCTGGAAACAGGAGTATGAATGAATAAAGTCCAAGGAAAAAACAAAAAAACTTCAACCCAGTATTATATAAGGAAAACACAAGACTATTTACAGAAAAGAGACATGGAGAAATATAACAGATGCCATGACAAAGACTAAGGGGAAGCTGGGGCTTTTTATACACAGAAGGGCAAACAAGATTGTGGTGAGACATGGGTGCAAGCAATCATACACAAGTGATGATAATCAGGAAAATCATGAGACAACAGACAGGAAGTGGAAGAAATAAGTAAAAAGACAAATTATCAGACAAGAGACTCACATTAATATGAACACAGAGACAGATGAACGCAGGTATTCAAAAATACCAGCACAGCAAATCATAAACAGATCTCCAAAAATACATAACTCCACAGCAGCTGCAAATCAACAGTGCAATAAGGCTAGACAGCATGCTAACAATTATGTAGTAAAGACTGAAATCAAAGAAATAAAAATATCTCTAGGAATCAGATTCACTATTAGAATAACAAAGAATAAAGGACTCCGAACTCAACCTACCAGGACAAATTGTCCTGGGCACAATATTAAACTGTAGCCAGAGGCTTCGGCTCTGGTTTGGTAAGTTCAGAGCTCTGGAGAAAATCGAGTAGTCCCTTAATTGCCACTGTTCCCAGTTTTGCTCTGGCCCAGAATGAGGGCTTCACCTATGGTTGAAATAGTCAGCCTGTCAGCATCCCATCTGGCGGCAGCCCAGCCAACTGGGATTGGGTAGACAAGGCTTGTTAACCTTGGTGGTTAGCTCATCTAAAAATGAAGGAAAATGCTACTTTCAAACCTCTGATACATTGTGGCAATAATCATATGTGGGAAAGGCCTCAAGAGTCCATCACAACAGAAAAAAATCTAGAGTAGGAGTCCCAAACGCTGCTTCAGGCCCCACACTTCAATGATCTGGCAACTCCTGCAATGTTGCTGGAAAGTGTATTGGATTTCATCTTTCCAATAGACCATTTCAGCGACTTTGGAGACAGAGTACACACCACATGGGTGAGCTTGTCCTCCATATCCACCAAGCACTATGTCATGTTTTGCTTGGGAATCAAATCGTTAGTTCACTACCATGAATTTGTGCTCATTTCTTTGTAAGTGAGAAAACGTCAACATTCAGCAGGGGATCAAATAATTATTTCCACCGCTGTACCTGGGCTTCGTGCACGGGCGAGGTCACTGCAGCGTCAGTATGCCGTGTCGTCACAATATCAGCAGTCTGCCAGTGATGACAAATAGCCCTAACTGAGACTGATGTGTATGCCATTAGTTCAAGTACTCAATCAAACATCAAACTGTTGGCTACATTAAAAAGGACTATTGCTCTACACATGAGGACTGAAGTGATAATAACTCCTGTGGGAAACATTGGCAAGTGATTTTTATAGATCAGTGGCAATGAAAGATGGAAAGGAAGTCACCAAAGTCAAAATATTTCATCATACTGACACCATAAACATATGAGTCAAACTTAGTAATGCTGGATAGGTGGGAAATTGGCTCCAGGTGCTGTTAGACAGAAAAAACAAACATATATATTCTGGAGATGCTGTTGTTGCAAATCTCTGGTGGACTTACAGATCAGCTCAT
This sequence comes from Astatotilapia calliptera, assembly GCF_964374335.1. Taxonomy (NCBI): domain Eukaryota; kingdom Metazoa; phylum Chordata; class Actinopteri; order Cichliformes; family Cichlidae; genus Astatotilapia; species Astatotilapia calliptera. The sequence continues at coordinate 27,658,514 of NC_137433.1, forward strand.
GCCATTGTACAGCCATGATGCACATTTGGAAAGACCTCCTGTCGAAGACTGCAGTCATTCATTCATCTTACACAGTGGTCATTCATCCAGGAAATATATGGCTGTTGATAGCTGCTGTTGGATGAGATTGCTTGGGCTTGTCAGTCACAAGAGTAAAAAGAAACATGTTGTTTCGCGAGTGTGATTACTCTTCTCTTTTAGCAGCCATACCCTAAAAAACAAGAACATCCTGCTGAGATCACAAAGGGATTTGTAAGCAGGCTTTGAGCCACCAGTCATCCCCACTGGGTCAGAACATCTTGTTAAGAAAAAAGTAGTTTCATGATTCAAGTTATTCTATGGCTTCAGCAAAGATCAAGAGTGCCTTAATAGCATTTCAGCCGCCTTACATGTTTGAAAAGAAAACTGTCTGAACTCGTGACACCTGGCAACTGTTGTCTAAGGAGATTGTCTGGTTTGTCTGACTCAGACATCCACATTAAGCTTTATAAAACTGAAAAAGTGAAAGGCTTGTCATGATAATCATTTCACTCGGTCTCTGTCTCGCTGAGAGTTACAACTTGAAAAGAACAGTCTTGATGTTGAGACGGACAGACACAAACTATCTAAATATCTTTGGCACAGAAAGGTTATTTTGGATATAATTGAGCTTGTTTGTAATAGAGTCAAAATAAAATATGTGACATGCCAGCAATACCATCTTTGGCTTGGATGAAGAATTGATCATTATTATGTTGAAGGCTAAATTCTTTTAAGTTGATATTAGTGCAAATATGTCCTCAGTAGATCATATTTGGATGGAATTAGAGGCAGAGGAGCCTTCGTGACCACTGCACTGAAACTGTGTTAGGAAGAGACGAGGAGTTCAACGGCTCTGAGTATTGAAACAGCAGCATGAGTGAGAAAAATATTACAGTACGTGGGAAGGATGCTTGTGTGCTTGTGTAACATCTTTGGCTCTGACACAGTCGAGAGGAGTCAGCCTCGGACTGAGGAATGGGTTATGCTGAAACACGCCCACAAGACTGCAATTACTTTAGTGTACAGAGAGGAGTGGAAAGGTCATCGGAAGTTATTTTCTCCAAGATATGATGTAAAAAGGAGATGAATTCAAGTACAGAAGCAGGTAATGCAGAAAGATATTGCAGGGATAGCTGTAGATGTGCAAATAAAAGGAACATTTATGGCTCAGATTTATCGTGCAAATGAAGGAGAGAATCACGTGTTTGAAAGCAAAATGATTGTTTTCACATAAAGATTTATGGTTGGTTTTAAACGATTATACACATAATTTTATCATTAAGATAAGATAAGATAAGATAAGATAAGATAGAACTTTATTAATCCCTCGGGTGGGTTCCTCTGGGAAATTCGATTTCCAAAAAAGCACAGCACCGACAGAAGTTACAGAGTTATACACACACACATATATATAAATACAGAGACAATATTACATATTTCATATCTTTTTAAGCATATGTGTGCAAATCAGATGTTTTTTTCCATCATAAGGAGGCTCCCCATTTTCCAAAATGTGTTCCCGGGAGAAATATACAAAAAAACAGTTTTCTTAAAATACAGGCCTGCGTAAGCAGATCCCCTCTTCCAGATGATCCACCTCCCATATCTTCACACATTACAGCCTCGCCGTGATATCAGCTCAGCATGTGCGAATGCAGATGCAGCCGTGTGTAGTGGTGGCAGTCGTCCCAAACTGCAGTTCTGATATCAGAAAAGGGATATTTTACTAACCACAGATGTGGCCACTTAAAGCAGTCGCTCTGCTCCCAAGAGGGAGGCTTTTTCAATAAGCAAAATCCAACATAAGTACTGCAGCTCTAAGAAATGTGAGAAGAAGTAGGCGAAGCAATTTAAAGCAGGTGTGGGCAAAACATTTCAAAACAAACTTTCCATCACACGATAAATAACATTTTTAATCGTACTCTTCTTCTAGAGATGCAGTCCCAAGTGTTTCAGATATAGCCTCGCATGCAAAGGGGCAACAACATTTTACATTTCAAGGGATATAGAACAGATTTCTATTTTATGTTCCAGCTATTGGTTCATTTGAAAACCATCATCGGAACAGAGAGACCACAGATATCAGAGTCCCAGCTGATGCCCTAGTTGCACGAATGCTCTTGAATACTGCAATAAGTCTGGCTTGCTGAGTTCTTTCCTTCTTGCCATGCTGGCCATCAAAGGTCCGTTTCTAATTCAGATTTTCAGACATGATCCCAAATCAGTTTGAATCTAACACATGAAGGATGAGACCCACAGCCCTTGTGTGTAAACATACATGGAAAGATCTGAAGCCTTTAAGGGTAGCAGCTGAGTGCTTCCTTTCCTCAACTACACGACCCGGCATGACGAACAGTGAGAAATGTCTTCAAAAAGAGTGGAACTGCAGATGAAATACATTTTGTTTTACAGATAAAACCTCATATGAACATCTGACTTATGGTGGTTTGTATGTGTGTCCTTTAAATCTTATTTCGAAAGCACTTCAGGGATTAATCCTTTAATGGTAAGCATGATGCTAAGGAACCAGCTGGCACACCCAGTATTTGATAGCTGTTATTTGATTGTGATGCTTTCACATCTGCACTCTCTGGTGGTGATGTCACTGAGTATTGTTTGTTGGTTTGGGGTTTCTTCTTCACAGCTCAAAGAAATTTTTTCTGTCATCAGCTGCAGTTGCTTTATGTGGGCGATCTGCCCTGTGTTTATTCTGAACTCAGCCAGCTGTGTCTTTTTTCCTTCAAACCTTCCACGTCGCGCTCCTTGATATAGATTTTCTGCACTAAGGTTCTTTTCTGCTTCCTCTTTTTCTCAATGAACTGTTTTTCTTTCAGATCTACAGTCTCCATTTTAATGTGTGTGTTGTTTTTTTTGGTTTTTTTGCCTTCAATCACAACAAATGAAGAGATGACTAAAGTAAAGTCTGGACACCAACTGGCCTTTTATGTGTGAAGGAAAAGAGATGTGGTTAATAGCAAATAAGTCAGTACTTAATTAACTTTTGCACACTTGAAAGTGGGGACAGTTGACACAACATAGCCATTTCTGTGGTATTTAAATTAATGATAAAAACACCAAATGTCCCCTGCTGATAAAACACTTTTGAAAGATGGTACTTATGTGCCACTGAAGGATTAAGGTAGCATCATGGTGTCTTGTATTTTTGGCTAGCTGCTGAGTGGCTGTGTGCGGTGAGTGTGTGTCATGTCTGCCACTGTCAACGCTCCGTACAATCCATCAGCTCACAGCTGTGACTGCCTGTTGGTTGGTCAAGGTCGCGTCTCTGCTACAAACACACATACACAGACTGTCCTTGCATATTGATGTTCATGATATATATATATATATAGATCATATCTGTGTTATAACTGCACCTCAGTGAGTCCAAACTTTGGGAAACATACTTTGAGCTTTTAAAATTCTATGTGTTTTTTTCTCTACCTTATGTTTATAAAGCATTTTCTTTTTGAGGTTTGGAGCATGTTTAATTTAATGTCTTTTTCTGAATGTTTCCTCAGTATGTAATTAAACTGTGACTGTCCATCAGCCAATCAGAGCCCACAGCCCCGCCTCTTAAAATGGCTGAGCTCAGTCTGAAGATTACCACAGTCTGAACAAATTTGTCCTTGTCATAATGTCTGTCCAATTAATTTACCTTTTGCAGCTGAGGCTTTGTGCAGATCTTGGCTAATTGCTGCCGCCTCAGTCAAAGTCATCACAAACACAGAACCAGAGAAGAACGGGCCATCTGCACAGTCTGTTCAAGCAGTGACGCAGTTAGTGAAACACAAAATAAAACCCAACAGGTCCACGGTATAGACGAACCACCATCTCTTTATTGAAGCTACAAGCACCAATTTAGCCTGTGTGAAAGTGAGGTCTGGACATTTCAATTTAAAACATTTAAATGTTAGAAGTGCAGAGTTAATTGTCATCATCTTTACAAGGTACAAGTGATTTAATTGAGTTTGATAATTCCAAATTGTTATAATTTTCAGTTTTACAGAAGCTGGTAATAACAATATTAGCTCATTTTGTTTCCAGCAAAGCCCAGACACGAGTAATATGAGATGTTCCACCGTGTCCGGGTTTACCTTTGTCACCACCTATGTTGATGCTGTATGGTCCTTGACGATGGGGGTAGGGCGAAGGGGGTGCATGTCTATGTTTAATTCAATTCAATGTTGGTGATAATTGCATGGATTACCTGAAGCCATAATCACATGATGCGTGACGATGGGAAGGTAAAATTCAGGCCATCTGGTCTGCCTGGGTGTGGCTGAGATAAAGCACACACACACACACACACACACACACACACACACACACACACACACACACACACACACACACACACACACACACACACACACACACACTGTGTGTATGTGGAGGCAATGCATGTAGGAAAATCTCCAGTTATTCCAGTAATGAATTATACCAAGGTTTGAACTCAATATATGTCCAAACATATGAAGAAAGTATGTATTCTTCTTTCCTTCTTCATTTTTTCAACAAAATGTATCCAAGAATCGACTTTACTATAGCATATAAAAAGTAGGTCAATTTTACGCTATCTCAACAAAGCATGTTTCATCAGCATACATTTAAATTGATTGTTTTAATTTTTTTTCTCCATTTTTGTACTTGTCTCTTCAATTATTGTACCACAGCAAGGAAGCAACTCTTAAAGAGATTTTATTTTCCATTAAGAGAGCTTGATATGTGACAAAATGTACCTTTATGTATGTTGCATACTGTATGTTGATTATCAGAGACTTTAGCCTACAACTATCAGAAGTCAAAACTCTCAAATATACCAAAACAAGCAATTATATTAGAAAATCACAGGCATGCAGTAACATATTTGTATTATTCATATGCATCCGCAGACTGTATCTGTCCTTGCATCACTTTTTAAGCCCTCCACACTCAGCTGTATTTCTATCTATTGTTTCTACCTATCTCCTCACCTCCCCTCACCACTATTGCATCATCTTTCTTGCTCCACCCTATTATCACATCCCTACAACTCACTCCTGTTCCTCCTCCCTCTTATCAGCTCAGTCACCAACCTGCCACTTATTCCTCAGAGGAATAGGACACAGCTGCTGGGTATTTGTAACCTCAATACACATGCACACGCATGTGATTGTCCCCTTCTGCCACTCTGGGCTGTAATCAGTGGTGTCTCAGCTGCAGGTATGACCATCTCTTCTCTGAGGACTGCAGAGATCAGTTTCCCCTCCTGGGGAATGACAGTATGTGTGTGTTTGTGTATGTACTACAATTTTCAAACACTTGAGGACAAATTTAGGGTTTAAATTAATTGCCCTGTCTAATTAGCGAAAAACTGGTGTCCCCAAATACTTTTTACTGCAGCTGCATTCAATATTAACTAAAACAATTTGGATTATCTGAGCATTTCATTCTGAAAACCTTTTAAAACAATGTGCAGTGATGTTTGTTTGGCTCCACATCAGACTGACCTGCTGACTCATGAAACTCTGTGGCACTTAATAAATTCACCATATCTCATAACTCCATCAGCCAAACTCAGCCTGATTGATGATTATTTTGTGGGGGAGGTTTTCTGCTGTTCACTGAGCTGGTTATATATGAAGATTTACATTCACATGTGATCAGAAATCCTGTAATTCAAAGTTAAAAACAAACGAGTAAAATATGAATCACAATTTAAACACAAGCAGTAAATGCTTACAGTGAAAAACAAAACAAAACAATAAGTTGAAAGATGCTGAAATACTGAACTGCAAAGTTTTGTCAACCATGATTATTAACAACTAATAATAATGATTTTTTTCAAAAAGGCCACTCATCCAATGAATGTTTCATATTCTGGGGAAGAAAGTGACCTTTTTTATTCCATTCCTGCATTATTATTATGCATTTTATGGAGTAGTTAGGTCAACATGTCAGTGTAGTTCTCATAGAAGGAGATTTAAAACAGGATGCATATCTGAGAGGCAGCTTTTGAAGAAATTCATTAATCGTGTGTGTGTGTGTGTGTGTGTATGTGCAAGCTACTGTGTGTTTGTCTGCCTATCCATATTATACGTGCATGAATGCACACATGTCAGTGCCTGTGTAAGTTCTCCTGATCCCTGAAGGTCAGCGGTGAGGTGATTATGCTTCAGCTACATCCAGGTCTGGAGCACAAATGTCTGAACTTCCACATTGATTTCCTGTCACTCCAGATGGAAATTCGTACTGTATGCCAGATTGGACTCCACAGCCCCACCTCAACCTCTCTTTCTTGCTCTCTCTCACACACAGACGCGCACATAAACACACATGCAGACTAATCATCCTCAAACTGATGAATCATTTCAAAGTTGGCGGTTAAAAGGTGAAGGATCGGTCTGTGTTTGTGACAGTTTGCTGATGGTTTTTGTGGATGGGTGGAAATGTATTCTCTTGGATCTGGATGAACTGTCAAATGAGGTTATAGGAAACGGTTTCATCTGGAATTTTAATTCTGAAATTTTAAACGTCTGACATGTTATTGAAATTCAAATGACCACCTCCCCAGTATTTCTCAATCTTACCACATGAATATGAATGGAGCAATAGCCTCCATCTGATTCTTCCTTAATATGCATGAGAGCAGAAGACTTGATGAATTGCTAAAATCTGTGTACTGATCTCTATTTGCGATTATTGGACCAAGAAACCAATTGTTCTATAATGAGAACCATTTACGCTTGCTCCGAATGGACTTTTAATGTTATTTGGTTTCCATACTGACCTTATATGAGAGGTCAAGGGTCGTACTTTTTGTGAAGGGAGCATCCGTCACACTTGACATTTTGTACTGACCTCTGTAGAGAGCGCACTGAGGAAGCTGTGAGGGCGGGGAAGCTGCTGACAGTTCATCAGCAAAGGTGCAACGAATGGAAGCGCACATAAACACAAGAAGACACACATGCATACACGCACACACGCTTTCCAGTTTTCAAACGGCACGTCTTCCATCCCACACGTGTTTTAAAAGCTTTTCATTTCAAACAGTGATTGTGGGCTTTAAACACAATTTGTGAATGGGGACCACCATTACGCGTTGTTCATTGCTGTGCTAACAGCCCTGCTCCCGGTGACATGTCAGGGCTGAGTAAGTGGAGCCACATAAGTGATGAAGTGGCGCAGGATGAAATCAATGCCTAATTTCTATGCAAAAAGCTTTGCTGCAAATGAAAATCATCATTTGGCATCCTGCCATGTAATGAATTTCAACCCGCCATATTTGACCCGCAGTCTATAATTTTACTCTTTCTTCATTTTTTCGATTATTTTAGACTCTAAATCTCAGCAAGTTGGATTCGAAAACCATTTTCTTTAGAACATAAAATCGGTGGTGGATGCTGTATTTAACGTGAAGCTGCGGGGTACTTTTTACTGGTGTGACTGGGTGAGGTCACCTGTGAGCTGGACTCTTATGGTGGCTGCAGGACACATCTGTGATGTACACAGGTCTAAGATTGTGGTTTGCAAACTGCTTTCTAACACTTTAAGGAATGAGCAAAATAATATACTAAAATGTTATAAACATGCAGTGAGCATACAAGTAATGAGATGCATAAATGCATTAGTGGAAATTAACATTTCTTCAAATGTTGAAATTTTTATATATTGCTGGGTAAATGTAACATTAAAATCAGGCACCTCATTAAAATGCTGCTCATATGTTATTGCATCAGCAATCAGAGATGAGAGAAGGTATTCAATCAGAAACACCTCTTCTGAAACACCTAAGTAGATGTTGGTGCGTAAAATTAGAATTTAAAAACCCTCTTGCAATACAAAGTTATAACAGTTGGCAATTATACTGAGCTATAATAATGGTACAGCACAAGAGTTAAAATAAAGAGTTAAATACATATTATTGAGCATACCAATTTCAAATGAGTGATAGCTTGAACCTTTCTACTTATAATGTATTTTTTCTTATTTTAATTGTAACCACAGTATCTGATTACTTTTCCCACCACTTCATTTAACTGCAAATTTGAACTATTGTGTCTTTGTGCTGCAGCGGTAATGATTTCCCCCTCAAAGAAAGAAAAGTTTAGTGCTGGAATAAGGTTGATTGGAGCATTTGTGTCTTTGCAGGGAGGGTTAGATGGACACGACCAGCACATTTGTGCAGGAGCTTTCCTCACAGACGCAGACACACACAAACACACACTTTCATAATTGATGTGGGAGAAGGGACTCCCTAAGGGTCATCTCCTCTCTCTTCATCCCTCCCAATTTCCCCAGCTGTTCTTGGCTGTCTCCCACTCACTTTCGCCTCTCCTTCTTCCTCGTCTTTACATTTTCAACCCTTCATCCCCTGCCTTTCATCATCCATTTACATGCCTACTGGCTCTCAGTCATTTAATGCACTGACAGAGCTAGAGGTTACTCGTTTGAATCCAGAAAACCACTCATAGCAACATGCTTTTCTTTTTCACCTCCGCATTGCTTGCGCTTCTCCCTTGGCGTCTCTGCACCTAGTGCAAATATGTATCTCCAAATAAATTCACCCTCCCCCACAGGCATGAATTCACACAAAACCCTCAGTTTGCAATTTACTCATGGATAGACGCTCAGACATATAAGCACCTTGTATTCTCTGACTATCTCTCTCTCTCTCACTCTCTCCTCGGGGGCTTTTATCCACCATACCTGGGTCCCTATCCAGATGTTAAGTGTCTTGCTGGCTGGTGGAGATAGGAGTAAGGAGAAGTGAGGCAAGAGGAAACACACAAAAACACACACTGAATATAGATATCCATGGTATGGTAGGGACCACCAGCACCTCACACACATACGTTTACGGAGACAGACTAAGACATTAGTTTAGATCTTGCTGAAATCTTATATATAATATACATATATATATATATATATACATATATATATACATATATATATATATATACATATATATATATATATATATATATATATATATATATATATATATATACATACATACATATACATATACATATATATATACATATATATATATATATATATATATATATATATATATATATATATATATATATATATATATATATATATATATATATATACATATATATACATATATATACATATATGTATATATATGTCTTATATATAAAATTATTTGTATATAAAATTACAAATGGTGCGTCTCAGTTTATCAGACGTGACAGTCATACTTTCTTCAGCAGTAATTGTGGCACTACGAGTTGATGTTGCATTAAATTTCTTTTTATTGGATTTATTATCGTGGTTGCTGAAATGGAACATGTTTTATTGTGGAAGTGAAAAAAAAATACACACCTCATAAAATCACTCCGACTGAGTGAGAAGATCTGTTACATTCTAACACACAAAAATCTTATTCTATTCCTTGTGCAGAAGCTCATCAAAAATACTGTGATAAATGGAACATGGAAGTGTGAAAGAGTTTGGGGAAGTGTAGGAGGCTCAACTTGTTCAATAATTGAAAGTGAACTTAACTGAATTAAAATGCAATTAGATGCCTCCCTTAATTTTCCAAAGTCTATTTCCTTTTGTCCTCTTCACTTTAATGTTGGCAGTTTGATTTTGTCAGTCTAAATGAATGAACTCGCTGTTGTTCTGCTGCTGATTTCAGCTGGAAAAAGGTTGATAGCAACCGAGTTGCCTTCTATTATTACAGCATGTTTGAAAAAAAGAAAAAACAAAGAAAAACACAGGGCACAGTTGATCTTTTTGCTCAAGGTTGCTGAGCCTGTGTGTACAACCTGAAAGGAAGACCTGCGAACACTGTTCAAGGCTGGGAACAGGTTTTATTTTGAGATGCTTGTAGGGATGTCAGATGTCAATTATTTTGCATGCACAGCCATTTTGAATAATTTATTTTGCACCTAATTGATTTAAATGTTTCAAAAATAAAGCAAACCACAATAAGCACCCATTTCTCTTTTAAATGACAATGCTTGGGTGGGTTATGGGTCACACCATAGCCTGAGGAGACTGTCTGGAGACTCTGTCTGGTTAGGGTGCCTCGCAGGCAGCCCCAGAGCCCAAGGAGGGTCCCTGCTCCCTGGGGACCATATGACCAACCTCCAATCACTAAATCAGCAGATGGTGGAGCACTGATTGATATGAACTCTCTGCTGAAATGGTCTATAAAAACAAGTGATATAAGTGAAAACACAGCCAAACCGAGGAGCAACAATGAATAAAACATAGGGCTGTGACTCCTGTTTGACTCCTTTCTGTTGACATTTTTTCTGTTAAAAAAAAAAAAAAAAGAAAAAGGAAAGAATGACGAGCTCTTCAGTACAAGAGTCAGGGGAGATTGGGTAAATTTACATGCAGTAGATATACTGAAATGATTTTATGTGACAGGAGAAACTGACGATTATGAGACACCTCTGCTTTAATACTAGACAGCAGGAGAGGGAGTAACAGGGACGATGGGCACCGGGAGATGTGAAACAATGTCTTTGAGTTGGTATCAAACCTGCAAAACCCCAAAAACTCATGTACACAGAAAACACGAGGTTTGCTCTGTCAAAACACAGGAAAACAATCTTTTTCACTTGAACTGGAATTTTTTTAATTTAATAATATTATAATAAAGCTCTACGCTGTCATGGCAGAGGCACGTTTAAATTTCATCTCTCTTCTATCTCCTAATAGGCCAAAGTTTTTGATGATGATCTATTGCAGCAACAACAACTTAGTTTCTATTAACTTTGAAGAATGCAAACTTTGTCCTTGTAGTCCTCTGGAGTAAATTAACATCAGAGTTTGAGAAACAGTTAACGGGATAAGTCATGCTTGTAGTGTTCAAGTGTGTTCAAGAGATTAGGTGTGCTGCTGGAAAATTACTAACACATTTACTGAATGGAATTCTAAATATCAATGTAGTCTTTGTTTCAGTACGAGTTTGCAGCATTTGTAGCTGAAGTAAAGATGAAAATAATAACATGGTGCTTAATTGCTTCAATAACTGATGTTCATAACATAATCGAGCATATACTTATTTAAACAGTTTAACTTTCCAGGGTGACACTCACAGTACTTCGTCAAAAACAACTGAGAAAAGAGGGTTAAATTTGCAAATGTACGTCAGTGCATCAGCCTGCATTCCCAATGGGTTTCACACATGGGTCCCGCACATGCTGTATATTAGCTGATGGATCACACGATTACAGGAGTTCACGCCGGTTGAATGGGTGGTAATCATGCATGTTGCAAAGTGTTTTTCACCACTGTATTAGTTGCAGGGCCCACATCTGCTAAGCCTGAGAGAACAAATGGCTCCATCTGAAATATTCGATCAGACACGCATGCTTACAAACACACACACACACACACACACACACACACACACATTGAGTTATGTTTACTCCGCAGAGACAAGCTCATTTACAACAAATGTGTAGCAGCTTTTACCATCTCTCACATAGTTCATGATCATCTAAATATTGTGAAGTGTGTGGAGAGATTCATGGCACGGTAGCGCTGATGGATGGGGTGAAGCTCCCAGAGTCCTTCCTGCTCATATTGGATTAACACAAACACACTCAAAAATAGAGCTTCCCAAATCACTGAAATGGTCCTTTCACATGTGATAAATCAGAAACAACAAATATGCAAAGAAAGAGGTGATTTGATTATAGCTGACACCAGTAAGTGTTGATTTGATACAATAACAGAGGCCAAATTTGCTTGATATCATTTAGTTTAACTGGCTATTTGTATTCCTCAGTTAACCGCAAGTTACTAAAAAGGTCTCTGTCCCTCCATTGCAGCTGCCATGCACCCAATTAATTTATATTTCAGAGGTTGATGAAACCTTCAGCAAGTGTTTGTGTTTCCCCATTTTGAGAATCAACCCTACCTGCAGGCTTATACTGAGATGAAAACTGTTGCACTTGTTATAACCCGAGACCACTCAGTGAAAGATGGCTAAGGGGGTTCAGGCTGAAGGTTAATAAGGAAGAGGGAAGAATGAATGTGTTAGAAATGCGTGCGCACGCACACACACACGGACTTCTTTCTTTGTGAGGACAGTCTTTGACACATTGTGTTTCTTGACTCCATAAAGGGTGCGTACACAGGAAAAGACTAGCCTTTCTGCTGTGATATTTGCGTGGTAGGGTCAAAACTTAATTAACATTAACAACATGAAAGCATGGATCCATCCTGCCTTATATGAACAGTTCAGGCTGGTGATACTGGTGTAGAAGAATATCTTCTTCACCTCCTTTGATTTTCTCATTAGTGGCCCTTTTTTATTGGGTGACTGTGGCTCAGGAGGTAGAGTGGGTTGTCTAATATTAGTTATTTTACTTAGATGTAGGAGTCATTAGTGCAGACTATGGGTGACTGTGGCAATCTGCTAAGAACCAAAGCAATCACAAGGAGGGTTTTTTAATGCCGTACCCTTGTGACAGACAGCAACTACTAGAAACCAGTTAGTCTACTTGGAAAGAAGAGACTTGGTCTCCAGCCTACATGCTGAAGTATCCTTAGACAAGATGTGTGTGAATGTTAGCAGTGTGTGTGTGTGTGTGAGAGAGAGAGAGTGAGTGAGTGTACCAATCCATTTACTATTAAGTATCAACTGAGTATTGTTTAAATGCCGCATCATAGTCCTTTATGTCACAGCAAAATGATAATTTCTTAACCTAATTTTAATCAAGTGAAGTTTAATCCTTAAACACTCTTTGAAGGAGTGACACAAAGTAAGAACCTGCTAAAATGTATCGCTTTTCTCATTTTACCTGAGAACTGAAAGTGCTTGACACTACACCCAACATTCATGCCCTGTTTACCTGCTAAGTTACAGCTGCTCTGCGTCCTCACTCAGGAGGTCTATAGGGGTAAATACTCTGACGCAGACACAGACAGCTGCAGTAATCATTCCTGCCTTGTTTTATTCAGGACATGTGCAAAGAGCATCGTGCCCACCATGTGATTTTTTTAAACATGGAAACAAGTAGACCCTTGTGCACTCACAGGCAGCGATACTCTAACACCTATCCAAAAATCCAACCGGTCCTCAAAAAGATAGGTGCACGGGCTAACACACACTTTGAGGGGGAAGAGTGAATGTGGAGGATTGCTCTCACTTGTCAAAGACCTATTTTTGTTCCCATCATTTTTACAGTTTTAGGACTATCCAAATGCCAAAATCCAGATTGGAGAAGGGCTGAGTTGATCAAAATGCAAAAACTCTCATCTGAGTCACCTTGAGTTATTACTCTGTGCTCACAGATTTAAGCTTTACAAGCACTAGCAAATCATTTTGTGGATCTTTGTGCCCCGTGGCAACATTCAGCACAAGCTACCCTACAAGGAAGACTGCAGGTCACTACTTAAAGCGATAAAAGTCATCCAACTGTTCGGCATTGTTTTTGCAGAAATAGATCATCAGAGATTCATAAGTGAAAGATAATGGCACAAAGATAGCATTCTTTATCTTACTCAGTGAGCTGCATGCAGCATGGCTCCTGCTTAGTGGTGTTGTCAGTCTCATTAGAACACACATGCTTTCCAAGTGCTTGGAAAACACATATCTTTGCTATGGATGGGGACTTTACACACAAATAGGAGTGCTTTGGAAAATATATGCAGACAGAGTAAGAGACAGAAGGCATAAGCGCAACGATCCATGCAATCTTTCTGAAATCCCATGATGTTAATAAAGCACTTACAGGTATTTAGTTGAGCCGAGAGCACAGAATATCTTCCACATACTCTCATTTACACACACACAACATAATCCATGCTGTTGGCACTGGAGTCTTGGAGCAGTTGCCGTGCTGCACACACTGAAACATCATCTGGCTACTGAGAAAAGCCTGTCAGCTATCACACATTTGGACAGACGTGTACAATCCTGAACTTGCACATCCACATACAAGTACAGTCACACACTCTCGAAATGTCACAAGCACCCACATCACGCAATAAATTATGAAGTAAGCTGTGCAGATTGAATGTAGGTGATCTTCTCTTCTCTCTTAGAAAGGAACACTTGAGCTGCACAGCAATGAATATGACCTCATGAATTCTTCACTAAAACTCTATCAATAAACAAACAGAACAATAAATAAACCACTAAGTTTAGTTGCAGCAAGACAACAGACTGGCAGGAAGGCAGGCAAAGAAAGGCACGGAGTGTCCCATTTGTCTGTTAGCTTTTTGTGTCTGCTTGAGATATTCTGCACAACAATGCACGCAGTAATAAACTTGAGACATTGTTGATTATAGATGGAGTGCAGGGATTTAGAGAGTGATTTACAGGAGAAAACATCCGGGAAGGCAAGCTGGAAGGAGACAAAGGCAGTCTGGAGGACAGTGGATGCCTGTATGCTAAATCATATGGAGAAATGTGCAGCACCAATAGGATTTTCTCAGAGGAGTCCAAGGTAGTGGGATTTGGGCAACAGGATTAGCTGCTGTGTAATAATGTGGATGTGATGGGGGCAGCATGCTCAGAAGGTTCAGCCCATGTGGTGTGTGTGTGGAGCGGGGGGTTGAAGAGAGCAGTCAAAGGGATTAGGATGGTCCTGAGAATGAAATGTTCTTCTCCGTCTTCCTTTCCCAGTTGACAGATTTGATGTATCCATCCCAATTTTAGGGCGTAATGTAACAAGAATGAGGCCGGCTTGGTTTGCTGGTTTGGGGCCGTTCTCATCTCTCTCTCTCTCTCTCTCTCTCTCTCTCTCTCTCTCTCTCTCTGTCTCTCTCCCTCCCCCCCCCCCCCCCTCTCTCTCTCTTCCCCCTCTCTCTCTCATGCAGCCTACACATGCACACTGACACAAACAAGACCAGCCCAGACACAGGACTAACCCTCCCAGTACAACAAGTATTAATTTTAGAGTGAACATAAAAATAATCCCCAGTGTTTTTTGATTCCCCACATCACAACAGGTAAAAACTCTGAGGTGAACACAAGAAACAGTTATCAACAAATTAAAAATAGGAAATGATAAAATACTTTTCAGATGCAGTCAAGAAAAACATTTCCAAACAATTCCTGCTCTGATCCTTGAGAGCAGATTTTTCTAATTTGGGCATTTTTTGAACAACTGAAGAAAACATCATCACATTTATGAATTCTGCTACTGGGAGTAACCACCGTGGAAATTCACACTCGGGAGGCAGACAGAGTAAACAAAGAGCACACCTTTATTGGTGTGCAATCAAAAGAAACAAAGTCCGTGAACAAAGTAACCTACATTGAGGAGAAATTCTGGGAAACACACCAAGAGGTTATACAGACACTGTAACAAAGGACAAAGGGAATATGGCAGTATTTATACACACAGACACACTAAAGGGAATAGGAAACACTTGGATAACAAGCCACAGATGAAAACAATCAAAACAACAACACACAATGAAGCCTCAAGGGCACAGATACAGACAAAAAGGGGGGAGGGGGTTGTCAGGTATTTGCATGACAGATGTCAACTTCTGTGCCAACACTTGCAAAATACTCTGAGCTGTAATTAAAGTTGCATCTTTTGACTTTGAAGGCAATGGTCGCCGTTCCTGGTTTGCATTGATCTTTTATAGCTTCGCCACCTTTCTGTTTGCAGACGTTTGGTAGTTGCCATTGTCCGTGAAAATTACTGCCGACTGTGGCAACCTGCTTGAGACCAAGAAAATTGCAACTAGGTTTTCACTGCACTACCAGGAATTTCACACTAGTGACTGCCAGCAACCACTTGCCAAACACTTGCCAACCAGTTGGGGAATATAGATTTTTCCCTTGCAAAGTCCTTCTCTGTGAGGTTGAAAGAGCGGCAAAAAAAAAGAAAAAATGTTTGGACTTTTCTCAGAGGAACCTAATATTATTCTTTTTTAAACTTGCTCAGTCAATCCTATCTGAATCCATTATCACCATAGCTGTTATTGTTCCTGCTGTTTTGTTTTTCAGTGTTCCTACTCAAAAACTGTTCACACCTGATAAATGTTTAGCCAGCCTGAGGACTGCTTTGTTAGAAAACAAATAAAATAGAAAGACATGAGATTATTGACATTCTGTAAACCACTCACCAGGGCTATATTATCTGCTGACACATAGTAAAGCTAAATATGTGAAGTACTGGATTGCGGGGAGACATTTTAACTAAGAAGACATAAAAAACATGTTTAAATCATGCTGATCTGGAAACCCAGTCAGTGTATTCGTAAAGACATCCTGTTTTCCACCACAGCAGGAAGAATGTCCGGACCAATGTCTAAATCCCAATTAAACAGAAAAATAACCTAAAAACTGTGGAAGAAATGCACCACCGACACACTTTTCCTTGTCAGCTAGAAGTGCACTTAAATGCAATTAAAGAATGATCTTTTTTATGCTAACTGTGCCTTTTAAAGCAGAGACACTCAAAAAAAAGACAATTTAAATGTATTGATTAAATAACTAAATACATTGTGTCATTTTTAGACTGTCATGCCTCTTGCACAAATCATCAAGAGAAAAAGCAGAAACATTTACCAAGTAAAAATGCAGGAGCTTCCTTATTTTGTCAGTGTAACAGATGCTGATAGCATTATCTGCTGTGAAGCGTGTATTGTCTACAGTTTCTGTCCAGATCAGACAATTATCACCATCAGAAAACCCAGTCAAGGTCAGACTGAAATTTGCTGAGACTAATCAAGTGGTTGTGACATGTACCTCTTGACCTTTGCATGTTATTACATTCCTCTCTGCAATCCCATATCTTTTTCTCCACTGAAAACCAACTAATGGAAAGAACTTCAGAGGAATCATATCCTAAAATATCATCTGACTTTCTGCCTATCTTTTCATATCTCTGTTTACTATTGCTGTGCTTTGAAGCACATATATTAAAATAAGTAGATGGAAGTGATATTGCTGTATTTTCACCTCAAGATACCTGCAGATAAAGAAATACAGGCACAGGGAAAATGAATCTAGATGAATGGAAGAAATAAAAGAAAGTCAGTTTACACAATACTAACATGGTTGTCCCTGGATCCACTCTGCCTTTGTTCTTGCCTGTGCTTCATTTAATATCACTGCTAGAAAAAAAACCCCCCACAATAAACACAAATATGTCATCTCATATCTGAAATAGGTTGACTTCAATACCTGTACATAGCTTTCTGCTCTCTCAGTTAACAAGCTCAACTCTCTCTCTCAAATATTTGTATCCTATCATCAATGTAAGTGCATTTTTAAAATTGCGTCTCAAAACCTCTATTTTTGTTTTTTGGGGGGCAGTACACTGCAAAAGTCTTGACCCAACCCTCAATTATATTTATTTTGTTTCCAAGGAGCCAGACCAGACTTAATTGTAATTTTTTAAAGTGGTCTTAAGCAATAGTTCTCCAAACCACTTCTTCATTCATTCATCATTCACATTCATTTTCAGTCCGGTCCTTAAAAAATAGTAGGGGACTGGATAAGTGGAGGACAAAAGATCAACAGTATCTAAAAGTATTGTTCTTAAGAAATAGGAAAAATTCAGCAAAGACCTGACACAGGACCTGAGAGTTGCATCTGGCCCTTCATTCCATGTGCTGTTCGCTAAAGCTCAATCAAAAAAGGATCAATCGTGAAGCCCGGAGAACTATCCCTGAAGACTACTTAAAGAAATATCGAGAAAGCTTGCATAAGAGGGTTCAGGTTGCGTTAAAGAACAAAGGTGGTCATGCTAAATATCAACTTTCAAGCTCATTAGAAACGTACAAACCTTGTTTTTGCCTTATATGAAATATTTCTTGTATGTTCGCACGTTTCAATAAAGTGCTGAACCTGCTTCTGATTTTTCTTGCAAAATATACAAAAATTAGGAGTGCTTGAGTTTTTTGGCACAGTATTGTGGAAAAATGAGTCCATTAGACCACCTAATTTACTGTCCAGTTGTGATTGCTTGTGATTCAGAAGTTGTCCAAATGAGAGATATTTATTAAAGATTATTTCTAGGCTTTTCTTTTTCTTTCACTAATGCCCCCATGTTGGAATCCAAAATACACCCTCATTTCTCTCAGTACAATCCCTCCAGCTCCAAACCCAAAGGTATTCAATTATATTCATAAACAGCAGGGGAATGTAAAATACCCGAGAGCCTTGAATCCAAACATATTTTGCTTTGTTTCCTCAATGCAGGAACTTACAGAGGCAATCGATAATCAAAATCATTGCTATTCTGCTTCCAATCAATTAAGTGAAAAATATACCCTTCTTTCTATGTGTAGAATGTTCAATACAAGCTGTAAACAGAGCTATTTATCTTTAGTTGTTTATGTATGTTTTTATTTAGTTTGTTCCTTATCAACTCTTAGAACGGTATATCTTAGAAAAGGCATCATATGTATGTATGATTTGTACTTTTTTCCTTGTGTTGCCAGGTTTTAAAGTGTAACCACCAGATATTCTGTCTTGATTCCTTTTATTCATTGTGATTTTGTTGGTTTATTCAAGTCCTGAAATATTTCATTCCTCATAATTTATGAGTTAACAGTAAAGTAAAAGATTCATCGTGACAACATCTAATCAAACTTAGCAGGTTCTACTGGAAGAGAAGCAATCACTTGACTGAAAATTTAATTTCCTATCCATAACTTCAGGAAACTCTGTGTTGAATTGGCTGGATTGGTTTGTAACACACCATGTTCACTGAACTAGCGAGCAGAACTTCCCCATCAGGTCCAAATGCAAGACCAGCTACAGCTGCAAAATACCCAGAAGGATGTAACAGTCAGTCATCCCTCTGTCCTACTTTCCCTGTTTTCATATTCCTCCTCCTTCTCCTCCTCCTCTCACATCTTCCCACTCTCTAACTCCATCCCTCCATTTTACTCATTCAATGCAAGAAAATAGCATCACTGGTCTGATTGCTCTAAAGTGGCATCAATAAAAATAAAAACGCCACTTTGTGGATGTATCTGGGAAAATTCGCCAGAACGCTGAAGGTTGTTCTGGCTGGCTTGGATCATTGGATATTAAATTACAGATGCCCTTCATGGGAGACAATTTGGGTAGCAATTCTCTAGTTCTCGCTTCATATGTGCAGTAGCTAAATATTAGAAATGAAATAAATTATAAATACGCACAAAGGGTAACTAAAGAGTAGATGCGTGAGAGTCATTCCAATATTGATAAATCTCAAAATGAACAAACTGCAGAAACACGTAAGTTTATTTCTCATTTCTTTCTTTTCGGTGTCCAAAGAAAAAGCGCCGAAAAACCAAGAAAGGAAGTCAGTATAGAGGCCTGCAGTGTATTAAACTGCTAACTACACATGTAGTATTTAAAACAGCAACTTGTGCAATTCATTCATACACATTTTTTTTTTTTTTACAAATGTTAAAGCTTTTTTTTAAGATGTGCACACATCACTGTAATTCTCTGCTTTGATGGGGGTTTTTAAAGACACATGGGCAACACAACAAAGCCTATTTCAGTCTGCAGAATAGTCAGGAAATTGTATTTATTTATTCGTGTTTTTTCAAAGAAATTGTAATACTTCCGAATCCAAAGAACAATAAAGTCTGCATATTGAGGCAAGATTTTGAGTCAGAGCCAGAAGTCATTCATTTAATAGACTTGACTTTAAATCCCAGCAGCAATCTTATAATACCAATAATAGCAAGTTTTGGCTGTCATCCTCTGTTTACCCTCTTTTTCACTTGATGTTTGGTTAGGTTGATTAGCTTTTGGCACCAAGAACTAGATCATGTTCTGAGTTCAAATAAAACTTCTACCAATCACTTTGTTAGGTGCAGCTTGCTGGTATGGTGTTGGCCCCACTTTTGTCTTCAAACTGCTTCATGGCAAAGATTCAACAAGGTGTTGGAAACATTCCTCTTAGATTTTGGTCCATATTGACATGATAGCATCAAAGTAGCCGCAGATTCTAAATTGATACTGAGGGGCTCAAAGTGTGCCAAGAAAATATCCCCCACACAATTACACCACCGGCAGCCTGAACCATTAATGCAAGGCTGGATGGATCCATGCTTTCATGCTGTTTCTTGCCAAATTTTGATCATTGCAGCAGAAATCAATACTCAACAGACCAGGCAATGTTTTTTTACATTTTTTGTTGCCCAATTTTGGGAAGCCAGTGAGAGCTGTGGCCTCAGTTTCCAGTTCTTAGCTGACAGGAGTGGCACCGCATGAGGTCTTCTGCTGCCTAAGCCCATCTGCTTCAAGGTTCGACATGCTGTTTGTTGTAACGAGGGTTTATTTGATACTCTTACTGTTGCTTTCCTCTCAGCTTGGAGCCTGGCCATTCTCTTCTGACCTTTGGCACCAATAAAGCGTTTTTTCCCAGTGAACTGCCCCTTAGTGGATATTTTCTCTTTTTTAAACCATTCTCTGTAGACCCCAGAGATGGTTGTGTGGGAAAAATCCCAGTAGATCAGCAGTTTCCGAAATGCTCAGACCAGCCACCCTGACACCAACAAACATATCATGTTCAAAGTCACATAAATCACCTTTCTTCCCCATTCTGATCGGTTTGAACTTCAGCGGGCTATCTTGGCCATATCTACACGCCTACAATGTGTGTACAACTATCTTCCCACAACTTGTATATGGAACAAAATGTAACCCTTCCATTCCAGAAGAGCATAACCAGCAAAAATCATGTCTGGTTTATGAATGTGGGACACAGGATTCAAGATTTTATTGGTGAATAAAGTAATTTGCCAATTATGCTTTAACTGTGCTGGACATACGAAAACTACAGAGATGCAGACAGACAGACACAGAGAAAGACGGCGTGTCAGACCAATAGAGGCAAGGTCAGCAGGTGCAGAAGACAGGAAGAAACACAGAGAGGAAAGGACATTGACAGACATATAAGACAGAGAAAGACGAAAGGCAGGAAGAGAGGAGGATGGTGAGCTCCCCTGGCTGTGAACCTGCCATGTGTAGAGGCATGCTGCACCAGCTGTGTTGAGACTGTTTACGTAACACACCGCTGCCGCAGAAACCCTGCAGATGCACACCCCGTACCACCTTGCCTAGGACATCACAGGGCAGGGCGGTGCCATGCTTCACTTCCCAGAGCAATGAAAACAACAACAAAAAACATCCACAGCAAAATCCAATGAAAACAAAAATAAAAGTCAGGATATACACTAGACTACAAACACATGAGAAAAGAGGATATAAAGTTTTACATTAAAACATGTGTTTTTTTAGATTTCAAGAAAACACTGGCAATAAAGTCAGAGCCAACAGCAGTCAAGAGGGAAAGAAATCGTGCAATAAAAATGAAAGAACTCGACAGCCCGATACTGCCAACACTCGTCACCCTGTAACAAAACATGACCCTAAACAGCAGTGACAGCCATTGACTGTTGTCTGTCATTAGACCCAGAATCACAGCTGTAAACAATGACCCAAGATACAACCACCACATTATCTGCTGAAGCTACGCACTGAGAACAAAGAGAATCAAGACAGTGAAAGAAAGAACAAGACAGAAAGAACAAACAACAGAAGTGATGTCACACATATTGACAGAGAGGGCAAGACAAGGCAAGACGTGAGTTTTGTGAGAAGGGAGTCTAACAAGTGTGAGAGGAGGAAGGGCAAGTGGGGTAAAAGTAGACCATGAAAAAATCGCCAGGGAGGCAGGGAGAGTCTAGTGCGTGTTGACAGTGCTGTCGTGTCTTGGCAGTGCCAGTTAGACTCTGGAGACGTCTTCAGCAGACATCGCCGCTTTTTGTCCAGAACCAAACCAATGTCCACAGGGAGGTGGTGGTAATTATGGTGGCCTCTTAGACTTATTTCGCCGTCAAGCAAAATATTAAAATTTTCACTTCATTTTCATTCCGTTTATTTATATAACAACAATTCAAGACAATAGTTGGCTTGACATGTTTTATTTATTTAGTAGGCTAGAGCCCTTACTTAGTCACTTAGTACTTAGTGACAGTGGGAAGGAAAAACTCTATTTTGACAGGAAGAACCAACAAGGACAAGGGTCAAGAAGGGCCAGCCATCTGTCATGACTGGTTGGAGGTGAGGGGAAAGTGAAGAAAGTATAGGCAGACAGGGCAAAAGAGACATTATAGAGTTAAATAATTACTAATGCTGGTTTAAACCTCTAAACGCAATAGTGGTGTATAAACACATTAAGAACGAAAGGAGGTGAGTGAAGGAGAAATGCTCAGTTCAGTGGGAATGCCCCTCCCACCAGAAGCGTACCTGATCGTGAACCATCTCTTAGCTTTATCAAAAAGGAAAGTTTGAAGTCTGATCTTGTGAGTAGAGAGTGTGTGTCTTCCAAAACCAAACTGGAGGCAGGTTCCACAGCAGAAGGGCCTAATAGCTGAAGGCTCATGCTGTTCTTAGTTTTTCAGCATCACTTCGAGACAGGATGTTTCTAATTTTAGACTGCAGTAGGAGGCACAAGAAGGCAATCCTACATATTTGTTTAATGAATCCGTTGAAGGACATATCCTGGTCAGAACTACAGATTCCTTAGCTAAGTAATGTTGTGCATTGCAGCGAGGAGTGCTCAGACCTCCGCATAGGAGAAACCAAATAGCCACCCCATAAATGCATGGCACAACATAGACGAGCCTCCTCGACAGAACAAGACTCTGCCGTACATCTGCATCTAAAGGACAAAGGTCACAGATTGTTTAAAAGAGGCACAAAAGAGGCCATGCAAATCCACTGTGGACAACCATTTTTGAACAGTGGCTGTGGTTTATGACACCAACTGTCTACCATACACAGCGCAGTTTTGAACTGAAGAAGCTTCTTGGATGAGAGGTGTCTTTGAGAAACTTCAAGAAGTCCAGTCCAGTCGCATTCTTTCTAAGCTCTTTAGACTACCATCAACTGGATGACTGAAAACCTACACAGACATATACACAGTGAAACTGTTTGGATGATTCAATTTAACCTAGCCTGCTAGCATTTGTGGTAATTGAGCATAGTGTTGGATTAGATAGGCCACCGAACTAATCCTTCAAATTTGGTACATGAGCAGGGGACAGTACGTTTTAGTTCATGCCCTTCTGTTCATTTGTTATGTTCTCTTATAACTTAACTGGTAAGTAACGACGCCTTCTTTAGTCGTAGGAATTTACTTTAATAACCAGTCAAAGGAAAACAACAAGGCGCAGGCATATCAATGCGCACATACACCACACTTTGTGTTCTACACTCAATAACAGAAAGTAGTGCCACAAACTATAAACTGATTTTACTAAATACATAACAGTTCCTCCCATCCAACCTTGATGAACACAATAGGTACCAAACAATCAAAATATTTCAGATAATGTTGTAAACCAATAATTTAACTTGAACTGAAATATGACACCTACTCAGTGATTTACAACATGTAGGTAGGTTGTTTCCTCTTAAACATTTGAACTGCTTTCCTACAGAATTAACGTGAAACCTATAAGTTCAGTCTCTGAGGTGCTCTGCGATTTCTCTCAGGGTACCGTCTGCCTATTTGGTCAGACTCCATAGTGCTCTGTGTGGTAAGTTCAGGTGTGTGAGCATCGGTAGCTTCACGTAAATCCTGAACCTCAGATGGTGGAGCGAGGGCAAACTCTTCTGAATCTTGGTGTGTAGATGTGCTCTCAGGTGGCTGTGGAACCATGTGGCTTTCCGCATCTACAATCTGATCAACATGTCTACGCCAGACTAAGTTGGCTCCAACATCTACAGTATATGTCAGTGGTCCGGTCCGTGACAGGATCGTGCCAGGCTGCCATTTCTGACTTGGGTCTCTGTAGTCCCTGGCGAGAACTTTTTGTCCGGCATTGAAGAATCTAGTTTTGTTTCTTGTTGCGTCCACCATGGAAGACTGTTCGTCTTGGACATTCTTGCGAATGTCTGGTTTCAGCAAATCTAGACGTGATCTCAGATTTCGTCCCATGAAGAGCATTGCAGGTGTGTGTCCAGTTGTTGCATGGGTGGCGTTCCTGTAAGCCAGTAAGAAATTGTCTATTTTCTGTTGTAGCGGCTTCCCCTCTGTGCGACTGGCTTTCATTGACCGCTTGAAGGACTGAATGAACCGTTCGGCTTGTCCATTTGTTGCAGGATGATGGGGAGCTGAAGTGATATGTCGTATGCCGTTACTCCGAAGGAAACACTGGAACTCCTCTCCAGTAAACTGACGACCATTGTCACTTACGAGCTGTTGTGGCAGAGAGTTCAGCGGGTGCAGAACTGTTGAAAGGTTTGGTAGAAACTTGTGGTAATAATTAATTAAGCCCAAGAAAGAGCGCAGCTGACTCACATTTTTAGGTTCTGGTGCCTTCAGGACTGCTTCAACTTTGTCCTTGGTTTTGTGGAGCCCATGTCTGTCGATCTTGTGTCCACAATACTCAATTGCATCCTTAAAGAACTCACATTTGTTTTTGTTTGCTCTCAGTCCATATTTTTCTAGCCTGGCCAGGACTGCTGTTAGGTTAGCCAGATGAGTCTCCTCATCAACACCAGTGACGATTATGTCATCGAGAAAACACTGCGTTCCTGGAATGTCTTGTAGGACCTGATCCATGGCACGTTGCCATACTGCTGGGGCACTGGCAATACCAAATACCAGTCTGTTGTACTGATATAGGCCTTTGTGAGTGTTTATTACCAGATATTTTCTGGATGTCTCTTCTACTTCCATCTGGAGATAAGCCTGGGCAAGGTCAATTTTTGAAAAGTGTTTGCCACCTGCTACTGCTGTGAATATGTCTTCTATCCGTGGAAGTGGGTATTGATCTATGCGGAGAACTGGGTTCACTGAAACCTTAAAATCACCACAGATCCGCACACTGTCACTTGCTTTCTTGCTTACTGATACTATTGGTGTAGCCCAATCTGACCATTCCACCTTGGTGAGTATTCCTTGCTCTTCCAAGCGTTGAAGCTCTGCTTCAACTTTAGGGCGTAGAGCATAAGGTACAGGGCGTGCCTTGTGGAATCTTGGTTTTGCATTGTCCTCTAGTATGATCTGTGCTTTAATATTTTTCAGGGTGCCGATTCCATCTTTGAACACCTGGGCATGGTTATTAAGGATCTGTTTCAGTCTTTCATCTACAGAATTTGCACTCAGGCCTCGTTCCAGTCTCATTGACTTTATTTCTTTCCAGTTGAGGCGGATGTGTTTCAACCAGTCACGCCCAAATAATGGCACACCTCCATTTTTCAGAACATAAAGTTCCAGGTTGCATTTCTTTTTCTCATATTCCACTTTCACTTTTAGTTTTCCCAGAGGAGTTATTCTTTCACCTGTGTACGTTTTCAGTTTCACCGAGGTGTGCTTCAGTTTCAGATTGGGGAATTTGCTTCTATAATCTTCATATGAAATCAGTGAGAGAGCAGACCCGGTGTCCAGTTCCATCTGTAACTCAATCCCTTGTATTTTAGGTGTGAGCCATATTGCATCGTTATCTTTCTCTTGCATTGTGTACAGTTCCAGGCATGCCAAATCCTCCTCAGAATCAGTTGGCTCTGACTCGTTTACTTCATGCAGCTTTCTGTCTCTTTTCCACATTTTGTTTTTCTTTTTATCATACTGCTTTGATTTACACATTTTCTGTATATGCCCCTTTTTGTTACATTGCAGGCATTCTTTCTCTTTAAACCAGCAATTAGCAGCGTCATGTGACTTCTTGCCGCATCTGAAGCACATCGGTAATTTGTTATTGCGCTGCGGATATATTTTGTTTACAGAACACGGCTCCGTGCCTTTTCCCTGAAGCTCTCCGGCATCTTTTGCTGCTGTCTCCATCGATATCGCTATCTCTAATGCACGGTGCAAAGTGAGGTTATCCTCTGTGAGAAGTCGTTTCTGTGTGCCTTCATTGTTCATGCCGCAGACGAAACGGTCTCTCAGCGCATCTGACAGCCCCTCCCCGAACTGACAGTGTTCCGACAGCCGCCGGAGTTCCGCGATGTACTCCGATGTGGACTCATTCTTTAGTTGATTTCGTTTATGAAATCGGAAACGTTCGGCTATAACCAGTGGCTTCGGTTGGAAATGTTTTTGGAGCACTTCTGTGATCTCCTTGAAACTTTTGTCAGCTGGTTTGATCGGTGTGATGAGGCTGCGCAACAAGTTGTATGTTTTCGCTCCCATCACACTCAGTAACACAGCAACTTTCCTCTCGTCCTCTACTTTATTAGCTCGACAATACTGTTCAACTCTCTCTACGTATGTTGTCCAATCCTCTGTGCCATTATCGAAAACGTCCATTTGTCCAACGCCTCCTGACATTTTTCGGTATTTTTATAAGCGTCCTTCACTTAAAATAATTGATGTTACTCACGTCCTCTCTTTAGCCAGGCAGGTGAGCTAGCATCCACACGGAGGGTTAGTTGTTTTGGCCCTAACCGTTTTTCGTGTCTTTTTGGCCACTTTCACAAGGATTTCCCCCTCTCTGTCGTCCAATGCACATCGGGGATCCGTTTTAATCCTCGTCGCCAGTCTATTATGTTCTCTTATAACTTAACTGGTAAGTAACGACGCCTTCTTTAGTCGTAGGAATTTACTTTAATAACCAGTCAAAGGAAAACAACAAGGCGCAGGCATATCAATGCGCACATACACCACACTTTGTGTTCTACACTCAATAACAGAAAGTAGTGCCACAAACTATAAACTGATTTTACTAAATACATAACAATTATTTTAACAAATCTAATCTGGCATCTCTTATTTAAGTTCCCTTAGCCTGACTGCAGTTGGTGCTGATTCTGCAAGCAGCTTTGCAAGCCACCTCCAATTCCAGCTCTTCCTCTTCACATTGTGTCTGATTTAATCAATGTCATGTCTGTTCTGCTGTGGTAGCTGATCTCCTCCCTTCACATACCAATAAGGGAGGGCTGGGAGTTCCCAGAATGGAGTATTTACTAAACAAATTACTGTAGATGAGAATAAATACCTACTTTTGACTAAAGTGGTCCAGACTGACAAAAAAACAAACAAACAAGATTTTAGCAATATCTGCATTAACACAACAATAGCTAATGGCATTATTTTGTGGAGCTTGAGGTTTTGTTAGAAGAAAAAAAGACAGAGACAAGAGCATCTAAGTCTAAGTTAGTTAATCAGTCCTGGATTCATTGTGCACAGTTTTTATTTGTGGACATAAATGAAACAGTGTTTATTGTCATGAAATTAAAATGATGGGTGTTATAAGTAATTGGTCATTTTAGCCCAATTTGGTAAGTGGTTGTACATATTCTGATTCTGATTTTGATATCATAAAGACATAAAATGTGATGTAGAAAAGACTCTTCAAGGTCTACAATATACTTGTATGCCAAGTTCGGCTGCCCATTTGATGTGCAGGACTAAAGAGAAGCAACTGTGTTCTAGAGTCTGATATCTTTATCCTAAAATCCTTCCCTGATTCTGTTACATTTTTCTTACTCATTACTGTTGTTAGGGGCAAAACAGCTAAAAAACCTTGGCTTTTCTTTCATCTTCTCTACACGGATCATCACCTGTAATAGATAAAACCCTTTAGTAGGACTGCGTTTTTAATCACTCTGCGAGCACTTGCTCAGAGCAGCCTTCTGTTTCTTGTTTTGCCCTAACGCTTATTTCTGTTTTGTTTTGTCAATCAGCTTCTTTTTCTGGTCCGTGAACCCGACTTCCTGCTTTTCCCACCATTGTGATTTACATTCCCTTCCTTATTGTGTGTCTCCAGTGTTTTTCCCTTGTCGTATTTGTTTCCCTGATATTGATTCCCCACCTGTATACTAATCCCTACTTGCCCACTAAAGACTTGCCCTGCCTTGTCCTGTTTTGCAGTCGTCTGGTTGTTAGACAACTACCAGAGTTAAGTAGCTAAAATAAGCTTTCATGAGTGAAACATGAAAAGCTGCTTCTCTGCACATGTTGATAGGATACAAAAGGTTATTTGAATAAAAATCTGATTAAAAATAGTAATATCATAAAACCTAGGTAAATACAGCACCCGAGTGCATTGACAGAAGCTGAAACTGAATATGAATGTCCTATAAAGTCAAAGGGACATGCAGTATCAAGGTTTCTGTTTCACTGAGAGATGCAGAGCACCATATGTGAGACAAACCTGCTTCAATGGCATATATAATTCATCAAAACACACAGAAAACTGCATAAAAATATTCTTATGCCACAGTAGCAAACTTCTTTCATTTATGCCAGGTGAACTTTGCCTGCGCCAAGGTCGTCTCCATAATATCATATCGCAAGATCAAAACCGCAACTTGTTTATTGGAAAATCTGCCCATCTGGCTAAGCATCATGGCTGGCAGCAAGATGAAAAGATGACTCACTGAAATAATGTTGGGGAATGAGGGAAAAGCAAACGATGTGAATCATGAGTATAGCCTGGCAGCACCCGATTGGCTCTATAATGGAAACCAGACTATACTCAGCCAGACGAGGCTGGGTGCCCAGCATTGCCACCTAGGGCAGTGGACCAGCAGAGAGGCACTAGCTGAATGAACATGCCTATTCAATTTGCCAACTGTGCAGCCAGCTAGGCAGAGCATGGAGGCAGAAACAGAGAGAGACAGAGAAAGATGAGAGTTTGAGAAAGACATCATGGTCATAGCTAGAAGGGTTTGGAAGAGCAAAGACTGGAAAAAAAAAAGTGAGGATGGAAAGGAGGACAGGAAGTTAGTTTTAAAAGAAATAATGATGTATCTGCTTTGAACAATGTGGACAGCAGGACAGAAGCAGAGCTATGACCTTTCAATGGAGCGGCCTTTGTGGTGTTTCCTGTGCTATGCTTTTTAGTGATGAAACTTTGACAAGTTTAAGTACTATGCAGGAAGCTCAGCAGGCTTTAGTGTCGTAGCAACACTGCATGTGTAAAGATTTCAGACCCTTTCTGCAAGTTTTCTGCATTTTGGTTTTACACTAATCTTACACTAATCATGGAGTGGGGGGTGGGGTATCTATGCACCGTCATTTTTTTTTTCTTTCCAAGATGCTGTATTGGGGTCAGGCTTGAATTCTGGCTGTGGCACACTTGGACATTCACTAAGTTTTCCTGAAGCCCATCCTGAGCTTTCTTGGCTGTATGTTTCTGGTTGTTCTTTAGTTGGAAAAATGAAAACCTTTTCTCTAGTTTCAGCTCCTGGACAATCTGGCTTAACATTTTTTTTCTGCATCCATCTTTCCCCTCTGTCCTAACCACTCTCCCAGTCCTTGTCACCAAAAAAACATCCCCAGAGCATGATGCCCCCTCCCCTGGGTTTGACTGCTGTATTGCTTCCTTTCAGATATGACAAAAGAGATGCATGTAACAATATCTGGTGCTATGAAACTCTAGTAGATAGGAGGCAAGTGGAAGCAGGGCGTACCAAAAGAAGAAAACTGCAGTTCAAAAAGAGAGTTATTCCCCATACTGTCAAAATACCTATAAGGAAAAAAACCATTGCCAGCCTAGCACCAAAAATGATTGATATCTAATTTTGCTCGGCTATTCTTACGGGACACAGTTTGGAATCACATTCTTGCTTCAACTGTATTTAGGTAAATAGCTGAGAGCATTTACACTTTTAACGACAGATAGGTGCCAATAGCAATCTGGGTTAGCAGAAAAAAGCCTTTTCTTTCTCTCAAAAGAACATGGTAGCATTGGTAGTATTCCAGTGTCTAATGTAAGGCCACCTATCTGAGTACTAAAGTTTCAGTTATTGCTGCGAAAGGTGGTTCTTGGAGTTACTGAATGATTAAGGTAAAGTTTTTCACAGGACTACATAGAAAGTCCTGAAATTAGCTTTAATAGCTAGCTGTCTGCTAGATGTTCCCTTAGCTAACTCAAGTCACTGAGCTGGATTTCATGAACCAGTTGGTGACCTCTTGGTATATGCACCCACTTTTTACAGACAGCTACACTGAAAACTGTGTTCATTGCAGATTTTTTTTTTAAAAATCTGTCATATTATTATTACATGGTAATTAAAGTACCACTGTTTAAAAAAATCCCCACTTTCTGTTAAATTCATGGAAGCTCTGAGTTTTGAGTTTGTCTCAAATCCACTTAATTTTTGAGGTCCTTCCTTGCTCGTTTTAGTCTCCTGAATTCTTGAAACTTGTACTAATTAAAGCACGACCTCCTGATTGCTGCTTCTCAAACTGTGATCTTCCTCAGAAACAATCCCATGAAACAGTTGTCAGAGAAGTCCCTGCTTACATTTGCATTACCACAAGCGTAAATGCAGCTTTGGCAAGAAAATAAAGGTGACTCATTGCCAACTGTGATAGATGTCATGCCAACTTCCAGCATCTACGAGATAGTTTTCACATTTTACTATCATGAATGAAACAAATGACTCCCTGCAAGGTAGAAAACAAATCAGTGAACTTGTGTTCGAAGATGCCTGGCAGCAAGATAAAGTACATGATTTGTAGTTAATGGGCTAAAACAGACCTTTCATGCATCCCACTGTGGAAAAACAACAACACAGTTAGCATATTGAACTGTTTCAGCATGTTGCAAAGGTTAAAGGAGCATCAGTTTATTATCTTTAATTTTATTGACAGTTATTTATCATGCTTTGCCATGTCTAACTTAAAAAAAAAAGAAATTAAAAATTTATATATTGGAGCAGTTCAATGTCCACATTTTTGCAGACATAAGTTAAGAAAGTTGAGTTTGAAAAGGGAAAGCTGGAGAAGGAGTTTTAACATCCCCTGTCTAGAGGAGGAATACTTGGTTCTGAAGCTAGAGAGGAGCTTATATGTGTAGAGCAGACAGAGTTTGGAAAGTCACGAGAGAATGTTGTAAAAATCAAGACGATGGGATACGAGAAGACAGAACCTGTGAGAAGCTGAGTGCCCCAGTTCATTTTTAAAAAACGAGATGAAACTCCATTCAAGTCAGCAACTTTCATATAAACATGCAAGGAAGATACCGCTGCTATAACTTTTCCTGTCTGTGCCCTGCAGCAAGATGTTAATTCTACAAGGATAATAACAGAGTGGAAAAAAGAAGAAATACATAATACATACATAATTGGAAAGAAGAGAGTTTTAGAATAGAAGGGAAAATCATAATTTGCAAAACATTTGTTTGTGTGAGGACTGACCACAGGTGGATTATTGGGGCTTAAGGTTGAACGGCCAATTTGGAAAGAAAACAAACGTAGAGCACCACTGAATATCTGATGTGGCGATTCTGCTCGAAACAGCCAGAGGAATGATATATGACCATTTATCACCGTGAGACCATGAGAAAAGTAGTGCATTCTCCTAAAACATTCCCAAATTCCCAAATTAAACCAGCTACAAGTCCAGAACTATAAACCATGTAACAGGACAGAACCCCTGAAGGGTCACAAAGGTAAAACATTGATACCTTAGCTTGCAAAAACGTTTGCATTTCTTCTAGCCCTTACAAGAAAGCTCAGCTGTATGATACAGTAGGCTATTATGTACAGTAGATTGCCTCTTGTTGTACAGTACAGCTGGAGTAACTGCACTCTCAGCTCTAGCAGCACCGGCACAAGTTTGCACCATTGCATTTAGAAACAAAACCAAAGAAAGTCACTGACCAGCTCTCAGACTATAGGTTAGATTATGACTGCAGCCTTGGAAAATATGACCAGTTAGACAAAAAAGCAAATCAAGTACCTGCCATGATTCAGCAGTTTGTAACAGCAATAGCAAATTTACTCTTCTTTTTGACTTTATCTGCCTGTCACATTATTGTGGAGG
Source organism: Astatotilapia calliptera (assembly GCF_964374335.1). NCBI lineage: Eukaryota > Metazoa > Chordata > Actinopteri > Cichliformes > Cichlidae > Astatotilapia > Astatotilapia calliptera. The sequence continues at coordinate 27,690,220 of NC_137433.1, forward strand.
AATTTTTCTCGCTCTACTTTATAACGTTGCTTCAGTTCATTAATGTTTGAGAACATTTTCTTATGGAGCCATTGCAACACCTTGATTCTTTTCTCTTGTTGCAGATGCATATCCCAGTTCAGCCCAAACTTTAGCTGTCAGCCTCACGTTTGACTACAGTCATGGTGCCCAGGTCCTATTGCTACAAATCATTCCTAAATCATGATCCCGCCTCACTGTGTTTCATGGTGAGTATGAGCCAAACGTGTCACTGTGACCAAACATCTCCACTTTGGTCATGTTTTAAACATGCTACCTGAGCCCTGAAGAGTCTGAGATGTAGTTTTTGCAGTTTTTGTGATCAGTGCATGGGTGAATTTGCAATGGGAACTACACTCCTGGGGCACGCACACACGAAACGAATGACAGACTTGCTACTGGCCCAAACTTCTGCTTTTATGCAGGTGGTCGCTCTTACTGATAATCAATCAATTTGATTATCAGCACCTGGCTGCTACTTACCGTCTTAATTCCTATGGAAGCAGCAAAGGTACACTTTCTTTTTCACATTACTGTAGCTGTCATAGTGATCTATCACTGGGGCTTATCACAGCAAAAGAGATAAAAAGGAAAATAAAAAGCTATTTATGCATCATTTCTAGCACTATACTCAGAGGTTAAAGTGGATTGGAACAAGGGCTGCTGTCCTTCTACAGAAGAGGAGCCGGCATAAAGAGAGTAGTAATGTTTTGTGGCAGTTTATTTCAAATGCAATCTTCTAACAGCTCAACAAATATCAGCAAACACACAAACTGCGTCTGTTCAGCGTGACACACAATGTGCCTGCTAGCTAAAGGTACGGCTGCTTTATTTCCCAGGGAGAAAAAAGACAGTGTGATAACTTCACTCAGAGATGGAAAAAGATGTGAGAAAGAAAGATTATTCTTTTTTTAAAGGCAAGCGCTGCCCAGTGACATTTGATAAACTGGAAATTTAAAGCTTACACGTAATGTCCTCATTCATTCTATTTTTTGAAAATAAATCTGATATTGGATGTGCACATGATGGGAAACATCCTGCGAAACAAATTGAGGTAACACAATAACTTTGGTTTATTCAAAGGTGCATAAAAATAGTTTGCAGTTTAGTGCAGGCTACAGTGTTTAGTTTGCAGTGCTGTGGGGAATTCATAATAATAGACTATGTTGGACTGGCGCAGAGAGGCTGTGGTGTTCAGCGTCAGTGTTACATCAAGCGTAGTAAACATCAGTTTGAATTTAAGCTGATGTTGGTGGTTAGATTCACGCACTTTGCACCTTTGCACTGTCTAGATGTTGGAAATCAGCCACGATAGAGCTCGTGTAACCTGTAATCTGTCCATATTTTGATGAATTGAGCATGTAAATCCACAATGAGCAATAACCCTCAGAGCAGCAGCACCAACACATGTCAGCTGATCACAGCCTGTACACAAAGAATATCTACTTTCACTCAAAAATATGAATTAATGTGACATTTTTCTATTTTATTTGTTTCCTCCCATATTGCACTACAAGACCCATCTGCCACATTAAACCCTGACTGTATTCAGTTTTCTGTTCAGGTGTGGAGGTAAAGTGACTTTACTTTTTCACTTTTATTTAGAAACTATATTTTGTGCTTACTTGTGTCATCTGTGTCTAATGTTTAAGTGCATTTGATCATCTGAAACATTTAAGTGTGACAAACACTTAAATGGAAATCAGTTTGTCACACCTCTGAATGCAAAACATAGTTTTTTTGGCCTTGTTGTAAATTTCTCAGCTGTAACTGTTACTGACTCTGAAGTGGAAATCAAGCAAAACAGTGCTTGACAGCAACCTTCTAAAAAAGGTTGCATAGCTGACACAGACTGGTCCCAGTACAGCAATTTCCAAGTTAAAAGGTGGTAAAAGTTGCACAACCTAAATGCGTGAAGACACTTTTGCGCGGCGTATAACTGTATACCTTAAGCCGTGGAAGCAGTGTGTAAGTTTAAAAAAAAAGTGTGTGTGACAGGCAGTAAAGGGGAGAGGACGTGGCATAAAAACAACTGTTAACAAGTGAAGAGTGAAAAAACAAATAAAAGCAACTGAAAGTGCAAAGTTTAAAAGGAAATAATGAGTTTAATGAAGAACTATCAGACCTGCTTTTCAAACTATCGCATGGATGTATCATTGAAGTCCAACCTCAGAGGTGAGTGTAAAGTTCAGGTGTTTAACTGTTTTCATATTTGTCTCAGAGTTGAATGTGTCCACTGGTTTCCAACTCTGCTGTAGATTAAAAAAAATATCTGCACTTCATGATCCACGCAATTTGAGCTGGGATCATGATACAGCTTTTCTAATGGCTCGAGCTGACAACGTGCCCTTAAATCGCATCAACCCCAGAATGCCTCAGATATGTCACAAAAAGGCTACGGGGGCAGGGTGACATGTCTCAAGGTTGCGGATTACACGAAGAAAGCAGCCCGATCTACATTATTACTAATTTATTTCACATTAGATATCCCTCAGCCCATTTCAGAGCTTGTTGGAAGCCAGAAGGAGTTGAGCTGTGAATCCAAAAGTAACTCAAAGTTTTAATAATTCAGTTCTCACAGATCCTGTGACAGGAAAGAACCTCTTCACTCGAATGCTCGTCATCTCTTAAATAAACAAAACAGTCAAAATAAACGTACCTTATTAAAGAGCTGTCCTTATTTGATAAGCTGTTGTTTTTGCTTCATGTTCTTTACTGGCTCTGAGTTATTGTATTTGCACAGTGGTTGCAGCTTTAGACATTCATGATGTCTTAATAGACAAAGTGATAGATAATGTGCACTGGAAATAAGTAGCTGCAAGGGTTTTAGGAATCACTCAGACTCTAAAGATGCATCAGGAGAAATGCTGTTCCCTGTCATTCGTAGGTGGAATTGCCTATATACTACAGTTGTGTACATTGCCTGTAAATGCTCTCAGTGTGTTATAGCCTTAGGAGAAATTATATTACTTGTCAGTTTTTGCAGGTGTTTCACATTTTGCAGCATCATGCCTTAACACGCCTCAAGAAACACATCAATTCAGAAACGTGTTCGGATATTTTCGTGCCTCAGCGGTAACAAAATCACTTGCACAGTGCATCTGTTCAGTAAACCTGACGGCAGCCAATCAAATTGCTTGAGAAAGACATCACTTGTTCATGGTTGGAGGAGAATAGAACTTCTTTATCTTGCGCTAATAAAACCTGAAACTTCTTTAACCCTGTCATATTACTGTTTATGACCTTTTAACTAACCAAATATGCCCCAAATAAAGAGTTTTATTGAGTTATATTTGGTTGTAGTGTCATGCATACAGTGCACTTCATTCTGATGTGTTCAGTATTTTACCATAAATGTGGAACATCAGCTGTTAAACAGTCATAATTGTGATGATTTTGTGCTTTTGGGTGTCTGAGAATAAGTTGAGAAAATACTTTAAAACTAAAACCACAGTCTGAATATTTGCAGTAAAATGTGAACTCATTTTAAAAGGTGAATAAATACATCAATCAATCATTAATTCATCAATCTTACACTGGCTTTCCTGAGCCGGCTGAGAGATGCAGCCACAGTAAAGACAAAGTACACTCTCTTAGTACTATAATAAAAACAAATAACTAGTCTTTATCAGGTCTTAAAATACTGGCTCACACTTCTTTACAACTTTGCTTCAGTTCATTTTGGTTTGTGGGCATTTATTTAAGCACAGCTCCCACCACAGCATTTCAATCAGGCTGAGGTTTGGACTTTGACTCAAAAACTGGAATACTTTGATTCTATTGTAGATTTGCTTGTTTGCTCTCTTTTTTCATTGCACTGTCCTGTCACGTGAACAGAGGCTTGTAGACTCCCTCTTAAGTTTTTTGCAGTTTCTCTGAGCATTTCACTGTCTGACCTTGAGGTTAATTTGCTGGGACATCCATTCCTGAGAAGGTTGGCAACTGTCTTGAACGTTTTCCACTTACGAACAATCTTTCTCGCTGTAGAATGATAGATTTCAAATTGCTTGGAAATGGACTTATAACCTTTCCCAGATTGATGGGCAGCAACAATTCCTCCTTGGCATTGTGTTAACACACACCTAAATGCTTCAGACCAGCAAACTGCCCAAATGTCTGCTTTGATAAAGGTGGCCACACTTGGTGATGATCATTTAATAATGAGCACCTGGCTGCTACTTACCCTCTTAATTCCCTTGCTTAGTTTTCCACACACTGCTTCTGCATTTTTGGCTTAGTTTTGTTAAATAAATAATGACACGGTGTAATATGCCATGTGGTGCTGTTCATCAGAGGTTATATTTAACCCTTTAAGACCTACCATAGAACCAAGTCTGCCAGAGCTTATAGTATATTTTTACATGCTGTGGAGCCATTTTTTGGAGCATTTCAAGTTGCTATACATCAATACAACCATTATAGCCCAAATTTTAATAATATGTATGCATTAAGTGCATAGTAATTACATAAATTGCAAAAAAGTGCAATAAACTACAAAAAAATTGAAAATCGTTTTTGATTTTTTAACATATATTTCTAGTTAGAGAAATTTAAGAGGCTTATCCCTCAAAACTGTAAATACAAAAAAGTTGCACAAACTAGTTTCCCACCAAAGGAAATTTATTTTAAGTGTCTTCATAGTTTTATTTTTGAGATACACCAATTTTCATATACTGCAGGAAAAACGAAAAAATATATTATAGTGCAAATTTGCAAAATAACAGCATATGCATCAAAATAAACTATTTCCAGCAGTGCAATATGAGTCCTCAGCATCCCAGAAACGACACAGAAAGTCATAAAGTCAAACATAACTTTTAAAAACACAAGTATAGGCTCATAAGGTCACGATGGTTAAAAACTACATTTCCGCAAAATGACGTCACTTCCGGTTTCGGTAAGGTCATGCGGTCATGTGATAGTTCACGATGGAGTAGGAAGTGTTACGAACAGCTGATCGGATCGGCAAAGCGTGTTTCTGGAATATTATATTTTTGTTGCTGCTTTTTAATGCAGTTTTTGCAAAGCTATATGTGGAAGAAAACTGTGACCTAGGACAAGCTGATGGCATAAGATGTAAGTACAACTCCTCTGGTTTCATATGCAAAAAAATTTATTGCGCTAGCTTACGTGGTTGCAGTGCTACCGGGATTTAAAAATAGTTACGCAAAATGGAGCGTGTCCGCTCCGACCGGCTTTAAAGGGTTAACTAATTTTAAAACCTGACAAGGACCAGATTATTTTTATTATGTTTTGATAAGTGGGTGTACTTTCCTTTTACCTTGAATATATAATCACTCAGTTTCTAGGCTTGCCCCGGGGCCTCCTGCCAGCTGCATATGCAGGAAACCCTTCAAGGGGAGCTGGATGCCACCATAGCTGTCTCCTATCAGCGTGAAGGAACATTAGCTCTATTCTGACTTCTCTGCTGACGTCTGTGCTCCTCACCTTAGCTTCAAGTCTGAACCCAGCCACAATCTCACTCTCTCCTATTAAGTTGAGGATTGGAAGTTGGGTTGGAAATACTTCAGCGTCCCACTCAGCGGTCTCTTCACCACAACGGTCTGCTTTACACACGCTCCATCAATCCACACATCCATATCTCACACGCTACCTTCCCATTATAGAAGACGATCAGGATCTGGAGCTACTTAAACTCCTTCTCTCGAGGCAACAGCTCTTTCCAAATCAACAGGGACAAATCAGCCATTTTCATCAGAGAACTGTGGCCTCAGATTCAGAGTTACAGGCACTAATTCCAGTCACTTCATACTCAGCTGAAAAGTGCTCCAGTCCATCTTAAAGGTCACATTTTGATAAAACCAACCAAAAAACAAGAACCTGAGTTTGCACTCTCTAAAATAAATATATATTCCTTGAGATTCTGTCTATGGTAATCACAAGAATGATGGCAGACAGGGGGCAACCCTCTCAGAGTCCAACACCCACTGAAAATATATTTGACTACCTGCCAAGGACACAGAATGGCAAAAACAGTTCTGGAAATGTGGGAGGTATAGAGGTAGGTCAAGCTGGTCCTTTTATAACTCCACTTTCTACTGGAAAGAACATTTTAAACGTTTTAACAACCAAGCACACATAAGAGACAATGACATGCAAAAACAAACTGCTCTTGACACGACACAGATTTATTATGACTACCTCTCTCCCCGCCATTGTTCACTTTCTATTAGCTGCTCATGGCGTGCGTGTCCATTGTGAAGGGTTGCTCGTCATAAAAGACTGGTGCTATCTGTGCAACTTAATACTACTGTTGTGACTCTCAGCCGTTGTTCATCTCTTACAAAAGACACTCATGATCTTGTCTCCTTTGTTGTTGGAAAGTAGCAGTTGTCAAGCAGGCCCGAGACAAGCGTAGCTGTAGAGACGGGGATTAGACATGTGAACTTACTGTACACACACACAAGCTCATTGTCCACTGTTTAGACATAACGCCTTTATAAAATATAATAATTATACAGACAAATGCAAACATCTATGCTGAACCAAAAAAGTTATATCTATTTTACTTCATGTACAAATTGAGCTAGACAACATGTTTTTGGCATAATTGGACAAATAATCCATAAGAACCTTTCCTATGAATTAATTTTTTCTGTTAACTGGACTCTTGTACTTCCTCTTGGTCCTCTTTTTAGATTTGAGAAGATCTTGCCTGTGATAGAAGACTCTGACCAATCACAAGGCTAGATCAAGTGAACAGTGAAAAAGTCTGCATATGAAAAAAGATGCAGTTAAGCAAATAAATTGTATCTGGTTACTAGAGCTTCAAATACAAGGTGAACCAAAAAGTTTGCACTGATTTCCTTTTAGAGCTTATAAAGTGTGTGCATATGCTAATCTGATGGGAAGGGCTACAAAAACAGAGGGGAGAGACACATGATGACAGCCTATTCTGAATTTCTGCCTGTAGATTTCCTAGTTAAAAGTCAGTTAAAAAAGTAAAAGCTACCAAAGGTAATTGGATGAGTTATTGAATGCAGAGCACCTAATCTTGAATGCAGTGCATGTATAAGCTAGTTTCTAATGTAACAGTTATTCTGTACCTACAAGTCTTTGTTATTTCTGGCTCTGCATTTCTTTATTTCTACTTTTTGGTTTGCAAGACCTTACTCCATTTACATCTTTAGATATTAGCTTTTGGTCACAGCAGCTTTAAATCAGTACCCTTCAATGAAATTGCCTCAGTTTGCCCAGATCAAGTACATTCATGTGGCACTTTCACATTCCAATGTCAAAAGTTTCAACTTTTCACATGTAAATGTGCAGTGAGGACTGCTCGCCAACTGCTGAGTCTGAAATTGAGAAAGCATCCAATTTTATACAGACGTGTTCTACTGACTAGGAAGCACCATGAGTAGAGTTTTCTCATTTGTAACAATTTGCCTCAAACTAAACTGGCGACATCCAATGACGAACCCTGCACAACCTGCAAGCCACCATTTCAATGAGCTTGGAATGAATTTCACAGGGAGATTTTTTTTTGCAATGACCAGGCACTTTAACGAGTATGGGTAGGTTGTGTTACTGCTTCTTTTTGTATTTGCTCAGTCTGGGTTTTTCTTGGTGTAACAGCTTGCGTAAACATTGTTGCAACTTACTTTTAAAAAGCTTCCCTATCTGCAACACATAAACCTGTTTTTTTTTACTTTACGTAGAAGGCATGACTGAGTAAAAACGAAGAGGAAAATTGAGTCAGTGTTGTGGGTAGTGGCGCACTACTGAGTTCAATTGTTTGTTGGCTTTTCTGTATCCTAGAAGGGAACTATCAGTGTCTGTCATCTGTGGCTCAGCGCTGTCAGCCCTACAGGACCACAGCCACATATGGAGGTAAGCCCATTTGAGACTTATTAAAGCTAGACAAGTACAGCATCCCCCGACTAGCTGCTTCGTAAAAAAAGTGTGTTCCTCTCTGCGTGGTGTCCAGCCTGACTTAGTTTGCCTCATAACACACACCAGAGCAAGTAAACTGCTTTGACAAGTACACGCAGAGACCCAACTCACCAGACATTAATACACAGGCATAGACACATACTCCTCCTATTCCTCTCATTGGGACTGTGTGTGCTGTATCTTGCTGGATCTCAGTGTGAGTCTCAGTGTGTGAGTGTCTTTTTTCCTCATCTTTTTTTTTTTTTTCTTTCCAGGCATCCATCTCTGCATCTCGGCCTTGCCATCTGTTCTCCATGCTGTGGAACATGGCGCTCCCTCTGGCTGCAGGCGTTTTCACATGGTGGCAAAAATTGTCAATTGTGGAGTTTTTAAAAAAAGGGAAAAAAAGCTGAGGACAGAAATTGTTTAGGATGTGGTCTAAAATGCCGCAATTCAGACGTGTGTAAGGAGTGTGTGTGTAAACATGTCTAGTTTTGATCTTGTTTGAAAGGTGTGGATTATTTATATATACGTCTTTGCATATTACTTTGGAAGAAATAGCAGTTTTATCTTTCCTTTTTTTTGCACTATATTTAAATAGTTTAACAGTTGCTACACTAATTGGCAATTACTGGACCTACTGCAAGCAGGGTTCCCATAGTAAAGTTTTTCCATTTTAAAAGCTGGAAGTGGCAGTAATTTTGTTTGGTTGAGTGCGTATTTTTGTTTTTATCATCTGTCTACCTGCTGATTATCCTATTAACAGAGCTTGCCACCTGCTAAAGTTGGACATAATCAGCAGTAGAACCACATGAAAAGTTGCCTTCTGACTGAAGGAGAACTTTTTGAAATGCAAATATAGTTTGAGATTTTTTTTTTTAAACATTTCCAAAGCAAAGACAGGCATGAGAAGTTTCTCCTAACGTCATATTTACGACTCAATTTCTCCACCACTAATCTGGCTTTAGAGCAGCAGCTTGGGGTTAAGAAAAGCAGCTTTCTCCCCAACATCTTTCTGCCAGGAGGAACCAGAGGGGTTCCTCAGCCAGGTGGCATTTATTATCACTCTAGTGTGTTTTGCACACGACTCATGAGATGTCTCAAATGACATATCCAAGAAGCATCCTGATCCGAACCCCAAGCCATCTTAACTGGATCCTTTGAGCTCCTCACCCTCTGGCAAAGGAAAATTCCAGGCATCCAGCAAAGAAAGCTGATGTTTTTCATTTTTGAGTGTTTCTACTGATCTAAAGCCACAGCTTACTAACACCAACACAGCAATACACCACGAATCGCCGGCTGATGTTATCCTGACTCATTAACAAGACTTCTGATGTATTTGCAATAACAACCTGCTCCAAAAACAATCCCAAATAATTTGTCTTCAGAGAGCCACAGACAGAGAAACTAAGTCACAGATGGCTGGAAAGCAGCCTTACTAAATAAATGTTGGAGATCAATGTCTGAGGGCAACACATCAATATCACCAGCAAGAAGCATGAAAGTTAAAATGCCATCTCTTAGTAAACAAAAGAAGAATCATGACAAGGTACAATCTGTTTCTTGTATGCTCATAAATTGAACTTGTAATTAAGGCCTCAGTCACACAAGGCAAGGGGCTGGTTGTCCTGGCAACCTCTGGTTGCTAGGGAAAAATGTATATTCCCCAACTGGTTGGTGAGTGGTCGCTGTCAGCCCCCGAATGAAATTGGTCACAAAGAGGCCACAGCACCCAAAGCTTCCTTGTCATGGCTTTGGTCATTAACAGACTGGTGCAGCTGCCCATAGCTTGTATAGAAGATGTCACGATGTTTGCAAATACGTGCCAACTACTAGCTGGGCAGAAGGTAATGCTAAACAGTGTGTTGCAGTTTTCACAGTTTTGTGACTGCTCGGTTAGTAGTAAGTGTTTGTGGGCGAGTTGGTGCCTTCCATGGAAGTTTGGGCGACTATGGCAATCTGCTGGTGATTAAAGTTATTACAAGGAGGTCTCCTTTGCCACCAAATCCACCTTGTGACTGCCCGGAATCATTTTCCAATTATTTGAAGAATATACAGGCCACCCTCCCAGCCAGTGATTGGGGTCTCTGAATAGTCTCCAGGCCTGCATCACTGGGGCTTTTACAATCAATCTCACCCTAACTTCAATCTCTAGCAACCACTTGCCAGTCTGTCGGGGAGTACACATTTTTCCCTACCGGTGGTTGCTAGATGTTGACCTACTGTTCCCTCTCTGGTGCCTAACGGACTTAAAATTTCAAAAGCCATGTGACAAACACTACATAGGTAAACAAGTTTGAACATATACACAAATAGGAACTAACACCATATACACGCCACTGACTCTACACTTTACAAATGAAATTCTTCATTTTGCCAGACAAAAAAAACCCCCCAGTCTAACAGATCGAATCACCAGAGAATGCAGAGAAGAGCTATTGGATAGATCTAATAAAGTAAATGGGTTCACTAAAGCTCCAGGGGAAAACAACACCTGGGAATTAGGGAACTTCTCAAGCTTTAGTTCAGTGTGGACGCGAGGAAATTATGCACATACAAGCATACACAAAAGGGCAGACGCACAAACAAGGACACAGTCATACACCCATGTTCTCACAGACACACAATTGTGCACACAGTCTCATACACACAATCACGCTGGAGGTCTGCTGTGCCTCCCAGAACTCCCATCTGTTGAACCAGCAGTCCAGGTTGGTCTTAATGAGAAATAATGAGCCTTCACTAAATAACAACAGCTTGGATGGATTTCACCTCCACTTCAGATTTTATTAGAATGCCATGGAGAGTAGTTCATTCTTCAAGCTACACAATGTATTTGTTGTAGTTCAAAAGACATTTTGACATTTAATTTCCTTTTTTTTTTTTTTTCTGAGAGTACAAAGGAAACTTGAAGCTAAATGACTGTTGGCACATTTTCATCATCTACATCTTGTTATAAGGAATGTATAAGGAAAGCAAGCATTAATTTACTAGAGGGTGGAGAAAACATTATTAAACAAACTTGTTCAAGTACAACTCATACTGATGAATTTGGGGTAATTTCCCGCTATAAAATCCAGGCTCTGAGTAATGAGTGCAAAAAGGAGTTCAAAAGGGAACTCATTTCTTCAAACTTGACATATTTCTCAAATAAATCAGAGCACAAAATTTAATTGCTAGGCCTCTAACAGCTGCATGGCTGTCAGCAAAAACACCATTAACATATAGTTCGTGTGCTTGAGTGTGTCTGTGTGTGTGTGTGTGGCTGTACAAAGTCCAAAAGGCATCATGTCAGGGAATCCAGCTGTCCTTGGACGATTTCGAGCTGAAAGAAAGAGGGGAAATGATGAGTTTTTGGAGCGAATGTGTGCACAAAAGAATGACACAAAGAAGGAGAGGAAGTCTGAAAGAGATATTTAAAAAGATCGAAGTATGAAGGAGTGCAAAATGCAACATGGATACTTGGCACAAAAACACGAAGATGATGTGGCATGAAAGTGGCACGGACACACACACGAAACATAATGAAACAAACCTTGTTGTACAAATCAAGCAGTTGCTGGTGGTTAAACTCCACGAAGACATTTTCCTGAACCTGGAGAGACAAGCAGAGAGGCATGACATTTATGGGAGGAAACAATCGAAAAAGTAAGAAAACTTCAGAAATATACAAAAGCAGCAGCGATGAGGAGAAGCAGCGGCGATGAAAGCACATAGGTAAGAGGCATGACGCAGATTTCTCGAGCTGGCTTCTTGCGCTTTCTATAAAAGCCTTCATCAATTATTACTGGTCTCTGACCAGTATGCACCATCTTTTAAGTCTTATCCATCAGTTGTTTAAAAATACACAGAAGAAAAAAAGCTGTCCACCATCTTGCACAGGGAAAACCCATCACTGTCTCCATTCTGTTGGCTTACTTTAAAACCGTGTCACCAACCGTAGTACAAAACTACACACGACTCAATAATACAGGACACTGCTTCTTCTACACTGTCAAGCATATAAACCATCATCCGCTTTCTATATTAGAATTAAATAAAGCAAATACTCTTTTTTCAGTTTATTCTTTAACAATGTTTTTTTTTCCCATTTCATAAAACAAAAAATATCAAGTAATATAGATTTGAAACACCATGAATGCAATCATGTGATAGTTTAATGAAATTAGTCCTGTTCAAGAAACATTTGCATATGCATGGTGTGACTTTTAGAGCTAAAAACATTTCGATTCATTTGTCTACATTTTTGCTTTTACCAGCAGACAGGTGTAGTGTAATGTCACAAACAGCGGGTCACCCAGGGGAAGCTCATACAGCACACTGACGTGAGGTTAGCACACTGCAGACATTCAAGAAAGAAATGTGTGATTTGAGTAATGGGGAGCCTGTGCCACAGTAGATCTTTATGTCTAACAATGCCTCTGGCTCCTGTTATAGACTCAGGAGTGAAGTCATGTTAATGATGGATCACGAAAGTTAGAGGAGCTTTTGTTTTTTTATACATTAAATGATGCATTTTTCATCTGTGAAGCTGGAATATGAAACTAAGATACATGAACAGTCCAAGTTTGCCTTTAGTTTCATAAAGTTTATTACTTTATGTGCTAATTCTTAGGTTAACACTGGAGCCTTTTTTCTCTGCAGACTCTGTAGAAAACTATACAGAACCAAGGGCAACCATCACTGAACTACCATCATCATCATCGTCATCATTATCCCATCAGAAACTCAGACTCAACGATAATCCACCTATGTGAGCGGGCGTAATGGGGAGACACTTTATCAACACCCATCACAGAGAAAATGAGAACAGCAGTTTTGTAGCCAACTAAAGTGCATTTATTGATGTTACCCTAAATGTACCAAACTCTGATCCAAGAAGGATAGCAGACAGGAGGGAAAAGACAGAATGAACGAGATAGACATGAAGGGGAAAAAAAGGAATTAAATAAGTTCATGCTGAAAGGCAGTAAAACTAAATGTGGGTTTTCTGATTGTACACTCCCATCTAAAGCTCCACTCCCAGCAGTTCGGTGCTTGGAGACTAAACGGAGCTTGGGGGCTTGAAGCTAACTGGCTGGCTGGTTGGGTGGGTGGAGGGAGGGAGGCCATGTGTCATGGTAAATTAATGACAGAGATATTAATTAGAAGCTACATTAAAAGTCCATAAAAGAGAGAACAGAGGGCTGTTATCTCTTGTCAAAGCTCCCACTCGACAGCAGCTTCACAACACAAGGAAAATGTAGGACAGCCTTGAATTTAGCTACAGCTGAGGGAGCGCTGCAAGGACAGCCCAGCAGGTACTGAAACAACTAAATAAAGTGTTGTTACTGAGCGAGATAAAATGAAAAGAAGATGCACATCAAAGAAGATCTACGAGGTGATAAATCATTTCTCAGAGGAAAGACAGTTGCCGTTAGGAAATGATTTGATTTGAAGGAAAAAATTGTGCATGCAGTGAAATTAGTTGAATGATGAACACGTTTTGCTTCCAGTAGCATTAATCAGCCTCAATTCACGCAACTCCCTCCCATTGATCTCCACTGTGGCAAACACTATTATAATGAGCAGACTCCTGTGCTGCATAATAACTTATCTCGGTTAACAGTCTTTAAGTGTGCTCGGGTCACAGCAGCACCAGGAGACTTGGTGGAAAAGCAGAAATAAACACTTGTCAGCTGGCTGAGCTGCCTATTGTTTTCTGACAGAGGTAAGACAAGGGACAGCCAAAATGACGGTTGTATGTGTGTGACTGTGATCAAAACTAACCTATGAGAAAAAGCGTACAACAAACCGCAGTAACGCTCGGTGTCTTCATGTGAGACTGACACTGTGTTCTGATAAGATTTTCAAAAGACTGCTGTGTGTGTGTGTGTGTGTGTGTGTGTGTGTTTTATCTTGGAAAACGCATTCCTAAATGTGTATGTGTATGTGAGTGTGTGTTTGGCCCATCAAATTGTTCCTCAGGGTTGAGATTTTGCCAGGCAGTAACCCAACAAGGCTCTGACAGATCTGGGCTAACACTAATGGGGATAGGATGCATCATCCTTGTCATCACAGCCCTGTACAGCCCTAAAGTAGGCGCACGCACGCACACAGATATACATAAACGTTTCATCTGTCGTAGTGCTAAAAAACAGAAAACAGGATAAACCCATTAACATAATCACAGAATCACTTGCATCTGGTGTTCCATATGCACTACATGTTAAACCGTATATAGGCTAGACACTGAGGGAAACCCAAAGCACGAGGTAGAATGAACAAGCAAAGGCGTAAATTAGCAAATAAATGACCTATAAAGTCATAAAATAAATCAACAAAACTCCTTGAAATATATCCTTGAAATGTAGGACAAACTTTTCTTCTCTCAGTGCTAAAAGCTCTCAACAATGTCACTTGTACAATTCTCAAGATGAGTCAACAAAGTCACAGAGGATAAAGACTCTTTGGGGATTACAGCATAACTCACCATGAGGACACCCTGTTAATTCTTTAGTCTCTGGACACTTGAAGCAAAATTACAACATGCACATGATTTCCACAGCTCTGGCCTTCAGTGCTATCAGTAATAACAATGTTATGTCAGTTTCTCCAATCTGGATGTGTTGTTCGATAGCAGAAAAACAAAGACAGTGAGATATTAAATGGATGCACATTATAGGAAATGTTATTTAGAAGGGAAAAAAAGGTACCATTAACGAGGAAACTGGCTGTAATGTCAATGTAACATCATTATGTAATAAATGGTTACTGATATTCTGGCTGTGTTCACTTGAACTTTTACTTTTAAATCGTGGTAGACAACCTGTCTAATTGGCAGCTTTAAAAACTGGACCCCAAACATCCACCAGATTCACCAAATTTTTTATTGCACAAAAATTGGGTTAAAATTCTGTTGTGATTATTATTATTTTCGTTATTCCATTTTTTATATATGCCTTTCATCCCCAGGACTGCCTTAATTCTTACAGGTACTGGAAACATTCCTCAGAGATTTTAGTCCATATGGACATGATAGCATCACACAGTTGCTGCAGATTTGTCAGCTTCACATCTATGATGCAAATCTCTCATTCCGTCACATCTCACAGGCGCTCTTCTGACATCTGATGACTATGGGGGCTATTTGAATACAGCAAACTCACTGTCATGTACACGAAACCAGTTTAAAATGATTTTGAAGCTTTGTGACATGACACGTTATCCTGCTGGCAGCAGCCATCAGAAAATGGGTACACTGTGGTCATGAAGGGACATGATCAGAAACAGCAGTCAGGTAGGCTGTGGTGTTTAAACGATGCTCGGTTGGTACTAAAGGGCCCAAAGTGTGCCGAGGAAATATCCCCTACATCATTACACTAACACCTGGCCAAACTGCAGGTACAGAGCAGGATGGATGCATGCTTTGGTTGTTGCTGTTTTTGGCAGATTCTGACCCTACCCCAGCAGAAATAAAGGCTCATAAGACCACACACTGTTTTTCCAACCTTCTACTGGTCAGTTTTGGCGAGCCTAGGCGAACTGTATAACAATTTCCATTTCTTAGCTGACAACAATGGCACCCTTGAAGCAAACGAGCTCTAGTTGCTGCTATAGCCCATTTGCTTCAAGGTTCAACTGTTGTATTCAGAGATGCTCTTTCCCCTACTTTGTTTTGCAACAAGTGGTTATCTGAGTTATATCAGCTCGAAGAAGTATAGCCATTTTTCTCTGTTCCTCTTCGGCAATACAACCCTTTCTCTGAGAGATCTGCCACTCACTGAAAATTTTCTCTTTTACCGTTTTCCCCTTCTGATGCTGGATTAGATATAAGCTATTTGTATTAAGGATAAACTGTGGCTGTTGCTCAGGAGGCAGAGCAGGTCATCTACTAATCGGAAGGTCGGTGTTTCGTTCCCTGGCTGCTCCAGTCTGCATGCTAAATATCCTTGGGCATGATACTGTGAATGTGTGCAAATGTTAGACAGAAAGCACTTAAGCACAAAAAGGGCTTATATGAATGCATGAATGGGGTATGTTGTATAAAGAGCTTTGAGTCCTCGAGTAGAAATATATAAGAACCAGTTGCACAAGTGTACCTAATGAAGTGGCTGGTGAGTGTATATAGTTTTCAGAGATGGATTTCTATGAACTTGCCACATACATTTGTTGCACCTAGGTGAGGAAACCTAGTAGCTCCAGTCATCCCCTGACTTTGTATCCAGAGCTGCAAACACCAAATCTTTAAATCTTTCACAAATACACTGAAATATTTCAAAATTAGATGTTGGAATTCATCTCTTTTTCCACCAGCATGACATTTGTGATTCATAGTGCAGGTCTGGATGAACCTTAGATAAACTTCTTAGGGTGACCCGACTTTACTGGTCCATTGACTTTCCATCGAGTGTCACAATCAGGTCAAATAAATATCGGCATATTTGTATGACAGGTGTGTTTTCTTTATGACCTCAGAGAGTCACGAGTGTGAATGCAGACTCTGTCTTGTTCTCGTACAACCTGTTTACTCTTGGCCTTCTGAGTTTTTTGGGGGGTTTTTTGGCTTGTCATATTTTATTTTACAGATCTTAGTATTTCTGATCTGAGACATTACTCCGAGGAACACAACAAAATTTGACCATGACCTAAAACCTAAACCCAAACTGAAGCATTTGAAACAAGAATTTCCCCTTTAAATAAATATGAAATGGAAAAACACTACTCCTCCTGAAGCTCAGAGGGGCAATCATCTACTGTCATCTAGACGAACAACGGGTAACTGCAGCACTGACGTTGAGAACAGAGCAATTTCGTGTTATTCCGCTTAAAGAGGTTTGTTGTATTCTTGAGTGTGTTCCAATTGATAAAGAAAACGACACTTTCAACAAATGGTGCTTTTATCTCATCAAGTTGTTACTGTGGCCAGTTCTAACAATTTTAAAGAGACTGTGGTGGACAACATGGAGCAGTAGCGGCTTTTAATTCACACGAGTTCATTGGAATGGGGCTAGGAGGACGCAAAAACGCACTCTTCATAAATTATTTGCTCCAGTACAATAAAGTAAAGCTTGGATTTGAAACACTTGTCAAAGGAGTGATTTTTTTCTTTCCTGAGTGCTACACAAAAACTGGATTTCTTACTTCTGACAAATATAAAACAAAGAAGGGCATGATGGGAATAAGGAACGGGAGAGTGAGTACAACATGAAAAGAAAAATAGAATGACAAAAAAAGAGAGGATGGGAGAAATGAGCAGCATACTGAAAGAGTAGAGGACAAAGTGAAGAGTCTCAAAGACAGAATAGTATCTTAAAGGGCAAAAGAATTGTGATTATCTAAGAGAAGGTTCTTTGTGACAAACAAAAAAAACCTCTTCTATTACTTAAATCCAGAAATTTGCAAACCAGATATAAAAACACAGCTGTGGATAATTTCACGGAGAGCGATAGAGACTCAAAGCGGGCACTTTGTCAGCTGTCTGCTGGGTGAAGCAATCTTAAAATATGCATGGCAGGGTCGATACCAGACAGACACGATGTGAAGCAAATCAGACTCAAGTGTTGAATACAAGTGACAATCAATCTTCTGCAGAATAGTTAAATGATATGTGTGAAGGGGCATCACAGTGGTGCCGCGGTGAACACTGTCACCTCACAGCAAAACAATTTTCGTGTTTGATTGAGAGCCTTTCTGCGTGGAGTCTGCGTTCCGTCCCTGTGCCCGTACAGGTTAATTGACCATAACCTCGAGTGTGAGTGAGAAGGGTTTGTACTCTCGCATTTTTGGAAGATTGTTTGCAAATTTAAAGTTAGGTTCTCAGAACAGCAGTTTTTTTGTGTTTGTGTGTCTATTTTCAAGGCACATTCTGTGAAGTTCAGGGTTGACAGCACTCACAGTCCTCTGTGCAAAAACATGCTCACTGTACAGCTTTGTTTTGCTGCTGCGCTCACGACAGTTTCAGCTGAAAATAGTTGTGAAATACGACTGCGCTCGTCTGTATCACTTCTCAAGAAGTGGCGGCATTTACAATACAAACACTGTCCTGTCATGTCTGAGGTGAAACTAATCCTAACTGTGACTAACCTAATTATTTTGATCTACTCAACAAAATACTTTTTAACCTTCTAAAAACAAGCTGTTTTCAAAAAAAGCCCCTAAACAAACAAGGTCATTAGAGATTCCAGTGCCTGTGAACACAGACCCTTAAATTTTTCTGCAAGATGAATTCACGAGTTATTTTTTTAATTCTGGTGCAGCGATCATCACGTGATTACTTTCTGTAACTTCTCAGCCTGCCTCTGTCTCTGTGTGTGTAGAAGCAACCAGCTGTGCCATAGACATGACACTATCTGGGAAAAAGCATTTCCCCAGATAAGCGTTTTCCCTCTGGGGCACCCAGATACCCATGTGGAAGGTTTTTAACATGAAACTTGGCATATCTTCCAGAAATGATGTCACATTCATGAGAGGTCTTAATTAGCAGAAAGAAAAACATGAAGGTTGTGAAAAATTAAAAAGAAAAGACTCATCCTCTTGGTATTTACACAAACTGTAAAGAGTAATAAAATATTTTTAGGCCTTGATATGTCCCACATGTTTATGGCAACTGACATAAATGATTTAAGAAGTTTTGAAGCCACTGATTCTGACAGATTTTGAGAGCATTAAAGTTGAAATATTTAGCACGAAAAAATGTTTTGCAGTTCATCTCAACCAAAACAAATGTGATGCAAAAGTTTTAATGAAAAACTTTGAATAAAAGTGTTATTAACCTGCCTTTCTGGTTCCTTTAATACGACACAAGAAAGAAAGAGTTGCTCTAATTTCACCAGCTGAAGAGCTCTGCAGTAAGAGGATACGGTACAATCTCTATGACTTTGCTGCATTACAAGTTTTCTGTGACTATGAGCTCTTTCAAAGTTTGTTCAATCGGCAGACTCTGTTGACTTTTCCAGACAAAGAAATCTCTATTCTGAAAGACAAATAGATAGATAGAAAGGGAGATGGATTATGCAGGAGGTTAAGCTGTTGGATTTTCCAGGCCCTATTCTCACCACACACACACACACACACTTGTAATTAGTGACCATCTTTTGATGGGAATACACCAGCTGTGACACCAGCTCTTGGACCTCAACTGCTGTGGAAAATATTATATTTTAATATACATAAAATGATTTTAAAAAATTTTAAAAAACTACAGCGGCCTTGAGAGGTCAAACACATTGCAGCGTAAGAAAACACCCGCAAATAGAACAATGTTGGAAAAACCTTGCAATACACAGCGGAAATTAGGGAAGGTAATGATGCTACAGACACTCTGTAAATGGCAGAAACTGAAATATGTGAAAGATTACACTGAGACACACTTAAAAGAAGTGGAGGATTCATCGGTACTGTGAGGGGGAAAATATGCACGTTAATGTGTGTTCTTATTGCTTTATTCAGATAATACTGTAGTTACAGGCAGCTGCTCCAGCTCAGTGTTGACTCCTCTAAATCACTTCTTTTTTTCTGTTAATTTGCTGGTCTTTTCTTCAGTTTCAGTGTGTTTGACCTAAGGTAAGATGACCATGGGATCGTTGCCTGTCCCACAAGGCTGTGAAAAAAAATGTAGGTACTCAATAAAACGAATTGATATTAAAAATTACTATTGGATTAGGTATGCATTGGTAACAGCAATAGTCCCGTCTTCACCTCCTCCAGTTAAACGACTTATAACCAGCATGTTTGCAGACTGGCAGGCACTCGCAGTGGAAGTAGTTCATACCAAGTTAAGCCCCAGTCACCCAGGTTTAGATAGTGACCTAGTAGCAACCCGAAATCCTTGCGATGTCCGGTAATTGCTAAATGACCAAAATAAAAATTTTCATTTGCTAGCTTATTTTCCATTTGCGGTTGGTGTGTTGGAATACACATTTTTCCCTAGCGACCATTGGTTGCCAACCCGTCACTAGGCCTGAGTGCTCGGGGCTTTACTCAGTACTCATATCTCAGACCAGATCCATCTTCAGACTTTAACTTCATTTGAAACCACAGCTGTAAAATTTGGGCTTTGCATAACTAGCGCTGTTATTGTGTTGACAAACTATCTGGACAGACCGACATAAAAACATCTGCCAAAGTGCTCAAAACCCTCTTTGTCCTTCTTTGCCCCTCCAGGGCCAGACTTTGTCGAGATGACACACAGACACACAAGGTGAAAACAATACAAGCTGTGCTTTGGCGGGTGGTTACAAATACACCCTTCCCTTTCCTGGTTGCTATACGGTATTTTAAAATACACATATGTTCTTTGTTTCAGCTTGGCTTCACTGAACATACAGAGCATTAACAAAAAAAACAAAAAGGAGCAACAATGGAATGAGCGTTGGTTTATCTTATTCTTGTGGCTCCAAGTTGTCTTTATGCTTGACTGCCGTCCTATCTCTCTGTAGCCAGTTTACAGTAAGTCCTCTGTACACCCCTGTTTGTCAGTTAGCCTAAAGTGCACGCATCACTGCAAACCTGTCTGCTTCTCTGTGTTCGTGCAAGCCAAATTTCACAAGCTCTACCTGGCGTCTCTGTTTCTTTCTGTCATCTTGCTGAAGGGTGATCAGCAGGAGTTACTGAAAGAGGATACGCTCGTCTTTCACTGTGCATGCAGACAGGTGATAAAACTGTGGCATAAAGACTGAGTGGCGTTTAGGAGAAAACAGCAATTACATCAAATACGCTGGAATCTCATCATTGTTGATGTACTTAATAAAGTTGCATACTAAAACTTCCTTTAATATCCAAATTAACAATCAAAACACATCTGTTGCATCACAGCAAAAAAACAAAGTCAAAATCAAGTGTGAGCCTAGTTTATTTATATATAAGAGTGCTTTTGGTTTGTTTGGTGGCGCATGTGTTTCCATGTACATGGTTGTAAAGGCGCAAAGCTGTCTGTCACTAACAACTCAAATACTGGCAGGTGTGCTGACAAAACAGTCTTTAAACCTCTCAAACATTTTTGTTGTTTGCAGCACAGCCACAGGTGTGCTACATCCTGTTTCATGCCACGAGTGCTTCTGTCAATGTGTCTATCTCATCAACACTTCTGAAATTTGCCTAGATTGCAGCCACCTGAT
The DNA here is from genome assembly GCF_964374335.1 of Astatotilapia calliptera. Classification (NCBI taxonomy): domain Eukaryota; kingdom Metazoa; phylum Chordata; class Actinopteri; order Cichliformes; family Cichlidae; genus Astatotilapia; species Astatotilapia calliptera. The sequence continues at coordinate 27,711,228 of NC_137433.1, forward strand.
TCACCTTGTTGGATGAAGAACTCAGGTGGGAAAATCAGAGACAGGTCAAAGTTGCAGCTGAGGAGAAAAACTAATTTGTTTAAGCATTATACTGTGCTGGGGAGCTTTAAACTCATTATGGCACACCAATCAAACAAAATGTAATGTATCATAAATCTAACATGTGCTGTAACTACATTTTCGGAACAAGCACAGGGTGCCATAATAAGACAATTACAAAATGGTGACTACTGACCCTTAAAACTTCCAAAATGTCATGATCTATTAGAGCCAGCATTTCTCAAATTAAGGCATGTTGCTGGGTATTCCCTCAGCCAGTTAGTGGACAGGCACAATACATGGTATTAGTATTCAGAAGGTTTTATGGGGTAAAGCATGATTTGCAAGTAAATGGTCACTACTGATTACAAGATGTAATTAATACAAAGATGTTTCTACTCAAGAACTCCACCCAGTGAACTGAAAACTGCCCACAGGTTACAGATTATAGAATTATCCTATCCTAGCATCCAACATTTGCACTATTTTTGCGTTAACAAAAGTGCTACCTACATAGAACTTCAATAAAGTATGACATCCTATCTCTGCAAAACCACAAGACAATTACCTGCTTTTTTGTTTTGCTATTACTTGCAAAAAGGGCGACAAGGTTAAAGATTGTTTCATCTCCCTGAGCCGTCAGTGTCTGACATTTTTGTCCTCACATACACCACCATTAGGCAAAGATCAGAGTAGTTCAGTGCTCTTCAGTGCTGTGATCTAACTTTCGTTTTAGATATCTGATTGCCAGAAAAGTGAGTCGAAAACACTGAAATACTGGTATTATTTTAACTTTTTTATTTTATATTGTAGTAGTAAAATGCACAAATAATAATAGAAATGTGAAAAGCACATTTTCAGTAACATTAAATCTTTCTTTTAAAAACATACAGTGTAACAGTACACAATAGCTCTTATGTTCAGAAATGTAAAAAAACAGAAATCACCAGCTCAATAATTAACCATGTTTAATCTTCCCATGACCCATTGAGACCATAGCCATTGAGAAAAAGCAGTCTATAGGAGCCACATATGCTCTGTGCATAAATGCTGAAAGAGGGGCAACCATTAACTGGTATCCACTCTACAACACTGCCCTGTAGCCATCACACAGTGACAGACATGGAACCTCAAAACGTCAGCCATTCACCAAAAGCCCGTTGAGTGCAACAAATAAGAGCTGTCAAAGCCAAACACTAGAAACTGTCAATCACCTCTGGTATTTATAACAGAAACGGGCACGAGCAGATATGCGCGTACACGTGCACTCCCCACACAAATACACAGAGAAGAAAAGTTATTTTCCAAAGCTCTGTGAGACTTATGACATACAATAGATGACATGATGGAAAACCCATCCTGCAAACGGTAAGTCAGGGGCCTTCTGAAAACATGTAATGGGGCCAACACGTCACTCAGACTTTCTAATTTCTTTGATTTGGAAAAAAGAAGAAGAAAAAAAAAAGCATCGAGCAATAAACTGGCCCACTGACTTTATCCCTCTTAATATTTTCTTCCTTTTCCAACTGTCCTTTTGATAAAACCCTCATTTTCTCTAAACTCTGAAAACCACGGGGAGTAACTAAAAGCATAGAAGAGTGGAGTGCACGTCAGGGGAGACAGTGGGAACTTTGACGACAATAAAAAGATAAATAAAGAAGGCAACACAATAAACAAACTGTAGCTCTTGTTTTGGTATGAAGACAAGAGGAAGCAGCAGGTTCTAAGCCCAGCGGGTAGGATTCCTGAAAGCACACCAGGACACACACATCTCTAACTAGCCCCCACGACAACAAACAAAACATAACACATATATTATAGGCTCGTGGGGACATATATACACAAGCATGCATGGGTACAAAAGCTCACCCACCCAATAACACAAACAATAACCATATACATATTTAGGAGGAAGTAACTTAGAAGAGTTGCTTTTATGTTAAAATGCTATAAAAAGCACCGTTTGTTTGCATGTACACTAACACATCAATTACCCTCTGGATGTTATATTAGGCCATTTATTATTTAAAAGCGGTTGCTGCAATGATACAAATAAATAATTAATATTTTCCGTGTTGGTCTGGGTGAATATGTCAGTGGCCATTAATTTCTGATGAAGGACACCTGCTAAGTGGTTCCAGTTAAGTTGTCTGTTCATTGTTCTTGATTAATGGGTAGCCTCTATCTCTATCTATCTAAGTTTGCCACCGTGTTACAACAGTTAGCGAGTTAACCAGACGATACCAAATTAAATAATTCACACGAAGCACGGTCTAGAACAACGCTCACAACTGTCAGTGATCTGGTTTTTTGTTCTTATCGTAACACCACGCATCACACTGTAGAATCCTACGTCAAGGTCTTGGAGCAGCTGCTCCCTGAATTTCCTCCTGATGAAACATCTGCTTGAAAGATTGGGAAGTCCTGTGTTCAGAAAGTCGAGCGAATTTCTGCCCACTTCCACCAGGAAATTCTTACCCAACTTCAAAACGTTGGCTCAGGTGGCACTAAAACTAATTCTAGTTTTGAGTGGGGCAGTAAAGCCTAAACTCATAGTTTAGAAATTATAAATTAAACTGGACATGAAAAGCAGTCACTCTGGGGCCAAAACTTGAAAGCAAATGACAATCACCTCTGTAGGCAACCTCTTTCAAGTAAGCATCTACTTCAAGTCTTTCTTTTTTATCAAAACTGCTTGTTTAAGCACAAAGACTGTGGTGTTTTAGTAACATGGGAAAAAAATCATCTGCTTTCATGTGATGCCTCATTTTCATCTCTTCTGTCTATCCCCTTACAAATGCACACTCTGTTCTCCATCTATCCATTTTCTTTCGCTTATCAAGGTTTCTGAGAGGCTGGATCTATCCCAGCTGTCATGGGGTTGGGTGCAGCCTGGACTGGTCACCAAAGAGACAGACAACCATTCATGCTCGCATTCACATTTACGGTCCATTTAGAATCACCAGAGATTATTAGGAGAGCATGTAAACTGCACACAGAGTTGGAGCTGGTAGATTTGAACCCAGGACCCCTCTTACTGGGCCATGACAATCCTAACTGCCACACCACTGTTCCACTAATGCGCATATCTTTATACTCAGTCTGCTATGTTGGTTATTATTGTGATTGTTTCTTTTAAACTACTTCAAGTATACAAGAATTGGGATGCAACTAATAAAACAATAAAACTGTGAAATGTGCAGTTAATACACCGAGAGTCCTTCTAGCACATAGAAATGAAGCATCTCCCCTATGAAAAACTGCACTGCCGACGCTCTGAATGTGAAACTACAGGAGTTTAAAACTGCTGTGCACTCCAACAAGTCAGATAAAAAGTACAGTGTTACCAACCTACTCTTCTAGTAACCATAGTTTAACTAGATTTAATGTCAAGACTAGAAACAAGGTGTTTAAAGCCAGACAAGTGTGTTACATTATAAGTGGTGAAGAGACCAACCTCCACCCCTCAAACCTCCCTGCATCTCTTTCTATCAGTGCATCCCTCTGCCTGGTTACAAAAATGTTGTTTGACATCCAACTGTTTTTTTGGCTCTGCCTGACAGGATGGGCAAGTGAGCAAACCATCTTTCATCCTCCACAGAGATGGAGTCAGCCTGGTGCACAGTCAACAAACTAAGAATCATAAAAACTAGACTAACGCCCACAAGGAAAACCCAAGAGGCTTTTCTGTTTGAAAAGTCTAATGATCTGCTCAAATCTGATACAATCTTTAAGAAATATCACGTCACGTACACATAATGTCTCTTGATATAAAAAACATGACAGGCTTAGACTAAATATTGTCTCCTCCACCCCTAAACCTATGAAATATCCTTATTATTTAACACCTTAGGCATTTACCCAAACCCCAACATTCAAAGCAATGCTTCGGGTCAGCCCCCTGACACAGGCCCAGAGAGCTATCAGATAATGTCAAGACATTAATGTGAGGGCAGCCTGCAGGCTCACTGGCCCCCATCACTGTGGGAGAGATGAGCACAGAGTCGTGGCTTGTCATATTCCAATGTGCCAACAAGCAGTACCCACCATGGCCAGCTGACAGCTGACTAACAACCTGCTTCATAGGTCACTCAGTTTTCTAGTTTTTAGTCTTACTCAATGCAAGATTATGTTAATTTTGTAAATTATGGTTCCTGTTATTGTCAGAAAGGAGGATGAAGCAACTTTAGGGTTGGTCGACCTGCAGATTGACAAGTTGCTACCACGCGGGCATGCAGTGTCCCTCAGTTTCTTAGTCACCTCTACCACTTACTCGTCATGACTAGTTTCAAAAGCGCTCAGCTAAATGCTTTAAAAAGTTATCTGAATAACAAATGGGTGATGTCACAATTGCCAGGACCTGCCAACACATTTGCATGTTCTAAATATTTACTTAATGTATTTTAACTAGGAATATATTTAATTTAACTACCTAAAATGTACTTTTAGCTGTTATTGTCAGCTAAGTAGTTCTGACGCAGGTTATTATTGTTCCAAATAACTGGCAGCCAAGTTGGTATCAGCTGAGCTTGAACATCTCCTGTGGTAAACCCAGTTAGAAAGCGTCGCACACACAAATCACAAGTTTGCAGACTCACAGAGATACATCACTGCTAGTACGTGACCTCCTTCCTGTCACACATGCCATGTGGTTTCACAATCACTGCCCTCAGATTGCAGTAGCATGAGGTGAGGTTTTGCTCCGTCTCCTTCTTCCTGTTGAGGTAATTTCTGCCTCCCTGTCCCGCTTTCATCTTTCCCCCATCTCTCACTGGCAAGAAACACTACCCTTTCTTGATGTATGCTTTTTTCTTTATCTCTGTAACTTCGCCTCATCTCCTGTCTTGCCTTGCATTAAGTGACGTCTTGTTATAAACAGCCCATCAGTGAGCTGTCCATCCGTAACCCGCCCGTGGACTGACATTTATTAGGAGTCAGCTTTGCCTGCAGTCTCCCTGCCTCGTTCTGCATCCCCACATGAATACAGAGAACCAATTAGAGAAAGAACAGGGCATATGTAACGTCTACATGCTCAGAGAGGTTAAGCCACATACACAAACAGATATCTAAACAGAGACAGCAGACAGATGGAGGAATGGACAGAGAAGAAGAGGAGAAGGGGACAGAGAGCAGATGAAAGAAGATGGGAGTAGATGAGAAAGAAAAGGGTGCAGGGGAGGATTTGAATGAACCTCAATAAATAGAGAAATAGAAATACTACCTACGGTGCTAAATGGCTGCTGCAACAAAGGCAGAGAACGGAAACACACTAGCTAAATAAACACACAGCACCTTTATTCAAGAGATTAAAAACACTGGGAGACTGCAGACAAGTAAATTGTGCAGCAAACTCTCATTCAGCAATGATGAGTTTTGACATTTACCATGAGCAGCAGGAAGCAGCTCCTGGGGCTATACAAATAATGTCCTCAGTGGTGGACTGAATAGAACGAGGGATATTTTGCCTATTGGTTTAGTCCCACATGGATGAGGTCACCTATGTCCTGCCTGTCCAGTTTCGGTGTTTGTGCTTGTTCCTTATTTGTTTGTGTGTGTGTGTGTACAGTCCACCACATCCTGTGTTGTGGCTAGAGACAATGGGACATGACTAGGTTTCCACATCCGCCTCTTGAACCTTCGCATGCTATGCAGCAAAACACAGCGCAACACAAACACAAACACAAGTGACTTATTGATGATGAGCTCCATGTGACGGATTAATTTAGGCATGAATCACACTCGGACGAGGCAGGGAGACACAGAATGAAATAAACTCCAGTTAGGTATGACATCTGGAACAAACATTGTTCTGTCTGCCTTAACCTTACACGAACAGGTCTTCACTTTGAAAAAGTTCCTTCTGAGCCTAAAAGATCAGAAATGCAACACAGAAAGTTTATTGCAGGCACAAGTTGAGAGACTGTTTGCATTCCTTACAGCCATCACATTATCTCCCCCTGAACAAGCAAAGACTTTTCTATTACACATACATTTTCTTCCACATGTGCAACTTTGATCACGTACCTTGCAGAAGTCTAATGCCTTCAGAGTAAATCTCCCACTTTGAAAAGGATTCTGTGATCAGCTTTTTTACCTAAATTATGAGGTTTAAGAATGTAAAATTTTAATCTAGGTTTCCAGTGACAGCCTTTGAAAATATATGGTCATTGAACTTTAATTAAAATCCCTACATACGCCGTTTACTCGCCAGCGTTTTTCCTTAATACTCCTCTTCTCGGGACGGTATAAGCAAAAGTGCTGACTGATACGTTGTGTTTTCATCATAATCGAGCTACGAAAACACATCACAAAAGACTGCCTGAAATGCAGTGAACTGGAAAAGATATTTTAGTTACCTGTCTCATACAGCGTGCAGGATCATTTAATTTCTTTGCGTTGGGATAGACTGTTTAATGTCTGAGGTTTCTGTAAGCACTATTAAAGCAGAGACACACACAGGAACAATATACCTAATATGGATACTTCTATTTTATTACCAACTATTATCACCACGTTGAAAAATATTATCCCTAATCACAGATTTTTCTCACATCATGCAGGCTGTTATTAGTTTATGTTCACAGCATAGTACCGCACAATTTCATTCTGACTGGAGGATTAATTAGCATGATGATTGAAAACGTGGAGTGTGTGCAGGACAATGCAATGCTTTTCACTCCGCACGTAGTAAACTTTATTAACAGGCAGAGTGGGTATAAACATGTGGAAAATAAATGGTTTATGTACTAATAAGTGCAAGCACACCGGTAAAGGTTTTATTTAGATTCTTAATAGTAAACCTAAATGTCTAAAAACTAAAGAGCGTGAATTACTGCGTAAACAGTAGTAGGTATGTAGGTAAACAATAAATAAACAGTGGAAGCCACTTGATCAGTGAATTCTCTGCTAAAGGCAGTGCCAATCCTAACGCTGTATCTCAAAAGTTTAACGAAAGTGATGCCAACACACACAAAAATTGATTTAGACTTCTGTGGGAAATCTACATCTTCACTCACGTAGTAACCGGACACTTCTTATATGCCTACACTGCAACCTTCTACACCATGCAAGTTGTAATGGTATGTGTCGACCCAATGTGTAGTTACATTTCTCTGGAGGTGCACATCAGGTTACGTAGAAGGTTGTTGTGTAGGGTTAAAATGGGCTTCTGGTTATGGCGTAAGTTTTTATGACTTGTTTTGGCTCATTGCACTGACCAGAGGAAAACAGGCAGAATTTACATGGATGCTGAGATAATAGTCTAACCACACAGTCAGTGTAATGCCTGAGGAAAGAGTGTACAGAGGGACACAAAGACAAACAGAAAGAGACAGACAGGCAGCAACAGTGGAGCTGGGTCTGAGAGAGAACAGTGCAGCGCCTGCCAGAGGTCATTTGTCAGGCCATTAGGTTCACCAGTTAATGCAATAAAGGAATAATAACAAATTCCCCTGTAATGTCCAACACAGAGACTGGCTGTTAGTGTGGAGTCCTTTTTCACCCACCACTTCACATCCTACACACATATGAATACATGTACACACACACACACACACACACACACACACACACAAGCACTGTCTTTTCTTTCTGGGTTTCTTTCTTTCTTGCACACATACACACAGAGCTGACAGTCTCTAGGTGGGCAAGGGTGGGATTTTCACACGCCTCACTCCCCAGAGCACATTCAGTACAGTACAGAGCGTGGCAGCAGGACATACACACAAAGGCTGGGATTGTCGGCACCCCATAAGCCACTCACTGAACTAGAATGACAGAAACACACTGAAGCAAGGATGCACACACACACACAGGCTCCTTGGGGGCATGCCTGAACACACACACACACACACACACACACACAGACTCACATTTTTCAGAAGTCAGCAGAGCAAAAGCTTTGCCTTTTGGGGCCCCACGACAAGAATGAAGACATCGCCATACAGATTCATTATTTCATCCAAAAAAAAAAAAAGCTAATTATGCAGCGATGCAATCACTCAACAACATTAAACTCACACACTCACTCTTTGGCGAGCTTTGGACTCAGGCATGTTGTTTACAAGCTCAACAAACACAATTTCAAATAGAACCAATACTCTATATGCAAATAATACCCTTATCAACCTGCAGTCAAGCCTTTGCTAACTTTAATGCATTTTGACAAAAGTTCAGCTGTTCCACTTTGATGGCCCTCCTGCAGAGTCATACATTTTTTAGGCATTTTTAGCAGTTAATTCATAAATAATGACCAAGGCCACAAAGGACTCTGGAACCTAACTGAAATAAACATCCAAATCTCACTTACTGTTCGCTGAATAAAATATTCTGCTCTCCTTATTTTATCAAGCATGGCAATATGAAAAGCTCCCTGTATCTCTGTCAAACATGGATGGTTTCTTTCAGGACTGGCTGTTGACATGCTGTGCTGAAAGATTCATAGAGAATGGATAAACAGTAGAGAGTGGCATATGCACTAAGAGTGCTAATTGTTAAATTTCCTTTCAAAGTGTGGTTTGTGCAGTTTGTTACAGACAACACTTCAGTTTTGTTTTTTTTTACATTTTAAGTACATTCTTATTCTTTTCTTACTTCTTTACTTCATCCCTCAGTAGTTTAGTGTCTTCCCATTAAAGGCATTATTTAACTTTTGATGCTTTTTCTAGAAGCAAAGTGACACACTTAAAACAGCATGCCAAAATATGCTAAAAACAACAAAACTGAAATAACAAAAGTATAGATTAGCTGTCTAATAACTGACATTATCACTTCTCCAAGAAAATAAATAGAAAGATTCTTTCCGCTGCTCCCCTCCTCACAAGGCGTTCGCATACTTGATCTGGCAGATTTTATGCTGAATGCCCTTCCTGACATAACCCCCCAAAGGATTTGTGTCTCCTCCCTGTCTCGAACTGGAGACCTTCCACTTCACAGCCAAATGTGTAAACCGCTAACTATGGACTATGGGCCACTGCAAGAAGGAAAATAAGTCACCCTTGAAAGATCAAATTGAAGTGCCTACAGTAATTGATCTACTTCACATGCAATGACTCCACAGGAACACAATTAAGAGGTAATAATCAGCATCCAAGCAGATTATGAGCATCTGAACTTTTAGCCTTTGTCGACCTCGATGAATACTTAAAAAGACACTGTAATTATTAATTACTGTAATGTTAACAAGTCACTTGGGGAATCAAACCCTGGACCTTTGAATCCTCCGAGAAAATTACTCACTCGTATCTCTGGGAGACGTTATTTTTCTCACTACCTACAAGTTGAGGCAACAGTATCAGATGTCCAAAACTATTTACAGTTAAAAATGCTAACAAATGTCAAATGAGTGAAAAAAACACATCTTTCTGCTTGTTTTGAATGGACTGTCAAATACTTTGGTGAGGTTTGATAAAAAATAAATAAAAATGCTGTGCATACGGTACTAATTACAGTGAGGAGGGATTCTGTCAGTGTGTTACAAACCCCAAGAAGCACCAGACTGACCCGTTGGCTTAAGACCCAGGAGATTTAGTACTTTAAGATATTTACGGATATAAACTGCAACTGCTAAGTCAGCTAATGTATCTTATTAGCTAGTCTAACCTGAAAGGATTATTAAAACTCTAAAGAAAAGAAAAAGCAGTTTAAAAAGGAACCAAACAGATGTTATGTCTAATAACTGTGTTGCTAAAGTGGTTCATCAATATAGGCTGCGTTACATTTATATTTATGAAGTGGGAAATGAACTCCCTATTGTATCTCTCACTCTTTGCATCAGCAGGAGTACATCAGCTGAGTCGTAAGACCTGCACCTATGCAGCTCTGCATATTTTAGAGCAGATGACCAACAGAGCAAAGATGCAGATGATCCCTGAGTTTTGTGGGCTGAGTAGCAGCTAGAACCAGGATCTGACACTGCATTTGCATCATATGTGTGCATTGGACATGTGCACAAAACATGATATTAGTATGTGACTTTAAGTAGAATGAAAGGCACAGGTGACCCAAAATCAAAAATTTCAGACTTTTCCTCTGGCCTGTAGTACTAATCCTTCTACCTTGTTTTACCGAGTGTTGCTTATATTTTGAAATACAGGCTGTAGCTCTACCTTCTTCACTGTAGCTAGCCCAACACTAATACTGATTTCTCTGCTCTGCACTGATGACATAACATTCACTTAATTAAAGAAGCAAAATGTCCGTTTGGGCCAGAATGTTAAGAGTTCAAATAGTTGTGTTGATAAAACTCTAACAGATAAAACGAAATTAATCATTTTAAACACCAAAGCTTCCATCTAACACTGGATCTGATGAGAAATCTTATCATGGAAGATAATCCCTATGTCTTCCAGATAACTGTGTCATGACTTCACTGGAAGGCAAAATATCCCCGAATTCACTTAACGTTTCATTAAATGAGCCAAAGCCATAGCCTGCAGGTGCAAAAATGCAATGTGGATTTTAAAGCAAGATAAATACAAGCTGACAGATACGTTTGTCTGCTTGTGATGAGACGAAGGGTTTCTAGTGACTTTCATAAATGGGTGAATGTCAAGCCATGATGTTTTGGAATAAATCTGGTTCACATCTTGCAGGGGCGTGCACTCGTGGTGCTTCAGAGGCAGCATCTGTGCTGATCAGTGGCCTCTTTGAGGCTAAATGACGATGACTGGGACTACCGCATCACTTCCACATCCTTTATGCATGTCTGTCACTGCTTAGCAGCCTCAACTTTAATCAAAAACACAAAAACATGCTCGGCCACAAAAAACTTCTGTGGGGTTAAAAGCAATGCAGTAATTTTTGTGGTGCCAGTGACTCTTGTGAACTTCCATGACAAATGTTCCGATTTCTCTCCTCCTTCCGTGAACTCTGTTTCTCCAACTTCACTCAAGTGAGGTGCAGCCAAATTATTATTCATCCACATGGGAATCTCTCTCTTCTTGCTCAAGGGAAATATGACAGTTCCTCAATCCCTCTATCCTACTCCTACTCCTCCCTCCCGACTGTGGTCACTGTTGTATAGAAACAGAGCCTGGTTCTGATCATTCTTCTAGCACGTCTGCAATGCGTCATCTGCCATATGCTGCGGTTGCTGGGTTCTCCATGGCTTCACAGGCTCTAAGCCTAAACCAATATACAAGGAATAAGTGCTTGTGTTATTGATTGGCTGCATTTTCACTGCCTAATGTTAATATGCATCCCCACTGCCTAAAGATTAAACCAGAAATCAATAATTCAAGCTTTCAGCGATGAGAGTTTTTCCTTAAAAAACACCACGATGTTATTTTAGACTGGCTGTGGTGGGTTTTTTCATTCATTCATTTATTAATTTACTTTTTTTGCTTGGTCATTTTCTCTGCCTAATAACTGTCCTTATACCAAGCCTCATGTGTCAGCCAGGTTCGATTATGCTTCCAGGCAGCATCGCCCAAAGCTGAGCCAACGGCAGCAAAAAGGAAACAATACACACCATAGCATCTACAAAACAGCTTTTAAATTTTTAATAACTGAATCTGGGGCACTTTCTTCATTTTTTAGAAGACACTGAAATACTTATTGAGGTTTCATATCAAAAACATCCCATCCATTTTATATATAGTACATTTATTTCTATGCTTTCTGTTGTACTGAGTACATTTTAATTCTGTGCCTGACACACTATACTTTGATATATCAGTAATTCCCCCTTTGAAGCCCAGCGTCTGATGCATGACTGATAACTGCTCACAATAAAAGAAAATACATGCAGAAGGCTTTATTAGACTCTAATTAAACCTCTCCATATGTGGTGCGGGAAGAAGCAGTGAAAGCCATTAAGTTTTTTCTACATCAAACCAGTCCCCCAACCACCTAAGCTTGACAATCTTAATGTGACAAACCAGAGCAGTTCGTGACTATTTCATTGATGTATGAACTTGAAAATTTGTAACAAAAGCCTCCAGAGAGTCTTTAAATCCAAGTGCACCCTTAAAAACTCATCTGAGACAAGGCTCAGGCACCTTTTCATCATCGCAAGAGGAATCCTGAGGTTTCAACCCTGTAGTAAATTTCTGTACTGTGAGATGCACAAAGCAAGAAAAAAATACATTTAGCTCCCACCTACAAACCTCCAACTTGTATTTCACGCTCTTTAAATTCGCCCCTTGTTGTATCTTCCAAAAAACAAGCGCTGTTTAAGCTACTACCAACGTATTTTACTCATTCACTCTGTTGTTCTGCTGTGGAGCTTATGAGTATGGGATTCACAGAAAGAAAGCTGCACTTTGAGAGGAATTTGGTCAAGATGAGAAAGTCAGCTTAATGCCAGCTTAACATAAGTGGAAGCTTGTGTTTAGGCACTATGTTGTGTCTGCAAAAATCTTCTCTGTACCTGACCTCATTTTAAATATTTTCTCAACAAAGTAAATCATGAAATGACAAACTGGAGCATTAAAAGATAGAAGATACTAGGGAAAAAGAGACAAAGAGAGCATGGAAGAGGACGTGGAAATAATCCAAGAGCTGGGACAGCAAACTGATGGAAGAGGACAAAGAGAGAAGCCCAAAGATGAGCAATTTCATTTTGATTGTAAGAGAAAAAAAAGTTAATCCATTTCATAGTCACCCACCACACCACCCATCATATGTGGTCTGTGGGAGTGGCAAGGGCTGGGCTGGCCTAGATACATGCAAAATGAATAAAGCTATATTATCCTTTGATACAAGTCTTTGAAACACGTTCAGCTTCGAGCAGCATCTGTTCCCACTTTTAATCTGGTTAGGGTATTTCTCTAAATACAGCCAAGTATTATCGTCATCAGCAGGCGTTACGGATAGGGGGATGTGACATGATCAATGGAGTGCACTAATTTAGTGGAAAATAATGTCAATAATCCTTGTTAATTCAATTTCTCAGTGTACATTTTTAACTCTGTCAGCGACTGTGAGATCCGTATAGGAGCACCGGAGAAAAAACAAAACCCATATAAACACAATAATGTTGATGAATAATAAAACAGCTAATTTGGGTGTAAATCTGAGAGAAAATAGGTTTGCTATTTGGCTCATACTGTGCTCTATATCTCCAACAATCTCCCCTATGTGGCCTATTTAGCCCAACTAACATCCAGCATCTGAAAAGGACCAGACCTCAAAGTGTGTGAAGCCTCTCCCCATGCTCGTCATTACCATGTTTGTTTATCTACTGCTCACTCCCTCAAAGGAACACCCAGCCTTGTTAAGGAGGGAGAAGAAAGCTTTAAAAGTGGAAATAAGGCATACATTTGAGTCCGATCCCAGGACGATGCGCAGCGCCGAGCTATTTCCATAATGGTAGCTTAACGGGAGCTAGCCGGCTGAGCGAGGGGCACGTCGCCCTCATTAAGGCACTCGCTCAGGAACAGATTAGCGCTTCATTAACATACAGAGAGAAGCGGGGGAAATTACCACTCTCCATTTCACAGTCTGAAAGGCAGGCAAAGACCAGTTAGAGATAAGTGGTAGGGAAAAGATGGACTCAATTCAGGGGATGATAAAAATCGGTGTACGGTATAAAATTTCCTATTAAAGCATCCTGAATGTCTCTGACCATAAATGTGCATGACAGAGTTTCCTGTTTCTGTCCCCATATTTCTTTCGCTCCTTGTCAATCTCTCTTTTACTCTCTCTTTTTAACAACTTTGGCACTCTTACTGCCCCATTGCTTTTAAAAAGATACCTTCATGGCCATCATTATACATTAGTTTGAAGAGAATGCGAGTAGTTGCCCTAGGCTGTATTGCTATATCCTAATACCCTAAGTTTCTGCACAATCAGATGCATCAACAAAGCCAGACTTCCCTCTTCCTAATTAGCCTGATGCTAAACGGGAGGAAGACAAGGCAGGACAGTGTGTTGAATAATGAACCAGCATCTGAGAAGCCAACCTGCCGTTATAGCAAGTCACACTGAACATTATGAATCTTAAATTTTACTTGTAATGAGCTCCTTTAACTATCTCAAATCAACAATGTACATATGAAGGTCGTTTGATGTTCATTTAAGTTGGAAAAAGAATACCGTTGTATCGTGGTGGGTCCCTTCTGTCAAAAGTCGAAGCTCAGGGAGCACGTTTGGCAGAAAAAGATTAATTAGCCCTTTGTGAAGAATTTTAAAAGAAACCAGAGTGGTAAAAAAAAGCCTTTTAGAAAAAATATGATTAGGCTTTCTCCAGCCAATTCTCCAAATGCATATGGACAATGTTCACAACAATTTCCTATTAACCTGCCCTTCACCTTCACAGTCTCATGTCCGATCTTTACAATGATAAATTCCGCTAAAATGTATTTACTGGTTACATTTAATGCGCCTAATTAGTGAAACTACCTGTCAGAAGACGGCAGAAATAGAAATGACCCTTTTGTTAAAAACTAAAACTTAGCTTAAAGAAGTGTCTAATTAGGGAAGCTACCTGCAACAGGACATTTTCACAAAAAGGGAGAATGAACTTTTCTCACCTCTAACTTCATGAAGCGACTTTTACACGTTTCTGCCCTCATGTTAGTGACCCTCACAAAATTCCATATTTTAACCTTTCTAGGATGTTTAATTAGGGAGAGGTCTGTCTTGGCGCTCTGGCCAATTAACATAAGGAAGATGTGAGCATATCCTGGATCCTCTCTGTATATAGGATAAGTATACAGCTATGCTAACTGATCCAAATGCAAACTGTAACAAAAATATTTTGAGCCCTGCTTGGCTCTAATTAGCCTCTGGAATCTAACAAAGACAACTTAGTGCTGAAGTTAACTTACCTATTTTATTCCTTGTCCCCCCCCGCTGGTATTAAATAATTTACAGTAATTTCCAACCTACTTAGAGAATTTTCCCCTTTGTCAATCTGTTCGCTATTGATACCTTTCTTTCACTTTAACTCTCAACTGGACTCTTGGAGGGAAGCTTATTATCCAAAGGTTGGCAGGGTTATTATTATCTACACAGTCTGAGCTGACTTTGGCCAGACGGACTCTGACTGAACAATGTGCTCCAAGTTAATAATCTGTGCTTCATTCTATATAGAAAAGAATATATATCAAAGCTCTGTGAACTACACCTCACTGAAGCCATATATTAAACTTTCAGGAGTTGTTTTAAAATCTCTGGTGTCAAAAATTATTTTTTCCATACACATTTTTATTTAACCTAAGCCAGAAGGTGAAGCATGAGATAAAAGCAAAAAAAAAAAAAAAAAGTAGTCTGGTGTGACACCACACTATGTCGTATTCTCCAAAATTCAAAGCCTTAACCCATCAAATTTCAAAATAATCAACAACACAGATGATTTTTGCCTTCAGGTTTCCTTTTGTTTTTGCAGCTTATGGTGAATTAAATGACCAGTAAAAAGCTAATCTACTACTACAACATCACTTTAAGTTAGAGCTGGGCGATAGAACGATAACGATATGTATCGCGATATAACTTTTACTCGATAGAGAAATTAAGCTATCGCGATAGACCTCGCCGCTCTTGTCCTCTTTAAAAAAAAAAAAAAAAAAAAAGGTCAGCCAATCCAAATTAAGTAGCGCAGAGCCGAACCAATCACAGCCGCAGCGTCACGTCGCGTGACTTGTTACGTACAGCACAAGTGCCAAGCCGCACGTGTGTTTGTTTGGGAAGCAGCCAGCGGGTAATGGAGCCAGCGCGTAATGGAGGAAATGAGTGTGCCGACTAGAAAAATCAACCGAGCGTGACCGAAGGTTACAGAAGAGAAAACAGATGATGGTTCCAATGCCGGAGAGATTGTCGAACGGAAGAGCCATAGAAGTTCCGTAGTGTGAAGGTATTTCGGCTATTTCAAGTCTGACAAAAAACAGTAGCGTGCACTGTAAATTGTGCCGAAAGCAAGTCTGGAAATACAATAAACTGGTGCATGCGTCACACTGTGCGCCACGTTATTGTTTCGGTGAAATGAATTTCTACAATACTGTTACTGTTAATTCTACTCTCTGCAGTGTTTAAATGCTTACATATACACACAGTTACTGTCCCTCCACACATACGACTCGGTTCTGCTTCTATGCCGCAGCTTTGTTTACTTTTTCCCACCGAGGCTTCTTCATTTCTGCACGGTTAGGAATCTAGCGCCACCTGCTGCTTTGGCATGTTCATAGCAGCGTTTTCCTTCATTTCTGCCTTTATGTGTGGACGGGATTATTTTTTAAAACTAAAACGGAAAATCTCCGTTTTCAAAAATACCCGTGTACGTGTGGACGTAGCCTCAGTCTCTGACTGGAAGCGCTAATTCGTCATTCGGCTTTTGTCAGACTAAAGTAACTGTTAAAACTGTTTGAAAAGCTCAGCTATACAACAAGGAGAGATTGAGAATTTCCTTTTAGTTCTCAGTTTATTTGATATTGACAAAAGTTAGTCAGTTTTGTCTGTTCTTCTGTAAAACAAACTAAGATTTATTTTTAGAATTAATATTTTGTTTCTAAGTGGAATTGACAATTTAGTAGTCTGTTTCGTTTGTTCTATTTTGAAACTTAAACGCTTTAGTGGCTGCCTTTTGTGTAGTTTGCAATATTTGCCTTTATTTATCTGAAAAAGTCTCATGTTCCTTAAGTACATCTACCCTGTTGAACTTATTATGGGAAATAAATATTTAAATAAAAACAAGCTGCTGATTATTTCACATTTTACTTGTGAGCAACGGCACATTTAAATCTTACAAATATAGTTATTTGGCTTATATCGTGATAGATATCGTTATCGCCTGAAATGAAAAAAAACATATCGTGATATGAAAAAATCTCATATCGCCCAGCTCTACTTTAAGTTAAAAAATAAAATGTAAGAGCTACCATTCAAATTAACCCCAGCACAACATGACCATGAATCGGATAAGTGAATAAGAAAATAGGTGGGTTGGCAGTAATATGTTTTTAACAATACTGGATATCGATTTTGATTTCGGCTTTAAAAGCTGTCCACAGTCTTGCAGTTTGGTACTTGAAATGATTTCTCGAACACGTAGGAATATTTGCAAAGGTTGTCTGAGTAGTAAGATTTCTGTGCTGCTCTGTAGCTCACATAAAAACAGAGACCTGTCGGACACCAAAACAATATAATTAACATGGAGTTAGTGGTGTAAGATACACTGGACTTTAACTACAGCCTACAGATTGTGATAACTTGCAGTGCAATAATTAAAATTCACATTTTAACCTTCTCAACTCTCACAAAATTAAATGAATTAACTTTAGCTCTCATGCAGTAGTGTTCTCCTCTCCCCGAGGAGTATGTCAGTAAGACTACAGTTGGAATTAAATGATAAATGAACCATACAGGCAGCACCACTGCTGACAGTGAGAACACTGATTTACAACATAATGAGCTCAACCTGTGCAATACGGTTCATTCAAAGTGAGACAATTGCGTCTTGCAGTATATTTTATGTTTCTCAGAGAGCAGCCACAATAGTTTATGGTAAAAGCAAGAAATCGAGTTGACTTATAACCCTTGCTGTGTAATATTAAATAAATATGGGCATTTTGGGAGGTAAGTTCTTTTCAGAAGTTTTTTTCAATACCTCTCAAAGTATAAATAGTCATAACTACTTTTCTATATGGATGCGTATCGTTTAGGTTTTATCCGATACCAGTACCAAACCGCTACTTTTGAAACGGTGCCGGTGCTTAAACGGTGCTCAAACCAGTGCTTAAAGAATGAAGAACACAAACTTTGTCCAAAAACCTCTCATGTTTAGCTGTTTTTTTGTAAAAGGATAACAATGTTAGCCTTTTCTGCAGCTATAGGGGATTTATGGTATCACTCTTGGCTGGAAGCAGTGCTTAATCAATGGAAAAAAAACAAACAAAAAAAAACACCAACTTTGTCCAAAAACCTCTCATGTTTAGCTGTTTTCCACTTTTTCTTTGGTCATTTTAGCTTTTTTGGCCAGGGTGGAGGGAGTACCTGCCATCAAACAAGAAGACAGCCGCATGTAACTACCACGGTGTTTGCTAGTTCACCTTACATGCATTAATTTAATAAGTGGTTAGCCAACTCAACGTAAATTACACACGAACAACATTAAGCTACTGTTCCAGAGAAGAACGGCTGCTGCTGCATCATCACCCGTCATTATTTCTGCTACACTGGCAGGGCTAGGGGCCAGGACTCTCCTCTTCGGGTTCTTGGGGGATGTTGCTAACTCCGGGTCCGATAACAGGCACCACACCCGCAGTAGATGTGCTCAGTGTGAGCTCTTGCAGCAAGCTATTAAATACGGTGCTTTTCTCGGCTTTTAAAAAAACGCTATGCGTCGCCAGGTGTTTCATCAGATTTGAGGAGTTACCTCCTTTGCACAGTATCAGCTTAAAGCACTTGTTGCAGGCTGCTGAGTTTGCATCTTTTGCTGAAATAAACCGAAATGCACCGAAATAAAGCACCGAAATGTGCGCTGCTTTTTGGTCTGGTTACTACCGTTTAAGTCAGAACCGGTGCCATCCGGATACTGGTACCCATCCCTACTTTTCTATTTGTTATACAAATGAGATAAAATGTAATAATTAGACAGCCTTAAAGGTGTCTGCTGGCAGTTTTGTTTTAGTTTTTCACTGAGCCAGGATAGCTGTTTTAAACTGCTTCCTACACCAAGCTAAGCTGAGCTAAAATAAACCAAGATAAGATAAGCTGAGTTGCTTTGAGCTCTTGCTTCACATTTAACACATACAGCAAGACACTATTTCAAAGTTTGGATTTAATCGTCAACTCAAACCAGCTTTTACTCCCATATTATCCTGATTTTATCAGAATTCTCATGAACTTGAGTAGAAATCACATTAAACATCAACTCGATAGACAAAACATTCTCAACACAGGAGCCAGTAAGATAGCAGAGGTGTCCACATTTTCAATCGTATCACATGATCTTCCTTAGCAGATGGAGGTTACACGGTTATGATGCAAGGAAACAAGTTCAATCTCACCTCCAATCTTAAAAAAGGCATCTGCTGAGCATTTACCAACAGTTAATGTTTCCAGTGCTGTAGGTGAACTCATTTTAACTTCAATATTTCATACTGGATGTCATATAGTGATATACAGTGGCAAAACAGTTAAATTATAATAATTATTAATTATTCTATTTAAAAAAAACTATTTGTATCCACTGCATCATACTGAATTATAAGTTTGGTCACGTGCAAGAAAATAATTTTTATGATTTCATTTTAATGGAGAAAGACAGAATATCCAGCTCCTGTGGACTGGCCATGTGCCCATGTGGCACAAAGATTACAATCAACTAATGCACAAGGCTGGAATATCCATCAGCAATAAGCTTGGTGAGAAGGTGACAACGCCTGGTGCGATTATTTGGGAACTTAAATAAATATAAAATGACCGTCAGTCTCACTCGGTCTGGAGCTCTAAACAAGAACCTCCTTCTTTCACCCAGAACATAACAATGACCCAAAACATACCGCCAAGACAACAAAGGCAGAGCTAAAAGAAGAAGCTTATTGAGATCACAGAGTGGCCCAGCCAGTCTCCAGACTTGAATCCTATAGAAAATCTGTGGAGGGAGCTGAAAGCAGCTGCCAAGAAATCAAAAAGATTTAAAAAGTTTCAGTCAAGAGTCATCTTTTGCTTAGAGGTCAAATAGTAGCATGCAAATCAATTTTGCAATCAAGTCTTTCTCCATTAAAATGAAACTACCATAAAACTTAGACACTGTTTATTTCTTTGAATGTGAGCAAACTTGCAAATTCAGCATGGAATCAAACAATTATATTCCCCCCAGTTTACCTAATCAGTATTTTACTAGTTATTTAAATATTGTTGTGAAAAAGATCCCAACCTCCTCACCTAGTCTAAATAGAAGAGTAAACATTCATTCATTCATTATTCAGATTAACTGAATAATTTCACATGCAAAGGGAACATATGTCACAATTTCAGCATGCTTTAAAATGATGCATTCCTGAAATAAAATTCAACCCCATAAAATAACATCACAGACTCAGCTCATCCCAATGCAGTAGCCTAGTTTCTGTTTCTCTCTTTCAACATCTCACAGAGGGGGGAAGAAAGATATGAAAGCTTTGATTGTACTTTATCCTTGAAGTATGAAAAAGTAAACACACAGAGAGAGAGAACGGGGGGAAAAAAGGTGGGAAAGGAGCTTCAGGTGCCATCCAGATTCCACCGCTATCTTTTAGTCTTTCATGACCAAATCAAAACATATCTAGTGTCTCGTCTTTATTGTCAATCCCTTTAATGTCTTTTCCCCTGCTTCAGCTCCTCCATCCATCCATCAACCCATGTTTTTCTAACCTTAAAGCACACAAAGGCTCATGCACAGACAAATAAACACTAAATAGTATCCCATCCATCTCACACTAACAGCCATAACCACACACTTATTACGCAGAAACAACACATGCCCGTGCGCTTACACATGCACGCCTGCATATGCCACCCATTCAGAGAGACACACACCTCAACCACCTTTAACCATTCCTGTCTCCACACTCAAGTCGTGATGGCTGCTTCCAAGATGTGGGAGACAGTAGACGCGTAGCCTCTGCTGAGCCTCCTGAAATGCAAGAGTTGTTTTTCAGCCAGGCTTTCACGATCTCAGGTCAAATATGCTTGCTGCTGAAGGCATTTCATCATCTCGCAAATTTTAGAAAGGTCTATGAAAGGTTTTCCGATGTTTCGAGTCCAGGTTGCGTGCTGTCTCTTTCAAAAATGGATGACTTCTGTCAACTTAAGTGCCTTGCTGGAAATGCAATTCCAAGCTGAACCATTTACCTGCGTGGGTGCGTTCAGGTGCTATCCAACTTTAAAAGTCTTTGTGGTGTCAGTGTTAATAAGAAACTTTATTCCATGCTGCAGGTACAAAATATGAACTCAACCCTTAGACTAATGTGACAGCCATCCAATTTGAGATAGTCCAGATAACTTTGTAGGTTTAAAAACTGTAAAAGCAAGAGTGAAACATGCCTTCAGATAGAATTAACTAAATATTAAACCAATGGTGACAAAGATGAAGTGTTAAAATGTGGGGTGTATGTTGGGGTAACTGTCTCCCTCTGAGGGTTTCTCCCATCTCTGCTGTGACTAAAAGGATTGCAGAGACTTTTTTTTTTGACGTAATAGCAGAGAGAGGAAACAGCCTTCTTGGAAGCAACTGCCAAAATGATTTTTCCATCCTTGCCACCCCCTTTGCCACCTTCGTCCTTTCCTCATCTCCTTTCTCCTCCTCCTCACTAACCTATCTCTTCATACTGCTCTTCACACCAATGTGTCTTTTTTAGAGCCTTCAGAGGCTGGGTGTCTTATCGAGGTTTCCCAGGTCTACGGGCAAAGCTGAGGAGAAGCTACTGTCAACTCCTCTCTCTGCTATCAGCCCCGTGGCAGTCACAATGACACTGACATGCATACTCAAGCAAGCACATTACCACACGCACACAAATGCACGCACGCACACACACACACACACAAGGGAATTTATCAATCCCAAACAAAAGTCTGCTTTAGACTGGAGTCATTTTCCCAGAGGGCTGCAGCAGAAAGAAAAATTGTGCTTAATGGACATTATTGTAAAAGTGCTTTATGAAATCTGTCAAAAGGCTACCAGACCAGTAAATAGAGCAGGGTGAAGCTTACAAGAAGCCGACACCTTATTCAAATAAGATGCTGAACACATCTAAATCCTATCCAGTCGGTGAAAAGCAATGCATAAAAAGCACATTCTTGCCAAAATGATTTCAAGAAACAAAGAACAGGACCATTTATTTTTTTCTCCTCAGTTGCCTCAAAATGATGTAATTGACTATGTTTCTCAGTGTTAATAAGACAAAACAAAAAGATCCTTTACCAACTGTTTTAACTCCATATATCAGCTGTTTGTTTACTTCGTTGCTGTCATTTCACGGCTAACTGTCATGTTTGTCTCTCTTAAAAACAAAGAACAGTCAATGAAGAATCTAGACTGTGTTTATTATTATAACGTGGTTAACTACAAATTTGTGATGAGTCATGTCATAGACAAAAAAGTACGCTGTGAAATCTTCCTGTTCCTCAAATTTACATAAGATCTCTGATAACAAAAAAAAAAAACAGAGAATGGAGAGCCATTCCAAGAATGAGGCAACATGAAAAGACATGCAGACACTTTAGTTCTTTGTCCATTGTTCTCTCACCCTTTGCCAGCGTGTTTATCAGATGAGCAATGTGAACCACTCCCACTGGCTTAATTGGTGACCCATGTATCTCATACAGTAAACAAACACTCTGAAATAACTTATTACGCCCTGTGCCATGTTATTAATGTGTGTGTGTGCGCGCGTGTGTGTGTGTTAAAGGGAGGCTGAGTTGGAAGGAGAAAAGGTGGGTGTGCTGTAGCATGACAGAGAAAAACATTCTCACAAATTAAAATTACTACACTAAAATGGGCTTCGCTTAGCAGAAGGCAGCCAAAGAAATTAACAAGCATGTCAGAAAATTCAGCCAGGATCATCTATCTACATCATCAGAGGTTCCTAACTGAGAGAGTTTGTCATTAATATTGCTTAACATAAAGAGACTTTTAATATATGTATATATTTATATATAAAAAGAGTAATATCATAAGAGACACCACAAGCCTCCACACTTTAAGTCTTTAAGTAATGTTAGATATGTTACATGCTCCTTGGGGAAATTTGTCTTCTTCATTTGACCCATCCAATCTAATTAGAGGCAGCAGGCACTCACAGTGCAGCACCCAGTGGCCAGCTCCAGCTCCTTGGTCAAGGGCAACAGCAGGAGTATTCCCAATATCTAACACGGTGTGAGAGAAAAATGGCACACACAGTGAAAGCGAATGCAGAGAGGACAAGTAAAGTTTTTCCTCTCTCTTCTGTTCTGTCTTTATTTAACCTACTTCTCTATATCTAGGAGAAAATTGAAAACAATATCAACTTCATGCAAAGCGAGTTTAATATTGCCTTGGAGAGTTGGGGCATGTGACATTTAGCTCTGGTAACCTTTGCTTTCTGTGGCTTTACTCTCAAAGCTGCAGGCAAAGTTAAATCCCAGCAGTTTTGTTTACACGGCGTCCAGTTTTCCTGACATGCACAACAGGATGTGTGTGGGGGGGGGGAATCACTTGCAGGATGCATTTAATCAATAACAACCGCTGCAAGTTGTTTGTGTAAAAAGATGTGCAACACCAACATGTGTATGTTACATGTCCAAGAAAGGTTGCCCGTTTTGCTGTTGTACAGAAACTTAAATATATATATGAAGGGGCCAAAGTCTGTGAAACGTAGAGGAAGAAGACGCCTACATAAACAAGTGGGTTCTGACACTTGTACTAGACTTAGAACAATGAGGATTACTTCTCAACACCCACCAACACTGGCATGTTCTGGCCTATCTGACAAGCTGTCATCTTCTACATTGTTCACTCTGTGCAATTGCACAGTGACAAATGGTATGAACAAAACTGTGTAGGAGAATAGCACAGATTTAAGAGAAAAAAATGTCAAACTACAGTACATAATCTCTGCTACTGGCAATCATTTAAACAGCTAAGCTAGAGCCATGTGCACTGAATCTACCTACACATCAAATATCGAGCTGAACGCCACATCTGCACTGTCAGATATCTTCAATGGTAATCCTTCGCCATTCATATCAACTGTACAATGCTAATGCTAATACTGAAAAACAGTGCCAACAGCTACTGCCCTTCTTTAAACAATAAGTTGGCTGTCTTTCATGCGACAGTGTCAGTTTTATTTGGCTCTCAACAACACATTATACAAACTGAAAATTAATGCAACCTTCAAGCTGTTGAACCATCACCAAGTCACAGCTGGGAGCCACTTGGAAGGCTTTTATAGTTGCTTTAAAATGGGGGATATATTCAGAGCACTAGGGGGAATTACAGCTGAGTGTGTGTGTGTGTGTGTGTGTGTGTGTGTGTGTGTGTGTGTGTGTGTGTGTGTGTGTGTGTGTGTGTGCATTACTCATTTAGTGGGGACATAAATCCGTTTATATAGTCACAGTTGAAGGGCTTTCCTTTTTTCTTTTTAAATAAACAAGAAATATGACAATTAAATTAATTAAATAAAATTTTATTTTGTCCAGTCTAATGATGGCCTCCTTCACTTTCATTGACATTTCTTTGGAGAATTCAGTTCAACGCTTGGATCCAACTTCAGATCTTCTATCTGCTTAACTTGTCATGAAATAATGAGGGAACATGCTTCACCTGGACCTCATGACTGCTTAATTGTCCAATTAACTTTTCAGCCCTTGAAACTGTGGGACTGTGTATAAAAATCACTCATTCCTCAACAGTTAATTCAATACTTACATTAAACCCTTCAAGTTAAATGCACTCCAATCACATCTTGATGGTCTAGAGACAAAATCACCAAATATTACCAGAACTTTGTGCTGTCCAAATACTTTAGGACCTCACTGCACCTGTACCTTGTTTGTGTGATGAAAAGCATGTGTGCTAGAAATGTTACAGCTGCAATAAAGAGGTGAAACTGGAGCCTTCTGATGTGTGACCTGTGGCTTTTTTTGCATTCAAAATGTTGACTTGCTTTGAGCCCAATACCTTCCCTGTGTTTTCTTGGTATGGATGTGTGTGTATTTTCTTCTACGTTGCTTATCTGTACCTAAAGCATAAAGTTTAGGGTACGCATCCCGATGAATGTGTCCTCGCAAACACAAAGAAACCAACAAGTGCGGAGTGTGTGCACTGCACATCTGTTTGCACATAATGTTTGAACATGAGAGAGCGTGTGAGTCTATGCATGTGTGTGCACCATCATTAGAGGAAGGTCAGTGTGACACCCTGTATGCTTTATAAATAATGTAAAACAGCACAGGAATTAGACTTTGTAATTATAACTCTTCACAGCACTATGGCTGCTCTTTGCATGTATACATGTGTGCATTATGAGCATCTGTGTCTTTGTGTGTGTGTTTGTCTAATCTCTAATTAGCTCCAAGAGAATACACTGCCTACTAAAGTGTTGCATTACTTATTGCTGGGGATGAGGGAAGTGGTGGAGGGCTAAAAATGCCTCGGTTCATTATCATTTGTCTCGTGTAGTTTATGTGGCTGTTTTAAAGAAATTCACAAAAGGAATACGTGAGAGAAAGAAAATGGGGAGAAAAGAAAGACAACATTTAGAAATATGCAAGCTCACAGGCTTATACTCTATTTGTATGAATGAGCATGAGTGAATGGCTCATGTTTATAAAGTGAGCCTGGCAGTGAGTGTATGTGAGTGTTGCACTTGTAATCATATTCATCCCTGTCAGGTCAGCCACAGTTTACACTGCCACTTTCAATCTAGCGGCTGTGACTTCGCTTTAAACAGCACACACATGGTATTTGGCTGCTATTCTAATGACATTTAACGCTGACCGATAGGGACTGCATGTCACTCTAATTAGAAGCGTTCCCCTGTATGGCTAACTGTTAGACTAACATCGACTCCTCCCTGCAAATTTGGGGATGAATTATTGAAAAGGGCAAAGCTGAGCACCTTGATGAGGATGGCACATTTGGCTGGCTGAACGGTCAAACTGACACAGCTCAGAGAAAGAGAATAAAGGCCATCACTATCACACTAGTTCAGAGTGCAGCTTTGTGTGGAACCTGGACCTTATCATAGAAACTACTGGCAATCCATCCCAAAGATGACCTAAAAGCCAGAAGTTACCAAAGTTCAAATTAACATCAAATTTTGAACAGCTGCCTTCGTGGTCGTATTTATCAGAAACCAGCATTATGGCTCAGCCACACTAGAGTAAAAACAGGATGGCAACTCCCTCGTGATTAGGAATAACTGGTGTTTGCACAGTAATTACAATTAATTTATGTCCACATTCAGCAACAGACTGCTGGCATTTGGGGTGAACAAGTGGTTGTCCAGAGGTTGACTCACAAGACAACTGCATGGCTCACCTGGTCGGACTAAATCTGTCTTCAAACAGTCGCAGTTTGAGAACTGACTGTAATCACCTTCAGACAGACTGACGAAGATTTGCAAATAATCACAGTCTAGTTTATAAATGCAGACACTGTCCTAAACATTCAGTCAGTGTGTGCACCACAATTCATTTATGACGCATCTCTTTTCAATAACGGACTTTGCTGAACTGGTTGTCAACTGGTTGTATGAGTTTCTGGCTGAAGTTACTGCGAAGTCCCGTTTAATGAGAATTTCTATGCATACAGATGCAATACATTTGCAATTTCCACAAAGTTACCGTAATCGCTGTATGATCAGAAACAGTTCTCATATAACTGCCAACTTGACTGGATAGCGGACATATTACTAGTCATATTATTGTTTTATCGTAGTCTTGATAATTGGTCACAGTAACTTTGGTCATGCCACAGTTTCCAACCTCTGTTTTCCCTACTGTGACTAGGGCAGAGCAATTTGGCCAAAAATATTTATCACGATATATATTTGAAAATTTGCAAATACTTTACAACTCCACAACTTTATTAGTGCAAAAAAACCCATCAATATATTTTCACTTAAACAAGCAGCTGTTTTTTATGTGCATTAAAGCTATATAAAAATTTAACAGTGCAAATGCAAATTCCTTGCTGACAGTTTAACCAAAAGGCATTTCCAGTGGAAATTGGCCGACAGGTCCTCATCATAACCATGTATAATATCCACAAAACTTAAAAAGAGGTTATACACACACACACAATACCGTAATATTATGTTGAAGCACAGTACATATCACTCCGCGAGGCTCCTGACTACAGTAGCCGTAATGCTGCGACAATCCATCAAGCGGAGGGGCTTCGTAGCTTAGCAAAGTCGTACTAAAACATTTTTTGACAGATTTTCAAGCGCCGTGTACGACATAAAATGGGTTCGAGGTCAGTAAGCACGACCAGAATTCATACATAAGACACACGGGATTATACGATTTTTCAGAAAATCAAAGGATTGATTTTAAGTGTGCCTTATTTTCTGAAAAACATGGTAATAACGACGGCCCGCTTGCATGCTCTACCAAAAATAGTGCTTTGGTGTGTATCTGACGGATGAAAGCCAAACCAGTTCCACACCACTGAAGTTCATTTTTTCAAACCAGTTCTGGTTCATCTATTTCATTCAACGATCCGCTTTCGCCCTTCTCATTCTCCGTTGCCGCCATGCTTTTTCCGCCATGTGCGAATGAAAACAAAGGCACTGCGCATGCGCGTTTTACCCATATTCTATCGCGATATTTCACTTTCTTATCATTGCCCAACATTATACTGGTATTACCGTGAACGGTATGATATGGCCCAGTCCTAACTGTGACTGTAGCATTAGGTATTAAAATGTTTTGAATGCAAAGGGTGTAGCTTCAGTGCACCTAGCAGCAAGAGCTTAATGGCCCTCATTTACTAATATGTGTGTAGAAATCTTCTTATCCTGTGCAAATAACAAGTGTGTACACAAAATTACCGCCGAATTTATGAAAGGTGCACACTTGTGTATTTGGTTCTTACCACTATTTGCACATTAATATATCAGAACCAATAGCTTTGTCTTTTTTCCATACAATCTGTGTACCATCTAGATATTGCCACGACCTAATTCCTCTAAACTTGTTTGCTTCCTGGTGAAGCAAAGGCAATGTTGTGAGACAAAAATCTACACCTCGCAGGAAAGAAAGCTTGAGTGTGTGTGTGAGAGAGAGAAAGAGTGTTGAGTGTTGCGTGTGTATGTGACTTTGTCACAAAATGTACTTAAAATTGAGGGTGGCACTCCACAAAAATGCACCCCCCCCCCCCCCCCCCAGGAGCCAGAGGCAGACAGAGATGGATGCAGGAGAACTGGGCCATCCACAAACCCCAAGAGTACCGAAGACCTAAGGCCACACATCTCGGTGATATCTGTGCTCCCATCCTAGTAAGAGAAGGAGCCACGGCCAAGGGGTGGAAGTCCCAGAGGACCAGAGTCGACTGGTGCGAGCAGAGATCAGGCTCCCAGGGCTCCAGGTGCCCAAGAACCGCCCAGAACCCGGTAGAGCAGTTTATTAGTCAGTGTAAATGTTTTTTTGAGGACACTGTAAAAAGAACCAATACATGTGCAAGTACCAGCCTGTTTTTAAATTCAAATTCAAATTCAAATTTTATTTGTCACGTACACAGTCATACACAGTACGATATGTAGTGAAATGCTTGGACAACTGCTCGTGACCTAAAGAAAACAAAAAGGAAAAGGCTATGAATAAGATAGGAAATAAATATGAAAAATTAAAAAGGGTAAATTTAACTAGGAAGGAATAAAATATAAATTAAGGTTAAAAATGAAATAACTGTACAACACAAATTAGAATGAAGGGTAAATTTAACTGGGAAGAATAAGATAAAGATAAATATATAAATTAAAGTTGAAAATAAAATAACTGTACAACAAAATACACAATATAGAACTATATAAGAATGTATGAAGAAATCTAAATATAAATAAATATATACACAATAACAGCAGCTGTACAAGTATTAACCGGAAATGAAGAATATAGTGACCAGTGTTGTGCAAAACCAAAGTCCAGAAAGTCCAGTGTGTGTGTAAGAACCATATGTGTGGGTCAGTACTGTGTGGTGGTGTGATTGAGAGACCGTATCGCCTGCGGGAAGAAGCTCCTCCTCAGTCTCTCTGTGTTGGTCTTCAGGGAGCGGAATCGCTTTCCTGACCTCAACAGAGAGAACAGTCTGTTGTTGGGATGGCTGAGGTCCTTCACGATCTTCCTGGCCTTGGTCCAGCACCGCCTGCTGTAGATTGAGTGCAGGTCAGGGAGCTCGGAGCGGATGGTGCGCTCAGCTGACCGCACAACCCTCTGTAGAGCTCGTCTGTCCTGCATGGTGCTGTTCCCGAACCAGGTTAAGATGTTTCCCGCCAGGATGCTCTCTATGGTGCACGAGTAAAAGTTCCTGAGCACCTTGGAGGGCAGTTGGAAGTCTCTCAAGCGTCTGAGGTGGTAGAGACGCTGTCGGGCCTTTTTCACCACGGTGTTGATGTGACAGGACCATGACAGGTCCTGCGTGATGTGAACTCCGAGGTATTTGAAGCTGTCCACTCTCTCCACTGGGCACTCGTTGATGACGGGGGTCTGGTAGTTCCTCTCCTGCTTAGTGCTGAAGTCCACTATCAGCTCCTTTGTCTTACTGACGTTTAGAAGGAGGTTGTTCCTCTGGCACCAGTTCTCCAGATTCCTAATCTCCTTCAGGTAGGCCGTCTCGTTGTTATCAGAGATCAGGCCCACCACGACGGTGTCGTCAGCAAACTTGATGATGGTGGTGGAGCTGGTAGTGGCCACACAGTCATATGTGTACAAAGAGTACAGCAGGGGGCTCAGAACACACCCCTGGGGGGCTCCAGTGCTGAGAGTGGTGGAGGCTGAGACATGTCCGCCCATCCTTACTGCCTGTGGTCTGCCAGTTAGGAAGTTGGAGATCCACTGACACATAGATGAGCTGAGTCCCAGATGCTCCAGCTTGGTGGTGAGTGTGGAGGGAATTATGGTATTAAATGCAGAGCTGTAGTCTATGAAGAGCATTTTAACATAATTCCCCCTTCTAGTGTCCAAGTGAGTGAGTGATGTGTGGAGGAGATGAGAGATGGCATCGTCTGTGGAACGATTTGGACGGTAAGCGAACTGTAGTGGGTCCAGTGTGTCTGGTAGTGAAGAAATGATGAAGTCTCTGACCAGGCATTCAAAGCACTTCATCACTACTGAGGTGAGGGCTACAGGGCGATAGTCATTGAGAGAAGCAGGGTGGGGTTTCTTCGGGACAGGAACAATGATGGACTCTTTGAAGCATGTGGGGATCACCGACTGAGATAAAGAGATGTTGAATATCTCAGTGAACACAGGAGCTAGCTGGTATGCGCAGTCTCTTAGGATACGACCTGGGATGCCGTCTGGTCCTGCTGCTTTCCTGGTGTTCACTCTCTTGAAGGCTCTCCTTACTTCATGCTCGGAGATGACGAGCACGTTTCCGGTGCTGGCAGTATCTTCCTGTCTGCAGCCGTTAGCGCCGCTAACACTAGCATTGTTGGAGACCTTAGCTGCAGCCTCGAAGCGAGCATAGAAAGTGTTCAGCTCGTCTGCCAGAGTCACGGCCGCGTTCGTCATACCGGTTGTTGGTGCTTTATAGTCCGTTATTGTCCTTAGTCCCCGCCACAGGCTCCTAGAGTCACTCTGTTGGAGTTGTGACTCTAGTTTCCTCCCGTAGCGCTGCTTCGTCTCTTTCACCGCCCTCCGCACGTTATATGACGCGGCTTTGTACGGGTCCATGTCCCCCGTCATGAGTCCCGTGTTGTAGGCAGCGGTGCGGGATCTCAGAGCGTCGCGGATGGTTTTATCCACCCACGGCTTCTGGTTGGGAAACGTTGTGATAGTCTTTGTCTCCACGGTATCATCCGCTAGTTTCCCGATGAATCCCACAACCGCTTCCGTAAACACGTTGACGTCATCGTCGGAGCTGTTTCTGAACATGCCCCAGTCTGCGTCATCGAGTGCGTCCTGTAACGCGGCCACCGATTGATCCGTCCGGCGCGCGACCTTCCTCTGAACCGGAACTTCCTGTTTCAGCCTTTGTTTGTATTTTGGCATGAGGAAGATGGCGGCGTGATCAGATTTGCCAAACGGGGGGCGGGATTGTGCCTTGTAGCCGTCCTTGACCGTAGTGTAGCAGTGGTCCAGTGTCCTTTCACCTCTGGTGGGGCAGGTGATGTGTTGATAAAAGTTCGGCGCTGCGCGTTTGAGGTTGGCGCTATTAAAGTCCCCCGTCACAATAAGCGCAGCGTCCCGGTGTTGTGTCTGGTGCTGTGTGAGTGCCTCATGCAGCTCGCATAAGGCGGTGACCGTGTCCGCTTGTGGTGGAATATAAACGGCACTTACAATGACCGATGTAAATTCCCGAGGTAGATAAAAAGGACGACACATGATGGACAGTAGTTCCAGATTTGGTGTGCAGGAGCGTGTGAGAGGAACAACGTTCGCACTGTTGCACCAGTTGTTGTTCACCATTAAACACACGCCGCCTCCCCTTGACTTCCCCGAGTCCCGTGTCCTGTCCATGCGGTGAACCGAGAAGAACTCGGCCGGCTGGATGGCGTGGTCCGGCACCGCTGGGTTCAGCCATGTCTCGGTGAAGCAGAGGAGATTGCAGTCCCGAATGTCTCTCTGGAACTTTATCCTGGCCCTGAGGTCGTCAAGCTTGTTCTCCAGTGACTGGACGTTGGCGAGCAGGATGCTAGGCAGAGGTGTGCGGTGTGCACGAGCTCTCAGCCTGTTCCTGACGCCGGCTCGCTTCCCTCTAGGCCGCCGCCGCTT
The DNA here is from genome assembly GCF_964374335.1 of Astatotilapia calliptera. Taxonomy (NCBI): domain Eukaryota; kingdom Metazoa; phylum Chordata; class Actinopteri; order Cichliformes; family Cichlidae; genus Astatotilapia; species Astatotilapia calliptera. The sequence continues at coordinate 27,742,611 of NC_137433.1, forward strand.
CCCTTTGTTCTCCCTCGAGATCTCACTCGGCCAGCTCGGATCCGGAGTTAAAAACTTCGAATTGTGAGTACATTGTAAACCAATAGAAACAAGAGTGTCACTGTCATACCTAATGTACCCAATGGTGATGATTTTGCCGATTTAGAAACGCTGAAAACTAACTTAAAAACAAAGACAAAGAAAAAGTGGTCGGAGCAGTCGTGACGGCAGCCGACCTCACCGGCGCCATCTCAGTGTTTTAAAATGTATAAAACCATAATATGTAAGTGAACTGCAATAAGCGATATGGTGTGTTTTTGCTGGATGTCACTTGAATTCTTAAAGGCTGCAGAAAAAAGATCAGACTACCTCAAAGTGTCCGGTGAGGTGTTGATAATCAATTGTACATTCAGACATAATCGAATAAATGTATTTCTTTGTTTTCAGTAGCAGACACAGGGAAACAAAACAAATTCATTGATATGCCTTCAGCTACCGTGGGGACATTTACTTAAATGACTAAACTGAGATGACTGAAGATTGAAATCTAATTTGTTGCTTTGCTACATTCCAAAAGCTTTCTTACCGATCGCTTTGATGGCTGAATCCAAATTTTGCTACAGAGCAACCCAAATAACTAAAAGATTCAGTGCAGTTGTAGATCCTGAATATGTGTATAAACCTCTTTCATGTGTGAGCGTGAGAGAAATAAAGAGTGTGTTAGCCGTTCCCAAGTGATGATTGACGCCGCTGATGACAGAACGGTGGCATCGGATTCTTTTCCGTCTTGCTCCCAAGGCTCCTGACCCACCTAATTGGTTTTCATTGTTTAAAAGACCAAACCATGAAAGGCACCACTGTCAATCTGACGGCTTTCACTTTCAGATTAGGCTCTCTCTATTATTTATAACTGACAAGAAACTTTCTGATATACTCTCTCAAATATACAGACAACAATCCCAACTTGTCTACATACAGACCACATTTTGGTGATCACATATGCGCACTTATGCTTTCTCTGCGAGCGTGCGCGCACACAGAGTGTAAGTACATTCAGAGACAGCCAGCACACCCTGACACAGCAAAGAGAATATATGACCAAAGGGACTTTTTCAGTGTGTCTGTGTGTGATTGTTTGTGGATGTGGTATGTTTGAGAGAGGAAAATGAAGATGGACAGTGTGTGTTTGCATATGTATGTATTTCAGAAGGAGACAGACTGATTTTGTGAGTGTGTGTATGTGTGTCTGTGTGTGTTCAAAGCCTTCATATTTTGCCTCTGTACAGACTCTGCAGAACTGCTTGACAGTGCAGAACTACCGACACTTATACAAGTTCTGTGAGAGTTTTTGCTCCAGACAATACAGAAAAGGCTCATTCTAATGATCAAAGCACTAGAATAACCCAAGGAAATGTCACTACATAATCCTGGACATTAAAAATAACCTCATAAATTCTTGTTTAACTTTGCTGAGCACAAAAATAAACACCACGCACAATGGACTCGGAGGCTTAAATGTTAAATTCCAATCAGAGAAATATTTGACATAAAATAAATGTCTCTTCCCTCAAAATGACTTTCCCATCGCCACAAATAGGCTAAACTTCAACAACTCCTCTGACAGCTACACAAACATCCTCCCGTTCAGCCTGTTCCACATCAGCACGTTAGCTAACGGCTGAAAAAATAGTCAAAACCACTACAAACAACATTTTCCTTCCTGCTATGCATCTAATCTGCACCTATCTCCACATCAGGGATACAAATTTAGCACAGATTGAGTCGTACTTTGACAGGAGGCTAGATGCTGTGAAGCTATCTTTCTAGGTTGGTGGAACCCCAGTATGCAGTCTGATAACATCAGATACATCTCAAACCAGGAGAAGGTCCGACTCCACCTACTTCCACCTACACATGTTCAAGGTATTCACTACACAAACACATACACACACCTCTTTTATCCCAAGCTCTGTTCCCTCTTTAAGATGCCAATCAAACATTGATAAGCACTTGCTTTTAGACTTACAGTGACAGCATCCTTCTCTACCTGCCTGTCTATTGTCCTTTCTTCTTTACACAGTTCTGACAATATGAGTTTTGTCAATATTGCATAGCAGCCTCTCTTTCATTCTCCCTCTTTTTTCCTACTGTGATAGTGATCCTAGCGATAAAGCTTGCCTCTATTATTAGCAGAGTAATAGAGGGCTGTGGTTGTGAGGATCTGACAAGGAGATGATAACAGAAGTGCTTACTCCTCTGTTCTCCCCATTCTCCTCCTATATCATTTAGAAAATAGTTGCAGTGCCGCAGCAGATCATGGCTGGCTAATGGCCTTAGAACGTAACTGCTGCCACAGTAAGACACACTTACCATTACTCAATTTGTACAGACATTAAAAAGAACATCATTAAATGTAAGAATGTATCTGTTATTTCACTACTCAAACATGCTCCAATAAATATTTGTGACCAGGCACAAGGACCAGAAGCCAAATTAAGAGGTGTAATTAAGAAAGAGTGAGACTTGAGCTGTGCAGGCCTGGGGCTGCTTTCAGGATTGAGCTTCCTATTACGAACTCGCAGCTGCTTTGTCTGAATGTGCATACCTCCTGGTTTTGGCAGCTCTCAACCAAAACATGCATCTTTTTCTTTTGAAATTGCCAGTGGGTGCATTTCCAGACATACTTATCTTCTGTTGCAAATTATTTTCTTTGGAGAAGCTCCAGATCTGACACCTGGCGACATCAAGGAGTTAAAATTAGGTCTACAACATTAGGCTTTAGGGGAGTGTGCTCATTCAGTCCCGAAATACAGATCACATTTTGTCTGCCCAGCAATGTAACATCCATGGAATAAAGTAAAGACCCTAGTTGAAGAAGGAAACCACTTTATTTGTAGTTGGGTCTAATTTCAATAACAATATGCAAATGTAGACAAGTAAAATACTGAAATCTGAGAAAACAAAGCCAACACCGCATCACAGTAAAAGAGGGAAGGAAACAAAAGCAGTCATTGTTAGAACAGCAAAAGTAACCATCACCAGTCAAAGTTATGGTCACTTTTAACAAACAGACTGGGTAAAACTGTTATAAATGAGTTCATCTTAGTGTATCTGAGGGTTTCTTTACAACTTGTAACATGTCACGCCTTTTGCTGTCAAGTATTTTCAATTTTATTGCTCTTATTTTATTCACTAACCTTTAGTGTAATTAATTTGTATATTTTAATCAATTTTTTGTCTTTTTTCATTAATTTAACAAAGGGTTTCTTTGAAGCTTTTTCTTAACTGCTCATTTTTTTAACACTGTGTGTAATTACCAGTTCGTTCAATCGTCTGTGAAGTACTCTGAAATACACTATCCTTCATAAACGATCTTATACAGCACAAAGCCTGATTGATGTTCACTTAGTCCGTACAATGCTGTTATTACCAGCATGAATTTTTTGTATGGCATCCAACAACAACAGAAGACAACACAACATAATGTAGTAGTGTGGCAGTGAAGAAAACGAATGAACAGACATGAATTAAGATTTCAGCAGACACGACGTAAAATGGACCACATCCCAGTTTGAAAATATGTGTGAAAAAGTCCTGTTAAGAACGTGTGTGAAGTTTCTCTATCTGTTAAGCTCAGAAAAAGAACTATAAACCACGAACTTATTTCCACAGGCTAATGATTATTACACTGCAAGTATTCCTGAGCCTGTTCTGAGAGAAAGGTCAATAAGAGGTGCTTTTTGTATGAGTTTGGCTCTGACAGCATCACTGAAGACAACCAAGACCTGCATAGATTTCTAGGGGGTATTTATTTGAGCGCTGTGGGTGACTATGGAAAGCGTTCAGAATAAAAAAGGAATAGTTCTCCAAGAGACCACCTGCTGTGTGTCTCTACACTATGAGTTTTCTGCTATGCATCTGTTACTTACATACACACAATTTAGGCTCGGTTTGAACACATTCACCTCAAATGGTGTGCTTCTCTGTGTGTTTGTGTGTCTGCATCGAGTCTAGCGCTCTCAAGTGTGTGTTCCACCAAGTCTAAGAAGGTGACATATCGGCGGAGCTTCCTGTATCTATAATTCATAGTGCAGCCTCTAAACAAAGAACTGAGTGCTCGACTCCCATCAGATATGCTACAGGGGAACTGACACGGTTGCAAAAGCTGCAAACAAAATATAGCTGGATAGCTAGGACCTGGAGCTAATAAGAGGTATTACAGACTGTGATAACAGAAAAGAGTACACAGACTGACAAGCAGGCTGACAGCCACATGTGGAATAAGGAATACTATTTTCTTTCTGTCTCTTTTTCTCGCTGCCTTGATGGATTTTCTCTGACCCACATTATCAGGAAACAGACAGGCAGACGTGTAAACAAGTTCAAATATGACTCAGTGTGCTGTCTACACTGAAACAAAGGCTCTTTCAACGCACTGCAATATTTCCTTTGTTGTGATAGACACCTGTAATCACCCCGTGCTCACAATGAGGACAATCATGCAATATTTAGAAACTCAAACTCCAATCATTCTCCGAGGGAAGATGCAACATTTATACCTGTTGTGTGCTGAGGTTTGTCTTCATGCTACACAGGTAGAGGTTTGTCGCATTAGTCAAGCAAACCACAACCCTGCCGAAGGAAACATTGTGCACCTTTTTCTTTAAAACACGGGGTGGGGCGGGCACAGATCATTTCAAATAAGAGAACAGCCAGAGTGCAAATATTGAACATAGCACAAAGGTGAATAACTGTAGAGCTGAGAAGATTAAAAGCTTATTTGTGTAAGAAAAATTAATAATCTGCAATTCTTTTTAAATCAACTGAAATGTTTAAGTAATCTTTCATCTGTTTTATATAATTAGCCAGTGAATACATGTGGATTTTACAGAGTTAATATAGATGTTCCCTCTGACCACACTGACAGAGGTATATGCAAACACTTCTAGTCTCAAAATGTGTTCATGGTGTTCTGCTTGTTGGTACTCGCAGTTGCGTGGAAAATGAACAGAGAGTTTAAGAATTTATCTTCTGCCTGCTGTTTGTAGCTGTGCATGTTTGTGAGTTTGGACATGTCTTCAACAAAAAACATGAACCCTTAAATTTATTATTTGCAGAAGTTCAGACAGACCTAAGTTAATCTTAAACAAAGACAATCAACAAATTAATATTCTGTGTTTAAATCTATAAACCTATTTCAAGTTCCGACATTTGCCTTTCCTAGAAAACAAAATTTACTGGTGCAAATAATGAACACTCTAGTCACACACTCTCTGAACACTAAGATGCAATGATGGCAGCATATAGCACCAACCTCACATCTGTTCCTGTGAGTCTGTGTCCTCTTAATTAAATAGCTCCATATTGTTAATAGCAGGTGACAAATGTGATTCTCTCAAACACAAATTGTCATGGGCTTCTGATAACAATGAGATGCTTGCTGCAATTATCGCACAGATGAAGGAGCCAGGCAGAAGGGAATATGTTCATTAAGACGGTACAAGGAAAAATAACCTGTTAGAAGAAGACAAAAAGAGGTGGAAAAAGAAGGATAGGTGATTGCAAAGTTGGTAAGATACATTTAGATTGGTGTAGACGAGACATCGGCAATGATGGAGTGGGAAAAAAGTGGCTTTTTCACCACTGATGGAAGAATCATTCCTCGTCTATTCAGATGTAACTGGCTCATCCTTCAGTACAGCCAAAAATAGCTTCCTCGCCAATTGCACATGGTACATTCCCCATCTCATTCATTCTGTTCAACACAATCAGAGGATGAAGGAAAGTAAAGGATGTTGGGATTATAATTCATATAAATATGTAAACATGTGCAACAGCATAAGACTAGTACAGGACTGTGATATGTTCACTACGGTGCAATAATGTTCCACAAGTGTAAGATTTTTTATAAAATTTGCTGTGATTACTTCTGGTTGTAGAAAACTGTCACATTTGCATGAAATGATTCATTTATTTCTTTAAAAAAATCTGTTTTTATTAGTTAAATTATCATGATAACTGATAATGATTTATTAAAAATAAATAAAGCAAAACAAGGTTTCGAATTTAAAAAAAAAAGTATTATTAATAAACTCCCAGAAAGGTCTGTACATCAACACTCCCCATCCCAGCCAAGAGTCTGGCTGATTTTGCCAAGAAGAAAAGGAAAAAACCCAAAAGAAAGCTGTGCCAAGCTTGTAGCAAAATTTCCACAAAGACCTGAGTCTGTCAGTGCTGCCAAAGGCGGTACAACCAAGTACTAAGTAAAGGGTCTGAATACTTCATATTTTATATACCCAAATATACTGTTCTGTAAGTTTTACTGTGAGAAAATTAATACAATATAGAGTGGTGTGTTTAAATTAATGTGAAATATATTAAATTAATTAAGGTGCATATTAAATATTACAAAATTGAAAGGGTCTGAAAAAGGGCCAAGTATACAGGTATTCACTGAGTGAACACAAGACTTGATGTATTGTGCATTCAGAGTTACTCCTGCATACTTTGGTTGTAACAAGAGGCTATTTTGGTTACCGTTTCCTTCCCACTAGCTTGAAGAAGTCTGGACATTCTCCTCTGACCTCTGACATCAACAAGGTATTTTCGCCCATAGAACTACTATTCACTGGATATTTTCTCTGTTTCAGAAATGCGTCTGTAAACCACTGAAGTGGTTGTACAGGAAAATCTCTGTAGATCAATAGCTTTTTAAACAGTCAGACCAGTTGGTTCGCCACCAACAATGTCAAGTAATTTAAATCACCTTTCTATGTGACTGGCTGATTAGATACATCCATTAAAGACCAGTTGAACAGGTGTACCTAACACCTTCGTAGCCAGTGAGTGTATATAAAGCACAACTTTAAAGTTTTGCAAGTTTGTCAGTACTCCTGATGATGCTTGATATTGGCACCAAAACCAGGGTTTGGGGCAGTTATATAACACTCTTTTTAAAACGACTGGGCCATCAGGACTTATAAACACTGACAAAGGCCAAACTGTAAACAAAGGCAAGAGTAGTTGGAGAAATGTAACTAATGTGCAAGTGGAAACAGATTTAACAGCAAAAAAGCAACAAGTACAGTATATCCTATTAGAATGGCACCTGTCTGGAAGTAGCCTGGTGCTTTCACATTGTTTGTTGACACCGCCCACGTTGCTTAGTTGGAGGGTGACACTGAAAGGACGCAAATCATATTAGGCACCTAAAAATTACTGAGTCCTGAACTGGAATGACTGGAGCTGGCAGCTTATCCGTGGGCAGAGGAAATGCTGCCTGTGTGGACCATTTATCCAGTGCTATTCAGCATCTGATTTTCAGATCAACCCTCGCAATGCTTTCAGCTCATTTAGGCTATGCCCACACCAATGAGATACAATTAAAATGCCTTAAACAGGTGAAGAAGATTTTTTGGAATACTGCCTAAATTATTTTTTTTAAGTTGAGGGCACAAGGGTAGTCTGATATGTTGTTTTTAAGCAGCTTAATTTTTAAGCAGTAAAATCTTCCCTAATTAAAAACTAAATAAATAAATCAGACTTTTTAGAAGTTTGATTGAAATCAGTCAAAGTTTGTCCAATTTTCAACATCACACTTGTCTAAGTTACTCACTGGATTGGGTTTGAGTTAAGAAGTCACAAATCTTGCTCAGTGCTGAAGGCGCTCATCTTCAGCACATATTTTGAGTTCAAACTCTCAGCAGAAGCATTTCAAAATAAAATTTCAAGTACTTCTAGTGAATTACTTTACCTCAAATGCATTCGACAGCTGAAACAGCAGTCGAAGAACAAGCCGTTTATTTCTCATAAACATTAGTATTGATCACATTTATGTATTTATCCAAAAATCTTCAATAAACCAACTTTATTTATGATGTAATGTTAACTTTAAATTAATGTTTACTAATGCAATGAATATTGGAAAAAAAGCTATAGAGTTATAAGAGGCATCTACCCTAAAGTTATTTTCCACAAACTCAAGTCAACTAAATGCTGGCACTGCATTGTGCATCATGTGGAGCTGAAGCAAGTCGTGTGTAACTTGAAGCCACTTTTGAATTTCTCATGAACAATTACTGAATGACTTTATTAAACCATTTAAATGTGTCTGGCAGCACTGCAGACATAAACAATGCTCTTCTGGTGCCTTCCTGACAAAGTAGAAGCTTAATGAGTGTTTGTTCACTGAGCTGCACTCATTGAGCTTATTGTTAATACCAGTAAAACTGCCAAGGAAGACAATTTTGGGAGAATCAGGTCAGGATATTTTTCCACAGCTGTCCTTTCTAACATGCAGAGCACCTGCAGGAAACACACTAATTACTTGTATAAACTTCTCATTAACACTTTGTTAGAAGCTCACATCATCAGCTTGTATCGAACAGCTGCAGTTCCTTGCGTTTTCACCCACATGCTGATCTAACACAGTCCGTTATTTCCTCAAATTCTTTTTTTAAACCCACAACACTCATGTTTAAGAGCATCTAAATCAGGAGGCTTGACGCTGCGAGCCAGGGAAAAATGGAGACACGATCAGCTCAAGCGCCAAGACAAACAAGCCAAGGAACACGAGCCGCTTGTGAGCCATAACAGGATCATTATGGTGGTGGCAGCTAGGTACCCTCGCCTGATATGCAGAAACAGGGAAGATGCCATGTCATGTACCAGTCTCTGCTGCCAAGCTCATACACTCTGTCTCCTTTCCAACAGGTCTGGGAAATAACGTTCCCACTGATGTGCAGCTACCACGGGAAAGCTGCAAAGACTATATATTGACTGCATGATGTGAACTAATTTAAGAGCTCTAAATTTTGGGCTCCTTTTGCATAAAACCCCCATGTTTGACAAGCCCCAAGTTGTACAAGCAAATTTAAAGTTTCCTCCATCAGACCCGATGCTCACCTCTGAATCTGCTTACTACAACATGATATCGAGACAGCACAGCTAAAAAAAAAATCTGTGTCAAACCTTAATCATCTAAATGTGTGTGGGGTGAGTTGAGGAAGAAGTGCAGCTAGCCAACATCTTATAGCACGGGCCTTAACTAAGGCTTGGTGTGCCAGATTTGAGCATGAGAGGCACTCAACCCCTTCAGCCAGGGCCTCCATTTTGAAACAGTAGGCATTTTAATGTATTAAGTTGGCACAAGGTTAGAGTGGAGGTCATGGGTAAATGAGCTGGGTCCGTTAAGGAGAGAGAGAGAGAGGCTCGCAGAGGACGAGTAACGGCTGCTATTCACCACTGCAGGCCTGCTTCTCTCTGCTATGTGGCAGCCCTAGACGATTACCAAGGCAGCCACCCTGTGCCCCTATGGTATGTAGACACTGTCGCTCTCATACACAAGGAAAGAGAAGGGGGAGTACTGAAATGTGCGTGTGAGAGAGAGACAGAAAAAGAGATATGGGGTGGGGTGGGTTGAGGGGCAGTTTACAGTACAGCTTGCAAGAGACAATAGCCGTGATCCTTCCAATACAGCAAAACATTCCATCTCGACCGAACAACACAAAGCCAGATATAAATATGGTGTCATCAACAAATACTGTAGCTATGAGAAGAGACAATGAAGTGTTCCCACTTCTTTCCTGTTCTATAGTTAATGCCAAAATACAAAATCTATTTATTGAACACGGCTAGTTGGAAACCTAAAAATGTAAGAATCAAAAGGAAGGAGAAAAACAGGTATTCAATGTCAGGTCAAGTGTAGTTTTCACTTAAAACCCCAATTTTGAAAACACGGAGATGTTTTGCAAAATGTAAAAAAACGAACAATAAAAAAAACCCAGAATGCAATGATTTGCAAATCTCATAAACTTTTGTCTTATTTACAATAGAACAAAAACAATAACAATAATCTGTCATTTTTAAAACTGATGGTCTGTCTACAAACTGTGCAACAATTTCAGAATAAAGCCCCTAAACATAAAATTGAAAATTCTTTGAATAACTTATCGTCTACAGTATAATATCATCAAAGTATTCAGAGAATCTGGAGAAATCTCTGCGCGCAAAAGACAAAGTTAAACAAAAATAGTGGATCCCCGTCACTTCTGGCTTGCACTGTATTAAAAATCAGGCATGATGGAAAACACTGCACGGACTTGATGATTTCTTAAAAAGATTCCAGAAATCACTAACTGTGTATACAGTTTGCTGTGCGATCCAAAAAATGCTGGTTAAAGTGCTATCAAGCAAAGTTATATAAGAACATGCTGCTGCCTTCTTTGGGCCAGAGCTCATTTTAAATGAACTGAGGAAAAGTGGAAAACTGTTCTGTGGTCAGATTAATCAAAATTTGAAATTATTTTTGGAAAACATCTCGTCCTCCGTGCTAAAAATTACAGCGAGACCATCTGGCTTGTTATCAGTGCTCAGTTCAAAAGGCTGCATCTCTGATCGTATGGGGGTGCATTAATGCCTATGGACCTAGCAGCTTGCACATTTGGAAAGGTGCCATCAGTGCTGAAAGGTATATACAGGTTTTAGAGAAACATATGCTCCCATCCAGACAACATCTCTTTCTTGGAAAGCCTTACATATTTCAGCAAGACAATGATAAACCAAATACTGCCGCTACTACATCACCATGGCTTTGCAGTAGAAGAGGTGGACCTGCAGTCCAGACCTGTCACCAACTAAAATTTCATGCATCATGAAATAAAAAATACAACAAAAAAGACTTGGACATCTTTCCTCTCCCAAAAGTCCAGAAACTGACTTCAGACGTTTACAGGCTGTTAAAAGAAAAGTGGAAGTGACACAATGGTAAATGTGGCCCTTTCCCAACGTTTTGAGACATGCTACTGCCGTCAAAAGTGAAATAACCTTGTTTGTTAAAATGTTCATTTCCTTAGTTTAGACATTTAATATGTTTTTAATGTTCTATTGTAAATAAAATATGAATTTATGAGGTTTGAAAATAAGCACTTTCTGTGATTATTTACCTTTTTACACAGCGTCCCAGCGTTTTTTTGTTTGTTTTCTTGATTGGGGTTATATTTCTTTGTTCTTTAATCACTACACGTCCATGCTACAGTAGCGTTTGGCCTCTTGGTGCAGATGACTATGAAATGAAAATGATTCAAAGCTTTTTAGAGAGCTGTAGGTACATATAGGCACAAAAGAGGTCATTTTAGCCTATTACTAAGTGGTTGCTAGGAAACATGATGACATCATGATCTCTGATATGTACCTTCAGCCACCTAAGATGTACTTGCAACACACAGACAGAGATGTCGTGTATTACAGTACAATACTTGTGTGTATTTAAAATGGCCATTTCTTGTACGGCTTCCTGTTTTTAGACACCATTTGAGATGCTTGATTCATTTTTGTTAAATCAGAAAACAGGTTTTATAGAAAATCGTGTTTATTTGTCCATCTCACAAATGCAACGGATCGCATATGCTTCTGATCAGTCAATACAGCTGTCTGCACAGCAGGAGCAACATTTGGTGTTCCACTGGTGCTTTACAGTTGCAGTCAAGAGCCTAATTGAATCCATATACATGTGTACTGTGTATACATCTATACCCATGGTGCAGGTGAAGCAAATAAATTCCACTCTGAACATATAAAGTAATTTCAAAAGTACTGCTTTATCTTCCAACAGTCAAATACCAGTGTATCATCAAAGAGGGTGGGTATTCAGTAAGAAACTGGTGACAATTTGTTGATATAGGCAGAGGGAGCAGTCTTTGCCCTATCATTGCAAGTCAGACGACAGCAGTGTCAGGCTGCAACCCACTCATTATAATCATTATTTCAAGGCAGGCAAAAAGCCTATAGCTCAGATCCTTTCATTGTGATTACATCTCGTCACAGTGTGATGCAAGCCGACAAAGACAGCTCGGAAAACAAAAGAACACAGCGACAAATACAATAGAAACCAGAAGAATAAACATCCAAACCTGTTCCTGATGCGACGATATGTCTACATTACTATCAATATCTGGCATTTGAATAAAGCAAAAACAGCCTTTTCATTCTGTATGCCTATCAGATAACTTTCACTGGAATGAATGGATGTGATTTGGCTCTATGCTTCTGCAATCAGTGCGTCTTGTTTAAACTCAAATAGTTCAGCCAAGTAGCAGAGCATCTTCTCAAAAATAAATGCCAAAAAAAATGAAACGATGAACAGAAAAAACACACACGCACATCTGAAAATGGCACTCTTAAGCATTTCCACCAGCTTCTACAAAATGGCCAACAGATTAACAGGGGATTAATGATTACTTCACAAACTGGGTGTAAAACAAAACAGGCTGAATAACCAAAGAGAAATAAAAGCTGATCACAGGAGTGGGAGATGTGAGAATAAAAGGGCGACGTTAAATCAATGAGATTTAAGTGGAAGTTGCAGTTGGATTTGCAGGGTTGACGGTTCGCCTATCTGGGTGTCAAGCATGTACCGTGGGTGTGCTAAACAACATCCAAACATACCCAAATCCCCCAGGCGCCTTTTAAGAGGCGAAAGAATTTGGGAAGGGGATTGGCTGAGGAAAACAGGAGTGGAGGTTGGGGAGAGAGCGGGGTGGACAGGAGAGATATAGAGAGTGTGTAATGGGGAGATCGAATCAATGGGTACCCCCGGAGCAAATAGGAGCCATGACATCATCGTATGGCAAGCAGCAAGGAGTGGGGTGGCGAGAAGTTGGGGGGAGAAAGAGAGAGAGAGAGCGAGAGAGCGAAGGCAGAGACGAGAGGACCCACAGTCACCCATTCTGCATCTCGGGGCCCATCCACTAGAATGGATAAGAGCTGAACAATGCACTCTGAATGAATGGGATCCCAAATCCCAGAGGAGAAAAACAAATCACCAGTGGGAAAGTGGAAGGGCGAGGGAGAGATGGAGAACGAGACAGAGAGAGATGGAGAGAGAAAGGGAGACCCTTAAAAAGATGTGCACACAAAGCAACAAAGCATCTTGGGACATGTAGAGCAAGGCAAGTAGAGACTGAGACAAAGCTGCTTTTGTCCTTCCCGGCTGGTGGGTGGCTTGGTGTGAAGGATTTGAACGTGGTACCATTTACATCAAAGCTCTCAAATATATTGATTGGGCCATGTAATCCCTCAAATGGAAAAATGAAAAGGTTGGATCTACACCGGATGAGTTGTTTTTTGGGTCTACATGACGACAGCATGTGGGAGGCAAGAATGAGGCCTTACGTAACTTGTCAGGAGGACTTTGAATTGCGTTCAAAGTTTGCCCGGCATCTTCGTGATGCCGGTTTGACAGAGACACGTGAGCCAACCAGGGATGTTCAGGGAGGCTCTGATCACAGCACCTCCTCGCAGAAGTCAAAAAGGGATGTTTAATTGCGTGCCTCATCACACAGTGTTAATAAATAAAGTCACAGCCTTCACCGAGAGGGCTCAAAACGTGCGCCGAGTGTGTATTGTTGTGTGCTTTCGAGCACAGAGCTTTCATTCCTCCGTCATTACAGCACCGGTGCTATATGCCAAAACAGAGAAAATAAATTAGAATCACACAACAAAAAAACTCTTTCATGTTGGATGCCTTGATAAGAAAAACAAGCAGGTTTCCACAAACTACATTTAGTTGTCTTATAGTTTGGAGCTAGCTAGGGACAACTTGACACACAAAAAAAAATAATAATACAAATTTATGAGATTCACTCATAAAAAAATCACAAATAAAAGATAGGAGAGAAAAAAAAAGTAGGTCGTGAAATTTATTTGGGGATCGATAAAAAGGAAAAGTGCTGAAAGCGTGGACTGGAGTAAAACTATGCAAATTTGGAAGAATCAGACAGAATAAGACCCAGAAATGTGAAGCAGGAATCAGAAATATGCTCTTTCTGAAAAGAAGCACTTGCCTAGGAATGAGCACAATTAACAGCAAGCTTATTTGATGCTTAGAAACACTCTGCCTACGAGAAAGAAGCCGCTCTTCCGAGTCCAAATTTTATTGAGAGCTGTTTAAACTACCACAGCATCATCCACCATCCTTCAGGAACAGTGACGCAAAACAAGCTCAATTGTTCCCTTTCCAGACGCTACAACAAGTGGACTGTTGACTGTTTTACTTTGGTTACAGTTTTGTGTTATACTATAGTGATCTGTTTGTACTCTGTGACATTTAAGAAGCAGGTGAGTACAGTTAAAATGACAGATGCATTTAAACATGATTTATATAGCAAAAAGCTGAGATTGTGAGGTCTAAAGCGAGCCCAGACATTGAAAACAGGACCAGAGGAGACACTTGTTAATAAAAATGTAATCTGTTAGTGGACTGAAATTACCAGGAGTGAAATACTGTATCTCTATGAGATCAGAGGTGCTGACCCTAATCTCTAACCTCTGAACTTCTTTTAATTAAGAAAGTATTTTCTCTACACTTACTCTAGCTACATTTTTCAATCAATTAATTGATTAGTCTACAAACTGTCAGAAACTGTGATAAATCCTTGTTTTCTGAAGCCCACAGTAAAATTATCAAATTGCTCCTTTTATCAAACTAAACATCTGTTAAAGTTAAACGATAAAAAACAGCAAACATTTACATTTGAGAAGCCAGATATAGCAAATATTTGCCATTTTCAATTTATAATTACAAATTACAAAACCCCCCAAAACAAATTCCTATTATCTCAGGTGACAGACACTTAGAGAAGATCCTCCTCTAGTTTGAGCTTCTCCTCTTCTCTCCTTCATGTGTATATATTCCCTCTTATTTATAATGGGGAGGACATCGCTAGGTTTGTTAAAACTGTTTGAGTTTAAAGAAACATTTTATTTTTATCGTTAAAAGTTTTTTAGAGTGAGGAGGCTCTAAGGCCAGCAGGGTGTTGTATCAACCAGTCACTTGAGCCCCATAGTGAAATGAAAAACAACAAGACTGAATGAAACAAGTACTTGGGCGGCGTCCAGTGGAAACTCCAGCTCTAGGGGAAAAGCTATTCCCGCTTACAAGTTTTTGATTGAATAGGCCATAGGAAGAACATAAGAAAAATCTGTTGGGAAAAGTCTGGGATTTGTCTCAAAGCTGCATTTAGTACATTTTTTCCCCTTTGAGGCTTAAAAACTCAGAAGAGCTTTGCTTTATCAATTCTCATCAAGTCTGTCTGAAGCTATCAAGCAAAGATATCCTTTGAAGTCAGAGCCAGCATGTAGAGGGTACATTAGCTCACTAGCTCTTACCCTGTGCTTTTGCAGCCTAGCATGTGCACAATAAATATTAAAATCGACAGCAGGGCAGTGGCTCATCCTAACGCCAAAAGATAGAGACAGACACCAAGAGCGGTAAAAGATTTTAATTTTAAGACATCAGAATTTCCGTTTTATGAATCTATGTTTAGAAAACAAAGTTAAGCATCCAAAGGTTTTTTAAATGAATCAGTCTATCTTAAGGTGGTCGCAAGTAGCACCGCTAAAAGGGGTCAAAAGGCTGATTTGTAATATTGTTTTACAAGCTAACAAAAATTTTAAACAAATGCAGGCTGTGCCCACTTGAGTATAGCCACTTGTACTTTCCTCCATGGAATATCTGTCTTTTCATCGAATTATTTATCCGAGCCTTTCAAAACAGAAAAAGATCCAGTGTGCTCCTTTAAATGAGTGAGTGGATATTACATCCTTAGCAGTGCTTAAAGCCTCCTCAAAAAGCCTCCATCAGAAGTGGGTTTTCTCTCTGTCCTATTCCCAAAGCGTTGTGCCGCACAAATTAATAGTGCAACTGATTGACGTGTTTACACTAAGCTGCTTATTCTGTGGCCAAATATTTTGAGTATGACTAATGGCCCTGCAAATGCTTACCTTACATCATATGCTTAAAAGGATCGTTTGATACTGTGTCTTTATTTTTTTTTTTTGTCTCATACATATACTTTAGAAATGATGGCTGCCAATACAAAACATGCCCAAAATTTCAAATAATGAAGTTGGAATATGTACAAATAATTCTTGTGCTCTAAAAACTCAGGCTTCACTCTGGTCTAAACACTGAGATTCAGACAATCTTTCTTCTATACGATGTCAAACACAGTTCCTAAATATGATCACAGTCATGGCACAATGAAGGTACACTATCTGTCAATTTAAATGTTTTATACAGGGCATAAGTTTTAAAAAATCTACTCGTATTGGTCTAAAAATTTATTCAGTGCCAGGTCAGATCAACAACATATGGCACATAACATCACATAAAGCCATTATTTATTTAGTGTGATTAAACAAACCCCGAGATTAAACAAAACCAGCTTCAGCAGAAATAACCTGAATTGTTTGCTGTGTAACTTTATTAGTCGTTCAATCATTGTGAAGGAATTTTGGCGCGCTCTTTTTTACAGCTTCAGTTTATTGAGGTCATTTGTTTCCCCACAGCTCTCTTAAGGTCCTGGCACAGCACTTAAGTCAGGATGAGGTCTTGACTTTGACCGGACAACTGCAACACCTTGACTATTTCGTTTTTCAGCCATTCTGTTGCCGGTATGCTTGGCATGATTGTCCTGTACCAAAACAAAATATTGCCTAGCTTCAGCTGTCGGACAGATGGCCTCACATTAGACAGAGGAGTTCATGGTCGACTCAGTGACTATGAGGTTGCTGTGGCTGCAGAACAAACCAAAATCGTCACACCTCCAACACCATGCTTGACAACTACTTGATTTGATAAACAGTACATGGCTGCTACTTACCCTCATAACTCCTGTGAAAGCATTAACTTTACTTAGTTTTTCACACTGTCTGGTTTGCGTTCAAATCCTTTGCTTTTGAGAGGCAGCCAGTGTTTCCGCACCTCAGAGATAAATAAGATAAATAAAGATGTGAATAATGCAGAGTTCCTGCAGTTTAGTTCAAGAATAATTCACTTTAATGTTTTACTTTCAGCGCCCTTTTTATCTTTGCCTTTCTTTTATCTATTATTGAAATATTCTCCTCTTGCATGTTTGCTTTCTGTGAGCTGTGTCTTTTTACAAATTCAATAATCACAGAAAAATAATGATATCTTGTTAAATACTTTGTGGCCCAGTCATGGTGTGATCATGAAAACATATGGCTAAAAAAAGATCTCACTTCCTCAAGTTTTCAACACTTACGTTTTTGTCTCTGCTGCTGTACAAAATTGTGCCATCTGGTTTGTTGGCATGTTGGTTTGTTGTACTAGAGATGCAAATACATAAATTTATGAAACTAAGAATCTTGTTTTTTTTGTCAATTTCTTTCATTCATAACCTACCGGCATATTTGAAGATTTTCAAAAAGTTTTGCACTGAAGGATAAAGTCAGTAACTTGGAGAATGAAAGGGAGATGTCCATTTGGTTCTACAAACTCAAGCAGTCCAGTATGCATACAGCAGATGCTGGGTAGAAAGCCAGTATCTGTTTTACACATCATTATTTCTCTAAAGGCAAAAGTCTCACAAACAACACACCTCTGACATAAAATGGAAAAAACTATGCATTTATATCTCAAGGTCTATGCAGCTGGAAATGTTTAATCGGGTTATCTGCAGTCTAGCTAGCATGCCAACAAAAACCTTCTCGAAATACAGATAAAAGCAGACATTCCTGTTTCTCAGAAGCTCAGAAACACTTCCTGTTGTAAAGTCGCATGCCATACACACGACTATTAAGAGGACTTCACATAGCCTAATGCAAACTGCATAAAAAATTTCAGCAAATTCTCACTCTCATCTTTCAGTTGCCGTTCTCGAGTTTTCTTTGTAGTCTTTTCTCTATTGTTTGTCCTTGCTATCACCTTCTGCTGCATCCTGATCTTCTCCCTTCCATCATCTGCTCGCATCAAGTTTTCCCCCAAACTTTTCTTTCCTTTTGACAGCAGATCAATCAAGTCATTTTTCTGTCTCAGCCCCCTCCCCACTGGGATAACAATGCAACAGGTCTTGCGTCATACCTTCACTGAACGAGGCCAATCTCACCGGTCCTTATGAGGGTAAACTAGAGCTCTCACTCCTGAAATATTAAGGAGTGCATGAGAAGACATTTATGCCTTGTGCCGATGTACTGCAGTGCTTCCTCGGTTTTCATATCTGAAACAGCAACTTTTCACCAAACCCGATACAAATTCAGTTATGAGGAAAATATCATCTCACATGGGTGAGGTCACACAATTATTGAAACAGAAACTATAATCCATAAATTCCGTGTTGGTCCACACACTTTAGAGACAGAGGGTGTTATGAAGATCTTCCCCTGATATTATATACTTCAATAAAACACAGAAACAAATATAAAAATCCACTCCACTCACTTTTAATTTCAAGTATGCCATCTAACATCTTATCCACTCTACTGCAGATACACTGTACGTCACATATAGTTTGGAGAATGAGATGTGAAGCCCCCTGGCAGTCCTCCTCCTCAGGAAGAGTGCTAATGAAGTAGGAGGCCAGTCGGATGAGAGAGTCTTACTCTCCACTTAGGTTCCAAGCAATCAATAAAACACAAAGTGCCACTGTTGCCATCCCCTTACACATCTTTTGCTTTCTGTTCTTGATCCCAATTTTCTTCAGTATTTCTATCCTCTTTAATTGTTTTACTTGTTTTCACTCCCTCTCTCACCTTTATATTTCAATATTTCTGTCCTTGTCACCTCTTAATTCTCTGCTTTCTTCCATTTGCTGTTTTCCCTTCCCCTCGCCATTAGACAGCCAGCAGTGACGGTGCTATAAATCTGTGCTGTAATTAGTATGACACTTGCAGCAGAATTTCATTTCTATTCACAACTAATTTACTTCTCTGTCATTGCAGTGTTTTGACATCTCAAAAGTTTTACTGAGGGATTCTCAGAGTTTGGAAGCAAACAAACTTACTGTCAAGAAACTCTAATCAGAAAGCACCAATGGAAATTTAAAAGAAAAGTGCACGCTCAAAGTACCTTAATACAAACTTAAACGAGGAATCTTATCCATCTCAGACACTTCACTGCCCCTGAGGGCTGCTTACCAAACTGTGAGGCAACAGTGCCCCCTGTAGGTCAACGGTGAACGTGCACCTCAATGATGTTCAGTGAAGTTACACTTTTAACCAGCCTTGTTTTAGCCCCCCAGCTATCTCCTCCCACAAGGGAAATTGTGTAAGTGGATTTAAATAAATTAATACCTCTTCTGCAAAGCCTAGGGAGAACACAGAAGAAAACCACAAAAAAATAAAATAACGTACCGCTGTTGCATTCACAAAGATAAAGCAAAACACATATTTTTTTCTGGCTAACGCCTATAGGGCCGCATTTAAGATGACAGCAATTTGAATATGTCATGCCTAATTCTACGTTCAGACTGAGCCGACATTCTCTAGGGTCTGAATACAAAGCAGTGTGCGAGAAAGACACTTGACTAGTCAGCTGGAACACCACTATCCAGGCTGTGGGGATAATCAGTCTCACCATTCTGAGACAAAAACTGCTTTACAAGAAACCGTTCAAGTGCCCAAAGACCAAAAATCAATTTTTAGTATCTGTGCCAACAAACAAAAGTCGTGTGCACCACTCATAGTCGGCAGAATACATTTCAAGTATTTCTCAAAAAAAATAAAATAAAATAAAATCAACAACATTTCACTAAGTATGTGTTCATGTTTGAGGCTGAGCTTGTTAGGAGAATTAAATCATTAAGACTCAAGAAAATGTTTCAATTAAATCTCAAACTTCAAAGGTTGAAAATCATTTAATGTTAAAAAGACACTGTCTTTTGAGTTCTGATTGCTTCCACTACAGCTACAGAGCTCTACCTCTCCCAGTGGAAAAAGAATAAATGAGTGAGGGAGGCTCATGAGGTCTCAGTTATCAGAGTAAGTACATGGTTTTAGCTAATTGGGATCCAAACAAACTCTGAATAAAAATAAATAGAAACAGGAAAATGCTTTGATAGAAAACAAAAAGTCAAAACAATATGTAGCTCATGCTTCTTGGAGTTTTCCTTTAGAAGAGAAAATATTTAAGGTTAATTAGATTTCTGCTTAATTATTTGTCCTACTATTTGTGGGTAAAACTTGCCTATTAAGAATCTTAATGAAGAAACTCACTAGTGACCTCAATAAGGCAGGCGCCGAGACTAAATCATATTCCACCAGAGCTTAGATGCTGGGCATTCAAACAATTCAGTGCTGGTAACAAAACAATGCCCCAACACACTGACCAATTTCAACCACACAATAAGTCTCTCAAGAGAACAAAAGGACCCACGAGGTTTCTGATAACAAGCTCCCTGATCTCTGATCCATACACTACAGTTACCCTGGAGCTAGATGCAAGTCTACCTCTGGGTCAAGACAGAGACCAGAGGGATTAGCAAAAGAACAGAGAAAGACTGATGGTGCCTCTTAATTGACATTTACAAAGAACAGCTCTGTGATCAAAGTGCACAATAAGTCTTGGAGCAAATAGGATGTTTACAATAGATAAGTAAAGCTATAAGAAAAGCAGACTGTCTGTATGTGTCCATACCTCAGAGTCTTCACCCTGGAGCCCCAGCTGGAGGACAGCACTGGGAGACTTCAGTCTGGCATGGCTGGACTGAGCCATCTGCAGGTTCAACTGCCAGCCAACATACTCCAGCTGAAACACACAAACAGAGTTTTAGAATTAACATAACCGTAAAAATAAAGCCTCACACTTCAGTTTAATAACTGCCTCAGGCAGCTTTTCAAAGACTTAAAAAAGTGTTTTTCCCATAAAATAATTGCTATTTTATTATTACTTCTGCCTCATCCTCTTGGTACTTTTGACCTGATTTTTTTATTATCCTTCATTTCCTTCTCATTGTTTTTCCCTCTTTTTTTTTTTTACTGTTTTATGTTTCCAAAGCACTTATTAGTCAAATTAATCAGCATTGCACTTTTTTTTCCAAAGTAGTTATTACTAATTTAGACTTTTCAATATTTCATCTGTTCGTGTTAACATTTTGCCATATTGCTTTGTTACAAGGACAAAGGAAAACTGCTATTTGCTGCATGGCCACATTTGTGTAGACTTTTACTTTATCCCTTCATCCAAACTTTTCTCCAACAAAAGTGAAAAAAAAGACGGTCTGCGTGATGTGATGTGAACTTGTAAAACTTGCAGCGTCTCCTTATACCAACCTCACCAATTCCCCCACCTGCTTGGCTGATTTAATGACAGACACTTCACCAGTCAGCTGAAGCAGTGTGATAGATTAGCAGCGGTGAGTCAAGGCGGGGCAGTTAAGTGTTTTATGATGCAGGGAGAGGCCATAATAATAAACCATGTGTGACTTATTGGTTGTGGATGCATCACAGCACAGGTGTGAGGTGGGGAAGGACTGAAATACGTTTATTTATACTGCAGAAACATTCAAATTAGCAGGAATAAACATTACAACTCTGCGGTCGTTGGTCTTTAAGTTTCTTTACATGTAAAGGAATAAATCTGAATACATTTAATAAACACCTGCATATTTTATTATCTTGCATAAGATCGGTCAAAATAAATGAGCATTCTAATAGTACATTACATAGGCATTGCTTTTTAACACATTTCTGCTTTTTCTGCTTGATCGTCAGTCAGTTTGCTCATTTTTAGATAAAAAAACAGGGAATGAAAGGAACTGTCCCGACAACCTCACATGAAGGAAAAATTCTTAATTCTTAATTAAAACAGCAAATAGCCCATTCAATCACACAACAGCCAGTAGCAAGCATAGAGATTAACTTGAGGTCCTGTTCCCACATGTGTGACATTTATATTATTTTGGTATTTAGTTCTCACAACTATTTAGATCGCTGGGGTGATGCGGTCTGTGATTATTTGTAAGACCGTTGCTCGTTTCTGCTGTGCATTCAAAAAACTATTTACTTAATTTGTCAATCATGACACACACACGTATATTTGACACGAGCACTGAGCTTACAGCTACATCTCGCAGTTATTTTCCTTATTGATTCATCTGCTGATTGTTTTGTCGTTTGCTCTGTAAAATGCCAGAACACAGTGGAAAATGTCATTTATAATTGCCCAAGGTGGGATCTTCAAATGTCAGCTTTTTGTCCAACCAACCAAAGATATTGCATTTACAATTGTGATATTATCAGTGAAGAAAAAAAAGAACCAAGTCCTGATATTCCAGAGGCTGAACTCTACAAATTCTTTGATACGCGCAATTAATTGCTTAATCAAAAGCGATGCCAGTTAACGTTCAGTTGGTTGACTAATACTTGTAGCTTTATTTTTCACACCCAGTTTTGATATTGAGCAAGAAATAAGAAATTTATGGCTTTATGTTCAATGAGCATGTGGCAGAAATGACAAGATGCCTGCTGAATAGAAATGGTGTGTATGAATATGAGACTCAATTTAATCTCAAATGTGCATGTGAGACAAAACATATTAATTTAATTATTACAGTATTAGTATAATTACGACTCTATTCTCAAGGATCAATAGCTGTCACATCCTTCCATGTATAAATTCATTAGGGAGCGAGGGGAAGATTTGCCAGACACGAGCAGGTGAGACATATAAATGTCTGACAACAGCAACGGCCCCAGCATAATGTGACTGATGTGTACATGCTGAGTATTTATTCCGCGTTTGATCTTAATTCCCTCGTCTCTGAAAGGAATGCTGTTTGAAGTGTCGCTCTTTAATCAAGTTATAGAGCGAAACAAGTTTAGAAATTAATGAAACAACTTGTGTGAGCTTTGAAAGAAGTCTTTGTAATCCATATGGCTGGAAAGAATTCACACAAAAGCAGGTCAGTCTTAATGTGGACAGTCTGATGCTTATTTTCAATTCAGTATCACATTATGAATTCAATAGAACTCGACTCGCGATGAAAATAAAATAGAACGGGCGGCTTTGGGTTTTAAAGACGTTATAGCAGGTGTAGTCAAAGTTCAGGTATATCAACACTAATAATGTTCCCAAAAGAATATTACACTGTGTACAGTGTTGCTTGCTTTTACTGTTCCTCCACAGACTTACTGCAACTGAAATTTCTCATTTACACCAGCACAGGCACAACTGGTGCATGAATGACAAGAATAACTGGTTTACAAGCACTGTAAACAAGCAATGTAGTTTCTGCATCAGTGGTAAAACTCTTGTTTGGATATATTGTTTGTAAAACATAAATAACAAACTGTAAAGGGTTTGCTGTGTATATTCTGCTAAATAAAAATAAGCAGTCTGATGCTAACGAGGACAAAAAAAACCTTAGACTGTACCTTCTTCGGGGCAAACAAATTACATTTCAGTTTCTCCACCAGTTCGGGTCCAGTAGTTGCCCAGGTCTGAGAGAACACCTCAGCCTTCTCTGGGGTTAGATGGACCATCTCCAGCTGTTGTTGCAAAGAGGCTGGCTTTACATTATGATACACTGCCTAGTAAAGGTGATGAGAGAAGAGGACAGGATGTGTTAATCAGCATCAAATGTATTCATTTATATCGGGTTATTGTGCAGTTACAGTTATAAAAGAACAATCCATTTAATCTAATACCAAACACAACATTGGAAATACAACTACTCGCAACACAACAGTGACCCCAGGTGGAGAAATAGGCTCACTGTGTGATTCAAAAGCTACAGTACACACTCCATGCCAATCTCCTCATATTAAGATATTTAGAAAATATGCAAAATGTGCATCATTTGAGTCACTTTTTATGTGCACTGCAGGAAAAACAATGTGACCACTCACTTGCTCTAATATAAAGGCAGAAGTTTCCAAGACTAGGTTGAGAGCATTTTTATCCAATGAGAGAGCAGCCTGGAGTTTTTCCTCCTCTTCCTCACTGAACGTCCGCTCTCCCTGTGTAGAAAAAAATCCAATGCAATGTAAAAGCATCCTGAAATAATAACTAAATATATGAATGAAAAGACACCGTCTGCTTGACAATCAAAACATTTTCAGAATTAGCTTTAAAACACAGTATGTGGGTGTCAGTGTTAATCTGACAAGTCTGACAACAACAAAGGTTTTCCTTGAAAGGAGCTTATATTCATAAGCAACATACAGTATTAATCTCATGTTACTCACACTAATGTTTTGCTGCGCGCAGCTCCTCTGCTGCCACTCGTGAGTGACAGTCAGTTCAGTCAACAAACAGATTTTTATTATAGTTTTATTTTGGATATTTTTAAAGCAAAATGTGGAACATTGCAGTATCACAATTACCAAAGTTAAGTCCTTGTCACTCTGCTTTCTTCAACTTATCCAATTCAGGGTCATATAGCAGCTAAAGCCAATGTCCTATCTCAGTAGTCATAGGGTAAGAAAGGAGGTACATCCTGGATAGGTTGCCAGTTTATCAGGGCTAACATTGAGAGACAGAGAGAAAACCATTCACACCAACGGCCAATTTAGAATTGCCAGCTAACCTAACATGAACATGGCTTTGGAGGAATCCAGAGTACCTGGACATAACCCACAAAGCAAGAACGTCACAGGTTTGAATGCTTCTGAGTTTGCAAGTTCTCTCTGGGCCTGTGAGCCAATGGTGCTAACTACTGTACCACTGTGCCACCAGTTAAGTAAATAAAGCCCCTAATCTTTATTTAATGTGGATGGTAGGTCATGGATAGACTGAGGCTTGTAGCAATTGAAATCAGACATGCAAAAGGTTGAAAAACTGCTACTGTATGAATAAAAAACAAAGCATAAACTAACAAGGAGTTAAAATATTCATTCTAATTTCATAAATATCAACAAAACAATTCATCCGCTAGGCTGAATTGCAGCATAAGAACATTAAATAATATGATCGCCTGTTGATACATGTCAAAATATCTATTTCATTAAATATTATTATTTTAAAAAGTTGCACTGCCTCCTATTAGCACTTCAAAAAAAATAAAGAAACCACCCAAAGAGTCCCTTGAATAAAACATTTAGTTTGACGAGTCAATCTTGTGACAAACCAGAAAGATTTGCAGATCCAGGTCTGCATGTGCATTAATTAGAGTCAAGTGTGAGCGATGCTCCAGTAAGTCTTTATGCATGCACGACAGCTGTGCTGCGAAGCCTCTCATCTTTGGCACAGATAACATTGTGCAGTCTCCATACCTTCAGATGAAGCTTCTGTATGATGCGGGAGATCAGTCTGGAGAACTTGTTCACATCAATTGCATTGATGAAAGTCACTGCTTCTTTTATGCTGTTTAAGAAAAAAATAAGAGTCACACGTGTTAATGACAATGATGTAGGACATTCTCAGATCTCTTAGTCAAGTATCTGAGTTCAGGGCTCAGCATGAAAGATGGTTCTCTCAGACTGTCATTGAATTTCAAAGGTGCTTCTAACTAAAAACATAAAGTCCTGATGGTTTTGTACCAAAGTAGCAGATCTCACAAGGTAAAAAAGAACATCAGCTGTAGTGTGAAGAGTGCATAGCAGCGTAAAATGAGGCTGTGTACTACAGAGTGAATGTAAAATTCTGGGACAATACTAATAATAATGTGTTTTGATTTTATTGTAATTTATTTCATGTTTTTAAGCCAGACAGATGCATGAATGATTCTTGTAAAAACTGAAATTTAAAGGTCTTTCATTTCTTCATCACTACATTTGAGCATCTAGCTCAAAATTAAAATTACGCACCTACTTCGGTTTACTAGCAACATATCAGTAAAATCACTGGGTACAAAAACAGCATCTTAGAGAGACAGAGACTATCAGAGGTAAAGATTGGCAGAAGTTCACCAATCTCCACAAAGAGAATCTGGAGAAATCTCTGTGCACGAGGGACAATTAAAAACAGGCGTGATTCTGTCATAGAAATCACTGCATGGGCTCAAGAATACGTCTGTGAATGCAGTTCCCATGCCATCCACAAATGCAGATTAAAGCTCTAGCATATAAGAAGAATTCACATGTGAAGATGATCCCGAAATGCTGCTATCTTCTCTGCGCCAAAGTTTAATTCAAATCGACTGAGACAAAATGGAAAACTGCTCTGATGAATCCAGGTTTGAAATTCTTTTTGGAAAAACATGGACGCCACATCATCTGGGCTAAGAAGAAAAGGATCAATGAGCTTGTTATCAGCACTAAGGTCAAATGCCTGCTTCCCTGATGGTATGTGTGTGCATATGTGCACCGGCAACTTGCACATCTGGAATGTCTAAACCCATATATACCTTTCAGTGCTGAAGGGTATATGCTTCCATCCAGATGATGACTTTTTCAAGGAAGGCCTTCTCATATTTCAACATGACAATGGAAAACTGAATACTGCACTTAATACAACAGCACGGCTTTGTAGTAAAAGAGAACTTTCACCAACTGAAAACATCTGGAGCATCATGATTTAGAAAATACGGCAAAAAAGTCTCAGGACTGTTGAGCAGCTAAAATCCCAAAGGTCAAACAACTTGTCTCCTCAGTTGCCAGATGTTTATGGACTGTTGTTATAAGAGACAATACCATGAAATTAACTTTCATGAAATAATGAAAAGTCTTAGTTTACAAATTTGATTTTTTTTTCTGTTATATTATTCCCAGATCATTTCCCATTGTTTTATTTAATACTGCACAATATCCCAGATAGACAGACATCTGTGCATCTATCTATGGTTGAGTGCACTGGCTCCTGGAAGAGATCTATCCTCTTGGGCTACATGGGCTAAAGGTTATCACAGAGTAAAGCCTGATGGAAACGGGAATATTAAGACTGTTACAAATACAGATAATCAATTATTTAAAAATCCAACATGCTGAAATACTGGCTGATATTTTTTTTCATTCAGACCCACTAAACATAAACATATTTCCCTAATTTTTATAGTATGTAGTTATTTATGTACTCGTTTACACTCAGTTTGGCTCATTTGTAGTATTTGTATTTCTTTCCAAAAGGGAAGTTGCAGAGTGCCCTCGGGTGGACCAGTTATGCAACATCAACACTCATAATATGGTTGAAGGGTGTTTCAGCAGTCTCTTCTTTACTCTTTCAATGTTAATTTATTAGTCGTTATAAACTGCGATACTAATAGACAGGCTGCAGATAAACCAGCCAGGCTATGTCCGTTAGAACCATTTTCTCAGCGATCCTGCTTCACAACCAGATTCAAAACCTGCAAGAAAAATACCCCAAACAGCATAGTAGTGACACCACATCCCCTTATTGCAGGATTCAGGGGTTCAGGCCTTTTTGTTTTGTTTTTGTTTAGGGTTTGTTTTTTTAAATCTATCTTGATCGTAAACTGGCCTTTTCTTTCATCAAAAAGTTTAAAAAATATATTTAAATCTCTTGCAGCTATACTACATATAGTAACAGAAAGTCTAAATGGGTAAAAGTTTTTTTATTCAAATCGATTACATGATATGATTTCAACTGTCTTATTAAGTGGTTTAAAGGCGGCCAATACTTCTGCCCAGTTTCAAGTTATAGTAGTTTTGTTTTTTAAGCATAAGTAACTTTAAGTAACTTGTACAGACTTAACTCTAAATATATCCTTGTGGGATTTTACTTAACCCGGCACCCCAGTAGTATTTTTATTCTACAAAGACACTGCTTAAGTGTCATTAAGTCATTGTGCGCATAAGTTCGACCACTGTACCAAAGTATGACTCGTTTACTCCAGCCCACCAACATACTTGCTAATGTTACCATACCAGACTGAGCAAACGTGTAAGGCTAAAATGGAAGAAGGCGCATTTGTGCAATTCAATCTCACCAAAATGTAAAAAAGATAAATATAGATACCCTTTGCTAACATGTATTAATGCAACAAATTACAATATCGACTTTCGGCATGCCTTCGTATGCTACAGGTAGCTCAGGCTTTGCTACAAGATAAAATGTCGTTACATGTAATTTTTTTTCACATGGGGGGTCCCACCTTTGTGTTTCTTTTATAATGGAAGTCATTGTAGTCTGCGTCCTTAAAAATAGTGTTTGAAGAATTGAAATGCGTCAAAGCCACAGCAGCATCCTCACACTGTTGACATTCCGGCTTCCTGTTGTCACAAGACAAGTCATGTGACCGTCAAAGCTGCGCGGAGATGCGCAGTCACGGCAGAGAGTGGATCCGCGCTGGCTGCTGTTAGCCTGCTGGATGGAGGGAAATCATTTACTTGCATTAAAAAAAAAAACGAAAACTTACTGCTGACATTTGTCATCATGTCACTTTCTGCAAAATAAAGTTTCTGTGAGATTTTGTTTTGCGTAAAAACTGCGCACAGTGAATCTCTAGTCACTACGGAATCAGCATTGGACAAATCAGTGCCTGTCCTGCAAGAAAAGCGCTAAGAAAAAAAAAGAAAAAAAAAAAAAACCGGCAAAAGCACATAAAATGTATTTTATGCTTTACCTGACATTTACCAGAACAAATTTAGGGCTCTGCTGGGTTTTTTTTTTTTTAAACCTCCCCCTTGCAAATGGACTGTTGTTCTGATAAAAGCCCAAATACAATCATGATAATACGTCATTTTAGTTTACTGGTTTTAGTTTTCTGTTTAACTTGTTTTTAGGCAATAAAGGCGCGACATACTGGATAAGAAGGTTTTTGGGTGAGTTTTGTATGTTTTTGTCCCAAATTTATTTTAAATTGTCCATTGCACTGTTCTTTTTCTCCACCTCCGTGGTTTAAAGTTAAGATTTGATAACCCAAAAATGTTTTATGAGTTGACTTGACAAAAGTACAGTGGATCTGAGAATTTGTAATAAATGTTAGGCAGCATATTTATTTTAAACATTTAGTTAAATGTAATGTACCACATACATATTTAGCCAAGTATCAGGGGTGATTTGTAGCAGGAGGAACAAGTGTGAAAGGGAAGGTCTAGATGATAGTGAGACTTCTTGTGATAGATGGTTTGGAGACAGTGGCACTGACAAAAAGACAGGAGGCCGAGCCAGGAGAAACCAGGATAGGGTGAGACGGAGGCAGATAATCCACCATGGTGACTCCCAACAGGAGCAGCTGACATAAGATCTTTATAAAAATGAAGTAAGCCAAGCACACAGGTTTCGTTTTGACGTTTATTATGTTGAAAAAAGAAGAGAAAATAAGTCATATACACACAAAAATTAAGAGCATCATTTGGTAAGACATGGTGAATCTTTGAAAAATACTTTGCATACAAATAAAAGAAAAATCATTTCATATATATTTTTCTGTCACACAGCATATCTTCAACATAATAATCTTCTGTACCCTAAATCTCTCAATACTGTACTAAACTGGTTCCAATTTTGGATTCGAAATATTTTTGCTTTCACTTCTACTTGACTGATTCTCTTAGTCTGGAAAAAAACAAACTCGTAAGACTGCCCCAAAAGGTCACTTCCTGCCACGCAATTCTCTTTCAAGTAAACACTTTAGCCGATTCCAGTGAGCTGAAAGTCATGAGCCAACCTTCAGTGAGGCGTAAGGAATGTACCATTCATAAATAAATACTTACTTTTACTTCAAACTGAGAAAAATAACACAAGAAGAAAGAGAAAGCACACGTACAAGGAGTGTCAGATCACACAGTACCTTGAAGATTTATAGTTTTGATAAAAGTTGGTGAATTGAGGTTGTGGTAAACAGATTGCATCACTGTAAACATTGGCTGACATCTGCAGGTTCGGGATCTCGCTGCCACTATTTGAAGGAGGGTAAATTTGGCACTTTTATGCTGATGTCACCAATGTTGATGTTTCTGGGCATTTCCGGGAGGTTCATGTTCTTTACAGCTGATACGGCACGAGCGGGCGCTCCTGCAATACCGGCCTATACACACACACGCACAAAAAACACACACAAGGAGGGTTGATAAGACAAACCAGTGAAGCAGAAAACATGCCGTTACAGGACGAGACACTGAAAAGTGAACACTCGACACACACAGTGCTAAACAAAGTACTAGACAATCAACTGCTGACAAAATGCAAAAGCACTGACAGCTCCTGAGACAGACAACATGTGCAAATGTACATTCAGATGCCTTCATAGCTTCATACGCACATGCATTATTTTTCTTATTTTCTCGAGAATGATTGGATCACAACCAGAGCCAATTATGCGTCAACGGTGAGGACATACTGTACTACACCATTCACTGATTTTGAGCACTACTTCACATTCATCAAATGGACAAAAGGCAGCATTGCTTGGAAAGTGAACCCACCGGACTCTTGAGGACCGATAAGGTTAAAATGGAAGGAGAGAATTGGGTAAAGCAGAAGAATGGATTTTGATATGAAGACGGTAATGATGTTCGGATAGATAGGTGGGTAGATTTCAGAAAATGTACAATGTTTGCTTTAGGAGTAATAGTACAGGTGATACTATACCTCTAGTGAGTTGAATTACCTCTGGGAGCCTACACATGACAGTAGCTAACATTTTTCTGTCTAAATACATATGAACAAAAAAAAAAAAAAAAAAAAAAAAAAAAAAAAAAGTGTGTCATTTGCATGTGTGCTGTGTTAACTACTGATGATAGGAAAAGGCTGTAAGCCTACTAGCACTAAACTACAATGGGAGATCTGTTTTCAGTTACAGAGGAGGCACTTCACTCTAACACAATGAATCTCAATGTGAAATTATATAAGAGAAATTGAGCGTTTTTAAAGGGAAGAAACCAGCCAAGTATAGTTTTTATGATCAATAACACAGATCTGAATACTGAATGATTTGATGTTTTTGTCTCAAGTACGAGCAGACATTTGAGAATCAGTGCGGTTAGAGAACCCCCAGCTGAATCTTTGGAAGACAGACCCAAAAATGACCAAAAGGATAGAAAACTGCATGATCGCTGCCTCGCTAGAAATGAACACCCTTGTAAATAATTTCAGAGCCTGACACGCAAGGTACGCTTGGAATGGAGATTAATCCACTTCATGTTTCATAAGGTTATTTCAATAGGCTGTTTGTCTTAGGGGGTGTCCCTCCCTCTGCCAGGAGTCAAGGAGACTTGTGTTAGACGGAAAGATAACCGTGTCGTTAATCGAAAGGAATGCTGAGCCAGCAAATTGGCTCGGCATTAACAGTGAAGGATACTTTGTTGCTTTGCAGCAGGTCGCCTGAAGGCCTGCTGTGCAAATCCATTATAGTGGGTTTTTAATAAAGTACTGCGTGACGAACACACACAGAAATAGCAACGCCAGCTTCGTGTCACATAACTGCAGTTTGATTCTGTGCTTCATGCAAACAAATGAGCCTTTTGAAAAACTCACCCTGGGCTCAGTCTCGTTTATAAATGATATCAGTGTTAACCTGTAATTTAGCATGTAGATTGAAAACCCCGGGAAACAAATGAGTTACTTTTGTCTTCTGGCTCTGGTAAAACATGTGAAAAATCACCTTCCAGCTTCTCCAAAGCTCGCTGTGCATGTGTAAAAACAATGTTTCACTGTTTAAAAAGGGACATTTTTGCTAGAAATGTTCTTGGCTTGGACTTCTATTATTATATTGTTTCTGCTGCGCAACACACAATCCTACAGTAAAGTCTCGAGCCACCCCTCATTTCTTTATATTTTGCTTCCAAGCAAAAATTGGTGTTTAACAATAGTTCTCCGTGCTGCACCTAGATCCCATTTTCCAAATAAAAATAGAACTCAAGACTTTTTAGCGAATAGCCCAGTATACAATCCCAGACAAACTGCACTTTGGTGACCTTTAGAGATACTAGTTGGTTTTACATAGACAAGGTAAAACATTTCTTTGTTTCTATCTATGCAAAGCTAAGTTATCCACCTGCTACATAAAAACCACTCACACATAAAACTTGTATCTTTTTATTTTGTTTTTTTATTAGAAAGACAGCATGCTACTACATCTCTAGACTGCAATTTCAACGACCGCGACCGTTTTTGTTCCTGATTAAGGAGGGAAACATTTTTGGGTCTGCCACGAAAGATTCCTACTGTATGTTAGTGACGTCACTTTACTTCAACATGGAGGGCCATATGAAGAGACTCAAGAGGGTGGGGGGGGTGGGGGGGTGGTAAACTGCAGTTAAGGTTACAGTACTTGGTTGTAAATTTAGCAGTACCTGTGTCTACCTGTCCTGCCTGGTAGACTGAAAGATAAACGTCTGTAAAGAGAGAGAGAGAAAGAGAAGAATGGAAAGAACTGGACAGGGTCAGGAAAAAGAGGAATGAGGAATGTTAAAGCAGATTAAAGTAATTACAGTTTATCTCCACAGAAAAAAAGTGATAGGACCTATCATACACCACAACTGTAAACTGTATACTACAATTATGTATAGCTGCGAAATATAGAGATATTACGTGACAAGAACGTGCGTTTTGAAATGCGATTAATATCATAATCGTTCCTTGCCAGTCGTGGAGAAGAACGGCTCGTTCCTCGGTCTCCAGAGACTGACCTATAATAGAACGGTGCCACTTTCAATTAGCATCAGTGTGATAAACGAACTCTGTGGTCTACGATAGGTCCAAGAGGGAAGAGACAGAGCAGCTCAGATGATCGTAGAACAGTAAAAGATCTGCTTACAGAAGGTCAATCGAAAAGGAAGAGTCTGTCTGCTTAAAATCACGAATGCAGCTCAGATTATTAAAAAATATATACACTTTTTTAAAAAAAAGAAAAAAAAGGAAATCTACTGTTAGAGCACACAATTAATCAGCCAGTTAAAAACCTGAACATGAAACCCTTCAGTTTGTCAAGGAAGCAAACAAAGTAGAAACAAATTTGTATGACTTTGTGACTTTCGCTGTAAGAGTAAAACAGGATTTCACCAAAACTCTGACTCAATGCTGATACATTACTGCAGCGTGCTGCAAGTACTTTGGAAACAAAGGGCCAAATCATTAGTGCAGTTCGATTTTAGGACTATCAGATGCTACAATCCACATTATTTTGCAAATAAGTGATTTCATAAAATTGTCTCTGGCTGTCTGTCAAATTAAACTTTTCAATTCGTAAAATGAATGTTTCTCTGCTAGCAAAAGCTGTGTGCAAAGCAAAGCAATGTCCTTGCATAGAGCAGTTATCTAAGCAAGGACACTGGCTTGTAGATGCAAGAAAACAAGTCTGAAAAGCATTTACTACAACACGGACAGCGCAGAAACTTCACATTCTCTTCTAAAATAAAGAGCATATAAAGACACAGCCTGGAACCAGCATATTTTCACTACTGTATTTCAAATATAGATGATATGGCTGATTTTATGGTCACTGAATCTGGAGGTGCTTTGGAAAATGGTACAGTTAAGTCTTCATAGAAATGGTAGAAGTGATGACTATGGCTGTATAGTATACTGAGAGATACAGGAGAGAATATGTTGAGTCTTGATCTGAGTTGAGAGCAGTGCAGCAGCAGGAAAAGAGACCAAAAAAGAGCACAAACACTCAAGAGTGGGTAGGGAGCATCCACAAGGTCACTGGAGAATAGCATGCAGGGTGCAGCATACACACATGCCTGCATACTGTATACACCACCTCAGAGTTTGGCGGTAGCATCAAGACATACAGTTGAACTGTCAGGGTCACGCTTACCTCAGACTTCTCCATCTTGTTCTGGGCATCCACCTGCGTGATGATTTCATTCATGTTGGTCTCCAGGACCATCCCACCCATTACCATCTCGGCCAGAATGTTGTGGACCTGAGAGGAATTACCGGTAGACGTGAATCTAATCGTCACGCAAAACTTTTTCCTCATACTGCAGCATTACAGTGCTGTGAGAAAGTCTTGAGACACCCCTTATTCTGTGTATTGTTCTGTATCAACATGACATGTCTCGGCATGGTGTGTGGGCCTGGATAAAGAAATGGGAAAAATCCAACAAAGACCTGACTGATACATCTGGCCCTTCGCCTGATCCATCTACTGTTTGCCAAAGCCTCATCGGAAACAGTCTGAATGCAAGGGTGGCTGCCATGAAGCCATTCATAAGGAAGGAAAATGTGGAGAAAAGACTGACGTATGCCAAACTGCACAAGAACTGGACTAAAAATCAGTGGCAACAGTTCTGATGGAGTGATAAATCCAAATGTGACATTTCTGATTCAATTCTCATCAATATGCACAGAGGTGCAACAGTGAGTGTCAAAAGCCATCTTTAAAACACAGAGGAGGCTCTGTGACGGCTTTGGATCTTGACAAAATTGATGGAATTTTGGACGTAAAAAAATCACCATCAAATTTTGAACCACCATGCAAAATCATCTGGAAAGCATTCAATTAAAAGCTTTGGTTGTCCTCCAAGAAGCCTGGAGAATTATTGCTGAAGATTCCTTAAAGAAATTCAAAGAAAGCTTGTCTAAGAGAGTTCAGGTTGTACCAAATATCAATTTTCAAAGCTGTTATTGCCTCACATACTTCATTTCCAAGTTTGCACCCATTTCCCATTTTCTTTGCTAAATATAAAAGTAAAGTATGTGACCTTTCTAAGTGTTTTATTCTTAAAATAACAATGCAGGGATTCTTCTGGTTTTTGTGGCTCCCCCTTAACCAAGTTTAACCAGAACCAAAGCAGGATTGCCTGAATTATCAAACAAAACAATGAGGGTGAATAGACAACATTTGTAGCCAAACTACAGTTCAATCTCAATCGGTCCCCTAAACACTGAATTAACTATATAAGAACAAAAATGCCGCTACACAACATGTTATGGAACAAGGCAGGTTATCAAATTTTGTACCATAACATGAGTCACTAATGGCTACAACTGATTTCTGATTTCATAGGAGGTCGAGGTCGTTCCGAGGCTCAAACAAATGGTATTATAAACATGTTACATCACAAAGAGACAAATGAATTTATTACCTTGTCGACATGGAAAATTAAGTCAAGCTCACAGACGTTCTCAAAGCACTTGTCCAGCGTTTCCACAAATACCTGCAAACAAAATAGAAGAAAGGGCTTGTAGACCTAAAGGAACACAGTCTGCAAGAAAGATCCTGAAAGCACACCGACAACTATGGTGAAAGAGACGGTGGCATTATTGTTTTTCCCAGGCTTTTACCTGGATTAAGTCTAAAATTCCTAGTTCGCTCTCTGAGGAGTCGACACAAAAGACAAAGTACAATGTGGCGTAGTGTCTGTAGATCAGCTTGTAGTCTGATCCTCCAATCAACCTGAAAAACAAGAGGCAAGAAAACATTAGAGAAATTGCTCCTCATGAAATATATAATGAGGCCTGTCAGGCATGCCATAGAAACTACGCTCTACTATACACTTAGATAAGGGAATCTTAATGTATGCTAATCTTTTGAACGTACGCACAAGGTTCACGGGGAGTTTAACACTCAGAGAGAACTCTGAACCCTGAGAATGACCTGATTTAACTAGTATGAAGTAAACACAGATAAAGACGTGAAGAAAAATAACAAGATCTTTTCAGTTATTATGAGTCAGTGTAACGGTAGTACACAACATATACAAGCGTGAAAAGATAGAAACTGGTAGTGGTTATTCAGCCTCTTGCTGGGTTTGATAAGAAATCACAGTTTCTGTTAACAACAGGAAATGTAGGAACTCTCCCTCGGTATTATGCAATTATTAAATAAAATGAGTAAATGAAATTAGTTTTGGGTTGTGGGCTTTTTTATGCGTTTGTTGTGCTCTCCATTCAGTGACTTGATTCTTATTAGGTTTTTTTGCTACGGATATTTTTTCATTACCCTTCAATTTTGCAAAGTGTAATGAGACAAAAAAAAAATATGCAAGAGCAACTGCGAGCAGTGGTGTTTCACAGCTCCACGCCTAGTTCCTCATTCATGAATGTTAAATGAAGATCAAACGAACACCGTTGCTATTGATTGCCATTCATACAGCCCTCCGAGCTTTCCTTTGGAGAGTGAAATTAAGTCCTGTAATGTTGCGTCAAAGTCAATTATCTTCTGGAGTAGATTACTTCCACTAAAGCCTGCTTCTTTAGCATTTAGACACAGTCGCGTATGCACAAACAGGCTCAACCGAGCAACCTCATAACTTACATTCCTCCTTCGAGGAAATTGCAGACATTCTCATCTCTTTTTGAGACCAAGTGGAAGGTTTCCCTGATGATCTGTTGCTCTGTGTCTTCATTCTGGAGGACGAATTAGGAAACAACAGGCTGTTAAACACAGCGACAGTAAACAACGTGATGTTTGCCCACTTAATTGCTTCCAGTGAGCCAGTTCATTACTATTAGCCAGAAGACTGGTCTGACAGGATATTAATGGTTCCTCTCACCTCTCCCTTTTTGTTTTTTTATTAAATACGTGTATTCCTAAGTAGCTAAAAATAAAAGATTTATATAACAAACACATTTTTCAAAATCAAATATACAATACCCAGAGGTCACAGAGGCTCTTACTAAACCATGTCAGGGAGGCTTATCTCTGCAAAGAGATGAGATTATGTTCAAAGCATTCAATATCCTTAGGCATGTTTGAATGAATAAGGGAACAAAAATCTTCTTCATCAGATTGTTCTGTCTTTTAAATCATATTGAGGGCTCACAGAAAGGATCTAAAAAGACAGTCTCTGCGCTGTCAATACAAGCTCAACAACCTTGCTAAAAATCTGCTTTACTGCAACTCTAACAATGACACAGTCTCACCAAAGGGTGCTAACGTCCTCTCTGGATCTTTAACAGTTCAGTGAGTAAAGGGAGAGCAGAGGGTGACCAGTATGCAGCTGGCTAAAAATCAGTCATGTGATGTGCAGCATGGGACTTAATGATACAGTCACAAAGCAGAGCAGAGCAGTGAGCCTATTGCAGAAACAGCAGCAGCTTTTAAACATGTCAGAGTTTGAGAGTTTCCCCATCTGGTTACATGAACCTGCAAATCTATTTGAAATTCTGGAGGTTCACAAGCAGCAACACAGTATAAGTTACATTTAAGGACCAACAGGAGGCTAAATAAATAACACGATAATATATGTTAACATATTTCATGTGGTAGCCAAACATACCAGAAACCCTAAGATTATAGAAGGAGATTTTTAATTACTAGTATTCAAATTTTAAACCGTTAAAAATATTACCAGGTGAAGCGATTTTCCCGTTACGATACCGAGAAAATCGTTATCAATAACGGCCACCAGAAAATATCTGAGCCCTACTCACCTTTTTCAATCCCCCTCCACCTGAGGACTAACCAGTTATGGTGAAACCACACCCACTGTAACAATTGTTGGAAATTGATATCACCATGGTGACAAATGCAAGTCAAAACAATGATCAAAACTACATATGATGGTCCCTATACAGCATTTTCCATTATGCAGTAGTTAGTATGCCAACGGGGGGCCAAAGAAGGTCAGCCAATGAGCCTGTGACACAGGACATGGCTGCCTAAGGCTCACTGATGTACAAAGAGTGCAAAAAAGATCTACTACAGCACAAGATGCTGACAACCCTAATGCTGCCTGTCATAGAAAGTTGAACCTTTATTTGTATGGGGCCTGTGTAGCCACAGACCACCACAGAAACCACCAGCAATGAGATCAGAACAGAACAGTGTAAAAAGGAGAACTGGTCTGAACATTTACACCACATGTGCCATCAGGTCTGTGTTGCATTATTTACCTGTGGAAAGAAGGCAGCCAGTTGCACTATAGGAACTGGCTTGCCAGCATAGCCATTGTGTTATACTCTGTGCAACATCCAACTGGGAAACGGTGGCTGGCAGTTATGTTTATGCTACATTAACAGATAGCGTATATCCTTTCACTGCAACAGTTTTCACTGATGCAGATGTGTTATTCAGCAGAATAATGTGCTCAGCAACACTGCAAAAAATAACTCTGGAATGGGAATATGACAGAGGTCAGCGTCACTGTGCTTGATAGCACAGGACACCTTCAGAGCTGTTTTGGAGGTCAGAGCTGTTTTGACAGCCTGGACGAAGGGGAGCTACAAAATATTAGGCAGGTGGTTTTAATGGTGCAGCTTTCACAGTGCATGTTCATCCACCAGCCTCCACTCATGGGTCTGCACATCTCTCCTAAAGCATGTTTTAGCACATTGTTACTTTAACACGAGAACCACGACGTCCTCATCAAAAAAAATAAATCATAAAATAAGCAAAGCAACTTTTTTGTAAAAGCAGTAGCACAAAAAAAAAAGTCTATACTGCTACGTAAAAGTTATGGCTTACTTACTGATGATGAATGAATTATATATAGGGAGAATTTTTATGTGCACATATTTCTCCCTCCTCTCAGACTGGACACATGCTTTGGGTTTATGTCTGAGCCAGCAGGCTGGCTTTAACAACCAGAACAACGCCTCTTCAGCTCTGCCACTCAACGCAGACACACACACACATATATAAGGCACAGCCACACTAAGACAAACAACATACCGAGGCTTAACAATAAACTCTTATCAATTAACCGAGTCCTAAAGATAGTTTTCACAGTCAGTCGGATGTGTGAAATTGTATATGCAGCCAGCCTGTAAGCCGACACCTCAACTGGTAACATAACAGATGGCATCTACATGGACTACTTCTAATCCAATCAATTTGTGTTTACCCTCCTGAAATACAAACGCATTAATGTCCATCTCAATAAATAATTATGCAACATGGAAAATGAATCTGAACAAATATTTATATGGTTAAATTCATTTGCTGCTTTCTATTTTGAAACCCCTTTTAGAGATTCTGCTTTCTAAAAATGATGCATACATAATGATGAATACATAAAACAAAGAAAAGCGCCATATCAGCAGACTGGAGGATCTGTAATGAGGATGCCAGACTGACTAATCAATCAAATTACCACTTGGTATATACTTATGTTTTTAAATACAGACTGCTGGGTGATGCCCATCATCTGTTTTCTTAAATCGAATCTTTTCGGGATGTTGTTCTACCCTAAAAACATTCAGTTATCTAGACTGAGATCAAATCGGAAATCTGCATTTATGAGTTCCAGCTGAATCCATCTCCAGTGCTTCTAAATCCACTATTGAACAGCGCAACGAAACTCACATGTGAAAAGCAGGTGCTTGGAAAGTGTGCAGAATTTTTAAGCAGGTTCAACTTTTTTCTGGCAATTCATCTGTTAATCAACTTTTGTTTGTGTGTGTCCCCAATTTGTCCCCAAGAGTTCATTCAGGGAGCTGGACCAACGCATGTGCAACCTTGTTATTGTGATACCTACATAAAAAGAAGGCGGCCGTCTTGAGGTATAAATCCAATTATAAGACCAAGCCAGCACAGCTCACACAGCAAATGACATTACATAACCTGGCATTTGTTCCCTGTAGCTTTTTAAACAGAGCAGGTAGCCTGCTTTAGTGATGCCAACTTACAGGCAATAATCTCATGGCATCAGTGATGGTGATGGGATGGACTGAGCACGAGTCACTCACAAGGGCCACAGCTATTACAGTCATGTGACACAAACAGTAAACCTGCTTCGGGCTGTGCATCACACAGACTGTATATAGGCTGCATGAGATTAGATTTAATAAGCTAAGTGAATAAAACGGAGCTCACTCCTGTTCACGCAGCCTCAGCGGGAATGTGATAGCCTCGCTTCGGCTTGCACACGTTTAATTATTCATAGTTTTAAAGGCCAGCGTGGATCAGAGTGGCATCTTATAGCCTACATCAGTTTGAAACAACTGCACATTATTGAAGTACCCACAGCTTCCCATTCAAACAGTGTGCAGCACAGTGTCATTAATGCTGACAGTGATTGAATTTTTTTAAAAGTGTCCTCAGCACAGCTGTACAGCTTGTGATATTTTTTTTTAAATTAACCGTTTCCACGTTGACCCGTGAATCTTACATATGTGCAGCAAATAAATGAAAAATATTAAGAAGAAATTTTCACTCACATAATGTTCGTAGAATTTAGAAAGCCTTGGTTTGCCGTGGTTGTTGAATATTAAAATGGCTTTTATCATGATTGTAGCGGATCAGAATGAGGCGGGGAAGAGAAAGGGATCAGTCTGCGAAAGACTGGTGTCCGTCAGCTCCGGTGAACCCAGATCTGAGCGGGATTCACGGCTAAAGCCCGTCTCGATTTAAGGTTAGTAAACGGAATAGCTTCGAGCTACACTCTGCTACTCCTTCATCGTCTCTTTACGGAAATATTCCACGTCAAGGACCAGTCATGCTCTCCTCCTCCTGCTACAGCAGCCGAGATGGCTCAAACTTTGCTGTGGGTAAATGCAAATCACGGGGTTAAAAAAAGAAGAAGAAGAAGAAGAAAGAGCGTTTATTGATTTGTTCCTCATTCTAAGAGTGATTCTCTCCACATCCACTGGGGTCAGCCCAAGCATTTTCTTAATCACTGAACTTATTTTACTGTGATCACCATTTTTAATATTAAGTTGATGTTTCTTCATCTTCTTCATCTTAGTGGAACTTAGATTACCCCTAAAAAGTCCTGAAAACTTATTAGAGTAACTTTAAAGGTAGGATAATATTCATGACAGTGACATCTTTGGCCAGTTAACCTAAAGCACATATCTCTGGACAATGAGATGCAGGTGGTCAACGGCGTCACCAAGGGGGGCGTGGCCACTGGCCAGCCACCAAGATTATCCTATGTTGCTAATAATGTTAATAAACGTGATTACAAGAGAGCAGAAGGCACCCAACAATCAATCGATCACTTAAAAAAGATTATTATGGATTTCAAATCTTTTATCTTATTTTCATCTTATTTGGTTAAATGTTGGTCACTATTTTCAGTGATATCAGCTTTAATAGCAGGAAATTAAGTAGGTATATAATAAGCTATATTTGACAACAGCATAATAAAACTAGAAATTTTGTTTTTAGTGTGCCACACCAATATTTTTAGTGGCCCCCAACTAGCCACCCCAATGAAAAAATTCTGGAGGTGCACCTGGGTGAAGTAACTAGAGGAAATCCACCCAAGCACCCGGGAGAGCATGTAAACTCTACACAGTTTCAAACTAACCGTCTTGCCATGAAAACACAGGACTAACCCTGAAGCACTGAATGCCAAATGAAAATTTTATCCAAAGTTCACAAGGTTGATTATCTGGGAATATTTTATATATTGTTAGTGCATTCTCCAAAAAATTGCATTTGGGTCTGGTGACATTAGAGGAAACGTGATGAGGTCACAAACACTGACCAGGTTAACAAAGGACCAAGAATTCAATCATCAAATTTCATGACGATATAAAAATATGAGATATAGCCATGCTCAAGAAGACAACAGTAAAATGTGCTGTAGTCTTGTTTATGTTCTTAGTTAAACTTTTAACTTTGAAGGAACATTATTTGAAATTATAAACATAAGAATTTTTAACATTTGTCAGTGTTTGGAAATGTTGCCTCACAACTTGGCACACATTTAGCCTTTGTGTCTTTATACAAGCTTTTAATGTTTCATTTAATTTAAACATGTTTTTAATCGTTTTTTGGTCCATCCATCCATTCTCTTCCATTTATCCACATTTTGCAAAGGGGGCTGGAGCTTATCTCATCTGTCATAGGGCAAGAGAGGCCAGGTAGACCCTGTAAAGATCACCAGTCTATTGCATGGTCAACACATTTGTGCTTAATTTTATGACACAAACCTTTTTGATTTTGTGTTAGAAAAAACTGGTTTAAAAGTAACTTAACTCTAAGGCAACTTGTTTTTTAAGTTAGAAATTCCACATTTTTCACAGGATCACATCATTGATCCTGGCCGATTTCAGTAATATTTATTATAGTAAACGTTAGAAAATCTGGTCCTCTAATGGTTTTTATATGGTTTAATGTAAACATCTGCATGAAAAATGCTATGCAGTCTAAAGTCCTCTTGCACTAAAAACACAAACTTGAACGATGATTTAGGCAGCCAGCAACTGTTTTTTGTTGTCACCATACAGCATACAAAAAGAAGGCTGTCTTTTAAAAAGATGAATTTACAAAGAAAACTCAGCATTGTAAAAAAAGACAAACAAATGCAGTCATATGAAAAGTTTACACCAGATGCTGTGCAGTCCCATGAAAAACTGCGTTCACCCTTATATTATAAAAGAGTAAATAGCAGCCAGGTGCTGCTAATCAAATGCAATTCACTGACTGATAACCAATAAGTGTGACAACCTCTATAAAACCAGAAGTTCTGGCACTTTGCTCCTCTGGAACATACAGGTTGTGTGAACACTGAATGTTAAAGTTCATAGTAGAAGAATTAATAAGAGACTGAAACCTGATTGAAAGAGGTCAACACCAGAAAGCTTCTTCTTTCTATAAAAAACATGGCAGCACAGCTTATGTTTGCAAAGCTGTCTCTGAACTTCTGAAGGACGTGACCGAAGTGCTGATGTCTGTCATATTTCACAGGACCACATTTGGCAAAAAACAAGCACAGCTTATCAATGCAAACACTTCATACCACGTCAAGTACAGTGGTGGAGGGGTGATGATTGGGTATGTTTTGCAGTCATGAGACCTGGGAACCTTGCAGTCATTGATTTGACCATGAACTCCTCTTTATAAATATCTCTATAAATATACATATGAGGCCATCTGTCCAAAAGTTAAGGCATGGATGAAACTGGGTCGTGCTACAGGACAATAATAGCAGCAGCAAATCTAAACCAGAATGACTGAAAAAGAAAAATCAAGGTGTTGCAACAGACCACTGAAGGTACAGACCTCAACTTGGCTGAAATGCTGTGACAGGAGAGCTGTGCATAAGCAAGTGTCTGCAAACCTCAATGAACTGAAGCAACATTGTAAAGAAGATTGGTCAAAATTCCTCTACAACAATGTGGGAGACTGACAGTCATACAGAAAACAATTCCTTCAAGTTATTGCTGCCAAAGGAGCTTCTCGAAGCTACTGAATTCTGGAGTGTTTTTGGGGTTTTTTGCAGGGTTTTGGGGGGGCTTTTTCCTCAATGTGGGCAGCTCCACCTTGGTAATCAAGATTCAAAGTTTCAGCCACAAGGTGGAGCAAAACTTCATTTTACAATGCTGATGTGGCAGCTCAGAGGAAAACTTGGCACATTGTGATGCAAAGAAAGTTCTCCACTCTTGGTTCTAGTAAACACGAACATGATGCTTCTTCAGACAGGTTGGATTTTCCTCTAAAGTACAGATATGTGTTGAATGACAGAAAACAAATGCAGAGTATTCCTGCTGGAAAAACCTGAGCTCAGCCATGGATTTAGACTCTAATCTGAAATCAAAGTAAATAAATAAAACAAATGATAACAATTAAGTTTTGTGATAAAATTAAAAAAACAACAACAACAATTACATAGATTTATGTAAGTTATGTATGAAAAATGTAAAAACTGTCTTTTTCATCTCCATTTGAGCATGACATGGTGACCAAACTTAGCTCTCTAGTATCTTTTTATCTTTTATATTTTAATCAGTCACTGCACTGTACAAACTATTTATTCATTTATTTATTTCCCGTATTGACACACACTTTTGTCACACTTTATTTTTGAGACAAGCATGTGGAGGACTGGAAAAGAATCACCTGTGTGGAATGTGTTGCGTGTCTTAAGAAAAATGTGCATTAAGGTGGGACTCACTGATAAACAGCTGCTAGAACACAGTGTGAAGATGTTGGCAATCTCATCCAAAATATTTCTCTGACTGGTTCTCTTTGTCTCTATTTGAAAGGAAAAATTTCACAGACAAGAAAATGAAAGCATTTAATCTTTTTGATCTCCAGATTATGTCACATTTTATGATCACAAAGGTGCATAGATTTGAATCAACCTTTATTTCCACTTATGCTGACAATCAGCTGGTTATGTTTGTTTATGAGTCTCCCATCATAACATATCCTGCTCTGGTACTTTTCCACCAGTGATAACCTACACCCAGGAAAGAAAAACCCCCAGTCCGTGCTCATTGCACAATCTGTAATTAAGTATTCACCCATTTTTTTTTCAAATAGATAACAGCTACTTAAGTTGCCTTCTTGAA
The DNA here is from genome assembly GCF_964374335.1 of Astatotilapia calliptera. Taxonomy (NCBI): domain Eukaryota; kingdom Metazoa; phylum Chordata; class Actinopteri; order Cichliformes; family Cichlidae; genus Astatotilapia; species Astatotilapia calliptera. The sequence continues at coordinate 27,786,364 of NC_137433.1, forward strand.
TTAATTATTTTATTTTTATTTTTATTACTGGATTGCATTTATTAAAGGATTTTCTTTTTCTTCTTCTCTTTGCATAGTTTATAATTTACATATATAAAAACTTGTTGTAGCTTTTTTATTTTTAAAAAAGCAAGCATTTTTTCAGTACACCTCTACAGTATTAATCTAATGACTTCGTGAAACTAAATCACTTCATGCAACTAAATCAAAGCTAAGCTAAAGACAAACACTATTAAAATATACAGTAATATATGCAGACACACATTTTATGTCTCCCATAACATGACTGCTGCCAATCAAACGTTTTTCCCACGTTTTCTCCTCCATCCTGATTCAGTTCTGCAACAAATGGATCAATTCAGAGGAGAGCGCCCACAAAAAGAGGGGAGAAAGGCCATTACTAGAGGAATGTCTCGGTGGGAGAAGAAAAGGAGACAGAAAGACACAAGAGGTGTCTGTGTTTTGACAACGTGGTGGAGCCGGCCTCAGAGAGGATTAGTCCAAGTTGTTAAAGTGTGAGATTAACGGATATCTTAGTCAGAACATACAAAAACATAAAATTCACCTCTATAAAGTAAGTGTGGTGAAAATACAACCCCGTGTTTCTGTAACTTTCCAGCGAGAGAATATTCAAAATTTCAATTGGACTGTTAGATGTGGGCGTTCACCATTTTCCGTAATGGTACAGTCCGTCTCCAGCTCCCCCCCCCCAAAAAAAATTTGCGGCGCCGGCCTATAAAAACTAAAGGACTGTGCAAACTAGAAAGTCTTCACCACCTGAAGTTTTAACTGAAGCGACATACCTGAGAGAGAAAAAAAAACTCTCCTCTTCAGCACAGCGATGGAGCAAACCGAGGTGGTCAAACCAGAAACCCTGGACGACTTGATAAAAATCCTGCACAGCATTTTCGAGAGTGACTGCATCAATGTTGAGGAGGTTCAGAATTTAATGGAGTCATATGAGAGCAATCCTCAGGAGTGGATGAAGTATGCAAAATTTGACCAATACAGGTAAAATATTCGTGTTTCTGTTTGTTTTGGGGGTTTTCAACACCTACCCACCCAGATATTCCTCATCTATGCTGTTGTCCTTTGGACTTTTGCACCTTGACCTAGTGTCGTGTTGCTTTATCGATATTCAAAATTATATTTACTCTATCATGTTTTTGTTTACCCTAAACATGTGTCATGAGTCCCTTTTCTTTCCTTTTTTAAATTGAAAAGGTACTCTTGAAAAAAAAATGCTGTGGCAAACTTCTGCATGCATTTGCTCAGTAGCTAAAAGCATTATTTTTTTTGAATGAAAGCGGCTGATTTATTTATTTATTTTCATTTAGGTGACAAAACTGCTGCTCTAAGGTTTTACTTTGAAAAGAAAATTGCTTGGCCTATATTAGTGTGCTTTATTTTGAAAGGTCGTGTTACAATGAGGAGATATGCAAACCAGTTCATTCCTCAGTTCTCTGTTCTATTCAAAACTTTAAAGAGCCCCCCCGTCCCAGTCTTTTGATTAGTGAGGGTTCAATGGAAGGCGGGTGTGTGCCATCCAATCAACACCGAGAACTGATACACACCCGCTGATTTTTGGCAAATGGGACAAGTTTGGTCTCTGCCGGGCAGACTTTCTTTTTCCAGCCTGGTTAAAATTGTTGAGCAATAAATTTCAAACAAAAAGTATAATATTTCATTAAATCTAGTTCAGGAAACAAATTAGTTTTATTGCCTGAACCCTAACCAAAGTGTGACTGAAAATTTTGAATAGTCATTAAAAGAGCGTTTTTGTTTTGTTTTTTGTTTGTTTGTTTGTTAGAAAGTCCTGAAAGCCACTAGTTTCCCAATCTCACAACTGCATCTGCTTGCTAATGTTTGCACACGTTGCAATTGCACAGTCCAGAAAATACAGGCCTAGTAAGAACACAGACACAAAAGTGGAGGGTATGAGGTTTTCTGTATGAGGACTATTGGACAATGATTAAAACTCTTCTGTTTCTTTGTGGGTTCCAGCTGGATGACGTGAAAGCTTCTTGGATTTCCAAAATAAAATTGATTTGTATTAATGTAAAGTACAGCTTATTGTGAAAACGTTATTTCAAGTCATTCATCAGTTTTCTGCATTTAAGAAAAGAGAAAAAAAAAGGAATTTAATCACTTGAAAATCAAATATTATATTTTGACAAGACATTTAAATCAAAAAAGCTCCAAACTGCTTGTAAATTCAGCCCTTCACTCCTCTGTAACTGTATAGTTGTGACATAATGCATCATATTTTTCCATGTACATTTGACATATTTCTCATTCCTGCAGATACACAAGGAACTTGGTTGATAAGGGTAATGGGAAGTTCAATCTCATGGTTCTCTGCTGGGGTGAAGGCCACGGCAGGTAAGATATTTGTATCTTTAAAAATAAATAACATCATTATAATTCATATAAAATAATCTGATCAGAAAACTGAATTTGTTTAAACCTTTAATAATAAGATTTCTGTTTCGGGGTTTCAGTCATGTTACAAGCCTATACTCTTAGATACTGTAGGCCACATGGCCATGTTTCTCACTGGCAATTATTGCATTAGTTAATAAAGATAACAAAGTCCAATGTTCTACACACTGACAGATTATGTAAATAGACATTGTTTGATATCTTATGTCCCACTTTGTCAGCAAATGTCACCTGATAATTCCTGGATGTGTTGCAAATCTTTTTATATGATTACGTATTAAAAGATGCAGATCAGCAGCTGTCTTTTTTTCACACAAGAAAAGACTGTATCACATGGCTGTACCAGTACTAGTGTTTTAAAACAGGGACTTGTTAAGTAAGACTGTTCTGGGAATTTCTTGTTTTGTTCTCTTGAACATACAGTATTGGTGATATGATATGGGGCATGACTTCTAAACATAGCTGTTCAAAGTATGTTTAGCTCTTGCCGTGAAAACTTAAGATTTGCCTCGTCTTCCCAATTTTTATTTTTTAACATCCTCATCATCTTGTCTAATTTTTATGAAGAGAGCAGTGTTGTCATATTCTGACAGTGTTCTTTAACGCTTTGCAGTAGTATCCATGACCACACAGAGTCCCACTGCTTCATGAAGCTCCTGCAGGGTCAGCTGAAGGAGACGCTGTTCGAGTGGCCAGAGAGCAAATCACACGGCGATATGGTCCAAAAGTCACAAAGAATTCTTCAGGAAAACAAGGTTGCTTACATAAATGGTGAGACACCAAACTGTCTGACTATCTTTTTTTTTTTTTTTTTTTTTTTAAACCAGAGCTTGTTCTCCAACAGAATTTAGATCTGTGCTGATATCTTGATATCTGTCTATGGAGTCATTTTAACTGGTGCTTCATTTTACTCACATCTTTATTATGCCTATGCAGTGTTCAATACAATAGACCAAACGAACGTATGTGATCATTCGAGATATGCTAATGTGAAATTTCCTTGAAACTTAGGCAAGGCTGTTAAATGTGTGGCTTCTCTGTCAGCGTGCAGTAAAACCCAAGTTTCCAACCTCTGCAGTTACATAATGTCTAATTGGTCTCACAGGCAGCTGTAAATTTACAATGAACTTTTTTTTTTTTTTTTTTTTTTCCTTCAAATCCCTGCCTGGCGTGTATGTCCGTGAGGCAAATAGAGCTCTGGTGTCATGTTTCTGCCTTTAACTGTTGTTGAGCCATGTTTTACAGCATTCCAATGTTACAGGTATGCTGTTTGTTCATACATGTGTACGTGTGTGTGTTTTAGACTCCATTGGTCTGCATCGTGTGGAAAATGTCAGCCACACTGAGTGTGCAGTAAGCTTGCACTTGTACAGTCCCCCTTTCGAGACCTGCCAGACATTTGACCAGCGGACAGGACACAAGAACTCTGTCAAGATGACCTTCTGGAGCAAATATGGAGAAAGGACTCCATTTGTAAGCAGTTTTTTTTTTTTTTTTTTTTTTTTTTAAATTACTTTAATACACATAGAGTGAAACCTTCCGATTCATGCTTTGACCCCCCCAGAAAGGCTTGAGTACTGAAACTTAAAACTCACAAAGATGCATTTGTCAGGTGCATAAAATCAAATCTAGTCAGCGTGCATTACAAATTACAATGTAGCTCTGTTACTGTACAGTGGGCACACTGCTTACTCCATTCCCCGCTTCCCCATGTCTCACCCAGCAAAAATACCTTCTAAGCAGGAAATGGGAAGAGCTAATACTTTCTTGCTTTTTTCATTAAGCAGAGCCCATAAAGAATGAAGGCAGCACTCCTTTAAGATTCAAGAATTAGTAGAAAGTTTCCATTTCCTTTCCTTCCTTTACTTTATTGTGCTTCCAAATGCTTCAGCTTTAACAAAAAGTTGCTTGAGTGAACAGAAGAGTTAGGTATTGAACATATAAGAGTGTTAAAGTTCAGACAGACAGAGGGAGAGAATAATCAATAAAGGTCAATTTATTATAAACTAGAATCAGCTCGTCAAGGTCTTCAATAAATTAGTTATTAATAATTACACAAAGGGGGAAAAACAAGACCAATTACACTGTCGGACCTCCGCCTGTTTTGGCCGCCCTGCCAAAGAGCATCAGCCTTATCTTAAATCTACAAGTTGTATAAGCATACCTTGGTCATAACACTGTTAATTAAGTTCATTTGATTGCAACACCAAACATGCAAGATAAGATAAGTATATCTGTGTGAGCACACAGTAAACCTAGCGCGGCATACGTCCATAGTTCTCAACAACTGTTCGAGGCTATTTTACAGACATTACATGTCTCCGTTTAGACCATGACTGTAAACATTCCTGTTTTAGCTTTGCTCAGGACTTGACATAAAGGAAAATGTGACCTTATCTTAGTCTAAAATTGTCTTTCTTCCCAACCCTTTCCTAGGAAACCACAGTTTCGCAAGAGAACAACTAAAGGGCACCAAAAGAGACTCCAGATGATGAAGACATTTGAAGTGACAATGTTATGATATTGAGTCAACGGGAAACTGCTGGTGAAGTGAAAATGTGGACCTATGACTAAGCAACCTATTTAAAAATCAGGAGTTGGCTAGTTCAAAAGGACAACCCAGTAATTAGAATGGCTTTATCACTGTCCAGTGTGAGCTTGGCAAATACTGATGAGCACAGGACGAATGCATGAATAGGCTTGGACATGGATTGAATCTGCCTTTTGTTTGCTGGGCCTGAGGAGACCCTTTTCCAATAACAACATTCCTGTCTATCCATGACCTGTGTAACCACACTGTGACGTTATGGCCAATAGTCAAAGACTAGACCTTTAGATTTTCCTAAATTTTATGTATTTCCAGATTTTTTTTGGGGGGGGGGGGGAGGAGGATCTTAAATCTGGTTTGATCTCAATGATGTACTTTTATAGTTGTATTTACTGTTGATTTACGCCACTGACAATTGTCTTAACACCTGTTGAAAATTGTAATGAAATGTAACATTGTTTGTACAGTCTAACAAGTTTTGGTTTTTTTTTTTTTTTTGTTTTGTTTTTTTTGCATTTGGAAAATTAGTTGTAAAGCTTTAGTGCTGCGTTGTTTTTAAAGTGTCACGCTTGTAATTTATTTGCAGGATCTTACGTACACTGAAAGAGTGTTTAAATCTGCTCTTAAATGTGTTCATATTAAAGGTTTGACCAGGCGAAGTGAAGCGACTACTTTTATTGGCAGAAAATATATTTAGGTTACTTTCTCTCGGGATTTTAGCGTATTGTGATTGTAACTGCATTTGTTTAGTGTTTAACTTCACAGCAAACCACTTATTATAGTGCTGTCAACATGCTAGTTTTCTGATGCAGTAATTGATACATCTGGCCATAACTGAAGTCCATTAAACACCATTATTGTTTGCAGAAAGTTTCAATCTGTTTTGTCTTTATTTTTCATGTTCTGAATTTTCTTCAATGCTTATTGTTATTCATAGAATTTTTTTTTTTTTTTTAAGCTTAAATTTCGTTGGATAAACCTTTACAATCACTTAAATCGCATCTCTCTAACCAGGTACAGTATTAGTAATGAAACCTGTGGGTCGATAACATTTGGCACGTTGGCTGGTAATTATAAGCTGCCTGTATGGAAATCTACATTTGGCCAAAGTATATTTGGGGTATTTGTTGCCTTACAAAATTAAAGGTGGGTCTAACTGGGATCTTTTAAAAATCAAACAGAAACCATTTTTAAATATTAACCAATCATGTAACCATGAATAACTTGCTGTCTTGTTAGGGTATTTCAGTCCGTCCTATCATTTGTTGTGTTTGATTTTTGTGTTTTAGGATGCCTTTTGATTTTCTTCTGTTTTAAAGATCCATTTGGGGACGGGCATTGCAGACTAGATTAGGCAATAAATGCTGTGGTGTGTTCCCTGATTCATGTTACATACTTGTCCTTATGTAAAAATGAACAAAACTAAGACAAACTCAGTCACTATACTCACATACAAATTCTGCCTAGAATTCCACATAGTGTATTTGAGAGACATTATCAAAAGTTTCAGCGTTACAACACCAAAGCAACACAGTGAAGTTTGAATTTCTAACCTTTAATATCTCCTGCTGATGTATTATACACTCACAGGCACTTTATTTGACACATTTTGTCAATACCATGTCAGAGTCCCTATTCTTCATGGTATTAAGTTGAAAAGGTTCCTTGGAGATTGTATTTCATATTCAAATGATCGCATCACACAATTTCTGCAAAATAATCAGCTGCACATAGCAAACCTCCCATTCCACTACATCCTAAAGGTGCACTGTTGGATTAATATTGGTTGTATATGGAGGTCATTTGAGTACAATGAAATCACTGTCATGTTCAAGACACTTGAGATAATCTGACTTTGTGACATATCCTACCGGAAGTAGGCATCAGACAATGGGTACAATGGGTGGTCATGAAGTGATGGCTGTAGTCAGCAACAATACTTTGATTAAACATTAAACCCTCACCACAGGCAACTTGGTGGCATGGTGGTTAGCACTGTTATCTCACAGCAAGAAGGTCCTGAGTTCAATAATACCATCAGGCTGGGATCTTTCTGTGTGGAGTTTGGATGTTCTCCCTGTGTTTTTGTGTGGGCTCTATCCAGGTACTCCGGCTTCCTCCCACATTCCAAAGACATGGAGTTAGTGGGGTTAGGTTAATTGGAAACTCTTAATTGCCCATGAGTGTGAATGGTTGTCTGTCTCTATGTGTTAGCCGTGTGACAGACTGGCGACCTGTCCAGAGTGTACCCTACCTCTTGCCCTAAGACAGCTGGGATAGGCTCCAGCAGCTGCAGCTCACAGAATATTTTCTTTTTTCCCGACCATTCTCTCTAAATCCTTGAGATGGTTGTGCAGGAACAGAGTAGAACTTAGCAGACCGGCAGATTCTGAAATAAAGTTCAAAGTCACTTAAACCACCTTTTTCCCCATGTCTACATGACTTGAGTTGTTGGCATGCCATTGGCTGAGTAGACATCTGAAACAAGCAGTTGGATGGATATAGATAATTTGGTGGCTCTATATACAGAGCGATGCAACACCCGTGCCAACTCACTGATTATATCTTCATAGTCACATAAAAGTACTCCAGCATTATATTTGCAGGTGACAATAGCATGGTACCAGCATGCAAAGAAAGCAAACAGCTGCATTGATGTACACGTTTCTATGTGTACTTTGGTTAGAGGGAAATATTGATTGGCCATTAACTTGACTAGCAAAAACATTTTGGTAAAAGTGCGCTGATAACAATATTAAGGAACCAGAGATCAAGGTCTGCCGCATTTTACTGGCAAGCCAACAAGTGTATTAAGTGTACCACTTGTGAATCAGAAAGATAACATGCTACTGAAAAGTAAAGCGTACGTGCACAGAAACAGCAGGCTTCATCATGTTCCCTGTGTCAGTTTCACATGCCCAGTTAGACTACTGCAGACTATTGCAGTCAATGACCAGATAACACAGTAGGTAATAGTGCACGAGGTAAGTGCACTTTAATCTGTTCCTCTATGTTGCATTTTGGGTGTTCTTTGCACAAACATATGGCTTCTTAGTCTCTGTCCTTTTATTCATTTTTGTACATTGTATAATGTTATTTGTATATAAAAAGATGACAATGAACAGTGTAGTTTCCACAAGATAGGAAAATGAGTCAGTTTACGCAAACAGGAACAAATGAAATGTTTTCATACTCATATAAAAGTGACAATTTTGGCCAGAAGGTTACATATCCTCATCATGTGCATGAATATCATGGTCATTTTGGGCTTTTAATTATTTCATTGAGCTGTTCTTTTTCCAGGGTACAGCACACATCTTTAACCCTCTGGGGTCCAGGGTATAATTGGCCGTTTTTGACTACTTTTGATTTTACCTCTATATTTCACCTTTAAAATGTGTTTTTCTTGCCTTGTTTGCTATCATTATTTTCGGCACAACCTCAAATATCTGAAATTTGAGTTGTTTTTTCATTTTGGTATACTATATTAGCACAGTTGATCTAAATTCAGACAAAAAATTCAAAATCCGAGTAGAAAAAAGTTATATTTTTTTACTGTAAAACCTACAAACATGTTTAACGAATCATTTTCATGACTTGAAATGCAAATAGAAATTGTACATTTCTAAAAATTATGCACAAGTTTTGCAAACAACAAAGTTATACGGTACTATTTACCTAAAAATGCAGCCAAGGCCTCAGGCGTTTTTTATATAACTATTTAAATCTATTTACAGAACAATCAGGTGTGCTGTATCAAATAAGAAGGCACACAAATTATTTGTGCCAGTCCAAAAAATGTAGTTTGTGTTCAGTATAAGACAGAGGAGAACACCAAAGGCCCAAACCCTGCAGGTCTGACAGCAGTTGCATGAGTCCAGTTTTCCGTGTGGGAACAGCGTTTACACTGGAATCTGCCTTTGACGGCTTTTTTAGAGCAAATATGAAATTCAGCAGTATAACTGACACACAATACAAGACAATAACTACACAACAAACTAACTACAGCCTCCAAACACGCTAAACGTCACTAATGTCTCACATATGAAAACTTGCTCTCTCTCTCTCTGTCTTCTGCTCGCCCGCTTTCCGTCGCGGGTGTCACTCCTAAAAACTTCCCCCTTCTCCCTAAACAACAAAATGTCACATGTTGCCTTATCCTTTTTTTCGTTTGGCTGACATGGTAAACTCTAACACCAATAGGGAAGGGGTGTTTTTTCTTTTTTCACTCGTAAGCTTAGAGTGTTTGCTAGCGCTGTCTGTAGAAAACGCCGTTTTTACCGTCCTTCCCGCTGTAAACACCACTGTTTTGTTCAGAAAAAAAACATCGGGTGTATTTTTTTTTTATCATAACTCTGGTTTTACGTGGCCCATCGACACAATTCAAAAACTGGTATATATTTTTAAGTCCGCACTTTCGACCCAAGTTGAAATGGAGACTGTCGTGCTGCACCTTGTAGCTGTGTCGTCTTAAATTTGTCATGTGATGCTGACGCGCCGGCGTGTCCGGCGACCTCAGAGGGTTAATGACTTAAAAAAAAAAAAAAGAACTATGTTCAAAAGTTTGAACTCACAATCCACAAGAGTCTAAAGTATACATATGCAGACATGCACTTACTTAAATCCTTTAATAACTGGTGCTAAAAGTTGTACAACACATATTAACTCCACTTTGAATTGACCTCTCATTAATGATCATGACTGGCTACAACTGGTAGTTTCTCTCTTTTCGCATAAAAGCCTTCAAGCTCCACGGAAATTTGCAGCTGACCACATGGACAAGCTAAATATCTTCTGGAGAAAAGTGTAATTGACAAATGAGAGAGATTGGGCTATTTGGCCACAGTGACAATAGGTTTGGATGAGTAAAGTTGAGGTTTTCAAGCCAAATAAGTCTCCGGGCCAGTCTTGGTAGCCGGGGATCAGTCCACCAGGGCATCCGCTCCTGGCTGCCGCCCGGCTCACAATGCACCCAACCCCTACGGTGCCTCCTGCTGGTGGTGGGCCTGCAGGAAGATGGGCCCATGTCCCTTTTTCGGGCTGGGCCCAGTTGGGCCCTATGAACTAAGGCCTGGCCACCATATGCTCGCCCTCGGGCACCCTCCCTGGGCCTGGCTCCAGGGCTGGGCCCCGGTAAACCTATCCCGGGCAGGGTAAACTGTTCCTCCGGTGATATTCTCACAAGGGTCTTCTGAATCGCTCTTTGTCTGGTCCCTCACCCAGGACCAATTTGGCATGGGAGACCCTACAAGGGGGCAAAAGCCCCCAGACAACATGGCTCCTGAGATCCCTGAAACACACAAACCTTTCCACCACGATGTGGTAGCGATTTGCAGAGGGGACAGTGACCAGAGGTGGTGTATGTTTACCAACTGTCAAGCATGGTGGTGGTAGCATAATGCTCTGGTGTTGTTTGGCTGTCAGTGGTACTGATTAATTGCTGAAGGTGGATGGAACAACGAGGAAGGATGTCTACCTCCAGATTCTTAATCTCAAACCAACAGCTAGACAGTTGAAACATGGAGGCAACTGGGTGTCCCAACAGGACCCAAACAGACATAAAAACTGGCTAACATTAAAATTCTGGTATAGCCTTCCCAAAGCCCAGACTTCAATGTCATTGAAAATGTGTGGTCTATACTTAAAAACTGGGTCTGTGCCAGGAAACCAACCAATTCAGAATTCTAATAACTGTGCCAAGAAGTGTGGTCAAATATGAAACTAGAATCATGCCAGAAGCTTGCTGATGGCTGTCAAAAGCATGTGGTTGAGGTGAAGCTTTCTAAGGGACATTTAACCAAATGCACATGGGGGTTTATCTGTATATTTGAGCCTGTATGGATACTTTTGATCGTGTGTAGAGCAAGGCAAGGCAAGGCAAGGCAAGGCAAATTTATTTGTATAGCACAATTCAACAACAAGGTGATTCGAGCAGAGAAAATCCAAGATAAATTCAAAGTTGTGCATCCAATTCTTCTGTTTTTAAGTCATTAAGGATGTATGCTGTACAGTCATTCCACACTGGAAAAAGAACAGACTTTTGACCATTGCTGTATACGCTTTTGAAACGTATTTCGTTGACTTTGCTCTCCTCTCTCCAAACAAACGTCATTAGTTGCATTTCTTCACTATTTACCTTTGGAGAGGTAAATCACAGTGTTCTCACAGGAATGTGAGTTTGTTCCAAATAAATGTTCCCAGATTTTCCTATAACAAGTCAACAATGGCCTACAGCCAGTGTTGCATAACAATGAAGCAATCGCTTTGATTATCCCGGCAAGACTCCAGTTTTATATGAGGGCACGATTAGCATGAGTGAGAGTAAAGAAATTGCTCCTATCAAACAAGAACATTGTGAACACAACTTATCTGTTAATATTAGACTATGACACAAATGCTTCATGGACTTAAAAAAACTCTTTATCATTCACATGTTCATGAGAAGACTTGATGTGTCAGCAATTAAGACAACTGGTGCATTTGATACTCGCACAGCATTTATTTATATTCATTTATTTATTTAGATACATTGTTCTACATATTTGTTATGTACCATATTTCAACTGATGATGTGGTGAGTCCCTTTCCTTTCCATTTTGTGGATTTAAACATTTCTGGAAAAAGTGCTGAAAGATAATATCATGTAATTTCCTCAGTGTACATGTTGATCTTGGATGATATTTTTGGCCCAGACAGAAGACAGTTTGGCACCTTGTAGTAAAAATGTTCTGCAGAAATATTTGGAAGTGTGTCAGTTCTTGTTGTGGTGTTTTTTTTTTGTTAGGTAAGTTTTGATACAGAGTCTCCACCTTGGATTGTTCTCTGTGTTCTCACATTCTCACCACTTAAATATTGCAGTGTTGGAGCAGCTGTAGTTGTGGGGAAGCCATAAACCTTAAAGACAGGTTTCACATTGTTTTTTGTTTTTTTTAACCAACTACTAGCGCTGAGATTGAAAATGCAGAGAATAGGAGTGTGTCCTATGATAATAACAGCGATAACAATAAGCCAGGCTTCTAAAACTTTCTAGCACACCAGAAGAAACTGAAAAGCTAATTTACTTATCGAAGCGGCCTCTGTACATTGATAGTGAAACACTCATTCACAAATATGTTGCACTGTACACTTGGCAGCCCAGTTTTTATTACAGAGTCATAAAATATGTTTTCTCTGCATTGTCAGGCCTTTTAGGTCATCACTTTATGTAAATATTAAAGTCCACATTTGGTCGTTTATATTTTTCTTTCATGTTCTAGGCTTTACTGTATAAAGTCATGTATCTTGATGCCAGAAAGATGTTTCATATTTATTTGGTGAAAGTGAAATTTCTTGCTAAAAACTGACTGCTCAATATTTTGTGTGCCTATGTGTAAACATGTTGCCTGCATTGTAATTAAACCAAGACTGGCCTTCAATTGAAGAAACTTGTATCTTGTATCCACTAGCTACTTTATCTGTCTATACACAGTACTGTGTCTTGACTCACTCCTTATTTCTTTGTATTTTTGTAGGAAAATGGGAAAAAAGGTGCAGCAATTATTTTTAAACATATGCAAATATAGAATAAAGCACATAAGGCAAAAACAGTTAACAATACTAATAAACTTGAAAGTCCACCTTTCTTCGGCAACACAGCCTGAGCTCTCTTAGGCCAGCTTTCTTGTCATTTCTTTAAGTAGTCTTCCGGAAAAGTTCTCCAGACTTCTTGAAGGACATTCAAAGTTCTTCTTTGGATGTTGGCTGCTTTTTGTTCCATTGTCCATCAACATGGTTCCACACTGCTTCATTGATGTTGAGGTCCGGCTTCATCCCGACGTTTTGTCACGTCCCGCGGCATTCCTGAGGAACACGAAAGGTGACCTTCCTCGTTCTAATGGTATGCGCCGGGTTATGGATGAAATCCAGTGGAATAACGCTCCTGCAGTAGTAAACATTGCAGCCATGTATTCCAGCCCTAAACCTAACCTTCTCCCTAACCCTAACCTTATTCCTAACCTTAACCAGCAGTTTAATGATGTGAAATAGTGTTTTCGGAAGAGTTTAAAAAAATAAAATAAAAAATGAACGAGCATGTGTAGATTGAGTCCAAAGGGTTGTCATATTTCCTAATTTTTCCGATGTCGTCATTTAGTAATGTGTTGGGTGGCTGAAAATGTAATATGTTGACAATTTGTCACCTAGCATAGAATGTTAGGCTTTGGGATGAGAATGTGTTGGCACGGCCAATCCATGTGTTTTTCTAGGTATGGTTTGACTGCATTGAGAGTATGTTGTGGACCACTGCCATACTGAAAAGAAAAACAAAACAAAACAAAACAATGTCATTCGGATGCTTTTCAGATTGAATGGTGGAACAAAATCTAACCATACTTTTCTGAGTTAACGATTCCACAAAGTTTGACAAGATCCCTAACATCACTGGCTGAAATATAGCCTCAAACTATGACAAACCCACCACCATATTTTACACATGGCTGTAGTCGCTGAATCTGATAGCATTGTGTTGGTGTTGCTCCTGGAGCAAAAAAACTAATGTTGGTTCATGTTTTACATTGTGAATTGACCAATCGCATTGTAGTGTTGTCATAGTTTTGCAATATTTGAGTCACACCATACACCAAACCGTAACCCTAACCACAATCACATCTTAATCCCCAACCTAGCACGTTTTTCCCGGACTCGACATTAGCAAGTTTTTTTTTTTCTTTCCGGAAAGTATGACATAATAGTGTGATTGGTCAGTTGCAATGTTGACCTTGGACAAACATTGGCTATATCCCAATTCAGGGTCTGCAGCCTTAAAGGCTGCATTTTTTACATCACAGTGACGCGACGAAGGCTGTCCCAATTCAAAGGCTGCTCGAAATGCAGCCCTCAAATGTGTCCTTCATTTCCCTGAATTTTAAGGCTGTGACGGTGAACGAATCGTTCAATACTCGAGAATCTCTTTACTGACTCGTGAATCATGATTCACAAGCGCAACTGACTCACTGACTCATCCCTGTTGCTGTTAGCAAACTAATTCCATTAGTAGAAATATATGTAGCTTATAATTAAAATTGTAGGGAAAAAAAACCCAACAGCCAGTTTATTACCAAAACCATTCCTGCTCTGAACTGGAAGAAAAAACCCTGAGTAGAAGCTCACATCAAGACAATAGCTCCTCGGTTCACAGTAGCATCGCTCTGCTAACATGCTAACAGCACATTTGAGGTACTCACCCCCTCCCTCCTGTGCTGAAATTCAACATTATGCACTCCACACTGTATATAAATGCCACTTGTTTTGCACATATTCAACTCTGTATATTTTATATATTTTATTATTATTATTATTATTTTATTTTATTTTTTTACTATTTAATTTGTAAAAATGTGTATACATACACACACACACGTAGGAAAATATTTAGTATACACATCCAGAAATGCATACACTATTATATATTGTACATATATTTATTAGTTTCAGGTTGGCCATTCTTGTATTTTGCTCGTTTGTGTTGTTGTGTTTGCACATCTCTGTTGCTTGTGGGGCTCGCACACAAGAATTTCACTCGCATGTGCTGTGCCAGTGTGCCTGCACATGTGATGTGACAATAAAAAGTGATTTGATTTGATTTGATTTGATTTGAATCATAGCATAAGCCAGGGCTCGGCAACCTGCATCTCCGGAACCGCATGCGGCTCTTTAGTCCTTATAGTGCGGCTCCGAGTGGTTTGGGAAAATAAATTAGAAGTATTTAGCTGAATTGTATTTTATTTATGTTAGTTCTTTTTTAACTCGTAGTTCTAAATTGGAAGATTATTGTGATATTGAAATACAAAACTATAATTATATTCTATTATTTCTTCATCACTCAAAATAAGCGTCACACTCGCGGAAGCCGGTATACCCGCCGAAACACCGTGCATTTACCGAGACTTTCAACCCCAGGTGGGTCAATTATGAATCTTTGGATCCACATTATGTCAACAGCTATTCTCCACCGTGAACTGCGTTAAAACAAACACCGCTCACACCTCACAGATGACAGCTTACAGTCCTGCATAAAGATGAAAGTGACTTCGTACAGCCCCGATTTGCAGACGCTGTGCGCAGAGGTTCAGGAGCAGAAGTCCCATTGTAAACATACCACGGCCGACCCGACGATGTTTCCATGAACACGCTGTACAGCTTCTCTTTATTGACCACTTTTCACACATGGTTGCTGTACGCATACAGCCAGCAGTAGCTTTTCAGCTCACAGCCCGACACACACCAACACAACATAGATAGCACAGATGTTAAATCGGCAAGGTGTGATTGCTGGTGCCGCTCAGGTGCGTCCGCCTCCCCTGCAGTGGCGCAGCAGACCACGCCTTGCCACACACATTAACCAGGTGAAATACATATTTAGGCAGAATTTTGTAAATATTTATTTTTTTATTTTTATTTTTTTTTTATTTATTTAGTTAGTTAGTTTTTTAGCAGCGGTTCGCAGCCGAGTGTGAAGCAGCGGGAATGAGGATCAGCACCTCCAAATCTGAGGCCATGGTTCTCAGCCGGAAAAGGGTGGAGTGCCCACTCCGGGTCGGGGATGAGTTCCTGCCCCAAGTGGAGGAGTTCAAGTATCTCGGGGTCTTGTTCGCGAGTGATGGGAGAAGGGAGCCGGAGATCGACAGACGGATTGGGGCTGCAGCTGCAGTAATGCGGACGCTGCACCGGTCCGTCGTGGTGAAGAGGGAGCTGAGTGTAAAAGCGAAGCTCTCAATTTACCGGTCGATCTACGTCCCTACCCTCACCTATGGCCACGAGCTGTGGGTAGTGACCGAAAGAACGAGATCGCGGATACAAGCGGCAGAAATGAGCTTCCTCCGAAGGGTGGCTGGCCTCTCCCTTAGAGATAGGGTGAGAAGTTCGGCCATCCGGGAGGGGCTCAGAGTAGAGCAGCTGCTGCTCCACATCGAAAGGAGCCAGCTGAGGTGGTTCGGGCATCTGACAAGGATGCCCCCTGGGCGCCTCCTGGGTGAGGTGTTCCAGGCATGTCCCACCGGGAGGAGGCCCCGGGGCAGACCCAGGACACGCTGGAGAGATTATATCTCTCGGCTGGCCTGGGAACGCCTTGGTATTCCCCCGGACAAGCTGGAGGAGGTGGCTGGGGAGAGGGAGGTCTGGGCCTCTTTGCTTAGGCTGCTGCCCCCGCGACCTGACCGGACAAAGCGGATGAAGATGGATGGATGGATGGAGTTCAAAATGTGTTAATTACATAAATAAAATGTAATTTTCTTTGCAGCACTTCATGGATTTCATAAGCAACACACCTTAGTTGTTCACACAAAGCATAAAGTTAAAAAACAATATATACAGTGTTATCTTCATTTTAGATGTCAAAAGGTATTTGCGGCACCCAGTGTTTTCTTTTGCGTGGAAACTGGGTCCAAATGGCTCTTTTGCTGTTAAAGGTTGCTGACCCCTGGCATAAGCGAATAACTCAGGACTCACTAACCCCCTTCCTCCTGGCTCATAGCTCAAACGAGTTGAACGAATCACTGACTCACTCACTCACCCCCTCCCTCCTGGCTCACAGCTTCTTTTCTTCTTCTTGGTTGGCAACCAATGTTAAGGCACTTTACCGCCCCCTGGCTCACAGCTCAGTGGACATTTAGATGAGAAAATATATATTTGACACTTTTAAGGAAAATACCAATAAACTAAAATAAAAAGAAATAAATATTCCCTTTAGAGTTTTTTTGCCCTTTTTTGCTCTAAAGAAAATAGTTGTTTTCGTTTACGATCATTCATCTTAGCAGTAGGATTTACATTAAAAGAGAAACAAATTAAGTTTGAGTGAAAATATACATTTTTGCCCTCTCTGGTCAATTGACTCAGTGACTCAAATGACTCAAGAAACCCAATTCACTTTGGTGAGTGACTCATTAAAACTCGATTCAGTAAAAAGAATTGAATTTACCATCACTAGTGTAGACTTCGTGGCCCAACATATCCCACAATTCATAGCGCTGCAGTCGGTGTGGATAATTTTGCCGCAGATGGCAGAAGCAGAGAGGCCGAAGAGTAAACTGTTAAAAGTAAGTACTGAATATTATGTCACTCATTTATGTGAAAATGTTTAATAATGAGGAACATTAAAACATTACTTTGGTCACATGTCGGCAAAGTCGCCATTAGCGATGTTTGTACTTTCAGCGTTTACTTGGTTTTAAAGCCTTTAAAATATAATAATACAATAGCTGACCTTAATCTTACAGAGAATCTGATGATTTTATGGATAATTAAAGTTATGGAAGAACCAGGGTACAGTACAGAGTACGAAGTGCATCTTTATCAAGGAATTGTTTCACTTTGTTCAAAACTGCGAGGCTTCTGGAAATTTTGGTTTTTATGTGTCTGACGTGGGGTTTCCATGAAATTTTATTATCAATTACGACTCCCAAAAATTTGTTTTCACTCACATTATCAATTGGTACACCTTCAATGATAATTGGTAATTCTATATTATATTTTAAATTACCAAAAAACATTGCTTTAGTTTTATTTATATTTAATGATAATTTATTTATGTCCATCCATTTTTTTAAATTAATTTTAGCTCCCTGTTTACGGTCATTACAAGATCAGTATAATCATCGCTACTGAAAAATATGTTGGTGTCATCTGCGAACAGTATGAGTTTAAGTACTTGAGAAACATCAAAAATATCATTTATGTATACATTGAAAAGTTTTGGTCCCAACACTGACCCTTGGGGAACACCACATTTAATACCAAGTTTCTCTGAGTGGTAATGCCCTATGCTAACATATTGTTCCCGACTCGTTAGGTAACTTTTTAACCAGTTACCAGCTTTCCCTCGAATACCATATCTTTCCAATTTATCCAATAAAATTGAGTGATTGATTGTGTCGAAGGCCTTTTTGAGATCAACAAAAATACCAACTGCATATTTATTTTTATCCAGTGTATCAGTAATTTCTTCTACTGCCTCAATTATCGCCATTGAAGTGGTTCTTTGCGTTCTGAAACCATACTGACCAACATTTATTATTTGATGTTTTTCCAAGGAATTTTTCTAATCTTGAATTAAAAAGTTTTTCTAGAATTTTTGAGAATTGAGGCAGTAGAGAAATAGGCCTATAATTGGTAAAACTGTGTTTGTCATTACTTTTATATAGTGGTATTACTTTCGCAATTTTCATTTTTTTTTGGAAAACAACCAGACTGAAATGATAAATTACAGATATATGTTAAGGGACTAGCAATATTCAGAATAACCTGTTTAACTACAGACATATTTATTTGATGATAATCCATTGAAGACTTACTTTTACATTTGAATGTGATATTTATTACTTCTTGCTCATTTGTAGCTGAGAGGAACAGTGAAAAGGGATTTGATTTTATATTACTGATATTTTCATTTTTATGACACGGGATGTCCGCTGCTAGTTCAGGGCCAACATTTATGAAGAATTTATTGAACCCAAGTTTAATATTCAGAAACCTAAAGTATGTATCAGCAGCAGAATGGACCTAAAAATAAATGTTTGTTTCAGTTCTATGAAGCTTTGAGTATTTTGGATTAGTAGTACTGCTGTGTTTGTTGCATCATATTGCTGTAATTGTTTATATGCTTTATATATTCTGGGGTAAGTTGATCTATAGTGTTACATCATATTTTATAAGGATGTTATGTGTTTGTATACTTTCTGCCCAGTTTGACCCATTTAGCAGAGGTCAGCCTGTTTAAGGCTCTGATATCTATTCTGTATGACTTAAAGCAGTTATGACGTGGTCTGATTTTCTCACCCAATGAAGGAATATTTTATATATCGGTCTACTCTTCATTCTATCAGAAACAGTTATCACAGCTCGTACATTTGCTTTTTACACATAAATGTAAGCATTGAGCCAAATGTAGTAATGCTAACATACTGAAGGAACAACATTTGTCTCTTATATATAATACATCTATATATACACTGTCAAAGATACTCGTCTTTGAGTGAAGATTTAAGGTGATAGGAACGATAAATAAATGCAACTTGAATCTTT
Organism: Astatotilapia calliptera; assembly: GCF_964374335.1. NCBI lineage: Eukaryota > Metazoa > Chordata > Actinopteri > Cichliformes > Cichlidae > Astatotilapia > Astatotilapia calliptera. The sequence continues at coordinate 27,805,409 of NC_137433.1, forward strand.
ACTGAAGCTCAGTATTTGACATGGAGTTCAAACTCCCTGCTGTAATGACTAATAATGATTAATATAATAACTATAATATTGCCCATATTATATTTACATTACCAAAGTAAGATGACTTTAATCTCATGAACAACATTAGCTAATTGTTATTTACTAGCTAATCTTAAAATGACTGTTCAGTACAGAAATGAAGCCCAACAATCATGTTTTTACAGTCCCATGGTCTCAGCCTCAGATACTTATCAAATCACACAGAGCTCATGTAGAAACAATTGAACTAAATGTGTTCTCCTTCATTTCTGTCAAACAAAGCTGTATGACACGTTTCCAGCTGTTAGTATCATAATAATAATAATAATAATGGATTGGATTTATATAGCGCTTTTCAAGGCACCCAAAGCGCTTTACAATGCCACTATTCATTCACTCTCGCATTCACACACTGATGGAGGCAAGCTATGGTTGTAGCCACAGCTGCCCTGGGGCAGACTGACAGAAGCGAGGCTGCCATATCGCGCCATCGGCCCCTCCGGCCAACACCAGTAGGCAGTAGGGTAGTGTCTTTCCCAAGGACACAACGACCAGGACAGAGAGCCCGGGGATCGAACCGGATACAGCCATTATGTTGATCTAGGAACAACACCAACACAGGAGTATCAGATAGACCACTGTAAACACTCACTGTTGTACCTTGCTCCCGACTTTCTCCTGTATACTAACCTTGGTTTTTCCCCCCTTTGTTTCCCTTCCCTGAATCAACTGATGAATCAACTGAAAGGTCAGCCACAACTCCCAGTGTCTGTTTCAGGTCTTTGCTGTATTTTTTATATTTTTTATCAATATGATTTTCAGATACTGTTCATCTGTTAGAGACAGTTTTTGTGTTAGGCCATTCCACTTTTGTCCTATCATAAGATACCTAGTCCCACAAGGGGAAATTTCCTTCATGTACTCAGTTTCCTTAATTTTTTAAATGATACTTTGATGACCATGCCAAGACATATTCCAAGAGATCAGCTAATAGCTCTGTGGGAAACACCTCGATGGTGCAAAAACATGTATTTTATGTGTCAAACATTGTTAGGTTTTGCATTTGTTATAGGTTAAAAATAAAAACAATTTCCTGAAAATGGTCAAGTACAAAGACTGGACTGGAAACAAATGAAAAAAAGCTAACGTCCAAAGAGCTATTTTGAAGAACCCCAGAAAGCCCGAAGAATTAGACATGAGTCGTGCCGCACAAGTTTAGATAAAATAAAGACCTTAATTCACTGAAATCTCAGCCAAAATAAGAGATACCACAACCAAAATTTACCATAGAAAATAGTTTGCTCCAGTTTCTCCACTTCCAGAAATTCTGCTGGACCCTGCAGTGGACTTGAACACTGCAATGCTCATCAGGATACAGCTCTGACTGTAACTAGAGATCCACATTAGAGAAAAGACAATGGAAACAAACATTAAACTTTAGAAGCACAAGAGCATCCCCAAATGAGCTTGCATTGGTTGTAGGTAACATGATAGGACATAGTGGCAGGAGATTCATATCTGACATATTGTAAAGTCTAGCTCCTTGAACACTAAATATCAAGAAATGAAGAATGGGTCACAATTTTGCACAGTACTGTAAATAAACAAAAAGATGAGTTAACAATACTTGTTATAAAGTGATATCTAAAATATTGGAAATCTAGTAACCACCATAGCCGAAGCAGCAAATCTCTTTAGTGTTTGTAGATAAATTCAACTTTTAAACTAAAATTTACTCATCTCACTGAGTCAAACTCATTCTCACAAAGAAGAGGTGGATAGACTGACAATTCTGCTGAAATGAGCAGAAGCTGCAGGGAATTGTGCTGATAAGAGGTCAACAGGCTGAAAATTCTGCAAAAAAGAGGTGAATCATCAGAATTTCTGCTGAAAAGAGATGAATCAGCAGAATTTCTGCTCAAAAGTTTTTTCTGAAAACAGCTGGATTTGCTGGAAAGTTGCAAAAAGAGAGATATCACTCAATTTCATGTCTCAGACGTCATAAACAGAAAAACAAAGTCAACATGTACACTTACTGATCACAACTACTAGCAGATATAGCTACCCCCCCCCCCCCCCCAAAAAACATAAAAAGTTACAAAATTAATGTAATTAATCAACCTATTTTACATATATTTCTGTATTCCAATTAATTCTGTGTCAAAATATCTGGAAACATATAAAAATTGAAACTGAAATTGGAAGCATTACGCACAATCTGTCACCTCTCCAGAGATCCGTTCTGTTTTCGGTTGACGTTTGGTGCTTACGTGTTAGGATAATGTGTCAGAACTCTGTGTGCGGGCGTGCGGAGGTGAGGATCCAAATGCAGGACTCGAGAAGACTGAATTGCAACTGAACTACAGCTTTATTGCTGGCGATGAACAAAACATGAACTGAACAATGAATGCTGAGAACGGAAACACACAGGCACAATCTGAGAGTACGACGGGACGCTGAACACTGCAGGACAAGTACACAGGCAGGAACACGAGGGAGCGAGGAACAGGTGGGAACATCCCGGAGAAATTAGACTTAACGAGACAGAGGATGCGAAACTAGAAACACTGATATAAGATCTGAACCTTCAAAATAAAACAGGAAATCCACAGACAGAATACAGATAACTCTGACAGGGAACAGAAGGAACACAGTACAGAGGCCAGGGTGACATCAGGGGCAAACGAATACACAAGCTAAGAAATACAGACCCACAAAAGTCGCGCTTTGCTCACAGTGAGTCAGGACTCCAAAAAAAACAAAAACAAAAACTGGAGTTTAAATATTCACACAAAAAATATTTCAAAAGTACTTTAGTTGTTTTCCCAGCAGGGATTTGTTTAATTTTCTTACCCTTGTGACACTTTAAGTTGGATTTTGAAAAATAACCTATCAAAAAGATGGTTCCTGACAATGAGAATAAAAGTTATGTTAAGGTTGCATTACTCAGTAGGCAGCTGTTCTTGTGGTTCATATCAGATAGAAGATCACACTAACTCTAAGTCATTAAATATTAATAATAGTTTTCTGTATTGCACATGATGAACAAACAGTTTATGTATGAGCACATGTTGACAATGTTAAATGTCAAGTTTAGAATAAAGATAAGAACACTTTATTAGGTGTAAAATTGCAAAATAGTTTATTATAAACTAAATTTAAAGCAAAATAACAGGAACATTAAATTGTGCCATTATATATCATAGAGCCTTAAAAAAAAACCTCTAAATATAAAAAATCTGTCATTTAAAAAAATTACTTTAATGTCCAAAGCTACAAATAAGTAAGAGCACATGTGAAACAAGGAATGACACTTTGCTTTAAGCTCCCATGCAATGTCTTGAAATTGTAAACTTTCTAGTATTTGATTGATTGCTACAAGAATCAGGATTATACTCGAAGAAACAGAGTTATAGATTTGAGAATGTCGCACTGAATTAAACTGCAGATTCCCTGCACTTTATGAAAAACTTCAATAAGACTGTAAATGTAAATCTAAAATGTAAAAACAATAATATAAGGCTAATTTTTTAAATCACTTATTTATTTGGGTTTAAATGCAAAAAACATTTTGTTTCCCTAAACTGAAATGATTTGGACTGAAAATGCAAAAAAAAGAAAAAGAAAAAAAGAACAAAACATTTATAAAGGTGACAAAAAAAAAAATCTACAATTTAAACGCAGCGAATATCTAAACATAGAAGAAAAGGCACTGACACACAGGGAGAAAGTTTATGGTCGCCTAGTTAGGATTCATTATCTGACTGAACCCCCAGACTCTCCAGAGATCTGACCTGCTCTAGAGCGCCTCTCGTAGAAGGGGCTTTCCTCTCTGACCCTTCTGATCCTGACTGACCTACTGTCACCAGCCTTCCATTTCCCCTGTTCCTTGACCCTACTGATCCTACAGACTCTTTGTCGCTTAAAATGTCACTAACACTTGCAGACGAACCACCTCGAGATCCATTGCTATGAGAAGCACGGTTGTAAGTGTAGCTGTTGCTGAAGCTGTATCCATGGGAACTGTTGTTTCTGTGAGAGTTGCTGTTGCTCGTGGGGTGGCTTGGCCGAGTCTGGGAAGTTTTACCAAAGGAAATATTATCAAAGGACTTTTGGCTATAAAAACTGTGTTCAGAGCCTGAGTCGTGCTGGGTGTCAGGCTTTGAAAAATGATTTGCTTCCTCTTCTACATCCACTACACCACTTGCTGCTGGTGCAGAAGCCTGAGTGAAAGTTACATCAAGTGACCTTTCTTTATGAAGGGCTGCTCTAGTAGGGGATGGAGACTTGTGCAATCTGGTGTCAGACAATCCAACGGGGTAGGCAGATGGGGCACCTCCTACCTAAAAACCAGAAATTACATTTGATGAGACAATGTGAAAAACGATTCTATTCTAACTATTCTAATCAAAACTAAAACTGAAGTAACATTAATAATGTCTCATTAACAGATACTCCTCTCATCCTGAGCTGCAAAAGGGAATGTGAATGCATTAAACTATAATTCTTGAACCTAACAATCTGTAGTCAAAGTTAATCTACATTTCTGCTTGATGTGCTTACAAATCTAATGTCCACCATTATCACAGAGGGCAAGTCTACAATGCTGTGAAGCAATGATTTATTTATCCACAATTTGCGTACAGATTTGTGCGCAAATTGGCTTATGCAAACTTTAAAATATTCACCCCACCTGCCAACAGAACATGCTTCCAAAGTTTGCTCTGCATATTCTTACCAAAGACAGAGCATCGATCCTGTAACGCCCTCCAGGCGGTGATGTCGCACCATGCAAAAGTGGTTCTATTGTGGAGGAAAGCTGAGGTTTTCCCAGAGGGTGGAAATCTGACTTGTCAATTCCAGCCATTGAAGCTAGCTGACCTAAGCTACAAGAAATTAAAAAAAAGACATGCAATCAATTAAAAATGAACTTCCAGAGTAGATAACCAGCTAATACCAGCCTACCTTTTTCCTACAACAAATGCAAATAAAAAAATGATTATGGTAAGATGTGACTAAGATAATAAGATATTGGGTACACTGGTGGTGTAACGGTGTGAGGGGATATTTTCTTTGAAGCCCTTTATAACTGCACCACAGCTAATCTGACTACTCTCACTGATCCCTTTATGATCCCAGTGTACTCACCTTCTGATGGCTGCTTTCAGCATGATAACGTCATATTAGTCTTTGAACATGACAATGAGTTCACTGTACTCAAAGAGCCTCCACAGTCACCAGATCTTAATCCAGCAGAGCATATGTTTGCTTAATCTATTCTATTAATAATTAAGGTAGTTCTGAAAGCAAAAATGGGTTCAACCTTGTGCAAGAAGATGCACCTAACTAAGTGGCTAGTGGGCGCATTTTAGATTTAAAAAGATTCCAGAATGATACCCTGACTGAGTGAGTAACTGACTCAAAGATGACTGCGAAATTATACCTAACCCATGGGCTTTGGTTTCCACGTATTAATCCAAGAAATGACAATGACAAACCTAGAGTTTCGTTTTGAATGAAACCCATCCTGTCAGAATTAAACTGCAGAATCAATATCAAATTGGCCAATATTAAAATTAACTTCAGATATTTCCGAAAGAAACTGAAATCTAAGATGCACACCTTTTTTAAATATCACTAGTCTAATATTTTAGAAAATACACCTGTTTGACATCTTATCCCAAGTCAAATACGAGCCATTAACTACACAACCTGTGGTTTTGCCAAACATAACAATTTAATGATACATCACTAACAGAAGTGTGTAATCTGAGTATATGCTCTTTCTATACCACTTGAATGTACTTACTCTTGCAGACCACATTGTTACACTATAAATGATAAGAGCTACAATAATAAGCTGCTTCATCGTGCAGCTGAAATATTAAAGCTACACAAAAGTTTACTCACAGGGTGCCAGACTGTAATACTCTACAAAAATCAAGCAAACACTTTTCTGCAATGTTTTGTACGATACACAAAGATAACTTTATAAAAAATAAAATATAGTAAATAACTGTAGGTATCGTCCTAAAACACACATTAAATGTAACAAGGGGAAGAAAGACAGTTAAATATAAGCCACTTAAAATGGGGATCCATTCAAAACAAAACTAAAAGCCAACTTCTGGCTCAAGAAGTGGAAAAAAGCACACCCACACATAATGAAACTGAAAGATTTTTAAAGAACGGATTTTCAGTAAACCACGTAGGTCCTGTGACAACAGTGGCATTTTGTAATTGCTGGCATTAAAAATACCCACCCAGCATCTTTGAGCAAATCCAGGAAAGCGTGAAACTTAGTGAATGATGTCTCAATGCTCTCCAGAATTGCCTCATCTTCAAGAGCACTGGAAGCCGGTGGTGCTAATGCAGAGCCACTGGCAGCAAGTGCCTCTGACAGGGAGTGATTGGCATCTCGAAGACGAGCATTCTCCAGCTCATACTGAACAGAAATTACATAAAGAATAAAGGCACAGTCTTATTTATTCATTAAAAAAAACAACCAAAAAACACGACTGTTCAATAAAACTGACTCTTCAATAAAGGACGAGCTGTTGCATTACTTCATGAAAAATCAATAAGTACCTCCCACCTGACTCACAAAGAATCACACTATTTTCTATAAACAACTTTGAGAATCAAATAACATGGGAAATAACACAGTTTCAATAGCAAAAGTACACCAATTAAACCAACATGCTGTTTTCTGTTAATTCCCTGGAGTAAATTTAAAACAACTTTAGATTTGCAGCCACTAGAATGCATCTCTCTTGCACTTATGAGGGCTCAAAATTGCTGGTCAAGAATAACAGATAAAAAAAAAAAAGTAAAAATGTTGACCCATTTTTGTGTATTTCAAGGGTCTGTGATTTGGAACATGTTGGTCAAATTAATTTTCAAAGATTTTAAGAAATCAGCTGATTGTGAGAGGGTTGATTTTCTATGGATTTTCTATGATTAAAACTTGCAATAAAAGGAAAACATTAAAAATAAATAACAGGCATAAATTTATCTGTATGTATTACAGATTTTATTTACCTCCATGAGCCTGGACTCAGCCTTCAGTCTGGCCCTCCGCTCTTCTCCGAGCCTCATACGGCACTCGTTTAGCTCCATCTACAGGGCATGGATCAGAAGAGCAGTGTGTGAGGTGGTTTTGTTTAATGAACTCTTCACATACCACATCTTTGACTTTAGAAGCAGCAAAAACACATTACAAAAATGACTAACCTGTATTTGTTCAAACCTCCGCGAAATGAATCTGTCCTGACGATTAAGAGAAGATGGTCTCGGTTCCACTTCCACCACTTCCTCTTCATCATCCTCCTCTGCCTCTGAATCAGACTCCATGGTAACTTTCACTGTGGCTGCACCCTAATAAGATATTAACATTAATGCTGCTGTTTAGGGCTCTTTATTCATTACGCTGCATTACACACAGACACAAGACAGCTTACCTGAAAGCTATGGTCTGTTACAGTAATTCCAGGAGGCAAACCTCTGCAGAAGCAAAAACATAGTATTAGTCTCTACATGACTATAATAAACAGTGAATGCTTTTTAAACATATAATTACATTCCCTACAGGTTCCCATATGCAGAAAAAATAAACTTCCAGACCCCCAAAACACACACACAATCCAAACTATCTTCCAAACTTATTAATGGAACATAGTTTTTGTTGTTTGCTTGTTGTTTCTTCTGAACATATCTTCACCTTTGGCGTCCAGCTCGTGCAGCAGCACGCCAAGGCACATGGGGGGTGCGTGATGGCTTAGGTTTCAGAGCAGCAGCTGAACTCCGTCCACCAGGAGATGGTCCTTTATGAGTGGCTGCAAAGAGAAGACATGTCCATGAATTCTGAGAAATCTTCACCTCTAAGAAGGGCGCAGCGTTGATGATGCAAAGTCCTCATAGTATTATGAACTGTACTTTATCACCATTTATTAAAAGTGCCTTGAGGTGTCTGTTGTGATTTGGCACTATATAAATGAATAATAATCAATCCATCCATCGTCTTTTGCCATCCAATTCAGGGACGTGGGGGGTCTGGAGTCTATCCTAGGAGTCTCAGGGCGAGAGGCAAGGTACACCCTGGACAGGCCGCCAGTCTGCCACAGGGCTAACACACAGAGACAGACAACCATTCACACTCGCATCCACACATATGGGCAATTAACCATCATCAATTAACCTAACCTCGCTAACTGCATGTCTTTGGACTGCAGGAGGAAGCCGTAGGAACCCACACAAACATGGGGAGAACATGCAAACACCACACAGAAAGACCCTGGCCTGAGAGAGGACTTGAACTCAGGGCCTTGCTGTGAGGCAACAGTGCTAATCACTGCATCACTAGGCATTAATGTGCATTAATAATATTTAATTAAACTGAACAATGATAAATGACAAACTGATAAATCTTTGCTCACAGAAAATTGTTAGGTCCCTCCCAATAATAACACAAGATATGCGCAAAATAGTGGAAGTGATTATAATGGCCAGCAGAACATGTGTGTGGGCTTTCCATGAATTAATCAATGCAAAAATGATAAGAACTACATGCTTTGTGAAACTAGCAGATATTACTTGCTTCTAACAAGCAGGGTATAAACATCACACGCAAATAGATGAAAGACTAATTAATCTAGGTGAGTATCTACTGAAATCATCCTATAAATAAGGGCAAAGTCAACTAAACCATAATCAAACACATCACAAATTCAAGATTATTTTTGCACCTATCAGCAGGAGAAACAAAATAAAATCACAATGAATTCAGTTCTTACCATGTCTCCAGATGACTTAAAAATTTAATTTGAGAAGTTGAAAAGACACAGAGAATAAGCAATACTATCTCAAACAGACTGAAAGAAATCCTCCAGTGAATTTACACTGCACACATACATGCACAAAAACCCCCAACATAAAACAGAGAAATGTGCCTATGCTCATAAAAATAAATGAATAAATATCTGTTTTTAATAGGCTGATTTTAGGTGTACAACCAGAAATACTGAATTTACTGTGTTTTGTCTGACTAGGGAGACAATAACATGGAGTTACATGCAGTCTGTCTGTGTTTATCTGGAACATGGAACAAGAAAAATGTATGTATACATAAATACCTATTCTAAATGCAGCTTTCCCTCTGACTGTACTGGGTAATGCTCTCCTCCTTGGACCAGAAGCTCTCTGTGGTTCTGACGCTGCAGGCTTGATCCAGCAATACTGCAGGACAACATAAGGAAGACACATGCATACAAATACACCACCTAGAGCAATGGTTCCACCCCCCCGGAATATTTCTCCCAAAAACTTACCTCTGGTGACTGTCCATGACCATTCATTAGTACTTTCTCTATTATAGTTTTAATTAGGAGTTTATCTGAAAGGAAAACTCAAAATCAGTGAAGATTAAGTACCAGAAACATTTCTAGAAATTTATGTTTCGTTGGTTTAGAGATGAACTACTACATGACTGATGTAATTACAGTATTACTCAAATGATCTTTCTACAATTGGAAAGTGCCACGCACACACAGAATTTGGTTTGCATTAATATGTCAAATGGAAACGTAAAAACAAACCAGCTCAAGCAGTGGAACGAACAATATTTTATCAGATTGGGAAAAGTGCTATTAAGTCTGGAAAAAAACAAGAAAATGCTATTGCCTTGACTTAGGTAGCAACTTACCAACTAACGGGTTACCACGGATATCCAGCACACACAAAGAAGAATTCGTTTTCAAGGCTTCTAGCAAATGACGAGCGCCTTCGTTGGAAAGACCACACCTTTGCAGGTCCACAGCTGTTTTACAAGCCAAAAATCAGAAACAGAAATCCTATCAAAAATTTGTACAATAAGGAAAACAACAAACACCACAAACTCACAAATCTACTAACCTTTAACCCAGAGGTCTTCAGCAAGTTCACTCGCAAGAGCCGCAGCACCCCGGTCCCCAATTAAAGTGTTACAGTTAAGTGTGACACGGCGAAGACCTCCCATACCCTCAAACTGCGGCTGTCGATACCTCAGAGACTCCGCCCACGCCGTACCATGTCTTTGCATACCCTGATGCTTTAAGATAAATAAAAGGATTCTTACAAAAGTTGTGATGAAAAATTTTAAGACTCTTCCACTTCTATTACTGAACGAAAAGGCCCACATTGTCTTATTCTATCTTTTATTACATAATGTTCTGACTAACTGATAACTTCTCTCTCTAAATCTTCTAGGTTTAAGCTGCATATACACTGGAAGCGATTCAAGGCCATGTTTTGACTAGAGACCATAGAAAGTGAACAAGTAAAATCGCTTCCAGTGTGTATACAGCTTTACAATCCCTCTGTCAAAAAACATGCTGCTGTAATCTGCACTGTGCACCTCAATTTTTTCCCTAACAAACTTTTTTAACAATTATTATCTGGATAGTTTACAATTATTAAATAATCATCTCTCAATAAAAAATAAAATAGACTGCCAGATGACACTGAAAATCAAATACTATACCTTGATAATATTGGCCATGTGCTCTGCCCCCCTCCAGGTAAGACTGCATCCACTAAAATCCACTGCCCTGATGTTAGCAGAATACTTAACGCTTTGGCAAATGACTAAAACATATAGAAACATAGAGAACACACAGTTACACAGGTAACATACAATACAAACTCCTTTCCTGAACAAAATTAGGAGACAGTAATATAATTGCACATACCCTCTAAGCCCTCATCACTGATTGGACAGTTAATCAGAGATAGGTTTTCCAAGGAAGTGCTTTTTGCCAAACCCTAGATTAGGATCATTTCAACAAAGAACTTGTTTTAATAAATGTCCATTCTAAGAGTGAACAAAAAAGCAAAAACCACAGAAAAAGTTCTGAATAACATTTTTAAAAATTAAACAGTTACAATGCTTTGCTTTTAAAATGCTCTGCTTTCACCTTTGTTAGGGTGATGAGGTCCCTTTCTCTCAGTGGAAGTCCATTGAGCTGCAGCGTCTTGAGGTTGGGAGAAACAGTGAGGCACTCTCTGAGGGCCTTGCACAGCTTTAATGTCATATCCTTGGAGCGAATAGCTGGAATCTTCCTCCTGAAGCTAGATTTAAGATATCTTCTATCTGAAACCAATGGTGACATTGTTGTTTTAAGTAAAATCTGAAAATCAACAAGTTTCTAACATAGACAATTAAAATCGTATAAACTGTTTCAATAACGTACCTGCCTCTCCAGAAGCCAAACTAGCTTGGTATGTGCTACTTATTGCTATGTGGTGCAGGTGTTTATTAATGGATATAGAGCTGAGAACGGGTGGCCAGTCTGTTAGCTTCAGCTTGTCTCCATTAAAGTCCAGCATCCCTTTGTTGAGGTTCATTTTAACTGCAGGAAGGGGGACAGATTCCTGCCTGGCACAGGCAAACTCATAGTAAGCCATAAAGTCCTGAGCACCCTGCCGCCGAATCTGAGCACTGTCCGGGGCCATCTTTGATCTAGGAATAAAAATATTCAAAGTAAGACAAAGAGAACTATTTAAATTGGTAGGAGTACTTCAAGATCACAGTAATGGAAAAACAGCACACATCACGGCAACTTTACTTTCACACCATATCGTATTTTTCATACGATTGCTTCAATTTAAGTAGAAAATTCTCCTATTTCTGTGTATATGATTACATCTTTGTCTTCTTCCTGAAGCTGGTCCTTTCAAGGGTCGACACAGAGGATCACGTGCCTCCATCTCACCCCATCTCTAGCATCCCGTTCTGTCACACCAACCCTCTGCATGTCCTCCTTTACTACACCAAGAACCTCCTCTGAAGTCTTCCTCTTTCCCTCCTGCCTGGCAGCTTCATATTCAACATCTTTTATCCAATATTGTCCAAACTACTCTTTAATTTCACCTCCAAAACACTTAACCTGAGCCGTCTTTCTGATATACTTTTCTGATCTTGTCTATCCTGTCCACCACCTTAGAAACCTTTGCTTTCACTGCTGTTATCCTTCTGTCACAAATCAACACCTGACACTCGTCTCCAACCACTCCACCCTACCTGCACTCGCTTCTTCACCTCTCTCGTGCACTGTCCTTTGCCCTCGATTGTTGACTGCAGGTATTTAAATATATATATAATTAGACATCTGCTGAAAAAGTTCTCATTCTTAAACAAGTGCTTGTTCAAAGGGGTTCTCTGATTCTTTCAATTTTCTTTATATTATTGCTATAAAAATGACACTGAATTGAAATTGAACTGAATTAATTTACAAAACTTGTTCAACTTTATTCACGTATTGCTATATCATAACATTTACAGACACAGCAACAAGTATGTGGGGTGGCCATATGCGAGCCACTAAAAATATTGAGGTGGCACACCAGAAACAGAATTTACAGTTGGGTATGAAAGTACATTATATTATTTTATTTTGATTAAATCCAGTTGTGTAATGCATGAAGTCACAATTAAAAACAGCAGCTCTAGACCCTGATGCTGACATTCACTGCTAGCATAGACAGTCTTTGGTTGCTAGGAGCCGAGCTGAGCTAACGCCACTGGTTTAACCTTAGCTCTAGGTTACTTGAAAATATGACAAAATAATTAATCTAAAAGAATGATATTCCTACTTAATTTCCTGCTAATAAAGTTTATATCATGTCTATGAAGGTATTAAAGTTTATATCACTGAAAATAGGTAAATATGAAAACCAAATGAGATTTTGAAATCTATATTAATCAGTTTTAACTGATCGACTGATCAATTAATTGAGTGGAAGTCCCAGGATGGCTTCACTGATTCTCAGCAGAGCTGACTAGAAGCAGCTTAAGATTCACTCTCCCAGACTGGAGTTCACTTTAACAGCAAACTTGTTCATGAAATACAAATACATATTAGATCATTAGATTTCCATGTTGGCCCTGAGATGCACAGTGATCTGTCCAGGGACTGGCACCAGCTTTTCTGCACCCTTATTACATTATTCCCAACATAGGGCAGTCAGGGGGAGCCACTGGGGGTGCCAGCAAATTTTGGGGCTTAGCCAGTGCCTCCTCTGGGCCCGCAGAACAAATAAGCTATCAAAATATTTCGATAGCTTTGTTATGTAACTGGCCAGTTATCACTATTAAGCCAAGCCATAACCAGCCCTTCATCTGAAGACCATACACAGATCACAAGTTTTCGTTAACATTTCAATGTTAACCTTACAATAAAGCTAATCGTTGACTTTCACTGATTTTGAATCTTCACCAATTATCTATGCACAGTGTAACCGCTTTCTCTCATTAAGTGCAGAGCGCTAAGGTTAAACCAGTGGCGTTAGCTCAGCTCGGCTCCTAGCAACCAAAGACTGTCTATGCTAACAGTCAATGTCAGCATCAGGGTCTAGAGCTGCTGTTTTTAATTGTGACTTCATGCATTACACAACTGGATTTAATCAAAATAAAATAATATAATGTACTTTCATACCCAACTAAAGACTATACCGTCGCGGGACTGATGTATGACTTTTCCTCGACGTTGCTTGACAACTTCAGCGGTCTGTTATTGTTGACAACATAAACGACCGCTCAAAAGTGGCGCTGTAGTGCCAGCAAACCCACGCCCACTTCTTCTTCAGTGTACCATTTGCAGCTCTAGCCAGAGATCTGCTGCCATCTATCAAAGCGGAGCGGTAAAACATATCACAGGGAGTCACAGCCAATGACTGTACGGTCATAACCTATTTAGAGAAGCTTGAGTACATAATAAACTATCCAGTTGTAAAACAGATGACACAGAAGTTAAAACAGAAGTTAATCTGCATTCCCCACTGGGCCTAAATTTTAGGAAATAAATGTGTACAATAACCGTTTTGGCTAAGCAAATTTGTGCAAAAATGGATTTGGATTTAAATGCACTGATATAGATATCCCTATTCTGGTGAATCAACCACTCCTAGTTGAATGAATGTGATGTTAAAAGTTTCTTTCTGCCATTTAGAAATCAGAAATCAGAAAGGGTTTTATTGCCAAATGTTGAGCAGGTTTACAACATTAGGAAATTGCTGCGGTACTTAGTGCAGCACTGCGGTACTTAGTGCGTTATAGTTAAACTGTGGATGCTCCAATTCTACTTAAAGGAACACACAGCCACTCTCCATATCCTGTTTGGGAGGAACAGCCACAACCTTCAATTACGTCATTCTAAGAAGTGAATTCAGTGAAACAGTCTTCTATGTAATCATTTCCCATTTTGTTGACTGCTTTAGCACTACCTTTATGCGATTTTGAAGCAGATACAATATTCACATCATTTATGACTTGAAAAAGATAATAATACTAGAAATTAATGTTGTATTTTTACGTTTTGTATAATGTATTTAAACAATTCCAATACAGTAAAAATTAGGGCATTTGACAGCTCTAAAATGCACTAAACTATTTTTTAAAGACTCTCTCATATTCACATTACACAGTCAACTTTCTTGAAAGTTGTCCAGGATGAGACAATGAACTTTCTTTCTTGGGGCCATCAGTCAGGTGGCACGTCTCACATGTAAGAAAGCATTGTCTTTGTTTGGCAGACTGCAGGGAAAGGCTGCATTGAGCAGTTGTGTTTGTTGAATGTAAGATAAACAGATTTGTGAAATATTTTCATATCTAATCTTGGTTAATGTCTAAACGACCGCTCAAAAGTGGCGCTAACCGTAGACAGAGTGTACTAACCGTAGACAGAGTGCACTAACCGTAGACAGAGTGTCAGAGTGGGTAAGAACACCTCTTCCACCCTTGTGGTCAACACCGGTGCCCCTCAGGGGTGTGTTCTGAGCCCTCTGCTATACACTCTCTTCACCCATGACTGTATTTCCTCCTGCGCGTCCAATCTCATTGTTAAGTTTGCAGATGACACTACAGTGCTCGGACTTATATCCAACAATGATGAGACAAACTATAGGACAGAGGTGCAACAACTAGAGTCATGGTGCCACGACAATAACTTGGTCTTAAACACCAAAAAGACCAAGGAGATCATTGTAGATTTCCGGAAGAGGGGCCATAACAACCATCTGCCTCTCTTCATTGGCAGTGAGGCGGTGGAGAGGGTGAGCAGTTTTAAATTCTTGGGGGTAACTGTGACCGAGGACCTGTCCTGGGGCAACCATATCACCTCAGTTGTACGGAAGGCCCAACAGCGCCTCTACTACCTGAGGAGACTGCGGAGCGCACGAATTCCCAGATCTCTGATGTTGAACTTCTACAACTGTTTTGGATTTTTACACAGCCTTCATATGGGCTCTTGCCTGGTGTGATGTCCTTTATTCCAGCTTCGTCCAGCCATTGGCAGGATTTCTGGATGTCAGCCACCTCCTCTATCTGCCGGTGGTACATACCATGCAGGAGGTTGTCCGATGGTTTCTCCTCTTCCTCCTCTTTCTTGGGTTTCTGCTGCCTGAGGTATTCACTGAGCACGCGGTTAGTTGGGGTAATCTTCCTGATGTATTCGTGGATGTTCGCTGCATCATCATGGACTGTGGTACTGACACTCACTTGTCCCCAGCCTCCTTCTTTCCACTTAGCATGTAGGGGTGGCTGTAGCTCAGGTGGTAGAGCAGCTCAGCCATTAACCAGAAGGTCGGTGGTTTGATTCCAGTCTGCATGCCAAATATCCTTGGGCAAGATACTAACCCCATGTTGCTCTGCAATGCATCCATCAGAGTGTGAATGTGTATGATTGTTAGATAGAGCACTTAAGAGTTTAGAAGAAGTGCTTGTGTGAATGGGTGTGATTGGGTGAATGAATTAGCTGTATAAAGCGCTTTGAGTGCTCAGACAGAGCAGAAAAGCGCTATATAAGAACCAGTCCGTATACCATGTATGTACGACTACACGCCTCTGGAGAGGGCGTCGCAAGTTCGATTCCCATCTGGGGGTGTCTGTATCCAGTAAGGGTCCTAGACTAGACCCGCCCATGCTAACCAGGCCTACCTACCTACCGCAGACATGAGCGAGAGACAGAAATATGAAGTCATATCAGCTCGGATGTTGCCCGGATCAACAAGGTCTGTGTCAGATGTCGAGGAACCAGGGCAACCGGATCAGAATTGGGCTACTGGGGGCATTGGTGGGCAAGAGATCAAATATATATAATCGCCACAGCATAATGTACATTATTTATGAATAAAGTGAAAATGACATTAAACATGAGACTTAAGTTTGGCTGCTTTGACAGTTACAGTCTGCACTTTGAGTTGTTGTTTTTTGTGTTTTTTGTTTTGTTTGTAGAAACTGTTCTGTGGTCAACCCACAGAAGGGACACAAAGAGGAACCTGTATTTTAGACCAGTGTACACCGGTAGCTGTGAATCCTCTTGGTCTTGGCAGCCTCAGTGACTCTGCTGAATTCAGTCACAAACGTCTCACCAACACTGCACATATTGTGATGGTAAAAAATAAATATAGAACTTAAATATATAAAAAAATACTTTTGTTTTATGATGTTGTCAAAACACCCTTTCCCCTTAGCGTGTCCAGTGGTGCCAGTTAAGTTGAACACTGTTGCTAATGCCTGGAATGCCACTGTGGTATCACAGAGTAAGTATGAGAGCTATTCCTTCTTGCTTGCCAAGTAGACCTTACCAACCATTAAAAAAATATATATCAGTAATTTGTGCACATTTAACTTAACGCAACATAAATGTATTTATAAAAAACACTGAAAAACAACTCACATTGACAAAAGAAGGTTGATTTAAAATGTATTTAGTGAAAGTAATGATTTTATCTTTCTAAACTTTAGGTTGAATGCTTGCAACTGAGTTAAGTGTATTGTTTGGAAGTCTATAGGCAACCTTCTGTAAGCATGAAAGGTCCTCTAATGATGAAAGAGACTTGTTGAAATATAGTTTCCCATATATATTCTGTTTTAAAAATAGATGCAATTTTGTATACTTGTTACTTATAGTTTAAACAATTTTAACAAACACACAACACAGAGAATTTTTAAGCATAAGATGAAGCTAAATGTGGACACACAACAGAGAAAAATAGCTGTGTGCCTTGGTATTACCAGGTTGAACCATCAGGGGAAGTAAGGAGTGAAAGGCAAGAAAGGCAGAGCCACAGTGGCTCAAAGTGGCCTCCAGAAAATGCAGTCACCAAGAGGTGGAGTGGCTCAGAGGCAGAGGTCAGCCAGGTCAAAAAATTTAACAGGACGGTCAGATGAACTAGTCTTATTGATTAACGTAGTAGATCCTTTAATCTGCTGTCATGGTGGCATTGAAAACAAGTATATGAACTTGCAGCAATGGAAGGCAATACCATGGCAACCCACTGACACACCTGAAACTACCACTGAAATCAGACAAAGGGAAAGAGCGAGTGAGGGACGGAAAGAACGCCTACTTAGAGGGGAGAGGCTGAATACTTAAGCATTTAAAATGGTGTGGCATTTTTCCAAACAACATCCATTTGTGGTTTCCTAACTGGTGAAAGCAGATAAAGCCAAGTTGTAAATGAATTAGAAGTGCCAGTGATTCATCATCCACAGAAGCTGGAGAAACAGGAGATGGGGAAGAACTTACAGTAAACACTCTATATTCACATTAAAAGCAGTAAACAGAATAAACACTTGCTAAATGTATTTTCAAACTCCAGACTTGGAATTTCGAGAACCACACCCAAGGTTGCCAAACCAATAACCAGGAGATAAACATTTTCCTGCTGTTTCCATAAACCAGCCTGATCTGTTTAGAACCTTTTGGAAAATTTAACTCCCTGTTACGGCCCTAGCTGGGCCTCCTGATACTGCCCTTGTGTGGGCGTGGTGTTTTTCTCCGCCTCCTCCTCTTCTGCTCCACCCCTCTGTCTCTCTCTTGCTCTTCTCTCTCCCCAGGACACAGCTGCTGCTCATTGGACTCATTTACCACCTGGGCCCAGTCAGCAATCACCTCTCTGAGGTCATATAAGCTGGGGATGAGCTGTGAGCAAGGGGTAGCCTGCCTCTGCTTGGTGTGTAGCCTGCCTCTGCTTGGTGTGTAGCCTGCCTCTGCTTGGTGTGTAGCCTGCCTCTGCTTGGTGTGTAGCCTGCCTCTGCTTGGTGTGTAGCCTGCCTCTGCTTGGTGTGTAGCCTGCCTCTGCTTGGTGTGTAGCCTGCCTCTGCTTGGTGTGTAGCCTGCCTCTGCTTGGTGTGTAGCCTGCCTCTGCTTGGTGTGTAGCCTGCCTCTGCTTGGTGTGTAGCCTGCCTCTGCTTGGTGTGTAGCCTGCCTCTGCTTGGTGTGTAGCCTGCCTCTGCTTGGTGTGTAGCCTGCCTCTGCTTGGTGTGTAGCCTGCCTCTGCTTGGTGTGTAGCCTGCCTCTGCTTGGTGTGTAGCCTGCCTCTGCTTGGTGTGTAGCCTGCCTGCGCTTGGTGTGTGCGTTGTGGAAGCAGTATAGCTGCTTTACGTGAGTAGTGTGGGCTTGTGGGCCTTGGCAGCAGTAAAGCCAGCTGCTGTTCGTGACAGGGTGAGCTTGTGGGCCCCTGGAAGTGCCTCCTCGTGGAGTTTTTGTTTGGTTGTTGTGTTCTTTGTTGTTGCAACCTTTTTTTCCCTTTTTTTTTTTTTTGGCATGTTATTGTAATACGGCGTTGCCGGCTCCTTATGTTATGATTATCTACAATAAAGACCAAGTTATTTACTAAGAACACCTGTCTGTTTTCCTTTCATTCTGTTCTGGACTCATTTGTTACTGGTTCCCTCACTCGCATGCCTAGACCCCTTCGGGGGGGGGACGTAACACTCCCTTATACAGTAATGTACACATATCAACATCATTAAACATCTGGTAGTCATACTGACTTTGGCAGCAGAGGTTTCCCTGAACTTCATCGACTGTGAGAAGACTGCAAAAGAAACCCCCCCCCCCCCCCCAGAAGTGTCGTGCCACCCACAGCGCCAAGATCTTGACATTATTTTCCAGGTTTTTGTAGAGAACAGACTGAAGAGAGAGTTTTTCTACATTCTTAATAATTCATAATAATTCTATACCACTGCCTTAAAATACACATTTATTATTACACTTTGCATGATGATAAATGGATAAAATCAGCATTTCTGTCCATCAGTCTGCACAGAACAATAGATTTTCTTTTTTTCCTTTTTTGTATTGAAAATTAAAACTACTTTACAATAGTCTTCAGTCTCTCACTTTAGAACTTTCTAGAATGCATTTGGATTTCGTTACAGTTTTGCTTTTGCTTTTGAATCGCTTGAATGGGATTTATGATTTTCTTTTGTCGGTGGGTTACGCAGGGCGAATCTGAGACTTTTGCCAGCACTAATTCAATGTTGCGTTGGTTGTATGCTTTCGGGTTACCTTTGTCAAGTTTAACAATCACAAAAATCAAAGGTCATTTGTTTTCTGGCGGAAAGACTTTCTTTAAGGATTGCGTCTGGCTTCCTATTTTTAACCAGTCTCTGGTGCTGAGAAGCATGCCCATGCCATGATTCTACCATCACTATCCCTGAAAGGATTCTCATTCTTTATCCATCCCTTATGCTTCTGAGAGCTCTGTCACAGTTGTCTACAGAGAGCTCCTGGGCTTCATACCTTGTCCTGACATCCAGTGTGAATTGTTTGACCTTGCAGGTCTAAAGGTCTCCTTTTTCTAAACTATGTTCAATCAGTCTATTTGGACTAAGCTCTGGTCCAATCTAACAGCTAACTAAAGCAAAGAGAATGAAACAATAAGTGGAAGAATTTTGTTTTAGTACAACATTTAGCCTATTATTTCAAATGACTGAAATTTGTGGAAAAATAAAAGAAATGCTTAAAAAATGTACACTTTAAAAAGAAAAACTCAGTTTTTTGGGGGGTTATATTTCTTTTGTTTAGTCTGGTTTTATATGCTTTTTCTCTCTATTCTTCATTTTTTTACTTAAAAAATATAAAACACCCAAAAGGGTTGGGCTTTTGATTTTGTATTAAAAAACAACAAAAACATTTTCATCAGTTTAAACAAAATGTTTAAAAAGTGTTATATGGATGTCTTTGGAACCACATGACACACGCACAAATTGAAAATAAATAAACAATAAATCAATTCAATTTGCTGTAAGTTGAAAAAACAGGGATTTCACATAACATCACATCTAAACATCATGTTTTTTTTTTTGTTTGTTTGTTTTTTTGGTGTTTTTTGTACTATCATAGAGTAATTGTTTTCTCAGGTTTGTCCTGCGTGTCCTGAACGCGGCACGACAACGCCCTCTCCCTGTGTGAACTGCAGGTTACAAGAATCCCATTGGCTAGTCCAGACGTCTACTCGCGGTTCGCTGTATTCCAGTAATCCCAACCCACTCGGGAGTCACTGGGCACGGTCCAACAGCACGGCAGGGACAGGGGCTGGATCGAGAAGATATCGTGGCTCTTTAATTATTTATCACGTCATTAAGGAGCAGGATTAATTGAATATATATCCGAAACATCAACGAAAACCAGTTCTCGTCACATCAGAGGTAATTTCGCTGTTATTTGTGTTCGGACGTCCTGCTAGCGATAGTTCGTTTAGGGCAGCTACTCCAGCTAACAGTGTTTTCCAAATATCGGTGGCCTGTCTGCGTGTGTGTGGTGGGTGGCTTCTAAGTGACTTTACAATGACTGTCGGCTGACTTTATCCCCTGTTATTATCATTAAAACTATTGTTAAGAAGTCAAGGGAAATGAAAAACAGTTCATATTTAGTTACCGTGTAGTTTAATATAATTACAGTGTGTGCGTTTTTAAAGATGCGTTTGCTGTTGCGGTATTCCTCATGCTTCTTACTTGCTAATGCTAATGATGCAAACTGTCCGTCCTGTGATGGTGCAGTTGGGCTGGTCTGTTAAACTGAATCAGCCACAAATTCACATAATAGTTTAAAAACGAATAAATGGATGACGGTTACAGCTTTTGATTGTTTTGCTGTGTATTTGGGACCCACAAATTTGAACTGTGTGTGGTGATAATGTATATTTTGTAATTATGGGATTATGGTTTACAGATTGAGAAGTCAGTTTCTTAATCAGGTAGTCAGTGTGTTGCAGTATGGATTGGACATTTGCCGCCTCTATCTTGTGTCTCTTGGTATAAAACAGGTCCATGTTCATTTTGAAACTAAACTGTGAACAGATAAAAAAAAACATGCACAGACAGGTAAAGAGATCCCCTATCTGGGAACATACAGCATGTTCTTACAAAACCCTGGGTGGGTATTTTATCATACTCTATCATACCCTACCCAGTAGCTGCTTAATATTACAGGCAACAGTTCCTACCATTTGTAACACCTAAAAGCAGGGATACAGGCAGCGCACAGTTAAGGTGCCAGTGAATCAGCAGGCGATCCTTCTTAAGTGTTAAAGTATCTGCACATGACAAGTGAGGCAAATGATCCCTTGTTGCATCTTATTTATTTATATCTATTTGTTCAAACCTAACAGAAAGCTGTCACCCTGTTATTTTTAACTTCTTCATCTTTTCAGTAGTAGTAATAAGAGTTATCTTCTGTATCCTCTTTGTACATTACTTTTATTAAATTCTGATGGATTTAATAAAAATAGATACATTATTGCATCATGTAGTCTAGTAGTTTTATGACTCAACATGGGACATACAAGCAGCAGACACCATAACAATCTGGAAAAATATGTTTCACCTACCCCTAACTGGGAGGACAATAGGTCCCCTGTTGGTATGTTTGCTTTGCAAATGGTCACTTGGTTGTTTCCGCTAGAAGCTAACCTACTGCTAGTTTGCATAGTTCTCTTTTTGGCTTGCTTGATTTAAGCTGTAGACAGTGTGTGTTTATTTGGCTTAAGTCAGAAGCTAGGGAGCAAAAATGTAAAAACAAATTATATGAAGTGAGCTGTACTCACTTCCAGTTGTTTTTTTAGATTAGCATTTTCATCCATAAAGAACTACAGGGAATAGGGAAGGAAGGAAGGAAATGCCTTGTGGTTGACATCCAAAAGCTACACACACACACACACACACACATACACACACAGAGGACTCAATGTCTTCTTTCCACTGAGGTCAGAGCACCGACAGTTCACACGGACATTCATTTGGTAACTTTCCCTGTTTTCACTTATTCTCCAACAAGCATCCGGTCTTCCCCTCTTCCCATTTAAATGTCGAACATAAGTAGCTGAAGCTTTAGCTCGTGTTTCAAAATGTCACCTCAGCTACATAGAGCCACTCAGTGCTTACTTCTTTGGTCACAGTGGTCACTGTATGACAGAGTAATGGCAGCTTTGCTGAGCGTAGGCTGAGAACAGGCAGACAACTGTTTCCCTGGATTTGGCAAAGGAAAATCTTATCAAAGGTTTTGATTGCCTTTTGTTCAAATAGTATGCATCTGTATGTACATATGAGCAGACATAAAAATGATAAGCTCATGCAATATAGTCCGCTACCTGGGGCAAAATGCTTACTGACAAAACATTGCAGCATATAAAAGGTTTATCAAACAAAGTTACATCTATTTAGGTAGGTGTGGTATTTTTCTAAGCTTTTTGTAATGTTTTGCTTGAGTAGTTGCTTTTTAGCTTAAAGCAGTGGTGGTTTGGTGTAATTTTGGCTTTGGCTCTCATTCATTTTTATTTTCGTCCTGGTCTCAGTTCTAGTGGGAACAACGATCCCTTTATATGATCTTTAAACGTCAGGATGTCTTTTGGTACATTTACAGGAGACAGATTAATAACTGTTACTCTTACTGTGAAAAGCATTTCTCATGTTCTGTTGGTGTGGGGAAAAATATTGTTGGAATCTGGAAACTTGTAACTATAATAGTCTTATTATTACTTTGTGTCATATGAAATAAAAACAAGGTTTAATTATTAACTCCCCTGGGCAAAGGACAAGTGCACTAGCCAAGACGCATACAAACAAACCCTTGGGAGAAAACAAGCACCTAACTTTGCGTCTGTCAGTAACTGTTTGTATTATTTGTGACTTGTGAACTCCCTGAAGCACTAGACATGGGAAATGGGTGTTTGAAGTACACTTGGATATTTTACATGGCTTTCCCCTAAACGTGGCTTTACACAGCTGCACAGTGTGGTGGTGTGGATAGAGGCGCAGGCTCAAATACAATGGCTTGTGTTTCACTGATTGTTCATTTCTTTGGTCCCGCTGTATTAAAAAGCAATGACAGCTCTGCTGACTGCAGGCTGGAACAGACGCAAAGATTGCCTCCACATTTGGCTAAAGATAATACTATCAGTCACAGGGCCTCATTGCTCTTTCCAGTCTGTATTTGTAAGGTCATTTGTGCAAATGAACAAGGGCAGAAATCACACAACCACAAAGTATCTCCCATTGCCTGAGGCAGATTAAAGTGTAATTCATCATAATATTTATGTATATAGACAATAAGAATTTTGTAATATTTTGAGGTGTTTCTGTCCAAGCACAGGTAATTCTGTCTCTGTCTTCTTTTTCAGTTTAGTTTTCAGTTTTTGTTCAGTTTTATTTTGTCTCCTGGCCTTGATTGTAGCATCAATAAGAATCACATAGCAATAACAGTTTATCTTCATACTTTTCTCAGTTCTTGTGTTTTAGTTTGACACTAGAGTTAAAAGAGTCAGTTATGGTGGCCCTGAAAGATCAAACACACTGCAACTTAGAAAAACACCAGCAAATAGAAAATTGCTGCAAAATACACAAAAAAAAGAATGGAAATTAGCCCAAAACATACTAATTCTGCTGTGAGGGAGAAAATGATGCAAGTTAATTTGTGTTTTATTTGCATGGTTTGCTATGACTGTTAGCTTATCTCCCCAAAAACACTTCCTTTGTGTTTTGTGAGGCTTTTTATGAGCTTTTCTATGTTTTTTCTCTTTCTGTTGTGTTTTAATCAGTTCTGTTTTGCTTGCTTTTGCAGCACTTTTCTTTTTTTGTGTGTTTTGCTACGTTGCAGTGCTTTTGACCTATCAAGGCCACTACAGTTAGTAGTATCAGTTAGTAATCGCCAAGTTCTAATAGGTCTCTGTGGACAAACATTTGTCATTTACTATAATCACAGATCACTTACAATCTACAGCTCGTCAGACGCCGCATGTAAATTCCCAGATGGGCTCTCATGTATACATAGATGTACTGATTCTTGCCATGGACATGCCAGTAACTGTGTTTATGGCGCAGTCCCTAAAGTACCAGTAACTGGAGTACATCTCTCCTGTACTTTGGATTCTTAGAAATGTTAGCTTCATTTGACAGTCAGTCCTGCCTGTGGTGTTTTGCGTGGGAGTATACCTGGACAATCTTCATGGCTTTTCAGAGCCTCTTTACGCAGCTGCATATACAGCCGGGAGCAAACTGTGGTGTGGAAAGAGGTGGCAAGCTTGAAGTCACGGTGTTGTCTTTGAGGTGAGTCTGCGCTTTCCTAAAATAGGGTTACTGCAGGCATACAGATGAGGTTTAGGCTTAGTTTTTAAGTAACAACATCCTTGTGGTTTTTGTTGTTTGTGGTCACATTCATCACTGCTCCAAAGACAAGAGCCAGAGCTCAGCAGAGAGGTATTGATTTGTGTGCTGATGTGCATTTTTAGCTATCAGTTTCTTGGATGAGATTTCCCAGAATGTACAGACACCCCCCCAATGCCCTCACTTCCCATCAGTGCAGCCTGTTTAAAAAGAGAAATTGCTGTTGTTTTTGTCTTGTACCCTGAGGCTCAAAGAATTGTGTTGGGGCTTGTAAAACATTTCAACGTGGTGTGAAAATTTGGAAAAATAATCCTCAAAGAAAGGAGAATGCCCTCTCACGTGGGAAACCACAAAACATGGAATAAAACTGTTGTTTTGGTGCAAGCACAAAAATGTGTAATAGACTGACTCCACTCAGCTGTATTTATATTGAACAGTTCCTCTGAATTTCATGTGAAGTGCACTTTAATGGCAGGAAAAAAACAGAAGATTTTTGAACTGCTATAGCCAGCTCTGCAGAAAGTCCCATTAAATAAATCACATTAATACTGCTGGGTTTAGTGTGCTTTTTGAATGCAGAAGAAGCAGCTGCTTAGAAAGGAAAATGCAATTGCTATGCATGCAGAAAGAGCTAGATCGATGACCGCGAGGTTTATTTATTCACGTGTCATGTCTAAATCACAGCCAACAAACAAACATGAAGATATCTGTAACTACTTTAGGAGTCAAAAGAAAAAAACTGATCTTTAAATCCACTGACTGCTGGTCTACTGTGTAGATTGATGTTTCAGTTAATGACTGCCATAGCCTATAGCTTTAACAAAGAACTGTAGTGTTAAGAAACAAACACAAGGCTTTCAAGATTTGAAGCAGATTATAAATTTGTTCTAATTTATTCCCTCTGCCAGGATAAATAGAATCTTTTTCTTATCTTATGTTGAATCTGTCCTTGACACAAAAGAGTTATGAAATCCAGTAGCTCTCGTACTCTTGTGGTATTTGCAAAGTTTGCAGTGGGCCACGTCATGAATTAATGAAACAGCCATCTAAAAATATATCCGCATGATGCTGCACGGTCATACTCAATGTCACTATGTCTCCAAAAACCTAGAAACTTTTAAAACCGCTCTTAAAACTCACCTCTTTTCATTGGCTTTTAGAAAGGTTTAATTTATTTGTTTTATATATTTTTATTTTATTTTTATCAGCGAGGTGTTATTACGAAATTGTGTTCTATTGTATTTTTATCTGTATTTACTGTACAGCACTTTGGTCAGCCTTGGTTTTTTTTAAATGTGCTCTATAAATAAACTTGACTTGACTTGACTTGACTATGGAGTACTGATAGGATCACTTATTTGGCAACGAGGCTTAAGGTTTTAGCAGGAATTGTTTGCTCATCTATTTGAAACATGTCACGTTATTGCTGCAAAGGGCTTGGTTGTTTTTCAGAGGCGTGTTTTTGTCAAGCTAAAGAGACGTTTGAGGCCTGCCCCAGCCTGTCTCGGGGGAAACCAGATGAACTGCAAATGTCAGTGATGGTTCAAAACACAAGAACTGAGATTTATATGCGTACACAACCACATGCAGGTTCATCGGGGTTAAGACTCGATTATTCCGTCCCTGTGCACTGCGACACATTTTGTGTTAAATTATCTAACTTTAGAAGAAAATCAGGCACCCAATGTACACCATACATGAGTCACGACTTAAAGTTTATGTTTGCAAGTATTTTTATGTATTTAATCATATTTTAAAGAGGGTGCAAAAAATATTTTTGTTCTCACATGTTGTGAAATGATAAATGCCTGTCTCATTCTTCTTAAGCTGCTTCTGCCAGACAAACTGGCAGTTTTATCTAGCAGAATGAATAAGCTGTTTGCTGTAGAGCTATCTAGAATACCAATTTATGTACTTGCATATTTGATAGCAATCTACAATAAGCTTTGGTCAGTGGGTGGAAAGATTCATGTCTGATTAGCTGAGAAAAAGAAAATCGTCACTCAAAGACAAATTTAGAAGCAGCAGAATGTGTCGTACTCTGCAGCGCAGGCCTGTGTCTGCTCTGAGCCTGGTAGAGTGCAATGGGGATGTGAACATCACTCTTGATGACAGCACCGCTGTCAATTTTTCAATAGGGACTAGGAACGCTTGCCAGATCTATTAACAAAGCTGCTAAGTTGGCAACAGTGAAGTCCTGTAAGTTACAGGGAGGTCAGGGGTCAAACTGAAATGTAATGTATTACACAATTTAACAAAAAAATAAAAAAGTAGAATTCAAAATCCCAAAAAGTTGCAGAGTATTTGAGTGCAGCTGTGGTTTACCATAACAGCTGTGAATGATTTGTGTGGTTTTAGAGGGCAGCCAAACAGACGGTGAGCAGGCCGAGGTGGTACAGATTTTTGACTGGCAGTACCTGTGGAAGGAGTTTTGTTGACATTAGAATTGAATACACTCTGACATTCCATTTAGTGAAAATAAATGGTTGGCTTGATATTTCCCTGGAAAAGATAGGTCTGCGTTGTTGTACAAGTTATCTTCAGCTTGATCTACACTGCTGCCAGCTGCCTTTACATGCAAGTGTGTCTACTCAGCTTACATTACTTTCAATTAACCCAAAGTCCTGGTAGGAATAGTTAAATGTGCTCATCTATCATAGACTATATATAAAGGTTGGACATAGGTTGGAGGTCTGTCTGTTTGTATAGAGATGAATGGAAAAATGACCCGTTGGCTCATTTTATCCATGATCTCAGTAAATACCTCCCCAGTGGTTTTATAGTCTCAGCCCGTAGTTTAAAGTTTTATTTAATACAACCTAAAGATCATTTATTAAATTGTTAGAATAAAAAAGGGGATAAAGTAGGGCGTACTTTAGGGTGGACCTGCTTTCTGATTCATAACTCACTTTGTGTGAGCACACATTGGCCCACAGTGGCTAAGTCGTAATGCCCACAAAGCTCAGCTCAAAGCCTCAAGACAGGACTAACTGGTAATGTTGCCATAGCTACATCAATCTTTTATATTGCACAATGATTTTAGTCAGTGGCTTTAATCTGTAGGGTCAAGCAATGCAAGATTATATGTAGAGCACCTGTTAAATGCACAAAAAGTTCCAGCTGCATGGCATACATGTTCTTGTCTTGTCTGACCCACAGCTGTGGGGCTGTATGGTGCTGTGGATAACGTGTGCAAAAGATCCTCATTTCGAAACCGGGAGGAGACACAGAGTCAGCCTTGGGGCGTTCAAAGCTAGTGTACTGGTAGTGCCGGTTCCAAGCCTGGGTAAGTGGGAGGTTTGTGTCAGGAAGGGCGTCAGGCATAAAGTCTGTGCCAAATCAAACATGCAGATACGTCCGGCAGCCAAAAGAACCTGCAATGCTGGTGCCACAGTTGTCTTTGTATCCAGTTTGTCTGTATCTTTCTGATTGTTCATAAGTCCGGTTGATAGGAGCAGTGTTAAATCAAAACCCTCCAAAACGG
This sequence comes from Astatotilapia calliptera, assembly GCF_964374335.1. Taxonomy (NCBI): domain Eukaryota; kingdom Metazoa; phylum Chordata; class Actinopteri; order Cichliformes; family Cichlidae; genus Astatotilapia; species Astatotilapia calliptera. The sequence continues at coordinate 27,833,344 of NC_137433.1, forward strand.
CTTAGAAAAAATAAAAAACTAGGACCTTTAAGAGGAGGACAAGTACAGGATAATCCAAATACCAGGAACAGGAGGATTTTCATAATCAGTGTGTGTGATGTGTGTGCTTAAACAGCTGCCACGGCGAAGTTTTTGGGTTTTTTTTTTTTTTTTTTTCTCCTTACGGTTGACTTTTCTTGGCAGTTGTACATCTGGCTTTGGCAAGAAGTAACATAAGAATGGCAGCTTGCAGTGAGGTATTGCAAAAATTGAAGTCAGTTCAACACATTGGTCCCCAGGGAACCCAGCAGTGTCAGAAACAAACCTAAAGAACATTTCTTAAAAACACTGCATGCCAGAATATTTTCATGGAAAAAACATTATGTTTACATGACTTCAACCCGGACAGCTTCACAGTGTCCCCAAGTAACTCTCGGTCATTAGCATTATTTTTTTTCACAGCCAGGCTGTTATTTTCTTTTTTTAATAATATCTATGTTTTAACATGATACATGATACATTTATCGTTGTTTTGAACTCTGTCCTTCTGGGTTTTTCCACAGGCCTTCCTCTGTATAGGTTTTGCCTCTCAGGATGTTTTAACACGGTAGTGTAGTGAAGAGGACCATCACTTCATCAGGATCTGTAAGCGGACGCTTGGCCAGTAGATAAAAATGGCTCACTTAAGTCTTACTCCCACCTCAAAGCTTATTAGCAGTGGCTTTGTCTGGCTCCTGTGGATTGTCCTGGGGTTTTCGACTTCACACACTCATGCAGATACTGGTAAGAACTGAAACACGTGAAGGAAACCTTAACTTTAATAAATCGGATATTCTGCTCTGCTGAACTCATCTAATGTTGAAGGTTTCTTTAATTCTAAGAAGCCATTTAGAGTTAAACTGTGTGTCCTATAATCACTAAACCCTGATGGGATTTTTTTCCCCCCCAGGCCTTACAGTACCTCAGCGGGTGACGCTGTCTCCTAACTGGTACACACAGGAACTCTCCATATCCTGGTTGGGAGGAGGCGCAACGACCTTTGACCTCATCATTCTAAGAACTGAATTCAATGAAACTGTCTTCTATGTAAGAGCACTTCATTTTCTACGAACTTGTTTTGTCATGGAATTTTAAAGCAATTGTAGTAATTATGAGTGTAGGAAGATTTGCTGTACTGGTAACATTGTTTTGAAAATCATCTTTGGTATTTGTATAGTATTTTTTTTTTTTTCAAAAGGGAATCGTCATCTTGTGCTGCATATTTTCCTGTAGTGATTGCTTTGATTTTACGTGAACTTTAGGTTTTGTGTGCACTAAGTAGGTGATTTCTTCTCTATGACGGTCGCAATATTTCACCAGTTACTTGTTTGAACTGTGCATTCTGTGTATGTTCTGTAGGAGACAGTCTCTCCGACAGTGAATAAGGTGAGTGGTCTGCACCAGTGGACGTGGACTTCAGTTAACCCCCTGGAGTGTACCTCCCTGTCAGTCAAAATCCGCTCAAGAGATGGGCACACTACAAGTGAATGGAGTCAGACTGAGACACTTCAAGGTCAGTGGCACGGATGTATATTATAGACCATCAGTAATTAGTTAAAACCTAAGTAATATTAATAATAATAATAATAATACATTTTATTTAAATAGCGCCTTTCAAAGCACCCAAGGACACTGTACAACAGATAAAAACTGGAAATATACACAATGATAAAAATAGAAGATAAAAGTTAAAACATACAGAAATTTAAGAATAGGCAATTTTAAACAGATGAGTTTTGAGGGTGGACTTAAAAAGAGAGAATGAACTAATATTTCTGAGGTCCGGGGGTAGGGAATTCCAAAGTCGAGGGGCAGAGCAGCTAAAGGCCCTCCCTCCCATTGTGATCAGACGAGCAGAGGGAACAGAGAGAGAAAGAGAAGATGAAGATCTAAGTACCCAGTTAGTATCCTGTTGGCATGTTCTCATTAAGGCCTCATTCTTTTAAAATGTATACCTCCTAAAATATTTGCCTTGTGCATATCAGTGTCTTTTTACACCTTACTACTCTCTTAACTCAATTTTTTTTTTTTATTCTTTCTCGATCTGTTTTCTATTTCAGGAAATGATCACCCCAATAGTGAGCAGAGAGTTAAGGTATTTCCCCAGGACAAAGTTTTACCTGTGGGGGCCAACATCACCTTCTGTTGCATTTTGGATGAAGGGCTGGTCTTAGATAAGCTAAAGTACGACGGGAACACCACGAGCGTGACACGACTGAGCAGGCGGACCTATTCCACTACAGTGTTTAATCTGGTGGCCTCTCGCCAGTCAGGGAGCAACATGCTTTGTTTGCCAGAAGACAAGGAAAAACTGTATGGAGCCGTTGTGTTTGTTGGATGTAAGATAAACACGTTTGAAATATGTTTAGATCTAATCTGGGTTAATGTTTTGGGCATGGCAGAAAAATACATTCATTTATATCTTTTAATATTTACGACTCTAAAAATGTGACTGAGATTTTTTTTTTTTTTTTTTTGCCCACATCCCCAGATCCACCACTGCCCATTGATTTTAAATGTGAGACTCATGACTTAAGATCAGCTGTGTGCCAGTGGGGTAAAGGACGAGACACTCACTTGTATGGCAGTCAACGAGGAACTCGCTACTTTGTGAACAACAGGTACGCAGTCTCACTCACAAAAGGGAACAGTAGAACTGTACAATCACTCATTCACAGAAAACATCTGCAGGTTCTAGAATACATGGACATTACAGGGAACCTTTACCTGTATTTTTCAAACAATCCTACATCTGTCCAAACCTGTCCAAACCGCATGTTGGATGTTTCTTTTTTGCCACCTAAAGCTTTTTATCCAGTGTGAGCACAAAAATGATTTGTCCAGTAGGTCACAGAAGCAAAAGGGTCCAACTGCAGTGCCTTAAACCTCTCTCCTCAGGCAAGAATAACATATATAAAATGTACACGTGTGCTGCTCATCAACTGGCATTACCTGCATGATTATAGGCAGAACTTTTTCAGTGAAGAGCTGCGATGATGCTCTCCACAGTACCGTGCCAGCAGTTTTCTTCCAGATAAAAATGCTATGAACCCAGGATGGAAAGAAAACAGAAGATTGTTTTACAAAATTAGATGTGAAAGCCCTTTCAGCTTTTATGTCCAAGACTTTGCTTTTAGCCATCATCGGGTCACACTTAGTTTGTATTTGAACAATGTGTTTATATTATTTATGACAGTTCCTCTGCCTTTCTCTAAAAATCCTTTTTTTTGTACGGAAAAAAAAAAACTACTGGGAGAGGAAGACGAGAAATATAAAACACTTAGGCAAAGAGACCACTTGCCTCTGTGAGTCCATGTGATAGCAGATTGGCACACTTCCAAGCCTTTTACAGGAATAGCTTGAACGCTGGCCAAAATGTTTTTCATTCTGTGCCTTTTCTATATGTTAGAAAGACTATTTGAAGTGATTACATTTTATTGTGAATTGCTATACTTACAGCAAATCTAATTTTTTGTGCCTTTTTTTTTTTTTTTTTTTTTTTTTAGGGACTGCAGTGAGGTCAACCAAGATGTGGGACAGAAAGAAGCAACCTGTACTTTAGACACATGGGAGGGTAACTGGACACTGGTAGCTAAGAATCTTCTCGGTCAGTACAGCCTCACGGACACTGCTGAACTCAGTCACAGAGGTAGGTGGCTCAACCTTAGCTTCTCTCCATCACTGCACATACTCTTCTGGTAAAACAGACATATAGAAATCAAAAATATATAAAAAATACTTTTTTCCTTTTCTGATGTTGTTGAATCTTTCTTCCTCCTCAGTGTGTCCAGTGGCGCCAGATCTGCTGAGCGTCGTTGCCGATGCCTGGAATGCCTCTTTGTCGTGGCATTGGAAGTACGACAGTTATTCTTCCTTGGCACTTGTCTGCCAGGTTGAGATCACCGCAACAGAGGACGAAAAACTAATAAAGGTGAGAAGTCTGCGCTTGTGTATGTTGTGCAATATGTCAGACATCATCACTTTGATTCTTCTAGGACTGCATCCTACCACATTGCCCTCAAGAAATGCGAGGTCATGTAGGATGTTCTCTCATTCGTGCTTATAAAATCGAATGTCTGTTTCCAGCGTGTTTTCTCTGGTGTGGGTCTGAGGTCTGTGTTTCTGTCGGGCCTGTATCCTGATGAGCACTACAGTGTTAAAGTCCGCTGCGGTGCCCAGCAGAATTTCTGGAAGTGGGGAAACTGGAGCAAACTGTCTTCCTTCAAAACTAAAACCTATGGTAAATTATTTATTTGTGGTGTTGCTTATTTTGGCAGAATTAGGGATTCAAGTGTTTATTATTTCCTAATTTTATCAATCAGTAATTTTTTAGTGATTAATTGTTGGGTGTCTGCCTGAATTAATTCAACTTTAAGGAAATCTAGGAAGTAAATTTGTTGCTAAATACTGGATATTTGAAGTCCTCATTTCTATAGGACTAGAGTCTCTGAAATGTAACATAACGTTTGTATGTTTTTGACTTTTCTCAGTTCCCGATACCCCAGATGCTTGGATATGGTTGAACACAGATAACACCGGGAAGGTTGTTTGGAAGGTAATGTGTCCTTTTTTTTTCTTTTTTTTTTCATCTTTGACTTGAGCTGTTTTAGATTTACATGGTCATTATAGACAATTTGCTTTATGCATGTATAATTGGAAAGAGCACAGATTCATCATGTTGACTACAGCTATAATGCACAGACAAGTAACATGTGCATTTTCATTCGTTATCCTGTTTCGTTTTACCACTTTGACACAGGTCACTGTTTAACGTACCATGAAATGTACCCCAATAAGAAGAAAGCGATTTAATATAATTTCTTTCCTGATCTCCTTTAGCCTCTAACACGAAGACAGAGCCACGGTAAACTGACACAATATGAAGTTTTCCTTTGGAGTCCTGAAGAAAATCGAGCACTTGCGCCGGCTGTAACCTTGCCACCGAATAATTGGTCCATGCCAGTCAACCTCTCAGAAATCGCTTTCTTCAGCAATAACGGCAGCGTCGTAGCAAAAGTAACTGCAAGGAATGATGCGGGATCTTCTCCACCTGCAAGAGTACATTTGACAAGTATGTGAAAGTGGAGGGAGAGTGTGTGTGTGAGATGTTTATCTTATATTTCAACAGCACACTTGACCTAATGTGACATTGCTGGCAGCTTCTAAGGAGAACTTTCTGGTGTTTTAGCGTCTGCTTTCACTCGTATAACATGCGTCGTTGTTGAAACCCTAAAGTAGCACTCTGTTGTGTAGAAACAGTGAATAGATGTGGCTTCTACATTGCTAAGCTTGTTTTCATCCTTCCAGGTGTGGAACCCCTTGCTGCGCCCAGGATAGTTTATACAGACCAAGGTTTTCCCCTGTTCTGGGAAAACAATGCCAATGCCACCTGTGGATATGTGGTAGAGTGGCTTGATGCCTTCTGCCCACAAGACTGCCCTGTAGAGTGGATTAAGTTGCCTGCTGGAACCACTAATGTTTCCATTGAGTCAGGTATGCAACAACTGTCAGCCTGTGAAAACGGAGCATTGATTTCAGTGGATTTTAGCACTGTGCTGTATGTGTTTTGATTGTTGGTACAAACTTTGTTGTCTTTCTGTTAGTATTATTCTTGACTGTGTATAGTAATTTCAGGTCTTTTCAGACACGGAATAGATAATATTGCTGTTTTCTAGTTTTCAGAGATGAGCCATTTTTTATACTAACGTTCCTCATAGCTCCATTCAAAACAGCCAACAGCATTGATAGGAGGCAAAATTACTGACAGTATTACTACAGTGTTACTACAGTATTATGTGTTGTATTATTATGTGTTGGCAATTATTAAAATCTAACTGTATGTAATTGCTCACCTGATTGAAGTGAATTACACATCAAGTGTTTGCTTGCAATCAATCTTGTCTCTGTGTCTCTTGCAGGATAATTTGTTAAACTTACTGCTCTTGTGCTAGATACACAACTCTCAAACTTTGTTACTGATGGATTCAGGAAGCTGCAACTATGTGATGAATTGTTAACTTGCTAATCTGACCTGTCACTGGTACTGTGACTGAAAGCATGTATCTCGTGGCAAAGGTTTGTTTAGGCATTCTCCAAAACACTGATATGTTTTAATGAGCTGGGAAACTCAAGATGTTGGAGGGACACCCGTGCAGTTGCAGTCTTGTGACTGCAAGTAGTCACTCTTGTGCTAAAAATGTTTGCGTAAAATGTGCTTGGCTCGAGGTTTATGGAAAAGTGGTCAGAGCGTGCATTCTGATATGGAGAGGTCACATTCAGATTAACAGGAGAGAGTACGCGTCAGAAAGAGGTTTAAGATATTAAGATGATTTTCAGCTTACAACAACCTCAGTGACCTCAAATAACTCCACTGAAAAGGGCTGTCGAATTTTAAATTGTGTTGCATAACGCACAATAATCTGTTTCTCTGTCATCAGCTACGTTCCAGCCAGGTGTGAGATACAACTTGTCCTTGTACAGCTGCTCCTCAGATGCCAGGGAACTGTTGAAGCGCTGGCAGGGATACACGCAGGAGCTGGGTAGGGATACTGCTGCACACTGAAAGCTTATCTTTAAAAAACAAACAAACAAGCAAATAAACAAAAAAAATGGCGCTGTGTGTTTTAATCGCGGACAACTTTTCTCCTTCTCGCCATGCTCCTCCAACCTTTTCCCACCTTTTGTGGTTTCCACAGTCCCTTCTGTTGCTTTGACTCTGTCAGCCAGTCAGCAGAACGCTGATATTCTTCTCACCTGGAAAGAGATTCCACTGGTGAACAGAAGAGGCTTCCTCCTGGGCTACAATATTTACAACAGCACTGGTTACCAGTTCAAACTACTAGGTATATTTATGATTCTCCTCCTGTTTAACCAATAAAACTGTTACAGTACGATACTTTAAAAGGACAAAGATCATGAATAATTGTGATTTTGCAGTTCATCACAATGTGTGCATTTTGCTTCTGGTTAATACTTTTCTTCTTCTTTTCTCTCCTTACTCGTTCATTACCCTTTGAACAGAGAATGTGTCTGATCCAGAAACGATGAGCTACACAGCAAAGGATTTCGCAAAGGGTTTCATTAAGGGGACCTTCAAATTTACTGTCAAGGCCTACACTGCAGCAGGGGAGAACACAGGCACCACTGCCACTGTAACAATAGAGCCCTACAGTACGTAAATATCTAGTTTTATTTATTATGTCAGTCTGTCAGCATTATTAAAGATTCTCATGTATGATGCATGCATCTATGTGTGTATGTATATATGTATCGATAGCGTAATTTGTACTTAGATGTAGGTAAATTGGTAGTGTAGCATTTCTAATACTCTTTGTCCTATCCTGACAGCTGATTGGCTCATCTTGGAGATCTTGACTTCTTTGGGGCTTGTAACTTTATTACTGGCCATCGTCACTTTCACTTGCTACAAGAAAAGGAAGTGGTAAGACTGTTGTGCTGCTATTTTTGCTAGTCTTTCTCTCTTGTTTGCATGTATGCAAGAGATGATTTTATAATTCAAGGCAGCAATGCAGAGCATCTTTTATTTTTATTTTTATTATTATTATTCAGGCACTTGATATTCTAAATGTTAAAATTAAAATTCTGCTCCTACCAGGGTAAAGAAGGCATTCTATCCAGATATTCCAGAGCCCAAGCTTCCCAGTGATTGGCCCAGGACACGGGTACAGTATTAGCTTAATCCAGTATGATCCTTAGAAACTTCCTTGTGCTTCCTTTGTGATTACAAAAGCTCATTCCCTGTTTTTTATGTGTTATTTTTTTATGCTGTCTTGTGAAACTATATTTAACTGACTCTGTCTCTTTCAGGGTCCATTGGACGTGAAGCCATCTCCCCACAGCATGGTGTGTGTTGTAGAAACACCTGAGTATGATTGTATTAAAGATATGCTTGTTGCCATTCCTGAGGAAGATGAGGATGATGCAGGGCAGGGAATAGGAGATGAGTCAGTTGACACAGATGAACCAACGTCATTACGCTACTATAACCAAATGGTAGATGAGCGTCCCATAAGGCCACGTTTCCCAGACTCGTCTGCTTCTTCTATATCGTCTATGAGTTCAGCTCACACCGATGTGACATACACAGGGATCCAGACCTCAGGGTCTTCTTTGGTCCTCCAGCTGGATCCACAGGGTTCTTCCGAGTGCCACCAACCCCAGCTTGATCGGTTGGTCAGCTATGGAGGAGGAGGCTATCGACCTCAGATGCAACCTAGAGCCCCAAGTGATGACATGGATCTGCCTTCACCCGAGTCTTTCCTAGAGCCACAGGCTGCCTGTTCTGGCGGCTACAAGCCCCAGGGCTCCTGGCAGTTGGACTCCCCCGTGGATGCTGCAGAAATGGGCAGCCTGGCACCTTCACTGGGATCCCCTACCTCTGTTGCTTCCACTCAATTCCTTCTCCCGGATGGAGAGGAGAATACAGGGGAGAAACGACAGCTGTCGTCTTCAGCAGCATCCTGGCTCACAAACCTGCTGTCATCAACAAAACCATGAGATCATCTCTCTCTCAGTACTAGTCGCCAGGTCAGGGGGTTTAATGTGAAACTATTTTCATCATTACTGTTACCAGTGTCATGTATCGCAAGGCTAAGCCACATAGTCTAGCTAAGTATCCCTTCTGATGTAGCACTACATGATTGTTGCATTTCGACAGCAGCAGTTAATAAGTCATTTTCTGACGTTTATGCCAAACACGTAGAAATGTGTCTTGTTATTTTCTCGTCCTTGGATTATGAATATAAATCTGTATATTTATAAATCAAAACATTTCTATCATGGCAGCAAAACTCCTCAAATGATTTGTTCATACCTCTCCTCTTTCTACCATACTATATATGCACCCTCTGGAGACCCGGTGTCTGATCTGTGACTTTGTGTGATGGGCATTTCCAAATGGCATTTCCTGTGTTTAGTGTGCTTACCTTTCTTTCTTCCTTTCTTTCTTTTGGTGATGTAAGCTTTACTCACTTCTCACTACAGAGAAAAACTGAATGCAGCACAGCTTCAAACTTTATAATGGCACCTGAAAATACTTTATAAGTACCTTTTAGGAAAGGAGCAGTTTTAATTGTTCATGTCTTCTGCTGTTCCACCATTGGTTTAATCTTACCTGCTTTGAGACAGCTACAGGACTGAAGCTCAAGTCCTCTCACATGTGATTTACAGTTCACAAATAACTGTTGAAACAGGGAGATATCAGTGGAACTATGCACTTATTGATGAGAATCATCTTTAGTTTACACAGATGTGGGTGTGGTGCTTTGTATTATGGTCTGGAAATATATGGGTGATAAACCCATCGGATATACACTGTTATAAGCTAAAAACATGAATACAAAGTGATGTATTATAATGAACAAACACACGAATATGTAATGTTTTCTTGCCTTCTGTTTTGCCTTCATTACTAGTAGAGTTTTTTGTTGTTTTTTTTTTTTTTGGGGGGGGGGGGGTTTCCGCGAAACGGATTTCACGGTCAGGCTGATACTTGTATTATCCTCCGAGATGATGATTGATATTATACATTTTCAACTGATGCGAGTTAGTTGGGTGGGTAATCAACGTTTTCAAAATTCAACGCTTCCAATGCTTTGCACCATCAAATTTCACACATTGCCTTATTACTCATAAATGTTGCTGTTAACAATGTCTTACGCTAGTGTGATTCAGAATTGACTGAAAGTGCACTGTATTTCAGTATCTGGATCCCACCCACACTTTAGTTTAATGTACAGGAGATGTCATTTGTCATCAGTTTTAGTGAGTGCTATGGCTTCTCGGTGTGTCGGTGTGGATTGCGAAGATTTCTTTGGTTTCTTTAGAGAGTTCTGCACAAGAACTTAATATCATTTTGGTAGGCTGTGTTTATGTGTTTACTGTCTTTTGGTCTGCAGTACATTTAAACAAATGTTTTATAATAATATATGCCGCCTTTTAAATTCTATGGTTAGATAAAGGGACCAAAGGAGAGAAATGATAGATAATGACTAGAAATGCTCATTGAATACAAATGAGTATAGAAAGCTTATAATTTGACACAATAAGCAAGATGTATTGTTTTCTTTTCTTCTTTTAGAGTCAGGCCAGGGCTTGCCCGCACGGCAGATGTGGTCTGTTGTTTCTCAGTGCCTCCAGCCAACAAGCTTTAAGCAAACCTACTGTGACGTGAATCATGACGTAAACGAACTTTAACTCTGTCTTCACAGACGAACTGATAACAGGCAGGCAGTCAGTCCTCTTTGACTACTGAGAAAATTGTATCCCCCCTTTCTTTCTCTCAGAAAACTGCTCTGAATTTTGATTTATGAGGCGACAGCTTGCATCAGTACTGAATAAGCCACTTTCAGTATAGGAGATCATAATCTTCCAAGATTATTTTAAAGAGGGGATGTAACTGAGTATTTAAACATGGCTGCATATTCTGTTCCTTCGAAGCTTGCTTTTTTTTTTTTTTTTTTTTTTTTTTAAACAAGCAGTGCTTCGAAGGTTATAAGTTACAGTGTGTTACAGGATTTATGTTGATTTTGATCAACAGACTGGCACCTTTTTATTGTCCTGGAAATCTTATTATTAATGCAACAAACTGTACATAAGTGTGATTTTCTGTTTTCCCCTTACTTTCTTGCAATACAAAATCTCCTGATGTTTTATATAAAATGGCATTATATTCCCTCTACTATTTAGTTAATGAGAGGAAAATTCAAACAGAGTCAGATTTGAAATATATATTTGTTGTATATAAAGTGAATAAGAATTGTGATCCTGTTTTGTTTTTTTTTTGTTTTTTTTTTGTTTTTTTTTAGCTTACTCCGCTTTGCATTGCTATCTTTCCATAGGAGATTCGCTTTGCCAGACAAAGTGTATGTAAGGCTAGAGATCTCTTCATTGCAGCTGCAGACGAGCAATTTTTCTTTAAAGTTTCCGCTGTTTTCTGAGGTTCATCTTCATTTTTAATGAGTGTTTACACTGTAGAATTTTTGAATATGTGCTTTGTATACCAGTGTAAACTTGCTGCTTTACACATCTTCCTCGTTGGCCTCGGATGTCTTTGTGAAATTGATGCATGCTATCTAAAATATCACAACAAAACAGTGGCTTGTAAACTTCTCGTTTATGTTGCCATATGGCTTGGAAACTAACACTTAGTGTTCTGCACGACAACAGGACTGAAAGTATTGTGCATTTAAAAAAAAAGTACCTTATTTCAGGAAATTGTTCTTAAATTCGTGATATCTAGCAGATTATTTTATCCGTTCATTTTATTGAATGAAAACACTACATTTTGTCCGAGTGGAAAAAATAAATGTTAACACTACTAACACAAAATGGTATACTATTTGTTTCAATGCAATAAAATGACTTGTCTGGCTGTTAGTTTGTCGGCGTGGTTCTTTTTTTCCATATTTTTTTTAATAAACATTTTAACCATAATCAACGTGCCCAGTGTGCTATTATTAAGTCCCCATTACAAATTATTATTTTACTTTAATGTCTGATGATGGTTGTGTAGCTAAAAATACTTTTGTCCCTTTAGTATTAAGTAGCACAGGTTCTGGATCGGTTAGCAGTTATTAATTCTAGTTTTTAATTACACTTGTTTGTGAAATAAAAACTGATCCAGGGTAAGCTATACTGAGGCATTCTAATAACGCCAGCGGTAATGTTGATAGGGCGCCATGGCAACGGTGTACCAGTGGGATATGCTCCGCTGTTTTTTCTGACGTTATCCTGGGGCTAAAATGTCATAGTCTTAGTAGCGTTAGGTGGTGTGTTGTCTGAGTATAAATGTAAGAGCTGAAAAAGTACGATGTCGGATATATTGTGCCGGTGGCTGAACCAGGAGCTCCAGCTGTCAAAGGCTGTAGGTAAGTTTGTCCAACGAACTAGCTGCTAGCTTAATGAAGCTAAAGTTCGGTATAGATGTTGTTATTAGCTCCTGGACGCTAAAAAGACAAAGGGCTAGTCCATCTATAAAGTCAACAATCCAAGGGATATTATTTCAAAGTTAATACACAATACTCATCAACACGTTAACTCATTAAGCCAATAGTTTGTCTGGACTGCTCAAAATATATTATACCAGTCTTTGTTTGGGTAAACGACTAAATGTTCATCTCTACAGAGCCAAAGACCATTGCCAAAGATTTCGCCAGTGGTTACCTAATGGGGGAAGTTTTGCATAAATATCAGCTGCAAAACGATTTCAATATGTTTATGAAGAAAGAGTAAGTTGCCCCTTTTTCTGTCTCTTAGCTACAGGTGCTTAATTCTGCAGTTCATTTAAGGTGTTCATAATAAGTGTAAATCACACCTTTCGTTTTAGCACCTCTGTCTCCAAACTGAATAATTTTACCCGCCTTGAGCCTACTCTCCAATTACTTGGGATCTCCTTCGACATAAACACAGCCCAAGACCTAATTCAGGAGAAGCAGGGGGCTGCCACACGCCTCCTATACCAACTCTATGTCTCACTTGAGAAGAACAGGAAAGCAGAAATTAGTGGGACAATGATGGAAATTATGCAGCCAGCAGGATGTGCAAGCCTGCACAAAAAGGAGCATCAGATCTATTCTGACGTAAGAGGGCTGTTTGTTGAGTTTTGTATGTGCTTATTAGAGGCTTTTTTCCTTTTGAAGCAGGTTTGTTTTGATCGGTAAGAAACATATTTAGAGTTTAAAAATGTTTTGCTTTTTACGAATAATGAAAAATGAAATCATGATTTGGGCCCTTAGGTGTATTTTCAAGTGTTTTTTCCTTTCACATAGCGACTGCGTCAGGTGGTGAAACGTGATACAGAATTGAAACTTCAGAAAATTTCCCAGCACTATGAGGAGAAATTCCAGCAGTTTGTGGTGACCCCTCCGATCGAGCAGAAGAGACAAGTCAAAGTCCAGGATGAGAAAAGACTGAAGAATATTGACAAGGTGCTGGAAGATTAAATAGAATATTAGCTTACTTAAATTGGTCTATAACTAAAACCCCTTTCCTTTCTTACATTATCTTATATTATGCTATTGCAATAAATAAAGTTTGAGATACTTACTACTCTGAACTGTGTATGTTGCAGTTGCAGGCATTTCATCAGAAGCACAAAGGCATGACTTTTAACCAGACCACTTATATGCAGGTGCCTAAGCCACCTCCATACATTTCACAACTCAGCCTAAAGAAGAGACAGCAGCAGCAGAAGCGCAAAGAACGGCAAGCACAGGTGTGATAGAGCTAAAAATGCTGTAATAATTTCCTAACCCATAGAGGAAATTTCATTTTTGGTCTGTTGTCTCTTGGGTGTTATTGTGTTTTGTTCACATAGATAGTCCAGACTGAAATAGTCCAGTTTGAGACAAACAGGAAGATGGTAATTACTGCTGGGTTATCATCAAGGTAAGAGAAAAGGAAAATATTTTATTTATGAACTAAGCATATTTTTAAATGTCTGTTTTAATGGACATTTGTTCCACTTTTAAATCTTTGCTACCATATAACTTTTTACATATGTTTTTTTCTTTCTTTCTATTTTTAGTGGTCAGTCCCCCATAGATTTTTCCCTTGGTAGCAGCAGTCAGGGCCGTGATTTGCTTGGACGTGGAAATAAGGTGATGTTACAGTCCAGCAACAGATACATACAAGAAATCCGAAAGAGGCTGGAGGAAAATGCTATAGCTTGCAAGGAGAGAGAGAAAAGACAAGACAGATTCCTGGTGGAGCAGCTCAAGGTCCATGAAGCTCAGGAGGTGAAACATCTCGCTTAGAAATATTAATAGCCTTTGTTAGATATACTTAAAAAATCCAGTGGTTCTCAAATGTTTTTCCATCCCTCCTATTTTCTTTGACCTCAAATAGTCTGTTATTTGACTGTCATTTGTCATTTTAACCCCCAAATCAGCTAATTAGCCTCCTCTTCCCCACCCTTCAGGAGGCACGACGAGAGGAGCAACTGGTGAAGCGACTGACACGTCAGACTCAGCAGGAGCAGCGTTTGGCAACCCAGCTACTTCAGATACGTATGCAGAAGGAGGTCATCCGAGAGAACCGCCTGTTCAGAGAACAGCAGTACCAGCAGCGGAGAGAGAGAGACTTCCAGGAAGCTCTGGACAGGGAGGCGGTGAGATAGGATGATATATGAGGAGGGATGTCTCACTGCTGTTGTTTTGTATTAGGCTTGGTCAGTAATAGTATTAATTGTCGAGTAGGGATAAAAATAAAAGGCCAGATTTACACAGGTTGTATTGCATCAATAGAATTTGTTATCTTGAAGAGAAACAGATGGACTTGAGAGGTATAGATAAAGGATATACTAAGAGTGTATGAATCATGTCCATTCAGTGGTCACAGATACACTACAGATGACAGATTTAGTGGAAAACAAATTAGTGATGTTCATGGTTCACTATGGTTTCAGTGTGAAAATATAGCTTTTTTATTAGCGTATAATTATTAGCAGTGGTATAGATTTACAGGTTAACTGTTATCACTTTATAACATTATAAGTTTAATTGTCAACAAATCCCAATAAAAGACAAAAAGCAGATATGATGAAACAGTATGGGGGTGGAGTACTGTGGCACAGACGAATAAACGATGAATACACAACAATGCTAAATACTTTAATTACTGTTTTTTTTTTAATAGTTTTTATGGGATTTGATGACAGTGGCACGAACATAGAGTCACTTAACTAAATGTCAAATATTTTGTATGTTGTCACCATTTTGTGCTGGTTTTATCACTAATTTAATTTCTCAGGCAACATCAGAGGAGAATTTTGTGAAAACATTTTTCAAATTCAGCTGTTATTTACAGAAGAAATGTATAAAATCATATAATTAAATGTACACAGAATCTCTTATAGGGTCTTTTTGTGCCTTTTTGTGCACTAGGCAGTAGTAGTGATAAATTCTCCTTTTTGTTATTTTTTGTCTTTGTCTTCAGAACTCTTTGTGAATAAAACTTAGTACTAAATTTTATGCAGTAAATGATGAAATGTAATATTTAGCATCTTCCCTAATTTCTTAAAAACACTGGTGATTAGCAGGAACCTTTATACCTTCTCCATTGATTCCCTCTTTCTGACTGGGGTCTCATATAGGCTCTGGCTCAGCAGGCTAAGTTGGATCGTGCAGAAGAGATCAAAAAGGAGCTTGAATTCTGTAACAGGATTGCTGTTGAGAGAACTCAAAGGAAATATAAGAAGCATTTTGAGAACTGCAGGGGCATTTTGGAGCAGATAATGGACTTGGCCACAAAGGTTGGAGAATATCGACTGCTCAATGGAAAGTACGTAACATAGTTGCTTTGTAAAGATGAAGTATAAATGCAGCAAATGGTGTTTGGTTTCAAAACAGACCTCTTGGTCATTTGATAAATGTGTGAAAATTCAAAAATGTGTTATGTATGTTTTCAGAGGGTACCACTAATAAGTTGCAGAAATATTTTTACATTGGCAACTTCATGATGTGAATAATTGGACTAAGGGTGAAAAGAGCACGTACTCTGCTCTATATACAGATTTAATTTGTTTAAATTAGAACACATTTTTTTCTGAAAAAGTAACTGAAATAATTTGGGCACTTTTTAAAATATAGATTATATTTTATTTTAGTTTCTTTTTACTCAAAAACAAAATAGAAAATATTTTAGGAAAGTACTGACAAACTGAAATCTAACTGAAAGTTGTTTTTAATGTTAATGCTAAAGCACTGCACAGTATGGTGCAAATGCTGATGTGAGTTCAAACCTGTGAAAAAATACCAATATTGGAAACTGTCATTGTACAACTGACCAGTGGTCAAATAAAATCGGGCCATGTAAATGTCCAGACTGTCTTTTCTCATGCTCATCATGCCCCATATTTGCTTTTTTTGATCTATCCGTCTATCTGCAATGCTGTATGTATGTTATACTAGGTTTTACATGTCTCATGTCCTGTGTCAGCGCTCCTACTCATGACCAGATTAAGCATCCCTGCAGAGTTTATTTACAGCATTTTCCACCTCAGTGAACATTGATTGACTAAATGAATACATTTAGACAACATTAAGAAACGTATTACGGTTGAATTAAGAGACTGGAGATTGTTCAGATTTATAGTCCATATCCAACCTCAGAATTCAAGCTTTGCCTCCTGTCATTTTCTGCTATGATGTCCAGTCGGATTCCAGAGAAGCTGATGAGAGAGTGGAAGGAATTGCTGTTCAGTGGTCTTCCACTTTATGAGCCAGTAAAGGACCGCCAGCCAGGGTTTGGGTTCCGTGAACCACTAGACACTATAGAGCTTCAGAAGCAGGAGATACTCAACAACCAGGACTATGATGAATACACTGTGAGTTTGAAATATGAATGCAGTGTTTCAAACATATTTTGTATGCACATTTGCCTGCCCTTAGCTAACTTTTGTTGACGAGGTAACTTTATTTAGAATAAAAAGTGGCATTGATTGAGCGATTGAGCTACATTTTTGACATTGAAGAAGTGTGTATCTAAATTCAAGTACCCGATGCTGTCTGAATGCCTAAGGTCCTCTTTGTCTTTGACATACGTTTGTCAGAATATGATGGGTGAGTGGGGATGGCCAGAGGAAGCTGTGGAAGTGAAATTACCCGTGACCAACAATGATATTCTTGGGTACATTGTCCAACGACTGAGGAACGTTGTTGATCCACCCATCACTGAACCATCATCATCCCTATTTCCACACTTTATCCTTAAGGCCTGTGTCCTTGGAAAGTTTTGCTCTGGCAAGACCACCTGCCTGTCCAAGATTGCTGAAGGCATGATATAAGAAATGCATATACAAACACAAAGTTAATCTCCACTTAAATCTTTACTTATATTATACTTGTATTATAAATGGATATTGGATATAATTGCATGGTTAGTTGTCACTGTATGTATTGTTTCTGCTTCAGCACATGGCATCTACGTCTTATCGACTGATACTTTGATTGAAGAGGCACTGAATGCTCACAAGAACGGAGAGAAGGTTAGTTAGAGACAGTAAAATGAGTACTGTAACTTTAGTAGCATCCATTGTTATTATAAATAGACTTTAAAAGATTTTTCACGGCAAACATTTCAGTTATTTCTGCTGTCATTTCAAACAATTATTTTGGACAAAATTAACAGGGCACAGCGCAGCAGCGTGAGGAAGACAATGAGCAACCTCTCGCAAACACATCAGTGAAATCTGGTGGGTTACTGAAGGTCTAATGATTTTATTCTACTCTGTTTTGTATTATACACAATGGTGTGTTTCTTTGCTTAGTACACAAAGCTGTTATCATCACTTCTTTTTTCATCTTTTTCCAGATCTTGAAAACCAAGAAGAAAATAGAGCTGGTAATGCAACAGTAAGTGCTGTTTGTGTACTGTATGTGTTGTATTTATCATCTTTGAATTTACTTATCATTTTTCTATTTACTTATACTACGTAACAGCCTGTATCCATTTTATAACACCAATCTGCCTGAGGGAAATTGTTTTTGATCTTTGTTGTTAAAAAAAACAAATATATATTTGGAAAATCGAATGATTTGGAATTTGGGTAAAAGCTTTTCTTACTTTTCCAGCTTTCGAAGCGAGCCATACAAGGAGCTGCTGTGGAAAAAGAGCTGAGGAAAGGGAACACTATCCCTAATGAGCTGTTAGTGGACATTATAGTAGAGGCGATCAGGTGAGAAATGTTGAGGCCATTGTCTTAATTTTACCAGTAAATGTCATGTTGGTAATAGAAATCCAAATATTCATATACTAAATGAACAACAAATCATGCTCTACATAGTGAAATAATTATTGTGTCTGCATTAGTCAGCTTCCATCTCAGTCAGGTTGGATTCTGGATGGATTCCCATTTGACATCGCTCAGGCACATCTTCTAGAGAAAGCCCTTGGTGGAGATGTATCCTTAGAAAAGGAAGTTGTAAATAGCAGCAAGAACCTTGCTAAAGATCCCAATCCACCAAAACCTCCACCACCCCCTGCACCTGTGCTGGACCTGGTTTTGCTCCTGGATATCCCTGATGAGCATGCAATCAGTCGTGGATACACTAAAATGGGTTTGATAAACTCTTAGGAGCTTAAAAATGTATATTAAGATTCACCCAAATATTAACTGTTAGGCTGTGTTTACATGAAACAAGTTAAATCTTAGTGTAATGTTTATGTTGTGCAGATCTGGACGATGCTCCTAGAACCTCCCAGCATGCAGACAAGAATGTGTATCTGGCACAGATTGGACACAGGTACAAAAGAAGAAAATAGGAAGAAAATAGGAAGCTTAATTTGAAGGAATAACCTTTGTTCTGTGTCTGTTAATATCCAACATGATTTCTTCCCTTCAGGATAACAGCTTTTCAGGATACCTTGCCAAAACTGGAGAAATGGTTTGGCGAAAAGCAAAACATTTTGGTCCGTGTTGATGCAGATGTAGACGTTCAGGAGCTTTACAGTAGGGTGGAGTCTATCCTGCATCAAGCTATGTTGAAAACACAGGGAGGTGAGTGGTTGGAGTTTTGTAATTCAGCTCAATTTAGTGAACTTGGATTGTCATCGTCCTTGCCTATGCTTCCAGGATTAGCTACAGTACTTTTATTTATATAGTAAACTAAGTGTTGTAGATCACTTCTTCATAGCATTTACTTTCAAAATTATGACATATTCTCTTATCAGCTTTTTCCAGTCCTCCTGTTGAAAATGCCGTACTAGACAGTGCAAAAGCTCCCAAGTTGTCCTCTTCAAGTGTACCTTCAGGTGTAGACCAGCCTACAGCTCTCACTGAAGAAACTATTGAGCCCACAGAGTCCTGCTCCAGCCTTAAAGAGGAAGGGGTCCAAAGTCTCAGAGGTGACTTGCTCAGTATTCTTCTAATTTAAACAATTATGTGTGTCTTTTCACTGACTTGTTTTAGGTCATTTGATATTTTTGACAAATAAGTATATTAGGGTGGTTTGGCACTAATTTGTGATTATTTACATATTTTTTCTTGCTTTCTCAAAAGGGCCCAGTAGGAGTGCATCACTATCCTCAGTGTGCAGTGTTAGCTGTCAAGGAGCCCCCAAAAACTCACCTAAGTCTAAGTCTTTCTGCCCCCGATCATCTGTCCAGCTCTATGTGGATGAGCCACTTCCTCCAGTATGATACGACCCTGTATACATTTGTTGTCTTCCCTGAAAGATTTAGTTTTGTTAGTTAGCGGATATGACTCCCTGGAGGTAACTATAGGGAGGCTTTATTACACAATTTAGTCCATGAGCAGTTTCAGAGTTAATGAGATTTATTAGATGAAATTCGTTGCTATATATCTTCTGCTGCATTAAAGAGTATTTTGTTTGGTTTTGTCTTTTTTTACTCTGTCCTCTCATACTTCCATTTGATCCTGTCTAGGAGATCCCAGAGTACCTGTGCTCATACTGGGACACATTGTGCGATTCTTATGTAGACGGTGTAAAGACGGTGATGCAAGAGCTGCGCTTGCAACGCTCTGTTATCAACCATCACCTGTTTAATATCAGGTATTCTGCCAAGCCTTTGTTTAAACCTATAGGTCAGAAATGTTTTACAAATAAAAGATGAATTTTCATTGAAAACAATCATTTATGAAAACGGGTGCTATATTAATTTATTAATGTGCATTCTTTGGTTTTTGGTGTCTGCAGAGAGCATTACAAACATTATTTGGGGCGCCCAGACTTAAAGCAGGAGTTAGTGTCTCAATGGCAGAAGAACTTCAACAGCATACCCGATGATATGAAAGAAGATGAGGATACCAAAGAAGAGCTACATCTGAGATTGGATGTAAGACTTTACAATACAAAACAAAACAAATATTCCTAAAATCATGAAATTTGTATTAAAAACCAATGAAATAAACTTAAAATAAAAAAAAACATATATTTATGATTTAATGATTTGCGGGCATACAGGAGCTACGTGAACGTTTGTGGGACATTACTGACAAGCGTAAGGAGCAGGATGAGCAAGAGAGGGCTTCTCTCATGAGTGATGGTTGGTTGGAGGAGCACATTGTTGTTCTCGTCAACCACCACTCTATACTTACGCAGGTAACATTGTAGTTTTTGTTTTGGCTATGTCTCTTACATAAAATGTTTCTTAAATATCACCATAATCTTTGATTGTTAATGCTGTGTAGGTGGAGTTGAACCGCTTCCAGGAGACGCTCTGTATTCTCAGGGTCTACTATTTAAGCATGTGTGGACAGATGCTTCCCAAACCACTCTCAACTTTTTTTTATGTTCCTTTAATGGAAAACACAGAAAATAAGGATCAGGATGAGAGGCAAGACGGATATTATTATTAGCCGCTCAGACATATTAATACATATTAATTAGTGAAATGATAGGATGCTAAATATTTACACATAATGAGCACAGAAAGTTTTTGTTTCATCAGTAGTGAACCACCAGGATCAAGTTTGTGCAATCTGGATGAAGGAGAGGACAAGAAGAAGTTACATTTGTAAGGGAGAAGCACACTTGCACTGGTTTTCATTGTTTGTTGTTCAGTCATAGAAACACTTCCCTGTTTTGTTTTGTTTTTTTCTTTAGTACTCCACTCACCAGACATCCTGGAGCCTCTGGAAGGGTCTCCAAGACAAAAGGCCAAGATCAGCCAGAACCTGTTCAAGTCAGATTTCCTGTCTCTCTTTATGTGCCCTTTATTTTTCAGCGTACACACACACACACACACACACACACACACACACACACACACACACACACATAGACACATCTTGCTAATGTTAATGGATTTTAGATGCGGTTTGTGAATTTGTACCTTAACTTACATAAAAATGTTGATGTTATTGACCATTTCACTTTAAAAAAATTTTTTTTAAATATAATAGCCACCACACGAAAAACTGATATCTGGCTATGAGGAAGCACTCACAGCTATCAGCAATCTGGTAATGGTCTATGTATATTCCTAAAAAAAATTCATGGAGGTATTTTTATGGAAGTATATACTTGATTTCTGAATGGAATGGATTATATATTTCTATAGGTGTCAGGAGAAACAGACCGGTCGGAGATAAAAGAGCAGGACGAGAAACTACCAGAGAAAGAAAAGGAGAAAGCCTCCACAAGTGAAAATAAAACCAACAAACAAAAGGAGTCATCCAAAAAAGGCATGTCTCATGTAGATTATTAATAAAGTCATAGTGGTGCCCACACAACTTTCACTGTTCATTTTGTTGCTCCAGATCAGTCATCCCTACCACAGACACCCAGCCAGGCAACAGCCGAGGAGAGAAACTCAGAGAAGTCTTATAATCCTAAAGTTAGAGAAAGATTGCACGGAGAATATTCAGCTGCAGTAATTCATGAGGGTATACACACACACACACACACACACACACACACACACTAAGTGGTTTCTCTCTCTGCCTCTTATATCCATATATATGGTTGTTTGTGTGCATGTGCCTGCTTTCTAGAGGATGCGGTAAAGGCCCGCATTGCACTGGTGAAAGCTCATGGTCTGGTGATGGTACAGTCTCTGCAAAGCACAGTAGAAGAGATTTTTGGCAACATGGAGAAGTGGCTACACGAACGCTATCTTGCAGAAATGAAGAGGTATGGTACAGTGTGAGCATCAGCTTGAAAGTCTTCAGATCTAGTAACCTATCAGTGTAATTGCATTATCTAAGCCTCACAATTTGCAAAGGGTATCACCACACGTTTGCCCCTTGATGTAATTTTTATTTATTGTGCAACAAATGATTTTAGTATGTCATTGTTACCATAATGCTATACATGTATGTCAATAGGTGCTTTTGCCACTAAGATAAATGTTATACTAATGGTCAACTATTTTTGAATCAGAGAGATTTTCTGTCATAAATGGCATAAAAGAAATTCTTCATATTTTATGAGTCTTTCTTCTTTTCTTTAGCATTGACCAATTAACAGAAGTGGTTCACCACCATATAGAGACTGGTGCTAAGTTGAAGAATGAGCTGGTGTTGGTAAGTAATGACTTCTTTCTTATATATATATATATATATATATATATATATATATATATATATATATATATATATATATATATATGTATATATATCACATTTTAATAAATTATTCCAGAAGAATCTGACACTTCCATCATTTTCCATATTCTATTCATCAGGAGTGTTCTGACTTCTATCTGAATGGAGACTGCCGTGTGGTTGCTAGCCCACTTCCCCCTCCCCGTCCACCTCCTTTGGAGAAACCCATGAGGTCCACCCCAACCATAGCTCAGCTAGAGTTACTGTACCAGCAGCTATACAGCATTTCTCCATCAGGTGCAAATTGGAGAGACAAGCTCTGGTGTGGAGCAATTAATTCTACAGTAATGTCTGTCAGTTAATCCATTATTTACTTCTCCTCCCTGCTGACTTTAAGGCTTCATGTCTACGTCTGGGTTCTTCAGTTTGCTCAAAGATATCATAACTACTAACATGGGCAAAGACACCTTGCCTGAGCCCTGGATGGACAAAAGTGAATCGCAGGTACAGAAACTTTTAGAGTTGAGTAATAATATGTGACAGTGTGGTTTAAAGACTGCAAAACATTTCTGCCTCATGTTGTTCTGTCATATTATGCAGATTTTGCAAACAGTGTTATTGTCTGTTCTGTTCCCAGTTGATGGAGATTGTGTCTTCATTGACGGACAGCTATGAGCTGGTAGACTGGCGTCGGTTTCTGCTCAGTGCTGCTCTTCCTTGGCCATTTCCTTTGTTAAGTCAGCTGCTGGATGTGCTACAACAGTTCAAGGCAGCAGATACTGGTGACACAGGCTATATAAATGAGGAGAACTACTTGAGAGTAAGTCCATTTGTTGCTTTGTTAACTGTAACATTTTAACAGATTTTTTAAAAATCACATTAAATCATTCTACTCTAGATAAAGCTACCCTCACACTTTCTATGACCCTTCTTGTTCCGTGATCAGGCCTTGGTTTGAGTTATAATATCACATTTAGACTGTATTATGTATTTGGTAGAGTATAAAATGAAATACATACCTCCCTAAAAGGAAGTGATTAAGTAGCTTTCCTGCCTCTTTGTCATCAGACAGAGTTGTGGTTCTCCACTGAAAGTGTCCAGACTGTTCCCGAGGACCCCTCTGAGCCTGTACCTTATGTGCGTCTGGCCAACCTTCGCAAGGTGACTTCCTATCAAGCCTAAAAACTTGGTTGGGTTGTTTCACTGCCACAGTGGTAAATTTAGATGGGCGTAGTGCACAATCAACATAAATGAAAAAAAAAAAGACAAAAAAACCCCACAAAGTGTAAAAACATCAAAGGTGCTATAGAGCATTTTCCAGCTTTTGAAATGTTACAATAAAAAATGCCATTTTGTTCATTTCCATATTGTAAAAATCATTAACCTACAACACAAAAGGGAGTGGATCCAGTCATTCTGATCATTTTCTAATTCTCCATCATCTTTTTTCAGGTTAAATGAGCTGCAGTTAATAAATGAATTAACTGTAAAATGTGGTCTTTTTTCTTTCCTCAGTTCTTTTTCCACATGTTTGCAGACCACTCCTTCTCGCCCTCTCGATTGGATTATGTGTCCATGCTGAAGTACTTTGCTGCAGACCCCAACCCCACACAGGGCTTCATCCGAGCACTTAGCGTGGTCCTTGGTCAAAAACTCACGCATTTCTCACTGAGCCATCTTGTCAAAGTGAGTATGTAAAAGGAAAAGTATCATGCAAAATCACTGCATTGCATTTCACATTATCATTGTGGGTTGTGTATTCAGTCTATGCCCATCATAGAAGAGAATGCAGACCTCTCCTCCTCTGAACTTGACTACAAGGAAGAAGGGGCTCTCAGTGCATCAAGCATTTTGGAGGATGAGCAGGAAGTGTCGATCCCTGCTCTCCTTTCTGTCATCTGCCACAAAATCACTAAGATGGAAGACAAAAGCCACGTTCCCTCCGGCAGCCCGAATCAGAAGGAGCACACTGCGGTATGGATGCCTATGAGAGCTAAAACTGAGCATTTAGTAAATTTAATAAATAAAAATTACAACTAAAATAAATGAAGGATTAGATTAATTTGGAAAATGAATAAATGTAGAAAAATAGGTGAGGTCTTATCTCAGCAAGGCTTTGTAATTTTTGTAAGTCTTACAAGATCACACACTTGTTACCTTCCAGGCACTATGTTTAGTCTTTTAATGGTACTATGATTGAGGTGCTGTCAAAATAAGATGGACCCCTGAAGAAAATCTCCAGTATAACAAACTGTTAGCTGTTGTATGTGTGTAATAGCAGAACTGAAGAACAGATGCATTTCCAAGGACAGGATTAGGAGCCATTAGGAGCAATGATAACAAAGCGTATCATGACCATGAGCATAAATATTAACCATAACACTAAGCACTTCTCTAATGATAATACTATTACTGTCTGCTGGCCTGCAGAACCTGGTGGAAGTATTCAGAGAGCTGGGATATGATCCTGAGGACCATGTCCCTTTTTCCATTCTCTCTCAGCATCCTTCTGTTCTGTCGCTGATGGAGAGTTGTACACACCACCAGCTTGTGGTAAGTTTCTACTTACTGACTTACCAGTATTGATCATAGTTTGTTTTTTTACTCTGACCCATGGCTTCAGTGAGAGTCCAACATTGCATAACCTTTGTCCTCTCCTACACTGAGTCATGTGTAGAAGTCATGCCTACTTTTCCTATTTTTCGCTTAGCAAGTTGCACCTTGACCAAATGACCAAATGCTTTTGATTACCATCAACAAGCTTCTGACATAATTCTGGCTGGATATTTGACAACTTTTCTTGGCAGAAACGTCATCTGCCCTGGAAAAAGAACACTTTAAAGAAATCATTAAATGCCCAAAATGATGATGGCTGTAAACTCAACTGTATATTTAACATAATGTGCAAATGTATTCTCACTGAGTATTCTCTCACTGTCCTTCAGAACATCCATGGAGTGTTACTGGACAGTCAGCATGGAGGAGAGACTAACAGCTCAACACTTTCATAAAGGATAAGATAAAGACATAATTCTGGCCGCACTGTGAAGAACTCTAACTTGGGAAATGCACATGTGGATGCTTTTGAAGTGTTCTAATTACTTTAATGTTTAAAATGCTATGTTAATAGGTGTGCATCCATACACTGGTGTTGTACTACATATTTGAGATGGGAACAATAACATATGGTGGTGGATTGAACTTTCATGACTGAGGTGCTTCTTTTTTAATGAACTCTGTGCATTGTCCAGGATAATTCAGATGTCAAGCCTGACTTGTCCGTCACTTCCTACTGTGGCACCAACAACCCTATCATAGTTCATTCAGGATGTATATGTTATGGTAGCAGCTTTTCACTTTTTTCATAAACGGAGAAGTATGAATAAATGATATTTCAACAAATAATGTAGATTGTTAGACAATTTGTTTTACTAAAGGCAAAAAAACATGTTATTATACCAATACTATGTTCTAATAATAGGACCTCTCTTTGTAAAAGGATGATTTTGCCAAGCATGAGGCATTTCTTGGTTTTATGGTGATAATCCATTTTGTTCTGCTGATATCTTCTGGAAATTTGTCCACTTGTCTTGATCATTACTCAGTTTAATAAGCTGCCTGGCTCATTAAATTGAACTTTTCCATAAGAAACTGTTTTAGCAGGAAGGTTTTTATTATCTGTTTCTAATGAAGGAGAATAATTTTGTTACCACATAATACAAACAGCACGGGTAATGTATTTTGGACTTTTTTGCTTCTGGCTATCTCAGTCCTTTAGTCTGCCAAGCTCCTGTTTGTCTGATTGGTGAGTAATGGCGTGTCCATCCATCCCTTTTCTTCCACAAATCCAATTCAGGCTGAAGCTTTTCCCAGCTGCCACAGAGCAAGGCTTTTGGTACACCCTGTACAGGTCATCAGTCTGTTGCAGGGCTAACACATAGAGACATATTCACACCTACAGGCAATTTAAAATTACCAATTAATCTGACTCCATGCATGTCTTTGGACTGTGAGAGGAAGACAGAGTGCTTACACAGAGACAGGGAGAACATACACACTCCATACAGAAAGGCTTCAGGCTGGATTTAAACCCAGGACCTTCTTGCTGTAAGGTTAACTACCGTGCCACCAGAGTACACACACCAATATTTTGTTAAAAAATTGCATTAGAGTATATTATATATAAGTTCATACACGATTAGGTAAACCTTACGTTGATATAAAAACAGTGAAAGCACTGTTTTTTCCAAACAACAAACAAGATTTTTACTGAGCAGGTATTACACAAATTTTAGACGACTTGTTTACATATACAAAAATGACAGAAGACACTGCTGATAAAGTCTCAGGGATCTTAAAAATAAAACAAAAATGTATGCCCATTTAGTCTCTGTTAGACTTTCTTTGAGCATTCTTGAGTTAATGGTACTGTAAAAAATAGAAAGTCATTATAGCTTCCTCTCTCTTTGTCTCAGGGACAACTTTAATGACCTCTCAAACTTCAGGAGGTTCCTGTCCATCCGGTATGAAAGGCTGCTGGAGAGAGCAGGAGATAATAACTTTTCTTCAAGAGGAACACTGTGATATTACTGACCTTGATGCTTGTAACCCCTGTTCCTTCATCCTGGAACACAAACCCAGTACATCAGGGTTATTGTCATCCATTCAACCTTTACATTACCTCAGTAATATATCATAACAGTATATAGGTACTCTCCCAATAGCTCAATATAAATAAATCAGAGGCTCAAAAGGTTTTGTGACTTTTTATATGGTTTCTTGATTCTCTCCAGGTGTCCATTATATAACTTTCTATCCTGGCACTCTGAAGGGTCAGGATCCATCCAGTATCCTACATTCCAGTGATCAGTTCCCAACTTTCTGACCACTCAAACATCTGGGCTCAGGCAATGAACCTTTTTTATTCTTTACTGACTTCTACAATAAAGGTAATATCTGCACATCATCCCTGAACACTTAGTTGTCAGTAGCACTTTAGAAATACTAATATTATAATATCTAAGCATCTGATTTCAATTATACTTACTCTGTAGTAGTACTTTTAACTTACCTCAATTATCTCTTGATTTACTGAGATTTCTTTGTTATCTAAGATCAAAAACTGTTTCCATTAGCAGACAGTCTAAATACTGTGCTGGTGGGAGGTCTTTTTCGTCCTTTCACTAATAACCAATTAGGACAGCTTTTAGTGTCCTTTCAGTGCTTTGTTGCCTTTTCTCTTTGTTGTCTAGCAGTTAGTTAAATTGCATTCATTTAAACAAGGAATATATAAGAAAATTAGAAAGCTGCTTAAGATTGTAGATGAACAAAGCAGAATCCTGGAATTTCAAAGTGCAGAGAAGAAAAACAAAATATAATAGTGATCAGAGTACATGGAACAAACATTAGTAATATATGTCCAAAATAATGTAATAAAAAAACCCTTCTACGTTATCTTAAATTGTATGTTTTTCATTGCTGATTTAAGATGGAATTTCTGTATTTTGTACATTTTTACAGCAATTATTATGAAACCAAGCCAAATTTACTACAGGTCACCTGCAGTGATAAAGAAACCAGCAAACATATAATGATTTTTAAACAGTAAAATTGTACAACAGAGGGAGTGGAAGTTAAACAATGATTAAAACATTGGAGAAGTTTAATCTCTGAAATCTAAATGTATGTATTTATTTTTCTTTAACTTATTAGAGGTCAAAAGATTAAGCTAGTTTGGACCTTTCTGCCGGCTCATGGTCTGTGAGAGAAAGGATGGACAGCGAGGCAGAAAACAGCAGTCTCTGTGCATGAATCTGTTGTTGACTTTTAAGCAATCGTGAAGTTCAAATCTGGGATGTTTTTGTGTTAGAGCACCACCTAGTGACGTGAGGTGAAGACTGCACTGAGAGTGAGCCACCGCTAGCAACTCATTAACAGAAATCTTATAACCACGTGTTGTTAAAATTATGTCTTTTAGGAGGTTTCTGCCATATCATTATTAACGTTATTGCTGTTAGGAATACCTGTAACATTTTTCGTTCTCTGTTAATAAGCATGAAGTTTCTTTTACGTCATAAGGATTATTTTGCTACTTTGTTTTTACTCTGGTATATTTCAGAGAGATATTATTATTGGCGTTATGAACAATTGGCCATGGCTTGGATACTTATCAGTAAAGAATAGAAGTTTCGTCCTCCAGGGTAAAGGCATCCAAAGTGTAGAACAGCACAAAAAATATAAAGAGCTTTATTAAATTTGCAGCGTTTGATTTGGTGTTGATTAGTTATTTATTTATTAAGCTGCATTACACATTGTTTTTTATTTTGTGTTTGTTGAAAAAAATGGTAAAAAATAAAGGTAAAAATGAAGCAACACCCACTGGACACTTCATTAATTACACTTTGCTAGTACTAGATTGGACCCCCTTTTGAGACAACTTTAGCTTTGTGGCATGGTGCATTAACCTGCTGGAAGAAGTCATTATAAGGTGGGTGCACTTTAGGCATAAAAGGATAGACGTGGTAAGCAACAATACTCAGATAGGCTGTGGTGCTTGGATGATGCTTAATTTGTTTTAAGGGGCCCAAAGTGTACCAAGAAAATATCCCCCACACGGTGACACAACCAGTACCAGCCTGAACTGATGATACAAGTCAGACTGGAACCATGCTTTCATGCTGTTCATACCAAATTCTGACACTACCATCTGAATGCCATTAAGAAATAAAGGTTCATCAGACCAGGCAACGTATTTTAAACCACTTTTCATCCAATTTTGGAGGGCCTGGGTGAATTTCAGCCTCAGTTTCCTGCTGTTACCTGAGAGCAGTGGCAGCTGCAGTGGTCCTCAGATGCTGTGGCCCATTTGCTTCAAGGTTCAGTATGTTACCTTGGTTTTAATGAGTGATTATATAAAATGAAAAATAGGACCATTGTGCACAATGGTTACTCCTTTAAAGTATTTTAATTGTGGTGCTCTATTTTCTCCCATAGTGAGTTTGGTTTGGACTTTTTTAAATTTTTATTTAATGCCATGTTTTGTCCATCAGCCGCCACGGGGGCGCAATTAAATTTTTAGAAGGCACTATTCTTATAATCGACGAATCCAATTGGCTCAACTTTTACCGTTTGATTGGTCAGTCTTGACAGCGTGGGCGTGGTTAGGTGTCAATGTTTTTGTGGCTCGCTCCGTGTATGTAACCGCACCAAGGACTCTGCAATGTGATTTCCTGACATTGATTTGTTTTCGTATCATTTAACACGCCGTCTTCACCGCATGATGTACCAGCTTTCGACGTGGGGGATCACTAGAAGGTGAAAGACGGAAGTAACCGAGGAAAAAGCCGGAATGGCAGGCGCCTTTGGCTTTAAAGGCTGCCAGAAAATTCGAGGACCTCAGATTAGAAATCTGCTTGAGGCGAAGGACTTCTTTCTCTTCGACTGCGACGGGGTCATATGGCACGGAGAGAACGCGATAACGGGCGCCGCGAAGGTGGTGAGCTCGCTGATCCGGCGCGGCAAAAACGTGGTGTTCGTCACCAACAATTGCACCAGGCCGCGGGAGAATTATGTGCACAAGTTCTACCGGCTGGGCTTTACCGACGTGATGCTGGAGCAGATCTTTAGCTCGTCGTACTGCTCGGCTCTCTACTTGAGAGACGTCGTCAAGGTCCCTGGCCAGGTGTTTGTCATCGGCTGCGACGGACTGCGCAGAGAGCTGCAAGAGGCAGGCATCCCCTGCGTGGAGGAGGCGGATGATCCGGACGCCACCATCTACGACTGCGCCCTGGCTCCGGACGTCAAGGCAGTGCTGGTTGGACATGATGACAAACTGACTTTTCTGAAACTGGCCAAAGCCTCCTGCTACCTGAAGGACCCGGAGTGTCTGTTCCTGGCCACCGACAACGACCCCTGGCACCCTCTGTCAGGTGGAAGGATACTACCAGGTATAATGGGGATGAGGTTTAATTACCACATAGTGTTGCTCATTCACGTCACGTTAAGATGTTCGTTTTTCTGCCAGACATGGATAGATTGCTAAAATGGCTTAGCGGTCAAGGGACCAGGATGTCAAGAGGTCAGAGGGCCCTAAAATTACTTATTCTGCAAAAATAGCTGGGCTTGTGCATCACAGGTTTCTTTTCACATGTTCATTAGCATGAATACGCAGTGTCAGGACAGGTCTGCAGAGAACAAATGGCTAAAACAACAAGAGCTCCGGCTTGTTGCGTTATTTAAACTTTTTTTGTTCACTGCACCACTCTTCAGGGGCCCACCACTGCACAGATACACACAGAATGCACCTGGAAGCTTCACTGCAGTATAACTAACCCACAACCTGAGGCACAGCTACCTCCTGGCCTCAGGCTTGTATCAGTTCATCATAACTAGTTTGCAGAGTTTTAAGATAAGGTAGTAATTGAGTTACCCAGAGACCATAGGGTAAAAGCTGGTTCAACTCAAGCTCAGGGCTCTGGTGCATGTCATCAGTCCTCTCTGCCCTCATTTCCTCCTGATATGTTTAAGATTAAAAAAAAAAAAAAAAAAGCCCCAAAAAACATGTGAGAGCAGTTGTCAGTTTAGCTCACTCAGTAATCCATTTTAGATTCCACAAATCTGAAGGGTGATTTTTTTTTTTCTTTCTCCAAAACAAGTGGCCCTCTGGAAAATATTTATGGCTTGTACCTACTGACTGAGCAGCTTATATGAGATTCGCAGAACTATTAATAGCATGCAGCTGGAAATGAAAGTGGTTGGTGGTGATTCAGTCATCTTTACTCCGCCTCTCCCCCTGCAGGTTCTGGCTCCCTCACAGCAGCCTTGGAGGTGGCCTCAGGACGCAAGGCCACTGTGATCGGAAAGCCCAGCCGCTTCATGTTCGAATGCATCTCCAGTCAGTTCAGAGGGGTGGATCCCGCCCAGTGCCTGATGGTCGGGGACCGCCTCGAGACGGACATGCTGTTCGGGTCCAACTGCGGCCTCGACACCATGCTCACTCTCACTGGTGTGTCTCAGATTGAGGAGGCCCAGGAGTACAGGAATAGTGACCAAACCACCAACCACAGCTTGGTGCCCGACTACGTGGTGGACACCATTGCTGATTTCTTACCGGCTTTTGAGGAACTGGACGAACAGAGCAACTGAAGAGTCTGTCTCCTGTACAGAGCACAGATTGCTTCAAGTGCAATGTTGAGTCTTTAGTTTATTAATAAATAAGAAGGCGCTGTTTATGTTGTGACCAAGACTGATTTAGGGCAAATCATTTCCATAATCACAGTAATCCAGTGCATACCTCAGTGTTTCTTCAAGTGTTGTGCTCATTTTGTGACTTGACAGTTTCTGTAGCTTTACGTGTTTATAATAATCTATGAATATACTGCAGTTTTGTGTTCACACAGATCATACCGTGTTTGATATTGAGTTTTAAACATCCAGAGGTATTTTTGTAAAGCAATGAATTGTTCTGAATTCATGTGTTTAGAAGCTGGCTGTTTAAAGTTTGTTGCCAAACAGGAGACATGTACTTACTAATGCTGAATTATCTTCAAGTGTGCTTGCCTAGGTGTCACTTCTAATTATAATCACAAGAAGATAAAAAAAAAACTAACAGTGTGAGCTTTTCTCAGCTCTGGTAGAGACTAAGCTGACAATCTGCCAGGCAGACAGGTAAAGTGTTCATTCACTTCCGGCCTTTCTGTCATTTCTGTGCTACTTGTGCCAATATTCATCAGAGTAAACGGCTGAAACTCATAGCTAGAAAGCCAATAATGGTTGCCTATCATACTGCACTGTTGTGAACTTTCAGTGTTATTAATGTTTACTATATAGAGCATGCCAGCAATGGTAACAATAAATACCTTAAATTAATTTTTTCTTGAAAAGAGTGGTGGCCTGTTACTAGAATTCCCTTTATGTCTGCTTGTTTAGAATCTGCACAATCAAATTCCAACAATAAAATAATCCAACATTATTTTAATCATTTAAATCCAGCCGTTCACATGAACTCAATGTACTTTCATGCAGCATGGTTGCCTCAACTACCTCACCAGCCTTTTAGCTCCAAAAACCATCAGTTCAAGTGCAGCGAGAGACATGGAAAGTCCAACTTCCTTCTGTATACTAGAGCCTCCTGCTTGGATTTTAGTCAGCATGTAAAATTAGATAAATTGGACGAATAAAAAAGATGAGTTGATGATTTTGTTTTTAAACTAAAATTGATTAAAAACAAATCTTTGAGAAAAATATGCAATGCCAGGTGAATAAAGACAAACCAAGGAGCTAGTGTGCCTTTGCAGCGTGTTTTACAGTGAACATCTGTTTGTATGGAGTTCATATACACTTAAACAACTAATAATCAACATATATACATTTTAACAGGATCCATGTAATATTTTATTCTACATGTGGCATCGGGTTCTCTTGTGCTGAGGAACAGGATTAAAGACATACTGATCTTCAACATATAAGGACTTTGGCTGCAGTGATGGCGTCACTTCATGTCACTCTGGTCCACCGCGCTGTGGCAAAGAAATGATATAGAATACAAATAAACAAAAATACCAGCCAAAATATATACTTAAATACTCAAAACTTTCAGATTCTACTTGCAGTTTCTATAGCTAGTTATGCACCAGCAACAAGTTACAGTAAGTTTTCCTAAGTTCTCAATCAGTCCATACACTTAACCTTTGTACTTTTGAATCCTACTGCTATGAGTTTATGATCAGTCAAAGGTGGGTCATATACTGTTGCCAACTTTGCTTGACATTTGACATTTTTCCGTCTCTTTTGTTATTCCACTCTGCTCAATTTTAAAGAACCAAGTAGTTCTGTGTAAAAACTCTGGGTACAGTTAAGATAGCCTCACCTGGATGTAATCCATCTCATCTGCTGTTAACGGTCTCCTGCGGTACCTTGCAGGAAGTAGCTGAATAGAGGCCAGTGTGTCTGGCGTGCCTGGGATTGGTGTTAAAGGTGCATGCGGTCTTGATAACTGAGGCGATGCTGCAGCTGAAGTGGGAGCATTATGTTGAGGAAGGTTTAGTGCTAATGTTTTCAATGCCTCCTGGGCTTGAGGACGAAAAGAAAAAGAGTAACGTAATGAAATAATCACCAGGGAAGGCATTGTTAACGATTATATTTCTGATAAATGTGAACCTAAAAGAACACGTTCTTTCAGCTGGGAAAAACAAAGGCTCACCATTAGGTCTGGGCAGGCCTTGTCTGTTGGGGAATTTGATCAGGGGAGTATGAGGCCGTATTGCCTGAGAAAACAAAATCAAACAGCAGTCAGTTAAAGGGTAGGCATCCTGACATGACAACAAATTGACAGTAGTTTTTTTTGTCTCCCACACGTGCTAAAACAGAGTGAATGAGCTTTAAAACAAACACAGCTGCTAGAAAAATATGATGAACAACACTAGGGTGAATTAAATTTTTTATTTATGTATGGTATGACTTGTGACAGTATTTTTGTAAAATCAGGCGCTCAACGTTAAGTTAATGTAGCCTTCTAACAGCAGTTGATAGGAATATACCACAAAACATACAACAGAGCAAACATTATACAAAATACAAGTGCATCTAACACAGTGGTTCCCAAAGTGTTTTTTTGCTGGGCCCCCCTTTGTTTTACAAGAAAAATGTTTGCGCCCCCCCCCACAAACATATCCTCCAACCATACACACCCATATTTTGTTTTCAAACTCCATTGCGGTTTATTTCACACCTCAATCAATTAGTAAACAAATAGGCAAATACAAGTAATCTGCAATAAATTACAGGTAGTAATAAAATAATCTCCAAACTCTTACGCTACGTCCACACCTACACTGGTATTTTTGAAAATGCAGCTGTTTCTATGCGTTTGGACCTATTCGTCCACACGTAAACGGTGCTTCGAATCACCGAAAATCTCTGTTTTCAGTGATTCGAAAATCTCCGCCTCTGCCTATGGTGTGATTATTTTACGTGTGGTTGTTTTTTTCCTGTGTAATAATATTCAACATTGCTATCAATACATTTCTCAAAAAATTCCTCTCTGTGCAAAATGGGTTCAAAAACATAAACAACTTTGAGATACTGTTAGTCCGTGATTTGAACCAGGGAAACAAATCGTGGCAGGATCGCTCTAACTTTACTGTATAAAGAATTAATATCTCCAAAATGTCAGGAGTAGTTATTTATTACAAGAAGTGTTTGTGAACTAAAAATCAAGAATGTGGGATACTGTTTGTCCGTGATTTGAAGAGCCCAGCACGTGCTCCCAACGCAAGGGAAACTAATTCTGTCGCAGAGACCTACCTCGGCACTTGTGCAGGTGAAGCCAAAGGCAGGGCTCTTGGAATGAAGTTGGAATGAAGTTGGTTTGGAAACATATTTGGCGATGCTTCATCTCCTGCTTTGCATTTGTGTTGGAGCCCCATCAAAAACCTGTCAATTATGCTAGCAGTGTCCAAGCGTTCTTTTTTTCTTTTCATACCGCGCCCCCCCCCTGCAATGGCTCAGCGCCCCCCTCAGGAGGCAGGCCCCACACTTTGGGAACCTCTGATCTAACAGATCAACCCATTAAAGTAGTGTAGTGTATCAGTATGCCCATCTTTTAAGTGCTTTTTGGTACAAACAACAGTCTATAGTGACAGAGTCTCAGTTGTTTGTTATAATCAGACAAATTAGCATTACAGTAACAATGACAATAATAATAACAATAAATGGATATATTATAAATGTAAATAATATAATAATCAAATACTTTGTTAAGATACCTTCACAGGAAATCATTATGGATTCTGCCTATAGTTTTGTCTTCAACAAGTCAAATATAACTAAACTGTGTTGAGGTCAAATGACTGACTTCTCCACAGCAGTTTATTTTGCGACATGGTTTGGTTATCTGTGCACTCGTACTGTGAACTGCTGTCCAGTCAACAAAAGCATAAAGCTGATTTTCTGCCTCATGGCACTGGATTTCATGATTGAGTGCCACTGAGTCTCAGTACCTGTGTTTCATGTGTCTCTTCTCTTTAGTGTTATCTGGCCTTTCTGTTCTCCACAGTGGCAAATGATTTGGACTTTGGAGTGAACCCTCTGTACAGGCTCTAGATGTTGGATGTTGTGAAGAGGTTTTTCCTCACCGTTAACAAATCATCCACCTCGTCCATACAAGTCAAGACCTTACTCATGTTGCTAACAGTTTATTGTGCCGAATCATTGACTTAGTCTGGATTTGTTTTGTTTCTGCAGATGGTAAGGGTGGCCTGCTTCCCTTGCACTGAGAGCTCCTTTGACAGCAAGTTGCAGGTTCACAACAACAACTTTGAAACTTTTTAAGTTTCACACATGAACTCAACTCTGAACTTTTTTAATTTATGAATAAATTAAAAAGGTATAGTCCACACTTGTCCAAGAAACAGCTTTTGAATGAACTGCGCAGTTACTTATGATTGTTATATATGTTATATAACTATAACTCCAATCTGTGAAAGATATTTCCTGACATCGGGAGTTAGGCATTTTAGCGGCCTAACTGCAGCTAAAATGCAGTAATTCTGATCCGCATTAGTTATGAAAGAACAGACAAGCAGTCATCACAAACGTACTGTTACAAACATTTATTCGGTACAAAGAGCATAAATTTAGTGGCTAAATGCAAATTAAAAATTTGTAGAGACTATTTCTGTTTTCCTGACATCACAGATCGCTCATATCCTCCAGTAATTGAAAAACGATTAAAATTAGTCTATTAGTAGGAAATAAGCACTGCTGGTACAGTTCCTTAATACTCTGCTGGGCTACTGTGGTACAAAGATCTGTCTTTAACCGACATATAGGCCTCCCTGTGAACCGTTTTATGCTATACTCAGCCATAGCAAGACTGACAACTAAAACAACTAATATTACACCTACCTTAAGTTTTAATTAATTGATTAAAAGGCCGCTCTCACAACGTGACTAAACGATATTGATGTGTCCTGTGCGGTTTATGAACAAGGGCACTAACAAGGGTATGACGGGTCTTTGCCACCTCAAGAGGCCGCACGATATAAAGTAGTTTACTGTTCGGAACAGCGGGAAAAGCAGCGTTTTACTTTATAAGCTCTAAATCAGGAGGCAACACAAACAAACCCGGAGAAATTAACATTTAAGTAGTTAACGTTACCTGAACAACTCGAGCGACGGGAGCTGCCATTTTGGAGCTGACTTTACTCCCCATGACGACCTCTCGGGTTTACTTCCGGTTTGAAGCTGCAGAAAGAAAGAAAAACACGCAAAAACACCACATGATGGCGCTATCGACGGCGAGCCCGTAAGACAGAAAGGGTTCAGCGAATGACATTATAACAACGGTGCAGGAGGTAATGTGAAAGTCATAGTAGACAAATAGCAATACATGTTTGTGGGAAGAGTGTTTAATTTTTAGGTAAGATTTGGTCGTTAACATACATTTTGAGTGGAAGGTTGAAGTGCATTAGCGATAAATGCACTGTTATCATGCTACACCTTACCTCTAGCTGTGTCTTTAACCCTCTGTCTATGATAGCAGGTGGCCGGTAGATGTGTTGTCAGCGACTGTCCTGTTAGGTCAGGCCATGTTACAGTCTTCGTTAGCCGTCTCCTGTAAAAAAAACATGAAAAACTGTATCACTAAAAACCTCCAGCCCGCTCTAAAGTAAAATTATCCGATTTCTGATAAGGCCCAGAACACCATTACTGTTGTCAAAGCGACAAAATTGATTGAATATTGTCGTATGATAAGGGAAATGTCAACACAAGGCTCCTGTTAGGTAACGGCAAAAATATCTATCTTTAATTTCACACTGCCTTGAAGAAAACGGATAACCTCGTCACGTGGGCTGTGCTCGCTCAATCACAAGCGAGATAAGGAACAGAGCTCTTTTATTTGTGAAAATATGTCACCAGGAGCAATATCGCTTTTTCCTTCGTGCCGCGTTGCACATACTGTAGTATTTGTAGTATAATATCTATATAAAAGCCAGATTACACAGCAATTAGGTTATTAATATTACTGTTCCTTAATAGTTGGTGCTCATAAGAGAGGAAAACCCAGCACATATTGGGTATCTGACTTTTTCCCCCTCTCTTCTCATAGTTTATATGTCTCAGCAGTTCTCTTAGTAAAACGTATTAACATCTTTCATTACAGGCCTTCTGGAAAACAATGTGCAAATGCTTTTAAAACCACAGGCATCTGGTTTAGAATGCAGACACTGTCAGATCCTATTTTCCAATTAAGCTTTGTCAAATTAATTAATGGGAAAGATGAGAACAGTTTAATGATGGGTAATAAACACCATGTCCAACCATGAGACCAAGAAGTTTCCAGTCCTTTCTGGTATGTTCTAAAGTCATCTTGTGCTTACTGTAGACATATACTCAGGTGTTATGTTGGTAAACATTAACTATGCTTTGAGTAACAGGCCTACAGTTAATCAGAGAGTTCAACTGAGTTCACTGTTTATTCTCATTGCAGGAATAAACCATAGATAGCATAAATCTCACTAATTTTAGCCTTATTATTTAATGACAGGTCTTATAGCATTGAACAATGACTCTGTTATAACACTTTTAACTCTGCTTTGCAGATTATTTGTGGATGCATAGACACAAGTAGTAGACACAGAATATATGTGTACATCATCAGAAAGAAACTGAGAAGAAACAAACGATTTGTATTTTATCTTTTTTATTAGATATTAAACTAAGTGGTCCAGGGTTGGAGAAACCAAACTGGTCACTTTTACTGGGTTTACTGGGTCAGCTCCCACTTTTGAGACGCTGTGGCCCCAGTTTTACAGTCTAAAGATACACATAACAGTGCTAATGTCATGACAACTGACACTATGTTTGTTAGATGAAGCACTGTATATAGATACTATGGACTGCTGCACATCAGTAGCTCTGTACACAGCTGTCGGCTGCTGAGTCTGAAACAGACTGACTCAGTGGGTTTTTGATTTGTCGAACAGCTGTTCGAGTTCTTCTTTAGAGGTTGCCTCTTTCTGCTGCATCAGATCAGCATGGCCCTTGGTAACACCCCAAGAATCAGGGACAGACATGGAGGGACACTGGGGACGACCGGAGGCTGGCTTCAGGTTCTCCCAGTAATCACGTCGGGCTCTAAAAGTCAACAGACATAAAAAAAACAAGAGTGATTACTGGTAGTAAACAGCGAATATGTCATATTTCACAAAGTATTTTTAAGTATTAGAATTAATAGTTGCTTCTGTTCTGACCTGGCTCTAACCCAAGGCTTGGTGTGCATTTCCAGACCAGCACCCCAGGAGCCATGTTTCTCTGATGCACTTGGAAGGAAGCCTCTCTCAGGTGCCAGTTCCTCTGCTATAGCCCTAATGTGATAAGCCTCAAAGCCACAGCAGCCACCGATGAAGCGAATGCCAGCATTGTAAGCTTCTCTGGCATACTTGTGCATGTCCCAGCGAGTCAGAATCCTGGGCTCCAGGCCTGAAAGAGAAAAAAACATTTTTTTTATGCACATTTAAATTACAGTTTTGTAGTTTGTGGTGAAAGTTTGCTGTTCTGTGTTGGCTGGCTGAACTTTCTGCAATGCAGTGTAGCATATTCACCAGCAGAGGGCATATATAAGGACAGTGCGTATCCAGAACAGTTGGAATGGCAGATTTATAATACAAGACAGTATCTCGTTACCGAAGGGGAACTCTGGCAGGTCGATAAATCCCTGGCAGTTGCAGTCAGGAGTGTGGTATGCCAGCGGCTGAACCATGTAGTGAGCCTTCAGACCAGCCTTCTCCACTCCCACCTTCATCTGCTTCACGGTCTCCACACAGGTCATGGGGTCAAAGTGACAGTTGACTCCCACAATCTGGGCACCTGTAGAACAAAATACACCACATGCAGTAACATGAACTGTGTGTGAGAGTGTAAGAAAATACATGGCTGACACCTAATCAACTGTGGTTTGCAGTTGTGGGTATAAGGTCTTTGAATGTATTTGTGTTTAGTGGGAACATTTTTGTGCATGTTACTGAATAAAATAACTATTGGCCACTGTTTTGGCCTGTACAGGCTCATCCCAGAAAAAAAAGGAAATCCTAACAGAAGAAAACCAATTACAGGTATCATATGCCATTTTTATTCCTTATAAATTAGTTACACTATGGTGGCACAGATGCTGAAGTTTTGTTCATTTTTACTGTCCAATAAATTGCTGTCAGGCCAATAGTCACTCACTCTTGTAGTAGAAATACACCAAGTGACCTCACATGAATGTAAAGGTATATAAACCTCAGTTGATAAGAAGTCTTGAACTTTTTAGTGTCTGATAAGGCTCACAGGGAGACAGTCTGTAATTCTTTTCTGCTGAAACAACATAAAAATTGACAAAGATAACTGTACTCACCGGCTTTGACCAGCCTGACTGCACACTCTCCAGGTGAGACACCGTGCATGTCCCCCTTTGGTCCAATACACAGAGAAGCAGCCACAGGCTTCCCTGTCTCCTTCATCACCTCCACAGCCCACACGGCCTCTTCAACATGCTCAAAGTACTAAAGGACAAAAGCATTAAGCTCAAACAAAACTTCTCTCAGCAAGTAAGAAACACTCAAAACTGGTTCAATGGCAGTTTTACACCTTTGGAATCCTCCAGAAAAAGTTTTTAAAAAATGCCAAAGCGTTCGGTGTAGCTACCTCAGCAATCAGGAAGTCCACATTTTTCTTGATGAACACATCCAACTGTTTTCTGAAGATGGCCTTCACATCTGCCTTGCTCTTGCAGCTCAGGTAAGATGGAGTTTGGGACACTCCTCCAGCAACAAGAGCATCACCCTCATTGGCAACCTCACGGGCTAAATCACAGGCAGCCTCATTGATCTGAGCTCCCTGTAGAATGAAGCAAAAAAAAAAAAAAAACCCAACTAATAATCAAAGAGACTCTTCAAATACACATTTAAAATATTTTTGTTTTGATAAAGAATGAAACTTGCTGTAATTTCCCTTTTAACTTACAGTCAGTTTGAGGTTGTTGCCTCTGTTCTCAAGTTTGTCATCACTGGCGTAGAATGTAAAGGTCTGCATAACGTTGGACCCGGCTCTCAGGAACTCTCTGTGCAGCTGTCGCACTGAAAATCATCAAGTGGTTGCATCATAGGACAAACGCTGTGCCAAAGCAATCTAAAATGTAACATACACTGCCAGGTATTTACAGGCAGACCCAGCAATGGATAATGGAAATCCCATTTTAAGATGTAACGGAGTGGCAGTTTTGGTACAGCAGTATGTTCTTACCTGCATCAGGGTACTGTACAGAAGCTTCAGGCGTCCATGGTCCGGCCTTTACGTACCCCCTCTTCTCCAGAGCAAACACAAATCCTCCATCACCAATCACCACCTCACCAGCATTGAGACGTTCAAGGATGCCCTGTGGAAACAGAGGGATCCACGGAGAAGCTTAACCTGTGCTCAGTGGATCATTTTGCAAATATTACTGTGGAGCCAGTAAAGCCAAAGAAATTGCAAACTGTATATTTTAAAGAAACTTGTAATCGATATCAGCTTATACACAGTTAAATCAATTGTCTGGCCTTGTGGATTGCAGATTCCTACATCCTGTACCACATCTGTCTTCCCACGCTGAAAGTTTGTTTTTAAAGGTTTGTTCCTTTAAAAAGCTCAAAAAAATCCTGTAAGAGTTGCAAAAATCAAAATCAAATAATATTTTGAAGTAAGTCTTGTTATTTTTAATCTACAGGAAAAAGTCAAAACCTAGGATAATATCAAAGGAGACTGCAAGTGAACTGAGCAAACACATTGAGTGTTCCTAATATAAGATGAATGCTTAATGAAGAAAATGTTTTTTTATAATCCACATTTTATGAAATCTTATTTTTAAATGGCAAAAAATCCAAACTATCTCATTAACTAT
Source organism: Astatotilapia calliptera (assembly GCF_964374335.1). NCBI lineage: Eukaryota > Metazoa > Chordata > Actinopteri > Cichliformes > Cichlidae > Astatotilapia > Astatotilapia calliptera. Next base: position 27,874,311 of record NC_137433.1, read on the forward strand.
GTGCTACTTTGCATAAATCCCTGCTACAGATTGAATAAACACCTAACTGTGTGTTTTGCACACATCTTTAGTCTAGCAATAGAAGCAAAATCGGCTAAAATATTAAAACTGACCAGTGGATAATATAAATATAAACATGCTTGCAGTGTGACACTCTAAGATTTTTTTAAGCTACCATTATTCCGTATACAAATTAAAAATGGAATAAATAAAATGAGCTTCATTGGTCTTTCTGTATGCCTAATAGCATCAAGAAGGTTCAGTGGTCTGAGAAATGACCTGATGTTCTACACAGAATACACACCACTCAAAAAGACTACCATAAACATGCAGTATGATACCCCAGCCTCACAACCTTTCACCCACATTTAACTTACAGCGTGAGATGGGAGCAGAAATCTCAGACAGAAATACTAACCCCACCGTGGATCATTATGATTGCTATAATAATTTCACAAAACTAACTTTTCACAGCATAACCCTACCTCTGGACAAAAAAGTCTGCACATACCTTTTTTGCTGGTGCCATAATTTCACAGCTGTGTGGACCCCTGACTGCTCAGACCTCGAGATGCTGAAGTGACAGTAGAGTGGGGCAGAGGGCCAGATTAAATCTCTCTGAAGAAGGGGAGTGTTCTAAGTAAGAGCTGCTCTGATTGGCAAGGGAAAGGTTATGCAACTCTTTGAATGAGAGTATTGTGAATGTGCGATACTAGTTTGGTCCGGATTAGATGGTTCTTGGTGTTGTTGTTGGATTCCCTCCCAGTTTTTGGCCTTTTGTTTTCAACCTGATAGCAGGCAGGCATTAAAAGAAAAACAAAAAAACAGTCAAACACTAGATCACTTCACATATGTCTGCATGGGTGAAATTTGTAACAGACATTTTTGAGTAGTTTGATTTGTTGCAGCAGTCCAAGCACATGCTTCACAAAAACAACACGAAGCCATAAAGTGAAGTAAAAAACTCAGGCCTATTGTTTTGGGGGTTTTACAGTTTAACACTCTACAGTCGGAGCACTGCTGTTACAAGTGCTTTTCACCGTCTAACTGAACTGGGAAAGACCACACTCATCCCCCCCCCCCCCCTGTCTCTCTGTTGTTGACTGACTGGAGGGAAAGATGCATTGATTTTCTTTATAATCTCATCCTCATACTGTGGACTTGGACTTCTGCACCTCCAGCACATGCCTCATTTCCTTGCTGGTGGTGGCCTCTTTGTGCTGAAGCAGTTCAGCATCACCCTTGGTCACACCCCAGCCTTCTGGTGTGGACATGGATGCGGATTTGGGGCAACCGGATGCAGGCAAGATCTTCTCCCAGTATTCACGACAGGACCTAGAAAAAAAGGGCAGGTTAGGAGACAGACACTAAAGAATTTTATTGCTACAATTGTATGAATCTGTCTAATCGTTTAAAATCCTTTACCTGGCTCTGACCCAAGGCTTGGTGTGCATCTCCAGACCACTACCCCACATTCCATGTTTCTCTGATCCAGCGGGTATTATGCCTCTTTCAGGGGCCAGTTCCTGTGCCAAAGCCCTGATGTGATAGGGCTCAAAACCACAGCAGCCACCAATGAATCGGATGCCAGCCTTGTATGCCTCCCTGGCATACTTATGCATGTCCCAGCGGGTTAGGATTCTGGGTTCTAGGGCTGAGAGGATAGGGGATAAGAGGATATGAAATGATGGCCACTGCAAGATAGCCTGCTTTTTTCTTTTTTAAATATGCACAAAAAATATTTTACCGAAGGGGAACTCTGGCAGATCAATGAATCCCTGGCAGTTGCAGTCAGGAGTGTGGAATGCCAGCGGCTGAACCATGTAGTGAGCCTTCAGACCAGCCTTCTCCACTCCCTCTTTCATCAACTTCACGGTCTCCAATCAGAATCAGAATCAGAAACTTTATTGTCATTGTCATGAGAACAACGAAATTAAGAATGGTCCCCGATCATTGCATCATCCCTAGCAATATCAAAATATAAATAAAACAATAAAATTCAATAAATAAAATAGATAGAATACTTAAAATACTAATAAGATATAACAGTAAAACATTCACATACATTCCCACACACATGCTTCAGACCGTGCATAGATTAACACAAGAGTGGCGTGATGGACATTTTTTTGTAGTATTCAGATGTGTTATTGCAGTTGGATAACAGCTGTGTTTGAGTCTATTAGTCCTTGCTCTGATTGCTCTGTACCGTCTGCCTGAGGGCAACAGTTCGAACAGGGAGTGGCCAGGATGTGAGGTGTCTTTTATGATGTTTTGGGCCTTTTTAAAACAGTGGGCGTTGTGTAGAACTTCCAGTGTGGGGAGAGGGCAGCCAGTGATCTTTTGGGCGGTGTTAATGATCCCTTGGAGTGCTTTCCTCTGAGCCCCTGTGCAGCTAGTGTACCAGATGAAATCTAATTTGTCTGAGTAGAAGAGAACAGAGTGTGCTGGAGTTTTCTGCCCCATTTCAGCAGGAGCAGATAAACAGGGAGCCAAGGTCGTAGCTTAGGCGCTGTGTGAGAGAAAGCATGTGAATGTTTAGGCTTTGTATGATAAGGTGGAGGCACCAGAGGCTATAAAAGTTTGAGCAATGCTCCACCATTTTGAGATTTTGAGGCTGTCTGCATCAGTGTCCATCTCCCACGCGTGTGTTCATTAAAATCATCGTTTGACTCAACCCGGCCGGACCAGTGTTGTTATTGTGGTTTTTTCTCTTGTCTCCATCCCCAATATTTTGAACCTTAACAGCCATGACCTCCACGCAGGTCATGGGGTCAAAGTGGCAGTTGACTCCCACAATCTGGGCACCTGCAAAACAAGGGGGGGATTTGATTATTTTTGCCTTTAAGTAAAAGGAAGAAAAAGAAAACATATGACTATAAATTTGCGTACCAGCCTTCACCAGCCTGACTGCACACTCTCCAGGTGAGACACCATGCATGTCTCCCTTTGGTCCAATGCACAGAGAAGCAGCTACAGGCTTTCATTTTTCAGGCTACATTTTTAAAAATAATGACAAAGAACACACAAAGATGGTTCCATATATAATGTACTGTGGTTGAGAAATTAGTTATCTCTGTGTGCAATGACAATTTTATGAATCTGTAAGTATTGCTGTTTAAGTACAAAGGTGTAAAGATAAAAAGCAATTTTTAGCTTGAGATTCTCCAGCACTGAGTGCTCCAGTCTGGATATTTCACAGACCACATGCTCACACATGCATGAAACATGCACTGGCAACATTTCCTTTACAGCACCACAGTCCACTAACCAGCTCTGCATATTGCACTTGGTGTGTAAAACAACACACAGTGGAGCATAGTGTGCAGAGGGTTTATTTTACCTTCTTCACAGGTGCCATGTTCCCCGTTCTAGCTGCAGCACAAAGCACTTTGTAACAGCGAACCCCTCTTTAGGCCTGAAGAGTGCCTGAGATCCCTGCGTCGCTCTTTTTATACTGTTGCAGGTCCAGGACGACTTTAAGTTTGAACCAAATTCATGCCAAATTGCCCCATGTTTGTTTGGAAATTGCATAACAAAGTCAACAATTAACTGGGTTGAGTAAAACAGGGAAAGAGAATGAAAGGGAAATCTGCCTGTGTAATGATTGTAGCAGCAGGCTAAACCTTCACATTAACTCACTCCCGTTTGTCCCAAGCATTTTTTTTTGTTCATGTTTTTATTTTTCTATTTTTTTGCTTTTATTTTCCGCAGACCGCAGAGATTGCCTTATCACGTAAGCTCGAGAGCATATGCCTATACTTCTGCTTTTGACATTTTTCTCAGGGTTTACCTTGAGCATGCAAATGCATTTACGTGTTTGCAACCTCATGTGTTTGTGTGAGTGTGCACATGTTTGTAACAGCATGCATTTGTGTCCTCAAAGACCTAGCTTTGGGATGTCACAAATTTAGTCTGTCCTGGTTTTTGGAAGCTTCACACATTTGAACATTTGTTAGTGCCGAGACTCACAAAATATAGTACTGTAAATGTTTGCAGCTCAAGCCCCAGTGCAGTGCTCATGTAGGCATGCATGCATGCATGTATAGAACTAGAACAACTAGTTTATGAAACAGTTTATTTCCACACAGTGAGTGGGGAAATATTTTGATAATCATTGTCTAGAGATTCGATGACTTCTGGCACTTTAACAATAATAATGTAGTTATTTTTTCTGTTTTAGATCATGCAGCTAAATAGGGAAATAACAGATTAATTGTATTTCGAATGATAATAGATTAGGTTGCTTTGATCGTGCTGTCTGGAATGGAAAAAAGCTGATATATATATACAGAAAATTTTTAGAGGTAATACAATTTTTTCCAAATAATACATTTTGCTGGATTTGGGGGGTAATGTGTACTAAATGATGCACAAAGTTGTATTGAGCCTGTGGGCATATTTTGGTAGAAGCTGCAAATAAATGTATGCATACCTCCCTGTTAATCATCAGACTGAAGCTCATTTCTTCTCTAAGTCATCTTATTTTGGGGGTTTAAAATGGCTATATTTAGAAAAAGCTTACCACAAGATGTAGAAGTTTGACTTGCAAACATGACACCTAAATGAACCCTCTGAACTACTTCTCTCAGACACAAGACTTTAGGTACACTTTTATTGAACCTTAGTTCAGTTCACGTGTTTGTATATTTGTGTCTAAGGGCAAAAATAATTTCAGTGCACTGCTGAGATACCGATTCAGGCAGCAGGTCTCCCAGGTGAAACCTTTAAATTTCTAGCTACACGTGCACCAGAGAAAGTGCTGCTTACCGTGCCCACTGACTATGTAGCGTAATATTTCAAGGACACATGAAGCTTGGAATAATTACACAATGTTTTGCATTCATCTGATTTTTTACATCTTATTTTTCTTTTCACCTCCTCCTTATTAATTAAGGGGCTCCTGCTCTCCTCTCTTTGTTCATTTTTGATCCCATCCAAGAACAACAGCTACATCAAGCTTTACTAGTGATCTAAATTTGTAATGAATATCTATGATATCCAATTTCTTCTGAATTATTCCAGCTATCCCAGTCGGAGTATTGAACACTGACCAGCAGGTGAACAGACTAACATTGTCCTCTCGTAAACACAACTAGTTCTTTCAGGCTGAGGCTGAAACTGAGGCCATTCATGGAGTTTCTGTAACAGAAAGCTGATGGTGAAAGAGGGACCAGGGACTGATTGGTGAGTAGAGGGGAGGAACTCTTGACAGTTGGCTTGAGCTGGATGGGTTCAGAGGTGAGGAGTGGAGGTGAGTCTGAAGTGAGGCAAAAAAGTTCATATTTGATGTATGAGAGCTGACGAAGCGATCGAACGGGCTTGGCTCATACTGATAAAACTGTGGTTAACTATTGACTCCTGACAAACTGATAACGTCTTGAATTTGTCACATGCTACTTTGGTCAGGTGGCCACACAAATATAAAAGAGAAAAGCTGACACAACACGGGAAAATGTTACTCTTGAAATGAGCGTTTGTTTTTGGAATGGTAACTGCAATATTGTAAGTTATGTTATTGATTATTATTGATAATCTTGTTCTCCTTTTTTTGGTCTACAAGTCATAGCACATTGATTATTTTCCTGCCAGTATTATCTGTGTTGTTTCACTATCTTGTAACTGGTTATTGAGGGACACCCTGCCTGTGCTGCTGTAACCCCCTGTTTACCTCCTCCCCTTCCTCTGGTCCAATCACAATTCAAGCTGAAGAAGACATTCAGCTGAAATTGTATTGAGGCAGTCAACGCAAAAGAGGGAGTGCATTGTGTGACCGAATAATCTCACTCATGTATTTGTAGTTTTTTTTCTTCTTATTTTGTAATTATGTTTAATAAATTTGTAAGAGATTGCATTGTGTTTAGTCATTAATGATTCTCATTCTACATTGTAACTCCACTTTTAGACACAAGAGGGCAGAAGGGTGCTCTTTTCTTGGTAACAGCGATTGCCCAGTACTATATAAGAGGTTCTGATACAAGACACAAGAGGTCACTCAGTGTTTGCTCCATTTTAGAAAGATGTGAATGTTATATTTTCCAGCTGAAAACTCTCAGGACAATTTGGACTTAAATGACAGTGTTTGTAAAACAGGAATTTTAAGGAATCCTGAAACTCTACATGTCACGTCTGTGTGTATTTCTTATGGGAAAATGGTGACAGAATTCAAGGGACACCTTGACACTCAAGACAACTGTCTATTTTCCCACCTGCTGATTATTAAAGGACCATGGGGAAGACTAAATTCATGATCCCTCCTATGCATAAGTCATACGATTATAATGTCACCTGAGGTGCCATTTCTGCCAGTGTGGCAAACAGGTGCTGTCCCACATGCAGGTTTCGTAATACTGCATTGAATGTTCAGGCTATTTTGCTGCAAAAAGCAAAGTATGAGATCTAAATGGTAATGCATGTTGATAATTACGACGCTGTTATGAGGAGCTGTTTACTTTAATTTACTTTAATTTAAGTCATCATACAATTTATGTTTTCATGTTAAAACACACTAAAATATTATTAAAACACAATTTCTGGAGAAAAACATCAGTTATCACACAAAAGTCATCTCTATCTATCTATCTATCTATCTATCTATCTATCTATCTATCTATCTATCTATCTATCTATCTATCTATCTATCTATCTATCTATCTATCTATCTATCTATCTATCTATCTATCTATCTATCTATCTATCTATCTACAGGGTGGGCCATTTATATGGATACACCGTAATAAAATGGGAATGGTTGGTGATATTAAAGTCCTGTTTGTGGCACATCAGTATATGTGAGGGGGCAAACTCATCAAAATGGGTGGTGACCATGGTGGCCATTTAGAAGTCGGCCATCTTGGATGCAACTTTTGTTTTTTCAATAGGAAGAGGGCCATGTGACACATCAAACTTATTGGTAATGTCACAAGAATAACAATGGTGTGCTTGGTTTCAACGTAACTTTATTCTTTCATGAGTTATTTACAAGTTTCTCTTTGTTCACAGCCATTGACATGTCAAAGAGGTTAACACGTGAGGAGCGGATCGAAACTGTGTTGAAATCTGGTGAACGCAGTAACCGGGTCATTGCAGCAGATTTAAATGGAAGACACCTAGGCGGACAGTCCTGATCCTGAAGGACACCCAGAAGAGACTGGTCCCATCCAACGACCGACAATAACCCGCCTCAGTACCACCTGTCAGGCATCATAGCGGCTTAGATGAACAGGCATATGACACAATAAATGAGTGGTGCACAGAAAGGGATTGGGAAGAATACCAGAGGCGGAAAACACCAGCTACTGGTAAACTGAGCAGTCAGCCGAGACTGCAAGACTAGGCTGACCAACCTGTGCACTGCCTGGATTGACTACAAGAAGGCCTATGACTCAATGCCCCACACCTGGAATGCCTAGAACTATACAAGATCAAAAGGACCCTAAGACCCTTCATCAGGAACTCAATGGGAATGTGGCGTACAACACTAGAGGCCAACTTCAAGCCCATAGCACAAGTCAGTATCAAATGCGGGATCTACCAAGGAGATGCTCTGTCCACACTGCTGTTCTGCATAGGCCTGAACCCCCTCATTGAGATCATTAACAAGACTGGAGTCTAGGATGAGGCAGCGACCATCCAGGAATACATAGGAAGATGGTCCCAACCGACAGCGTGCTCAGTGAATACCTCAGGCAGCAGAAACCCAAGACATCCGTAGTGATAGATGTAGCGGTTCCAAATGACAGCAACATCAGGAAGAAGGAACACGAGAAGCTTGAGGAATACCAAGGACTCAGAAAAGAGCTGGAGAAGATGTGGAGGGTGAAGGTAACAGTGGTCCCAGTGGTAACTGGACACTCGGTGCGGTGACTCCCAAACTAGGCAACATCTGTGATCTCTGTCCAGAAGAGCGCAGTCCTAGAAACAGCTAAGATACTGCACAGGACCCTCAAGCTCCCAGGTCTCTGGTAGAGGACTCGAGCTTGAAGGATAGACTGCCTGCAGGGCCGAGAGGGATATATGTTGTTTGTATTTATTTTATTTGTTAAGGATTAATTATCATTTCTTAACTGTTAAATGTGTCATTCAAAATTCTGTATAAACACTTAACAGGGAATTCTTGGCCCTGTGATTTCATGAAGTATGAACTGCCTGTATGGGTTAAAGTAAAGACAGAGTGAGCGTACAGTTCACTGTAATATAGCTGTTGCAGGGCTTTTCATTATCTTCTTCTTTTTATTACCCCTTAGTGTGTACTCTCTCTGTGTCTCTAGGTTTACGGTAACTTATCTTTGCCATAGTGCCATAGAATGACAGCAGGAATCGCTCAAAAATAATGAGCACTGGGAAATATGTCATCAAATTATTAGCTGAGAAAAACAATAAATTCTGGCTTAGTATAGCTTGAATATTATTGTCTGTATGGATTTTAGTATGGAAGAAACAGTTAAAGGATAATGAAAAACAATGCAAACGATTAGCCCTGTTTGTGCATTTCTTATTTGTTTTCTAGCAACCGCAGATGTGGTGTTCAAACACAATTCACGAAGTCACTTGCATCCAGGAGCTGTATTTATTTTGGCAAAGCAGACAGCAGAGTGCAGCACTGTTAGGTTTGAATGCTCAATGGGATTTTGCGACTGGAGATACTGCAATGTTTCACTTCTGTCCTTGTGACTGTGGGACGTTTGGTTTGCTGAGATGAGTAAAACTTGGATAAGCAGCAAGTCAAAAATTTGAAAAAGAAAAATCTCCTCAAAATGACCAAATAAGATGATTTAGTTTATGCACTGGTGTTCAAATGTATGAGTCAGACACAGATTGAATGTCTGTTTTTGTTTTTAGATAAAATGAGAATGTAATTATCCATCAGGGTAAAATGAGTCTTTGGCCGCAGCGGGGACATGAGAGCGTTTTCTTCTCTGCAAAGTCGTCATCACTTCTTTTCTGTTTTTACATGAGCCAAAATCTTGTGTCACCTCTATGTCATATTTTATTTATGTCTTTGTCTCTGACCTCATTTCCAACATCAAACTGTATGCTGCTGGGAAACACCGCTAAACAAAACTGAATGATGTGTTCTCCTTTTTTCTAAATGCCAGGTCGTTGACCACACTGTCGCCTGCTGTATGTTTATGTTTACCTCACCAAACCTTCAATTAACTGGATTTTTTCCTAAAGGACTGGCTGGATGAAAAAACCCCCAAAAACGTTAGTCTTTTTGCTACAGTTACATTTTTGTTTACAGTATTTAAGATCTCATTGTTACTATGAAAGTAAAGCTTCACTTGTAAGATCAGCTGATCAAGGGGAAATGAGTGTTAACATGTTGTTCCCTTAGTCTGTAAGTCTGACATGTTACAGCCTGAAAATATATCGCATCATCTCTTGAAGCCCCAGAGAGTCCTACGGGGTAAGTTATTCCCCTCTAAAGTCTGAAGATATATGCAACATGCCATGTAAAAAGTAACGTTGTCATATGACTATAAAAGCAGAAGTTTGGGGAGTTTGCTGCACTGAAAAATTAAGTCTTGTTTTAATGCAATGCCACAATTTTCCCAGGAGTGCATGACCCTGTAAATTCACCCTAATGTCAGACCATGCAGTGCTCTGAGAAACGGCTAAACATCAAATACCTGCATCTCAGACTCTACGGGCCTCAGTTATCATGTTAATTATTACATTTTACGACTTTTCAAAGTTGCAGTCCTTGCAGTTATTGAGTCAGCCATAAACTCCTCTGCACACCAAAGTATTCTATAGTCAAATGTAAAGCCATCTGTCTGACAGCTGGACTGAAAGTGGATCATGCAACAAGACAGTGATTGCAAACACAGGAGCAAATCAACAACAGAATCACTGAACAAAAAAAGAAAAAGAATCAAGGTGTTGCAATCACAAAGGGCAGACTTCAACCTGATTGAAGTGCTGTGGCATAAACTTAAGAGAGCTGCGCATCAACGAATGCCCGGAGACCTCAATGAACTGAAACAACGTTGCAAAGAAGAGTGGGGGAACATTCCTCGACAGTAATGCAAGAGGCAGATAAAATCATTGAGAAATGTTTTGCATGTTCTGCAGTCCTGTGACTGCAGACAGTCCTGTGAAAGCTTTCTTTTTCATATGACTGTATTCACAATTTAATGACAGATAATGTAATACATTCAGTACCAATGTGCATGAGGATTTACTACAAATGCTCGCTTGTATTTGGTATATTTACTGGTATATTTGCAAATAATTATAATTAACATGCATAATTAACTTATAAAGGAATCCTAGGAATTTGTTTTTACAAAACCTTTCAAGTCCTTTCCACTATAACACAATATAAATCATGAAGTTGTGGATTAATAGATAAAAATTTAGTAGTTTTGTGCCATTTTACAACCTTAAATGAGATGAGAAATTGTCAGATTTAGGATGAAGGATAGACAAACACTGTCCTCAGTGGGGTAAACAAATAAAACATGTGCAAAGCAGGTTATACTTATGCAATTTCATAATAACCAGCTACTGTGGTGGTCCTGGATTTTTGACTCAGTTTTGTGTAATTTCCAGTTGATTCCTATTGTTTGTTAGTATCTTCTGTTTATCTTCTGTTTGTTTCGTGTCTTTAAGATTCTTGGTCTTCATTTTTTGTTACGCTGTATTCTGTTTGGTGTTTTCACTTGTGATTTATCTTGGATTCCTTTCTCCTCCTCCTTTACTTAAGTCTAGCATCCCTCATATTCCCTAATATTGTGTTGTAAGAGTCTTTGTCTCTGTTGTTGTGAGTTGAGGTGTTCCTCTGTAATGTTGCTTTCTGTTTTGATTTGATAGGCATTTGTCTCTTGTTTTAACTTTCCCAGGTCTGTGTGTAGTTTCCCGGATGTCTCCACTTTGCCCCAATTACCCTTTGTCTTTTGTCAGATTTGAGCCAGTTTACCCTTGCGTTGTGTGTTTTGCTGTTGGCCCCGTGCCATTTTGGACCGTCCTGAATTCAACCTCAGTAAAAGTTGATTTTTTTTTGTTACCTCCGTCTGTTTCCAGCAATTGGGTCCAGCTTCCTGCTACACATCATGGCAGCAACATGAACAAAACCTGTATCCACATAAAGTCAGCTTCTTATAAGAAACTTAAAAACCACCAGTTATGTCTAGATTTTTCAGATTCTAGCAAGATTTACGCATTGATAGTTTTAGAAAGTGTGCAGCTATATATTAAAAGCCCTACTGCAATTAACACAAATATACCAGGCAGCCGTGATTTTCACACACACCCACATACAAATCTGTAAACACATGCACCAGGAATGGCATCATCATAACTTCCTCCCCACAGTCACTAACCATCAAACCCACTCATCTTTCCCAGTGTCTCCCAAGTCCTGTCTGCATTTCCCATGGAGTTACCCAGCAGCTAAGAACGTCTTCCTATGTCATGACCACACGTCTCTATTTACAGACTTATCTGCCTCCCACAGTGTTCTCACCAAGATGAGACACACAAACAGCACTGGTGTGGAAAGAGGAAGTTCTGAAGGCAGGGCAACCCAAATGATACAGTGGCTCGGCTGCAGCGCAGAACTGTGGCACTGTGTGAGTGAGGAGACAAACTGTAAAGTGTGAGTCTGTGAAGAGTGCCACGAGGGCGGCAGCTCTTAAAAAAAAAAAAGAAAAAGCTCCCACTGCATCACTCCAGAGACTAAATGAAAGCTGGAGTTAGCAGGCCTGGAAGAGGAGTTTCTTGGCTTTATTTTTTTATTAGGTTTTGTGTGTGGCTTGTTCAAAATGTATGCAACAGGAATGCAGCGGAAAACAGTGTGGTCGTCACAAACACCCAAAATATAGAAAGAAAACCCAAACAGTATATATCATAGTGACACATGTAATACTAGAACATACAAACTGGACTGTGTCAAGACTGTATGTCGTCTTTTCTTACTAAAATGAGAAGCTTTAGAGCTTTTGTCTTATACTGAATAAGAAGGGTGTATGACAAATAAGACAAAAAACGCAATCCCGTGAAATTAAAAAAGATTTAAGTTGAAGTCAGTGTTATCAAACAGTGTAAAGTGGCTTGAAGCTTGAGACTACAGCAGTCACCTTAAGGCGCTTCCTATCATAAGTTGAACTTAACAACACTGGGGAGGAATAGCTCCTCTGTAACAGACAGCAAATTCAAGCAAAACTACTCTGAAGGAGAGGCAGCAATCTGCTGTAACCAGCTTGCAGCTGGGGGGAAAGAAAAGGCAGAAAAGAGGAGAACAACGAGCCCGCTGAATGCATAAACTACAGGAGAGAGCAGGCAAAACTTAATAAAGATCAGTGATGGTATTTAAACTACATGTGCAGTGCACTGTGGGAGGTCGCACGCTGTAAAAAAAACCCTAACAACAACCCAACAAACAAACCAAAAAAATCCAACAGGAACAAAAGAAAAGAAAATGTTCTGGTAATTTTCTGTTACTATGTGCAACTTTCCTTAAATGTTTCCTTAAATGGTAAATGATAACATTCATTGTATAAAACATACAGAGAAATTAAAACTGAAACTACATTTTCTTTCTCTTTTCTCTTTCGTTTATTTATTTTTATTTTAATTGTGATTTTAATTGTGCCTGTTGCACCAGTGGTTCAGTGTTCACAGCTATACAGTATGTAGGCCATAATAATGATGATGATGATGATGCGCCTTTCTGATGAGCAACAGACTTACAGTCAAACATGCATATGTATTTTAAACATCATTAGACACACCAGAAATCAGTACAGGGATCTGAGAAAAATTGGCTATGACAGCATGAGGCTGTTTTTACAAACACACTTATAAAGGAATTTAACTTTCAGTACACAACACTATCGGTGCACAACACACAGTCCTTTAAAAACACCCTGCAGTGCATTTGTTCCTTTTATAATTTTCACAGAGTGAAGGTCTTCCTCAAGTTTTAGCAGTTTGATTATACCTCACTGTCATAACATGTTTAAGAGTGGCTCGTGGCTCTAGGTCAAACTACTCTCAACATGCAGAGGGAAGCTTTTAAGGCTGTTCTGGTGCCTTAAATGTCTGGTAGTCAAGGCTATCTTAAGTTATACGTTGATGCCAACCTGATCCAATCAATGCAAAACCATTCACAAGCATCATCTGTTGAAGTTCTCGGTCTTCCAGTTCAGTCATGTTAAGTCTAAAGTACTCAAATCAAAGGCAACTAAACTTCTTTCAGGTTGTTGAAGATGTTTAGTCTCTTATCTGAACGGCATCTTCAACTCAGAAAAAGCTTGAAGAAAACATATACAAGAACCTAAAAGGAGTCCAGCTGCCATCAGCTCAAGCGCTTTAAACCATTTATAAACATTCAAATCACAAACCCTTACTCCTTAAAGATTTTGGTAACAATGTTATGCATTTAAAGAAATATTTGATAAAATGATTAAAACAGTTATCGTGGTCTCATAAAAGCCAGTTTAAAACCTTTTGTTTTTCTGTTTTTTTGTTTACACAGTGTTTTATTAAACTAAACCAACAGCTCCTGGTTTTAGCTCCATATTTGGCAAACTGGTTTCAGGATGATATCTTGTTGCTGAACTGTTGCGTTAAAGTCAAAATCCAAATCACAAGTCATCACAAGCAAAATGTTTATCTGTTGTCAGCTTTTTAAGGAGAACTTCTTATTCTCATGTACAGCTCCATATAGTTTCCCTTTTTAATAATTCCTTATTTTTTTTCACACTCAGCCTCAGTGCTGCCACCCAGCTTATCCTCTCATCATGTCTTAAACCACTTTAGCAGCTCTCTTTCTTTCTTCTTATTGGCCCCTCCTCATAAACAAAAGCTTTGAACAGCTGCTGCTGTAATCACAGCCAGAGCTGTGTGTCTGCGAGGCCAATATTAGGTATATCGCTCTGTTTTTGTAACATCATACAGAGGCAACACCAAAAAAAGGCGTTTGGCTCACATGGATAACTCAAACGTATGTTGACCTCAACATAAAAAGCATGAAAGGCGCACTTTTTCATAATGATAATATTTATCCAGGACTATTTCATTGGTCAGACTGAACATAAATAATCAAATATCCCAGTAAAATAACATTATGTAAAATGATATCTCACCTAAATATACGCAATATATGATATGTCTACACTTATGTGTTTTTAGCAGTACCCATTAAGATTTAAAAAACTGAATTTCATTGCACAGACAAAAAAGGAGTTCGTAGATCGTTCTCGACGCGTTTAATTGAAGAGCTGAGAATAAGAACATCCAGGAAATAGTAATTTTTTTTCTAATCATCGCTACAACTTTTCGTCTACTTTCTCTGTGGCACACCGCGGGGGTGGGGGATGGGAGCGAGAGGGGGAGGCGAGAGAGGGGCGTAAACTGGGGGGGGGGGAGAAAGGGTGGCGTCAGATGGTAGCGGGGCGGGTTTGTGGGAGGGAGAAGGAGAGAGTCCCGAAGAAAGGAGTGAATGAGTGCTTGGAAAGCTGGGCTGCCCCGGGAAACGAAGCAGTGTTTCAAAACTTCTCCGCTTTTCGACTTCGGTAAGTAGAAGAGTTTGTAGCAATGACACAGCTTTTGGCCGGCAGATGTGAATCTCACTGCTGAAAATACCATTAAAGCACAGCTGTAAATCAATCGCTGCTCAGCCTAACGTTCATGTGTCAGCTGATTTCTTTCGTCGGAAAGCTTTTCATTGATTATTCGCAGCTGTACGTTTTTGGAGTTCGCATGCTTCGCTGAGTTGTAATACACAGGCATGTTGCTACTTTAAGACTTCTTGGAGGATTGTGCGTTAAGACCGCATTTATTCACAGAGTGAGCTATCTGCACTTGCAGCTGGCTCCGTGTTCTGATGCAGCATGTGGCAGCGGTTGAAAACGTCAATATTTTAATGGTTTTCACCTCTTTATCTGTATTTCGCACATGTCCGCACAGCAGCCCTTTGTCCCCTTCCCTTTCCACCACAACCCCGTGTCCTTGAAGTGCGGTGCAGGGTGGAGGTCCATCTTTGGAAAGCCACCCAGGGAGTAATATTCTCTCTGCCTGACACACTGTTGCACTGTGAGGGGAAGTGGTGCTACATCATAAACCAAACAAATCAAGAAACATCTGCAGTGTTTACTCAAGCTGACATCAAGAACAAACTTTAGCAATAATAATGACAAAAGTGAGTTATGACTAACTTTCAGTGAGGACTTCTCATTGTGACTCATCCAATGATCAGTACTGCATTTTTTGCACTTACACGTGCAATGTTCAACAAATTCCAGTGACCTTTTAAAAGATTATGTAGTTCTGCCGTAATTTCCTTCAGTGTGATTGCTCTAGCCTGCCCTCTTTTCCTATGAGTGAGTTTTGACAAGCGCAAACTTGTTAGGTGTCATTGAATGGAGCAATGTGCTGATGATAGCCAAGGGAGATGTCTTTTTCTTTGCTTTTTTTTCCCCGGTGAAAATACAAGCTGTGCTTCTAGTGAATGCAGGAAATATCGTAAGTCATATTTATTTATTGAGGTTTTTATCAGGCTGTGATAAAACTAGTTTTTAACATAAGCATACGTGTTGAGTCAGGGTCACGATTGACAGACTTCTAATTATTGTAGATAAAACCATTATTATATCCAGTTACGCCACACAGTTCTTCACATTGTTGCTGTCCTTTAGATTTTGCTTCCTTCTTGGAGACTCCTGTTCTCTACTGAGTGTGATTGTAAACTGTCCTTCATGCATTCTTTGATATGTAAACCTTTAGAGGCAGCCACAGCTGGATACTCAAGTTATTTATGGAACTCTTTTCATAGACTAACATAGTTGTGTTGTGTGGCCTTTTTTGTTTTTACCTCCTTGTAATTATTGTTTTCGTCCGTGTGTTTTGATACATTTCTCATTGCTAACTGAATGTAAATCTCAGAGTGTGAATGCAGTGAGAGGAAATGTCACATACATATACAAACAAGGATTTGAAGGGATTTTAGTATTTAAATCCTTTCCAAATGGATATATTAGTGTTTATAGTAGTTTTATAGAATACAAATCTAATTAACATGCCAAAGCTCTTATGATCTTTTAAGGAAAGGAAAAAATAGAAAAGAAAGGAATAGATTGTGTGTACGTCAATCATCCTTTCAGAAACAAACTGGAGAGCGGGACGGCTGAAGGGGTAGAGCTAGCCCGCGTCATGCATGTCTTTGTGTAAGTGAAATGTGAGGGTCACTTACTGACTTTGTGCATCACAAACTGTGAGGCTACAACAGAGTTTGCATGGGGAGTGAGAGGCCGGGGTGTTGCACAGATTGAATAGGTTAGGGGCCATGGCGACCTGTTTTTGAGAG
This sequence comes from Astatotilapia calliptera, assembly GCF_964374335.1. Lineage (NCBI taxonomy): Eukaryota > Metazoa > Chordata > Actinopteri > Cichliformes > Cichlidae > Astatotilapia > Astatotilapia calliptera. The sequence continues at coordinate 27,890,623 of NC_137433.1, forward strand.
TGAAGAAGTGCATTCTGGGCCAACGGTGGCATGTCTTGGAGAGGTAGAGTGAGTAAGGGGGGGGGAATGGTGTCGGCATGGCTTTGTGTTGCCTTTGTTGAGTTGAAGTCTACCAGATGAAGACTGCTGATTTTTCTTCTGTTTTTTTGGCACATCCACACACACACATGCGCACAAATGAGCCTGGCTGATACTTTTCTGTGGGGAAGTCATGTGTTTTTTTTGATGCGATTATAGCCAGGTTGAGTGAGCACAGGCTGGGACCGTTTATGATTGTGTATTTGTGTTTGTTTGTCAGTGAAGTGGGATCTATTGTTATGGCATGATGTTGGAGGGCTTCTCGCTGTTGACTTATTGTTTACATTTTTGGGCCCCTCTATTGTCATCGAAACCTTAGGTCCAGTGGTTGTATATGAAAGTTAGAACTGCTGGCGTTTGTTCATCAGCAGTAATAGTCTTCTGCAGCTTGAAATGTTTTATTGTGTTTAATCTGGGCCTGCAAAATAAATCTAACTCACTCTGGAGCGCTAAACATGCATTTGATGGTGGCCATCACTCAGTGGCAGACGTTATGAGACACAAATTGTGGTAAATGCCTATCCATGGGAAACATTTTCTCCTCCTGCAGCTCTTTCATTCCGCTCTTTATGGAGGGCAGCAAAAGCAGCAGCTCACATGGTTATGGTTAGCAAGAGAGAATTCTTGATGAGAACAGCTCTTGTTTCATAATATCTGGGACAATTGAGCAAGTAAACCAAAGAAATCAAACTTATCTTGCACTTATTGTCTTTTATGCTTGGTATGCCTTGTGTGACTCACTCTTGGGTGCTCTCAGCTCTCTTGTTGAAGCACTCACTGCAGTAAGGTGGATGGTTAATCCCCTGAGGCTATAAGTTTAGGTGTGGCAATCAAAGGACTAGGTAAAACGTATTAATTCTGTTTGCAACATCTCCTCTTATTTTTCATTCTTAATTTTTTGTTTAAACAGCTGACATTTGCGATGGTAAACATGGTCTTGGTTTCACAAGTTTGTTGGAGGTGAAGAGAGCGTGGCGTTGATGTGTTTTTGTTCAGCAGATAAAAATGAGCACTGATAAAAGTTTACAAGTCTACACTGAAGGCCACAAGTGATGATGAGTCTTGATGAAGCACCAAGAAGCTTTTATTAATAATGTACTGGAATTAATTGGAAAATAAAGACATGCGGTTAATATATTTTTTCCGGCGTGGGTGGTGGATGCGTTGCTCCATTCTCACTTGCGTCATATGGAGCTCAGCTGCTTGCATTCTTTTATGGTAGAAGGACACGTTTGATCCCGCCCAACTCTGACTGGCATCAAACTGCTTTAGTATCATATTTATTTTTCATTTTCCTAATTTGTGATGATGCAGACAGAAAGTTTTATCATTTGAGTGTGCTTGCTGTTCACATATTGTATGAGCCCTTGTGTTGCCCTAAAGATAGTGAGTCAGCCTTTTATGAGGCCCTTACTTCCAGAGGAGCAGCGCAGAGCAGAGCTCGACTTAGGGCTTATGGTTTAGGTTATGAAAAATTTGCTACTGGGGGATCTCTATCCAAATTAACGGGGGGGTCATCTGCTATGGGCGGCTGATCTACCAGCTCAAACATGCTTTTCTAAACAGGCTCATCACAGAAAAACAATAGCATTTTCATTGTCTCTCACATCTTCAATGAATGGACTTTGTTTCCCATTTTAATGGCTGTGTCTATCCTCCCTTTACCAAATAATCTGGGTCAGCATGCTTTAGATCTCTTAACCACCCACCTTCAGTCCTCATTCACTTTTCACCCTTCAGAACAGACTACAGTGGCCTGCACTCATTACCTCAGCACCTTGGCATGATACCAGCACTGTTGCTGATATCTCAGAGCAATTAACTCCTCAGCGGCTTCCTCTAACGGCTAGCTGACTGACCCACATATGTATCTGCTGCTTTATCTGGGGCTTGGAGTCAAACGGACATTTCGTTTCATTAGTAGAAACTTTACTGGGCATACAAACTGCTTGAACAACAGGTTTCATGTCTAACCTGTGGTCCACATGGCTGGCTGTTGGCCCACAGACTGCATTTTTTGTAAATTCCATGAGAGAAAGTTTGTCTCGTAGCAGCAAGGAGACTGTTCATGTTGGCTTGTTGAATGAAGTATTAGAAGGCTGTGTGTAAGTTGGCTCGGGGCCCTCTCTACATGCTTGTAATGCTGTGCAGCAGGCTTGGTTTGTGTCAGGACAGGAGAGCAGCGTGGGATAAAGCAGGTCGAGATCAGATCCAGAACCACATTACCGCTGAACATCTTTCATCCTGTTGCATATCTACCGTAACATCAAACTCTGCATCAGGGAGGATTCATGAAAGAGTCTCCACGGTCTGTCGGTGTTGGGGATGATGCATATGAGAGCGACTCCACAAGCACAGAGAGAACTGCAGTAACAAAGATCTGCCTGTTTCAAGATATGTATCTATCAAAAGCAACAGGGAAGCAAAGGCCTCTCACCCACAGCGCCTTGATCACCGGGTTATGAATAAGTCATATTTCTGAGTGTCTGATGTGCCGTTAAGTGTAAAATACTCCTCCCCAGTGCTCATATAAACACACAGAAAATCTTGACCTTGCTGAGGAAGTGCTGTTCAAGCGCTTTCCCAGAACAACCACCAAACAAGCGGAAAGTATTCATCAATTTCAGGATGTAGTGACCTTTATGCTCTCTCAACAATACTGCAGTAAGCACTCTTATGCACAGAATGTGCATATATATGCATGCATACATCCACAGACTCAGGCAAATGCCTATCAACAAGTTGGTACTAATAATAATAATAATAATAATAATAATAATAATAATAATAGTGGATTGCATTTATATAGCGGTTGTATTAGTATTGATCAGCCAAGCTTGGTAACCCCGGAAAGAAATGGGCTTTTTGTAGATGTTTTTTGTTTTTCTTTGACTTTGTCAGACAAATTAATCTGCAAGTAATGAGTTACTTGCAGATTAATTTGTATGCTCTCTACAATTTTGAGTTAAATACAAGCATAGATAATACTTCAAAATACTTGGGCCTAATAAAAGTGTAACATTAACTTTTTAAGGCTTAATTCTGACAGCACTCTTTGAGACTAGAGAGCGGAAGACGAGCTGTGAGTGAAGAGATTTCCTGTAGTAGCTGAGAGAGATCACACGGTGCCTGCTGACTGCCTCGACGAGGTATGTTTTGTAGGCTCCATCTCTGTACAGAGCTGCTAATTTGTGGGCATTGTAGTCTTAACAGAGAGCACCATGCTCAGGCTGGATGGGTTATAATCAGCTGCAAACAGACGGCTCAAACTCCAGAGGAACTAAAAGTGTAGACTGTGTAGCCAAAAACAAAAGCTCATGCAAACAAATGTACGCACATGATTATGTGCGCTTGAAAGAGCCACATTAACACGCATTGATTTTCTCACAATGCACACGCACTTAAAAACACCATTTCTGTATTGTAATGATTTCTATAAATAGAGCTAAAAAGTTGCCTGTGCGGTGAGTGCTGTTGTGTGATATGACTGCCAAATGGTAACGGTGATAACAATAAGGAGCCATTGTGTGTGTGAAGAGGCCTGGAACAATCTCAAGGACTGTAATAGAATAGGGCACTCCCTAAACCATCCTCAAACACATAAACACACTTCAAATACCTGCTTATATTGTTCTCGGTCTTTTCTTTACAGCTACAATTCCCTGAAATTCGGATTCACAGCTCATTCAGACACACTGTGTTTAGATGGGTAGTTTGACAGGTCATCCTCACAATGCATGAGTGAATCTCTAAAACGTTTGCACAGACACTGATGCTTCCTGTTTGCTTCCTGTTTATTTCTGCCATTTCCTTATGGGGCTGAAAACGACCAGTGATGTTGGCGGATCTTCTTCATCTCTACTCAGCCCAGTTGTAATTGAAATGCACTCCCTCTGTTTAACCTCCCTCTGGGTAATTATTTGTAGACAGTGTACTTTAGCTGGAATTTTGTGTGATCTCTAATTAGTGTGTGAGATAGTAGTAAGAGAATAAAGTTCAAGTGTCCTGAAGCACTAAAATTCTGCTCAAGCGCAAGCAGACGAGGTGAGATTTAACTAGGAATCTTTAAGACGGCTTCACCGTCCAAGTAAAATCAAAGCAGACTTGTGCACAAACTACAAACACATCCTGCCATGACTTTCAAACACAACAGGGGACTGCAGACATGACTGAATCCCCCTGAACTGAATCACGGCTTAACCGTTCCAAATCTCATACCTGCTACTCAAATGTCGTCATGCTTCGACTTTGTTGTTATGATCTGGTTAATCCTGACTTCACGTGATTCGGTGTAGGGGTAACAGATAATACTTGGTCTGGAAATTCCTGAAGTGTTTTGCCTTGAAATGACTTGGATCGTGACAGATGTGGTGTAATGATTTATCGCCTTTAATTGAGGCTGGAGGGTTGATTATGTGATTCCTGGTGCTGTACTTGGAGTATTCCTGGCAGGTCACCAGAGTGACTTATAGCTCTTAATTAATTTTTTTTGTGCTGAACTTTTCATCACTGGCAAAATGACACATTCAGCAAGAATTAGAGCAATAACATTGACTCTTATTAGTTAAACAAGCCTCTCCTCCCTTCTATGTGAAAGTTATGGCTCTATAAAGTGCTTGACTAATGGTTTCTCATAACTGATACAGACGGGAGAACCCCTTCTGTCTTAACTCCAGTGGTGCCAAGCTGTGCCAAAAATATTCGTTTGGTTTTATGGTTCCAGATTTTGAGATCTCTGAAATATCTCCCACTCCCTTTGTACAAAAGACATGAATTTTTTTTAGTTCTTTGCTTTTGCAGAACTAGAAAATGAATTAAGGTTTAGTTAGTTTAGTTTATTTTTTACAAAATCTTTAAATATTGTCTGGGGGAATGCACAGACACAGGTTTCCCTTGGATCTACCAGTGAGATCTGCCAAGATAGTGAAGATAACACATCCTGCATATTTTTCTGTATGTATCATGCAGCTGGTTCATGACATCAGAGGGTTTCCAAGAAACTTCATTGCTCCCCTAAGACCAAGGATGCGTCGAGGCCAATCTGGTCACAGCAAGTAAATCATAATGCAGCAACAGTGCCATTGATTGTTGGGACTTCTGGCCATTGCACTAATACAGATTTTATTTCTGTTGAATAAAGAACAAAGAAATGCATTTTGCTTTGCTAAGCTTAATGAAAGCCAGTAACTAATGCTGATGTACATTCATTTATTCAGGCTGTAATTTAAGCAGTGAACTGAAGGATCCCATTGATGTTGTGTCTGCCTGTGACAGCGGCGAGGATATGGCACATTATATTGTGTGATTCTATCAGTGGTTCCATAGTGTAGTGGTTTACACATTTCCCAAGTGAAAGATTAATGGTTTGATTCCAGGAGGAGACACAAATTCCTTGGGGGTTGCATCAGGAAAGGCATCCGGCCAAAAATAAAATCTACCAAATCAAAAATGTGGAGCCACCCACTTTAGTGAATACTGAAAGTGGCTTTTGTTTGATTCTGTCAAATGTGGCATGCTGTAACAGAGTTTTGTACTGCTCTGCGCTAACACCTCCTTAGTGGCAAAACACACAGTTTCTATCCCATTGCAGATAAAATCAACCAGCCAGATGTCTACCATGAGTAAAACGAGGACAGAATAAACTCTGCATTGTGATTCATCATGACTGTTCTAGCACACACTGGGAAGTTTGCCTTATTACACACTCATAACAAGCTGTTTTTGACTTTAAAGTAGCGCTTTGGGAGTAGGTTTTTGGTAAGGATGAATGTTTGATGACAGAGGGTACAAATTGGACACTGTTTGTCATCTGGAAAGCCTAAGGAGGAGCGTGATGATTCATAGTTGCTGGAGAATCATTTGTAGATGTTTCTTACACCCTGTCCTTGTGTTGCTGACTTCAGTGTGTCTCTGTTCATTTAGGCTTGCTGTTCGGGCGGTATCATGACTAAAGGAAGCTGATTTGGTGCGTTGTTGCCATTTGGGATGTCTGAAGCCAAACATTACCTCAAAGAGGAAGAAGGCAAAGAAGAGGTGAGAGAAGGGACAACATCTGCTCTGAGAGGATAAGATCAGCAGCCCATCTGGATCTGCGCAGGGAACCTAACAGACCTTTCTCTTTCTAAGGAAGGGAACTGAAACTCTCCAATAGCTTAAAGGGCTTCAAGAATTTTTATTAAGTTTTTCATCATTGTTTTTTACCTTCTCTGAGCTAAAGCCATGTGCCATGTTATTGTAACATGCCGTTCCATGCTGTGGACCCTACTCAGCATTGTAGTGGCCTTTGCTGAGCTCATTGCATTCATGAGCCCGGATTGGTTGCTGGGATCGCCTCGGAATGACACCAGCGGGACCAGGGCAGGAGTGGACTCAGAGTACCGGCCATCTCTCGGCCTTTACAACCGCTGCCTTCGTATTGGGACCTCGCAGGTGAACTGTGGGCCCTATGCCACGACATTTGGAGAAGTGGCCAGCGGCTTCTGGCAGGCTGCCATGTTGTTTCTGGCAGCGGGGACATTAGTGCTTGGGTGTGTGGCCTTTATCTCCATCTTCAGCCTGTGTTTTCAGAGCATCCTGAAGAAGAGCATATTCAACATCTGTGGACTGCTTCAGGCTGTTGCAGGTAAATTGTTAATCTGTATGTATGTGTTAAGTATCTTTGTTACAGAAAGTAATCATGTGCCCCCTCCCACCTTCATATATATGTAAACTATGCTCTGAGGACAGCTTCCACTAAATTGAAATGTTTTTTATTTTATGACATAAATAAATTATAGTATGAAAGGGCATATATAATAAAGTTGCTGGAGTAAAACCAGTTACCAGTCAGATTAAGGGGTCACCCCAGAGTATACTAGTATGTAGTCTACTGTTTACAAAATATCAATGAAAACTGATTTCAGAAATTACATATCTAAGTTTTTTTTAGGTTTTTATCTCATAGTATACAAAATGAAAAATAAATAAATAAATAAATAAATAAATAAATATAAATATAAATATATATATATATATATATATATATATTTATTTAAAAAGACAAAACTGAAATCATGTTCTATTAAATAATAATAATAATAAAAAACTGAAACTAGGAATTGGGACCATAAACTCACCATAAAAGGGGTTTCGTGAGATCAGGACATCTTTTTGTAACCATGTAAGTCGCCCTCTGCTGGCCATTTCTAGCCTTCTTTTTTTTAAAAAAGAAACTTAAATGCGGGGGGGGATTACAATTCCCTATGTTTTCTCAGTGAAAAACATTTTTTTTAAGTGTTCATATTTATTGGTCGTTATGATTTATACAAATATGACACAAATAGATGGTAAATGGTCTGTGTTTGTATAGCGCTTTACTCAGTCCCTATGGATCCCAAAGCACTTTACACAGTCAGTCATCCACACATTCACACACTGGTGATGACAAGCTACATTATAGCCACAGCTGCCCTGGGGGGCCCCAGAGGCGAGGCTGCTGGACACTGGCACCACCAGGCCCTCTGACCACTGGAGCTGGGGCTCGAACCGGCAACCTTCCGATTACAAGGCAAACTGCCAACTCTTGAGCAACGACCGCCCGTGAAAGATGAAGATGAAGAATAGTTGTTGGATAGGTGGCAGAAATCATACCTCAATCCAGCAAATGGCAATAAAAATAAACAATTAATATACTATAACACAGTCAGGTGTCAAATAAAGTAGTAAAATAGAAACATTATAAACAGAAGGATTTATTAAAAAGACCAGTCTCAATCAAGACAGATTCATTTTTGAGTCCAGATACAAAGTTTCTGAGTTTCCATATATTTACTCTTAGAAAAATAACAAGCCTGCAAACCAACCCTCCATAATTGTTTATTGAATTTAGGGTTGCAGTGGGCTTGAACTTATTATAGCTGACTTGCCATGAGGCTACAAACATACAACAAATACATGAATATAAGTTTTTTTTTTCTTCTTTTTTCATTGCCATGAATCTACTGGGTTCATTCACCATTAATACTAGATGTTGTATGTTACAGGAACTGATTTCAAGAATAGCAGTGCTGAATCATGGTCAAATTCAAGAAACTGAGGAGCTGCATATCACTTGCTCCAGAGCTATTGCTAATATGCCAGTATAGCGTCTATCACATCAAGTCTGTGCAAGCAAGGCTGTTCGAGCTCAGTTTTGAAATCATGCCATAGTCTGTAAGGAATGTCAGTACTGCTTTTGTGTTGGCAAGTTACAACATCTGACGTTACAACATCTGATGTTCATCATACTTTCCCAAGTTTATTAATCTTACCACTGTATATTTTGCAATGAATCACACAGGCGGGTTTGACTGCCCAGCTTTATTGAGTAGGTAGTCTGTAATTACGTGATATCACCACTGAGGATGAGGGTCAAAGGAGTTCTCTCCACCCAGCTGAAAAATTGGTGTTGTCTTTAGCAAAGTTGACTCACTATTCTCCCACCTGCACTGCGATTTGTTCAAACCTTCAGCTCTGACATGACTAAACCCCTCATATCATCACCTGCTCTTCCTCCAGGCCTGTTACTGATGGTCGGCCTCATGCTGTACCCTGCTGGTTGGGGTTCAGAGAAGGTGAAGTTCTACTGTGGCTCCGATGCGTTGCCGTTTCGACCATTTAATTGTTCACTTGGCTGGGCGTTCTACACAGCGATAGGAGGAACGCTAGCAACCTTCCTGTGTGCCGTTCTGTCTGCACAGGCCGAGATCGCTACTTCCAGCGATAAAGTTCAGGAGGAGATTGAGGATGGGAAAAGTCTGATCTGCCTGCTCTGAGCCTTTAGAAAACCTGGGAAGCTGCAGAAGATCACCCACGGTGTAATTTCTTTGATGTGGACTACAACTTCGTGGAGGGAGGACAGATGTTTCTCAGTGGGGATTTTCCTCCCCCCTCGTGATAGTCTGGATAAAATCAGCTGATTGTTGTAAACGGCCTTAATAACACCCGCCCCCCCCCCCCCCCCCCCGACTTTAAAAAAAAACAATTACTCTCTCGTGATGGAGACTACCTGATGAGCAGTTGAAAAGGGAATAAATGCTTCCCCCCTTTTAGAACTTCAGTTTAAAAATCTCTGGTAAAGCTGGAGAAGGAGGAAAACTTATATACTTATACTTTTTTTTTTTTGCTGGAATAGCTGGAGGTTAGTGAAATAAATTGGATTGGCAGTGGATAGGTTTTTAGATTTAACATGTTAAACACGGCCAGAAAGGCAGTTTATTTGTTTTAACCATCATTATGTTCATTCATAGGGTTCGATCACTAACCACTACCAGATTCAACAACTCAAACACCCAGCAACATTCTTGTACAAATATTTTATTAATAATAATGCTTGAGTAAAGAAAATCTGTACTTTTGCCACTTCTGGTGATAGACATTAACTTGAGGTTTCTTAAATGCCTATGTGCTCTGATTCTGTGGTAGCAGGACATTGAGACTCTTTTTAAACGCTTTAAGTTGAAAATCACCACAGAAGGGATTTTTAGTTTCAAAGGGAGCTCCTCCTGTTTAACTGATTGTGTAGCTTAATAACAGTTTGTGTGTGCGTATGCAGAAACAAACAAAAGAAAACAGAGCTCTGCCAGATGTTTCATTGTGTGTGGCTTCGTGATGGGCTAAAGCAGCAAGATGAAGCAGGTGGTTTATCATGAAATACCGTATGACATGCAGAAAGCCATAAACACAAGTCTGGCTTTGTGAAGGTGCCCAAAAGGAAAAGATAAGGATTGAAAAAACCTCCCACTGGGTCATTACACTTCATACCCACTCGTGAGTGATTTGGACACTTTTGCAAAGCTGATTAAAGTGAACCTCCATTGCAGTTTGATGGTTTTCCAATTGGAGCTTATTTTATTTTGCACTCTGCCTTTAAATCATTTCACATTGCTGCATATTGTATTAATTTCTAATTCATCCATTTAAATGTTTCTGTATATGTTAGGATTCATGTGATGCAGTGCTTTTATTCATTGTAGATGTGCAATAATTCCATTAGTGTTGTTTTCTGAGAGCAAGTAGGCAGAATGAAAGTGAACTTGTGATATGGATTTACATCCAAACACATAGTATGACTGTGATTAAATATATACTGTCTGCTATTTTTGTTACATTAACAAAAGCGTATAAGTGGAACACTGTATGAGGCTTCGTGTATGAGAGGGTGATATATCTGAGGACAGAGAACCCGTGCTTAAATAAAGCAGGACTTCTTTACTCTGTGTTAGAAATGTGTAAACTCTGTTTCTACTGTGCCAAGACTTCCTGATGAAACACTGACCCCTGGAGACGGACGGTGGACATTAGCTCATAACAGTGTTAAAAGAGGCTTGTGAGGTAAATCTGAAGTGATATGAGATGATTAACAAGTTTGTTTGTTTTTTTTTGTTTTTTTTACTGGCAATTTAAATTTTATATTAAATCCATTTGTTTAACTTTTGAAAATCTCGTGAATCTTTTCATCTCTAAGCATGTATGTATGATACCCTGCAAACTGTGTCACGGGCTTCGGAGTCTAAGTGGTTCTTAAACTTTTTGTTTAGTATGCCACCAAAAAATAGTAATTTGTATTCAAACATGACCAGTAAAATAAATAAATGAATGGATGTATGAATAAAAAAAAAAAAAATTGTCATGAGAATGAGCCTACCATCTTGCAAATGGTAGAGCAAGTTTTAGTTAGCTGAGTGACATCTGTAGCACATCTGCTTCAAGGTTTAATTGTATGCTCAGAGATTATCTTCTGCATACTTTGGTTCATTATAACAAGCAGTTACAACCAAGATGTGAGAGTTACTGTTGCCTTTGGTCACACTGCTTCAAGCTGAATAATTCTCCACTGACCTCTGCATGCATCAGCACAATCTTTGCCTAGAGAACTACGGCTCACCGATTTTTCTCTTTCAGTTCATCCTCTGTAAACCTTAGATTGTTGTGTGGAAAATTCCCAGTAAAACGGCAGTTTCTGAAATTCCGAGACCACCTTTCCTTCCTCATTTTGACACAGTTTGAATTTGAGCAGATACCCTTCTCCATGGTCATTCTTAATGTTTTTTTTGTTTTGTTTTGTTTTTAAATCACGGAAAGAGGATAAATTTGTAATTATATAACAAATCCACAATCATTTCTTTGAAATTTTATTTCATGTTAATACCATAAATATACAAAACTCAAACTATTTCACATGCGACAAAGGCCAGACAAGAGTGCATTACTTCTTTTTACACGTGATTTGATAATGGGGATCGATTTTTCAACTTTACAAAATATACAAGTGTCCCTTTCTGGATGAGTTTTTTTTTCTTTTTCTCTGATTCAGTGAAATAACATAGTCACAGGTCCGAAACACAGTTTTGTGTTGGCAAACTTCAAACACATTGTTCTGTACTGCTGACCAGCTCATCAAATACATCAAGAAATTACCCACTGCAGCATGGCTTTGTAAAACAACTGTTTGAAACTATAGATAGATGGGACTCATGTGGGTGTATGTAAGGAAAAAGAATACCTCAAAGTAAAACATGGAAAGGGATCACACCACAAACTGAGATTTGAAAACAAATCTGTATGGACATTTGGTAGATTTCTCACAGCTTTTCAGGACATAGAATAACACTTGAGGGAGCTTATTTTATTTCTTTTCCTCTTTCATACCGACCATAAACACACATCCTCGTACGACAAGCACACCTCTTGCAAGGTCAAGTTGCAAAGTCATTAAACACTTAGAAAAAACCTTTAAATCTAGCTGATGCTATGACAGTGTCATTAAAAAAACCCCACACAAACCAAAAAGGAAACAAAATGCAAACAGTTTAAATTACACCATAAATAAAAACATTTTTCTCTTGCGCTACGTTCAACATAAAACAAGAAATGTGCAATGAATTTTGATGAAATTACGTCCAAATCAAAAGAATACTGCGAGAGATCTAGGCTTATTCTTTCAGGACAAATTACCGAGCCTCAGCTAGCTAACACTGACAGCATTTCGTCCACGATAAAGTTCAGGCTATACATTTTTAATAACAGTAGTGCCAGTTATCACCCGTCTTCTGCCATGCACATCTTCACACACTCACCAACATCATGAGAGGTGCTAAAGCACAAAGAAAAAAAATGAAGAAACCCACATCCATATTTCACATCAGTGACAGTAGTCTGTACAACTTGGTGCTGGATAACACTGTTATTATTGTAGATAAATTAGTGTATCATAGTGACGGCACCCCAAGTCCAATCTTCTGTTATATTAATGCTTATTTTGGCTATAAAACTTCAAATGCCAGTAATTCACTACTGACCGAGGAAAACAAAAATGGAGTGTTAGCCTATGTAGTGTACATATACACGATGTCAATGTTTTTTTTACAAGTTTATGTATGCAGGTTAATCTCAGGAAAAATGATAGCTTTATCACTTTATCCAGAACTGTGGACAGTGATTCTTCTGTGAGAAAAGGCAGGTCTGATCCCTATGAATGGTACGCATCCTTTTCAATAGGAAACACGACAGCGGGAGGCCACGACTGAGCGCCTCTGAGATTCATAGCAGCGTTAGTTTTCGAGTATGAGGAGCTACAAAAACAACCGAGGGCCACACAGTTTTTGCGTTAATACACACATAAGGGGAAAAAAAAAGCTAATATTCAATTTTCATTCCCCTTTTCCCTCCAATTTTCTTCTCTTAACCGTCATCTTCTGTCAGGCAGCCACCGAGACATGCAAACAGCCCTCACAGCAAAACCGAGGGAGGATAAGTAGGCAGACATTCACCGAAAACCAGCTCCTTGTAGCTGGGACCAAAAGGAAGTGGGAAGAATGACTTTGCCAAAGACTTAGCTACCTTGGGTGTGCTAAACATGCATGCCGCTATCATGCTGTCAAATCTAGAGATGCTGACCCAGCCCACGTTGTCAATCAAAGTAGCACACAGAGCAGGAAAAAAATGGCTCACCTGGCAGGTGTTGTTGGGGGGGGGGCAGGTCCTTATATAAGAACATACAGACATTTTCCTATTCTTGTGATTTTTTTTTTTGTTTGTTTTGTCTTTTACTATAACAAGAATGGTACTTGTCTCACAACAAAAGCACAGATATAGGACAAGGTACCATTTACCTTTCAGAGCTTAATGACGGAGCACTGGATTATATTAAAAAAAAAAAAAAAGAAGAAAGAAAGAAAGAAATCAGAGCCACAATTTTCTTGGAGTGAAGCAGACATTCGCACAGAGGCCCAGCCACTTTCAGTATACGGGCAAGAAAACCAAACTATGTGCAAAACACCACGGTCAGATCACTTTTCATTTATCAGACAGGAAACTGTTTCGGGGTCATCACCCTCACAGAAATAAGGTATGGTCGAGCTGCGACCTTTACCTGACCTAGGATCACCTCGAGGGGACAGACGAACAAGGAGAGTAAAGGAGTGCGCAAGCGTGTGCGATGAAATCTCACACAGTCGGAGCACACCTTGAGTCACTTGCTGGATGTTTTGTGGGATGTGAGCAGATAGTCACCTGACTGAAAAGCTGACCAGGTGGATGCAGGAGAGCTGATATATGATTTAAAGTGAAGATGGACAACTCCGATCGTTTTTTCCGTTATTTTGCTTCACACTTTTTAAGCAAAGTGTGTCGGTGCAGGGCAAACATTCACAAATATTATCAATTTGATCCGAGGACCAGCAGGGCCAGAGTTGTGCATCTCCATTTTTTCTGTGTGTGTGTGTTTAAGTATATGCGTGTGTGTTTAAATGAGCACTGAGCACGTGTACCACATCTGTTTATGGATGAGCTTTGAAGGCCCCGCGAGCAGCGTTGGATGCAGCATTGGCTGCAGCGTTGGCAGCTGCAGTCTGAACGGTCTTGTTAGACATGACCCCGGTCGCAAACTCTTGCTGGGCTTTCTCAAAACTAGCACCGGTGGTGCGATAGAGCGCGTGCACCTGTGGAAAGAAGACAAGGAATTAGTTGCAATCAATTTATTTGGTTTAAATTTACCAAAAGAACTGCAGCACAGCACGATAGGAAAGATGTTTCTCTTCCTGTCCAGTCATAGCACTGATTCTTCTTGGCATACAGCACTATTCTTATTTCTAACACACTACAAGATGATGTAGACCAGGGGTGTCAAACATAAGGGGCCAGAATGGGCTGGGAAAAAAATACAATCTGGTCCACCGGACAGCTCTGGAGAATGTGGAGAGTGGCATTAATTTCAGATTTTTTTTAAAAACACCAGCAAAGTAAAAACTCTCTGATCTTTCACTATAAACTAAAAAAAGATTTTAAAGAGTCTTTTCTGCAAATTGATAAAAACCTTTGAAATTTTGTTGATTTAACAGTCAAAAAAGCAGTTTTGTAACAGATTTGTTTCATTTACTACAAGAACATTTTTTATCAAATAGAAAAACTGAGTCACACTGTGGAGACTGCACTTCTTTTTCTTTGTTCTAAGCCATCACAAGGATTAAATTTATAGTGAGAGAAAGGAGGAGATACACTACTAAAAGGCCAACTTAGGATCATAGTGGGCTGTAGTTTTAGATCCCTAGTTTAGATGTTTCCCTCTTCTCTGTCCACTTAAGTCTTCTTTATTGGCAGCCATCCTGGCAACATTTGCGGGCACTTATTCCAAGCTAATAAAACCAAAGCCCCAATTAAAATGAATGGAGAACGAGCCATAACTTTAATTTCGGAGGTCAACTTCACATAAAAACTGAATTGATTGAATCTTCATTTACATTTGATTTGGTGACTTTGCCCAAAATGCGAAATACAGAACATCATGACCTCGTTTAGGTTGCAATCCAGAGAGCAGATATTATAGAGTACACTACCCTAACTCTTTACTACAGTTACAAGTAGATCTGTCTGCCACTGCCCAACTGGCTCTCATATTTCCTGCTTCAGCTGTCGATTTGCTCGGCACTCCTGCCATCTTTGGCATTCCAAAATTCTCCCACTGATTTCTCAGAGTGCCACATCTCACTTTTACAGCGTCTCTATTGTCACAGCAAAACCTTTTACTAATAATATCCTTTGTCACTGTAAGGATGCCGTCTTTGTGTTGTGTTACCTTTTTAAACATAATGAGGGAGCCCACAGACAGAGCAGTAAAGAGGGCTGCGATGAGTAACATGATGATTCCTACAGGGATACTGGTGTTCAGGCCAGTTAGAGCTGCGATCCAACCACTGGCAAGACAAAGAAAAAAACCAAGATGACAATGTGATCTTCAGTGCACACTGATCTACGGTGCCTGGATCAGCTCAAGTACAAAATACTCACCATGTTCCCCAACCAGTGATGCCAATGGTTTGTAAAACGTGAACTCCAAACTGACAGATGTAGACGAAGAAGAAGACAAAGAAGCGGAACGAACTGTCGCTCCTACGGTGGAAAAAAAAAGAAACGGTAAGAGAGCAATGTGGAGGGAATAAAGTCAAACTGTGCCACTAGTTCATCCTCCATTAAACATTAATTACTTAATCCTTCCCTCATTCTCTCAAAGCCTTTATGCGTGAAATAGTCAAGTGCACGGTAAGAACATGGCAAAGTCAGCTGCCCAACTCTTTTTACCAGTTTCATATTTGGAACACTATTAACTTTATCTTAAGTTAATTTACGTGTGTTAAAAGGAAGGTGCACATCTGTTCAGTTTTTATAGAAGCTGAGAGTTTGTGATGTTTGAGAAATGCTGTGTGAGCTTGTTCTTCTGGGCACACAGAAGGGGGACTTTAAATCCCTGAGCTGCTCCTTTAAGAAGAAGACAGGCAGTAAGTGTTTTTATTTAAGATAGCCTTGATCGGCCACAGACACAGGAGATAAAGCAGAAATGATTTTGGAGAACATACCTGTAGGTCTGTGTTCACCTAGACCTACTCTCCTAATCTCTTTTTTTGGTGTCTTTTTCCAACCTTCCTGTGTATACAATTTATTGTATTTCAACTATAAAAACTGAACCCACATATTTATAGAGACTTAGACCCCAAATATCAGTGGAAAGGCAGTGTTCTTCTTTTTGGTTTTTCATGTTTCAGCTTACCTGAAAGCCCCGTAAAGCGGTCTGTACCAGCAGACGAAAGAACATGGGGTAAAAAGCAGAAACCAGAGCATAGCCAGGCCAAAATCTACGCCACGAGTTGGATCCACACAGAACCAGGCCAAACAGCCAAACATGTTCACAAAGAGCGTGCCTGCATGGACTGATAAACAAAGATGACAAAGAACCTCAGATTAAACCTAAACTTATACTAAGCAACATTTTCTATACAGATTCTTGTGAATGACCAAACGGTTGATGTTTCTTAGGTAACTTGCATCATTAACCACTTGATGTGGTTAATTTAGAAAGAAATTGATGAGGTGTGCTAAATAGTACACTTACACATCCAAAGGTTGTACATAATCTTTACAGTCTTCTGGAACTCTACAGGGATGTCCACTGCAATGTCGTGGTAAAAACATGGACCAACAGGGAACTTCTCCGGTAGTGGAGGCCAGTTGTTCTTCCGCCCTGCGTGGAGAAACGAAGCAGTGGTTGGATGTTGAGCTTTTTCATCTAAATCTAAAATATTATTAAATATACTAACAGATTTGTTTGCAAGAATCTTAACAAGGCAGAAAAAAATACGTTACAAGTTATTATCACCACGGACATTATCCTACAATTAGTAAATGTGAATAAAGTATGAGTGATTGACATGAAATGTTTCTTTCATTCAGTCTATTCAATTCTACTTCAATTAGATTTGTCCTATGTACATTTAAACATGAACATGCACTACAACATTATGCCTTCTTAATTCAAATACAGAGAAATACTTTCTTTTACGTTATAAAACTGTGTTTGTCAATCACCATTTATTTATTTTATGCAACTTGTATTAAATTTCCAATTTTGTAAATCAGACATTCACTAAGATATATAGCTTGTGTGTCGCTTTCACTCCCATCCTGCACCACACGCACATACACATGCACTCACACACAGCAACACACTTTGGTCCATTTGATCAACTGGACATTTTTTGGCACAGTGCAAAACTTAAACTGGAACATTTCCTGTTCCATACTTGTGTAAAACTGTACCTGCACAGAATTAAAATGCTCTTCACAAATAGTGCGCCACACCCGATATGTTAGTGTCAAGGTAAGAAGTCAACTTTTAGATCAGCGCTGTTGCTAGTCCAGCTCTGAGTGGGACCCAGAATTCAGACTTTGAGGTTGAAGCGTGCGAGTGATTCAAATGGGTAACTGATGGACTGACTGACCTCCGACGGCTCCGTGGGACTGTAACTCTCTCTCTCGACGATCGAGCTCTGCTGCTTTCTTCTCCAGCTCTTCCTGCCTTCTCAACAACTCAGCCTGAGCACGCGCTTGGTCCTGAGACAAACACAGATGTGATCTTAAAGCTCACAATCCAACATCTGACAGAGGTCAGGTATGACATGAAGTACAATGATGTAAGTAAAGGTTTTGTCACTCAGGGAAAGCTCAGACATGTTAGTTTAACAAGGGAAAATACGGGCTCTGATTTTAAAACGTATCAACAACTGCAGTTCACTCACTTGCCTCTAACAGCTAGTTCTATACAACTCTAAAGTGATGCTACAGGTGGAAAAGGGTCATTAAATGGATCCACACTATTCAAGACAGTGACATAAAAGGGTGCAGGAAACGTTAAATGAAAAGGCAGTACCTCATTACGCCGCTGATAGGCCATCAGAAATCAGATAAGTATATGAAGACCAAGAGGAAAGGACAGAGTGTTGTAGTGTTGCAAGTATGGGGACAGTTGCACATTTTTGGTTCTTTTTCAATTTTGATCACCTTTAACACATAGAGCCCAAAGTCTAGGTTCTCTGGGACTCGCTAGCCACCTTTAACTCTTCTTTTTTGTACACAGGGATCTACAGAGCTAGCTAAAAAAGGATATTTGAACACTGCTGCTTTTGCTAGTCTGCAACAGAAATGCTGGTTAACTAAAGCGACCCACCATAGAAAGCAGTGCCTCTCTCTTTCTCTGATGGGAAATTGTAAACAAGCAGGTGGGAAATGAGACAGACAGCTGCGCAAACTAGTGTGAGTTTGCAGCCCACTCGTATCTAGGCTGTGTCGAGAGTGCAGTAGCTTATAACCACTTGATTGGAAAAATGTACAACTACATTCTGCACAGACATGTAAGGAAAGACGTCTGCTGTTGGAGAGACTGCTAACATTAGCCCATGTTTTCAAACGTATCCAGCACTGTGTGTAAGATGTGCAAAGTACCACTTATTCAGCAAGATTAAAAATACTAGCTTATTTTCAAAGAATGTGATTAACTGTTTAAAGTAGCTCTTAAAAACATAAGCAGTATTTCTATTAATAATGTTTAAGTTCTACAGTCCTAGTTGACTCCCTTGAGTTTTTTCTCAGACCAGTAAATTAATCTTTCTGAAAAGTCTTTAGTCTGTGGAAACTTCAACATCTTCCCTCTAAAGTGCATTTTAGCTGCTTTGACTGTAAATTCAGGTTCATCCCGTTGCTTCTGTCAGCAATAAAATCAAAGATTAATGTCAGAGTTAAGAGTTCCCTTGGGAGCCGTATAAACCCCAATAACAAAACCTCCACCATTCTTCACAGGTAAAATTTGAGACTGAAAAAACAACGCCATCAAGCCAAAATTTTCTTTGATTTTTTTGCGTCCTTCTGGACCTTCTGTTAATGAGTATCCTCAGCGATGCAATGATCTACACATTTGTGCTTCTTGGCCTAACAGGTTACATTTCCATTTTTCTTGTATAGGCCTGCTTTTACAGAATAAATCCAGCTGTTGATGTCCACCTCTGTCTGACAGATTTTTCTCTCTTATCTACCTCACTTGCACTCTGACCCTCTTTACTTGTCATACTTACAAAAAACTCCATCTCTTCATCAACTCCAAGCTAGACATTAACTGATGTTAACACACTGCTTCCCAAGAAATGTTTCACAGCCATGTTTTCAATTACTTTTCAGCACTTGCACATTGGGCACTGTGTGTTTAATGGCTATAACACACTCACGGCTCTTTTTATATTATTAACTTAGTAGAAAGATGAGAAAAAACATAGTGCGACTAACCAAATATGTTTAGTTTGAATTGCAAATGACAAAAACATGTTGACAACCTAACTGAAACAAAAAAATGAGAAGAAAACTGGATGTGAAACATGTATATAAATGCTCCTGTGTGTTTTACCTGAGTCTGTTGCTGTGAGTAAGCTGGCGGCTCTTCTGTGGGCTTCATGATGGCAGGCTGTGTGTTCTGGGAAGGTGCTGGAGTAGATTTGGGGGTGTTTCTTGGGGCTGCCTGTAATCCAGCAGAGATTCTCTATGTTAATATTTGTGCAAGCATTAAGAAAAAGTGTAATTAGGCCACAGTCATATTTTGTCACTGAAATCCTCTGTGACTGAGAGGAGGAGGAGAGAAAGAGGATGAGGGTAAGGGATAAAAACGAGGTCACTGACTAAGAAGCACTTAAACGCATGCATGCACACTACTCATCAATGAAGTTGCCCGTAAAGCTGACCGTTCTGGCGTCTGTGAAGGGGTTATACTCCTCCAGACCACCAGGAGGGGCAGATCGTGTCACCTGGGTCACCGAAGGATCCTACAGGGCAGAGAGGTCCACATAGGAATTTAGGGAGTTAAAACTAAAACTGCAAGACCAAAAGCTTCATTCACAAGATGCCGTTAGACGGTCTTTAGTTTCTGAAAATCAGCGGTGAGAAGTTTACATAAACAACATGTAAATATCTCACTTTAATGATGGTATTCTACTAATATTAAGGCTTTCCACCATGTTTTGTGAAAAGCTAAAAACGCGCAAGTTTAAACACCCTGATAAACACAGCTTCAAGTAAAGGGGACTCAACAGTTGCTTGAAATTAAAGCCTTAAGATTTCTGGAAGCGTGTGGTTTATAAAAGGTGGAATAAAATACAAGCTGTAGCAGAAATTAATAGCTTGTTCCCTTGCTTAACATCGAAAACAGATGTACGTGTCTGTGTTTCCAAAATATTAGTCTACATGACTGCAAAGGCAGCCAAATGTTTGCTGGATACTGTGAAAGTACATAACACTGTGATATGAGCACAAAAATGCACCTGTCCCAAGCTAGCCACCCGGTAAACTGTCCATCAAGCTAGCAGTGGCCAGCGAGTGTTTACAGACGGTGGGCAGAGCTAATGCTATCCAGCTAGCTAACGTTGACATAATGTGTCTTTGTTCTCAAATGACATAATTCCTTTAAATTCGTTTACAATAGATATCCCCAGCAACAGTGAATTGTGACCATGTAATTATTCGGCACTCCCTCTACAAAACTATCGAGGAATAAAATTTGATGATTAGCTCATTCTGCAAGCAGGGATGCTAAAGTGAGTTTGGCCTCAGTGGGTTTTCAAGCGTATACTAGCTTGCTTGCTTGCTAGCTAGCCGTGTCAGCTACCTGAAAAGGATTGCTGAAATCCGGGTCTGCAAACGGGTTGCTGTCGAAATCGGACATTGTGTAGCCTTTCTAACAAGAGTTTCCTGTGTGCGGGAACTCCCCGATTCTCCAGGGAAGACTCAGGTCCTTTGATTTGACTGCTTCTCTCTGCCGCCTGCAGTCTTCTCCGCCTCCTGCTGATGGAGACCCCTTGATTAGCAAGTTAGCCAGTAGCACAAAAATGGCAGGAGAAGAGAGGATGCGTGATTAACAGAACGGTCTACGTCACTGTTTCAGCACCGCGGACAGCATGATGCCCGGGCAGGTGCGCTACCTCTGTACACAAATGTGCAGAGCACTGCACGACACACCTCTGGTGTATTGTATTGTTATGTACTGTATTTGTGTGTTGGACTGTGTGTGAGTATTTGAGACTTAAACATGGAAGATTACAAGTTCACATGTTGCATTCAGTCTCCGTATTTCCAGAGTACAATGTGCAAAACATACTACATGAGAGTTTACTGATCACAAAGTTCATCCAGTCCTCAAACTATACGCAAAAGCTACTGCCTGCCTTTATGGCAATTTGTTGTATTTGTGTGATGTTATGTAAGTATACAGATGTTTACTTACTGTCTGCAGAACACAGGATCCATCTGCATCATGCTGAACTGATACAAATTCTCTGACTAATAATATAAGGAAAATCTCACTCTTACATTGTAGACTCCATATCATGGATTACTGTACTTAACCCATTGGAGCACCTATTTGAATCGGATGATGATAGTTTAATTATATGTTTCTTTCCGTGTGTGCGTACTCTCCTACGTTTTGCACATATGCATTAAAATGGATGCTCCATCCATCCATCCATATTTATCATTTTCTGGGTTGTGGTGAGGCTGGAGCCTATCCTGGTTGTCATGGAGCTGAGAGGTGGGATACAAAATTTGCCCTGGACAGTTAGTCTGTCACAGACTCAGGCCCAAGCCAGGCAGTGGATTTAAACCCAAGACCTTTTTGGTGTGAGGCAACAATGCTAACCGCCTCATCACATGCAACAAGTCTTTTTCACTTGTTAAAAAAATTATAAAACTTTGACCCACTACAACATTGGTGTTTATCTTATTACCTGTAAATAATTAATAACTAAGAATGATCCAAAGAAACCGACCTTTTGCTTTTATTTCAAGTGCACCTTACTTTTCTAATTTCTTCCACACTGAATTACATTTTCAGTAATGCTATGTTGCTTTCAATGCAGTACTTTGAAATTAGTTATTACTTTTAAGCTCTAAGATTATTTTCATAGCGTGCCCATACCCACATAGCCATACAATAAGTTGTTTCTATAAATTATTTCTATACAATTAGTTTTTTAAATTATTTTTCTTTAGTTGCCAAACAAAGAAGTCAACCTAAACTTGTGGGGCTGCTTTTACTTGCGTTTTACAATTTCCACCTTTGTAAGATGTAATGGCCAAATCTTTAATTCGGTGTACTGATGAGAATGTCTTCCCAAATTAAAACTTCACCGCCTCAGCGCAAAAGTGGAACTAAAAGGCAAAACCTGCACACACGGGCTAATGTGAGACAAGAAAAGATTTTTTTTCTTACATCATCCTTGTGATCATTCAGTAAACTACAATATTTGAGCTCCTGTAGGTCAAATACCAACGCAATCTCCTCCACTTGATGATTATGATGATTACGTTAATGATGATAATGATGATGAGGATGGTGATATATGGAAGTGTCTGCTGCTCACTTGGTCGCTTGTGCCTGTGTGAAAGAAGTAGAGAGGAAAACCTAGACTGCCTTTTTCATGATAAGTAACAGTGACCTCTTTATCTGGAGCAATCCCAGACAATTTACTGGAAATCATTTTATCTCTCTTGTCCACATATAAGAAGTATCAGCCCCCCTGAGAGCTCCTGTGGTGTGTGTTCGTGTGTGATTTTCTTCACTGGCTTCAAGATTCAGTTATATGTCAAAAATGCCCACTTGGGGGAGCTACGATCCAAAAGGTCTCTTCAACCCCGTTTCGCAGAATCCTTTCTCATTTTCCATCAATTTATTTTCATTCAAACCAAGGGTGACCATGTGAAGAACATCAGATCAGTTGACAGCCTGTAAATGTGATTTAAACATTTAAGCACCATTTACCCAGATTAAGTTTCAATTGAAGAACAAATGCTATTAGGTTGAAATCTTACAGTATGTTGTAAATGATGGTGGTTAAAATATTCCCTTTTCACTGTTTGAATTCAGCTGCTCATTTTTAAACAAAGGCAGCGCGTTTCTTTAGTTTTATGGCTGCTTATCATACAACCGTTAAATGAAACTAATGGGTTTTTGTTAATAACCAGCTAAACATTTTCATGGCAAGTTAATGTGCTTTTTTGCTTTATATACTGTACCTATATAATGTTTGTGTGGATGAACTCTAGATAAACACAAAGTGAGAATTCATTACAATTCAACTTCAGTACACACACGCGCACACACATAAATGAGCATCGGTTCCTCCCCTAATCTTGTATTAATGGACCCAATCACAGAGTCTATGAATAATCAATGGCCAGTGGTCTGCAACCGCAGTGCTGAGACCTTGAGTGAAACTGAATTTTCCTAATAAGACACACACACACACCCACACACACACATACAATCACACCTTGTGGACCTAATAAGCTCTAATGCTCTGTGGGTTGAAAATACGTCACATGGTTTGTTTGCTGTAGAATGTGAAAGATAAACATGCTGTGCCAGGATGTGCAAACTGTGTGCATGGACGTACTCTATATGTGTGTACAGGGGAGGAAAAAGGTGTGAAAAGAGGGATCTGTCTGTCCTTGTCCACTTGTCCACTGGCCCTCTAATGCTGCTTTCCATAGATGACTCTGTGAGGAAACAACCACTTTGGCTAATAGCTGCTACATTAGTCTCTTAACCAGCTGGTCATGGCCATTTAGAAATGTTCATTAGGTCGCAGACCAGAGTGGATAGGTGAGATAGTTCACTTCACACTGTTGACTGTAGAAAGACAGGAAAGGAGACAGAGAAAGAGGAGAGAGAGAGAGCGAGGAGAAGGGCAGACAAACAGACGGTGAGGGAGAAACAGAAGCAATTTACTGGCCAACATGACGACCAAGTGTAAAAAGCCACAGATGCAATTATCGTCATATTGCTCTGAATAAGAACCTTGTGCATAATTAGATCTCATTAAGGTCTATGAGTGTTATTTTAGGGCTCTGAAAGGTTGGATAAGCAGCACTTGATATTATGGCTTATTAATGCTGCAACATCTGGTGCCATTCTGGCAATGGCCTGACAATGTCTAAAGGGGCTGAAAAAATTCAGTATTCAACTGATGTTGTGACTAGATGGTAAAATACAATGCACGATCTGTTATGCTTATCCAAATATAGGGCTGGAGATATACTGTATATAGATATAGGGTATTATGGCTTTATGTATGCTGTGTGTATGCATGCGAGTTTG
Source organism: Astatotilapia calliptera (assembly GCF_964374335.1). Classification (NCBI taxonomy): domain Eukaryota; kingdom Metazoa; phylum Chordata; class Actinopteri; order Cichliformes; family Cichlidae; genus Astatotilapia; species Astatotilapia calliptera. The sequence continues at coordinate 27,914,681 of NC_137433.1, forward strand.
TTTGTGCTGATGACCAGTCAGAACACATTACACACCGCAGAGGGAAACAGCCCTCTGTCGCCGGAAAAGCGATTGATTCTCCATTTCCATATTAATGAGCAGATTTGTTAAGAGCCTGCAGGAGTGGGAGAAAATAACAGGGTCTTCATAGGGCACGACATTTATAAATAAAGCTGATGCAGAGAAAAATGGAAATTAAACCTTTTAGTTTAATAAATTTGAGGCGTCCGCAGCAAAGCGAGCGATTTGCATTTCCATTTGTGGCCAAATAATGAGAGTGCGGGTCCATGATGAGGCTGCTAGTGCTTCTTTTGGGTCTCAGGCAGTGAGACAATCACTCCAGCGTGCAGCCCTCCACATCAATGTCATTAGCTCAGGCCTGTTAACTCTGCTACTTGGCTTTCTAAGATTATTTGGTGAACTAGAGATTCCTATTGTTGCTTCGAGTGAGGAATAGAAATGGCGTCAAAGTAAAATTCATTCACTTCTGTATCTACAGCATTCCCCACCTTGGACGTGTCTATATATTCTCTTAAATATTCAACTGTGTCTATACATGCAGACATAACTTTAAAGTGATATTTTGTTGTTCTAAAACAACCTTGTCAGAAATTGTAGCTTTCCTTTGCTCTGCCATTCTCATAAACACTCGCACCTAGATGCACACCCACATGTGTCTGCACACACACGCACACACACACACAAAGCATCACTGATTGAATTTATTGGGGAATGGATGTTGACTAGACCACTCCAAGTAGGCTAGATTGTTGTTGTTCCCAGATTGACAGACAGACCCAGAGCGGCTGATTGAAAGTGCCTTTTAGCTTGCTCTCACTGTATATTTGATTTGGCAAAATGGAAGGGGAGTCCAGTCTTTTCCCAGGATGCAAACACAAGTCCCTGTGTTTGTGTGAGAGTATGTGTGTGTGTTTGTGTATTTATGTGCGCTCTGCGTACGTTGACTAGTGGATGCTTTTGTAAATGCTGCATAAAATGTACCCTTTCAGGTATTAATTGAATAATGCAAGCACTCCCCTTGTCAGCCATCAAGTGAGCCACTTTCTCGGTGGCCTGTGCCGTTCTCTTTGCCTGTGAATTGACTAGATTTATCTGTGTTGTTCCAGTCAATGGATGCCATTTGTTCCAAATATTTGACATAAACATGCAAAGAGCAGAGGCGTGCACTCATAAAATAAGCTTCTAGACTGTTGTTTTACAGCCCAAAGAGACAGAGGGCTCTCGGCCTATCGAATCATGTGGAGCTCTTGCTGAGCCAACAGCGTGTTAAAGTTCTTTTTCAACCAATGATGTGATGAAAAGGAACAATTGCTGCCATAAAAAAGAGGAGAAAGGAGAACGGGAAGAAGGAGAAAAAGAACATGACGAGAGAGACTGAGTTCTTTGGTGGTGCCAGTGCGCAGCTGGAAGAGAGCTGTGCAGTGTCCTGCTAAATATGCATAGTTATTTTCCATGCCTTTAATGGGACACATCTCATTGAGTGCCTTATGTCTGCTTCCAAACTGTAAAAGATATTTAGCTTCACACCTGCAGGAAATTCCCCGTAATAAAGACAATATTGGCAGAGTCTTTGCTGAATCTGCTCGATGCTTCCTAATGGCAGTCAGACAACTTCTGTGTTAATGCAGCTTGTAAGAAATGAAAATTTAAGTTGCATTTAACTTGTATCTTTGCATGAAAATGATGTGGAATTGATTGTGATTAATCAGGGTAGCCATTTATTTTTATACAGCATTTTTGTTTTCAAAAATAGAAATTCCCCTTAGATTTTGTCTGTATTGCTTTTATGGATTGGACGTGTGTGTGTGTGTGTGTTGCCAAACAGTGAGGTTCGATTTGCTGATTTAGCACCTCTCTAATTTTCTGCACGGTAATATTTGCCTTAACCTACCTGCCATTTGTTTTTATTATCCAGGTGAATATGTTTGTCTAAGGATATCAATAATCATAAACAAAGCAATGACTCTTTCACCTCTCCCCGTATAGTCCTCACAGTACCTCTGTCTGCCTCTCACACGAGGCTGCTCTCGCTTCATGATCTGCCTCCATGCAGTCTACATATTTCAGTGTGTAATTGGTGAAAATCAAACATTTTCAATCCCAGTTTCAGTCAGTCAGTCAGTCACACACATACAGTACATAACTGCACACACATGAATTCACATACACTGTGCCCGTGGCTCTCATGCCTTGACAGAGTGTGTGCTCTCCTATTACAGACAGTAATTACCGTCAGTCACCCTGTGTGTCCATAACAAGCCAGCATAATGCCCTAATCAGGCCTGGATTAATCTAACCCTCTCTCTAATCACTCTAAAAGTGATTTATATTGTTTTTCCTGTTCGGAACAAATGAAATCTGTAGCCTAAATTAATACTGGCTTTTCATCACTGGGAAGCTAAAAAGCCAGTAACCGTCACATTCTTGTCATTAAGACTGCATCTGTGGAGAGATGTACACACACACATACACACACATACACATACTCACAGTCATGCATGCATATTTAGGTTGGAAAGAAAAAATATATAATACAATATTTCATTAACTAAGCATACTAATAACATTAGCGTTTTGTAGAAAGGCTCTCAGGCGCACTAAATGGGGTCATCAGAACAACAACAAAACGTTTTATTGCTGCTGTTTCAGATTACACGTTCTTCTTTGATTTAATAATTTCTATTAGAAAATGGCTGCTGATGAATTACACTTAGACTGGAGAGATGCATCGGGCTTTTTTAGCATTAACTTTCTGAGACGTGAACTACGCGCACAGAGTTTATTGGTCAGCCTAATGTATGTCGGCACAGGTATAATTTTGCACTGTAGTACACGTAAAATGTGTTTTTATCCATCTTCCAATTACTCTGATGAAAAATGCTCTATATCATTCTGTACAAGCTGTTTGTTAAATTGTATCAACCACAATCTTGCAATTTCTTGGTCTCTAGCTTTCATTTTAGATAGCATGCCTCTTGTTTTGGTCCATGCCTCCTACTTTGTTTCATTTCCATTGTTTAAACAAATCAATTCCAACCCTGACTCACTTCCCACTGTTTTTCATTATGAAGAACGAAGGCCGGACACGAATCGTAACAGAACCCTGAAATTTCCTGCTCACCATTCAGTTTGTGCTCAGAATACAAACCAACTCACAAGATGCACATTTAACAAATGCAAATTGTGAGCCAATCTAGTTGAGCTATCTGGGCTCCTGCTTCCATATTCATTTCCTACACCCCACTGTTCACAAACTCAAGAAACAGTCCTGGGGTTAACTTGAAAGGGATCGGAAATGAAGATCTGACAGTGTCCACTATCTCGCTCTTTTTTTTTCGTCTCCTTTATCTCTTTCTTTTCCACACCGTCTCTCACCTTTGCTCCTCTCTCCTTCCTCCCCTCTCCCCCTCTCCCCCTCTCCTTCCCTCTGTCCCCGCTCCCCTGTTCTCTTCATGCTGTGTAATTCTCATCTTACACACTCTGTTGCTCTGGACTATGAATAATGCATGGTGTGTGAGAAATCCTCAATCTCATGCTTGGCTCCCAGCGAGCATTACGGAGCTTGCATCTCTATTACGGAGATGAATAGGAGAGAAGGGAATATCACATAGGATACGGTCTAACTTCATTGTTTGTTTTCAGCATTATAGCCCCAATCTGGGATTTCTTTTAAGTACATATGAATTATGTATATGAGTGTACAAGGGTAGCTTGTTGATGAAAATTAATATTGTCAAAACCTTCATAAATCACTGTATTGTCCCTGCACTCTTCTCCAGTGTCACAATACAAATAAATATATACAAGAAGAAATGTTTGCAGCTTCTCAGCAGATTTAAAATTCATGTGTGTGCATGCTGCCAGCTATTGAAAAAAAATCATTTATTTGTCCTAATGAAATTTTATAGAGAACTGCTTTAAAATCCATCCAGCAAAGCTATAAAAAGCAACACCATAACAATTTCGCAGTGTGTGTTTTAGTTCTGTTGGGTCTTTGCTTTCGCTCCCTCTCTTTTTGATTTGATTTTATGGAAATGATAAGATGGCAGGGAACAGAAGCGAAAATGCATTTCTAAATACAAGAGCTTTGTTGGATGCGTGTCCACAAGGATCCCTCTCTGTCTCTCCATTGCAATTTGTTTACAGCCGAAATACGGCAAATGCTGATAACAAAAACGAGATCCGGTTACCGCTGTCAGAGAAGAAAAAAGGCTCAACACTTTAACAATGGGTCAGCTTAAAATTCTTTTATGTTGCCATATGGTGTCATCGCGCTAGGAGCAAATGACTGCTTGAACCTTTCCATGGATTTTATGGGAAGTATAAACCTAGTGAAGTGGTAGTGTTATGCCACCCGTGATGTGAACTTTCAACATTTCCAGCAGTTTTACAAGCTTTTTTTCACGTCCTTCTGCAGTCTTTTTCAATAATTTACTTTTCGCAATGATGACAACACGGAGATGATGCTTATACACTAAATTGTTCAATAAAAAAACAAATGAAAAACATTTGGTTCAGTCCGACAACCTTCCTGCTTCTGAGATAGGCTTATGTATACGTTATATGTGCTTCAGTGTGTGTGTGTGTGTGTGAGCTATGCTGCGACACAAACCTATGTTTTATGGGGTGTGTACATGTGATAAAAGCACTCAAGAGTTAAAGTGCTTTTCTACCATGCTCAAAGCCATGTGTCAGCACTAGACCACTAAATCCACACCATTCCCTTGAACAGTTTCCCTTCCTCTGATAGTCTATCATTCCTTTGTTTCAGGTGGCTGGCCACTGTGGCTGACAGGGCCAAGTCCTTGAGGAGATCATGTGTCTGTGGAAAGTACAGGACAAGCACTGATGTTTGAGCTTTCAAACCAGTGTCCCCGGTGTTGCCTATTTCCCTCTGCCTTCACTGCATCTCACATACAATGTCTCTATGACAGAGCGCCGTGGCTTGGCAAGTATTTGTGATTCGCGATTTTGCATCGTTTGAGTCCTCTGAGGCGTTGTACACGGTGCAGGAGATAATATACCATCTGTGTCATCCATTCTTTCTCTGTGTACATTTCACCCATCTTTTTAGCTTCCATCTTTATGTTCTGCATTATCTAGTATTATACATCATTTGTAGGGATAAAAACCTCCCTATTATTCCATAGAGCTGAAATCTTACAGAAATATGCCTCCCATTTTGGTAGACATGGCTTACTCTTTCGTCTTTTTCATACCCATTTTGGATGAACCCCTGATGAATCACGCTAATGACCTAGGCCCTGTGCTGCAGCACTGCTCTGAAATTAATATAGTAGAAATGGAGATATAGGGCAAATAGATGAGAATAGGAACCCGATATTCACTCTTGGGTACTACGTGCTCGGGCAGAGACACACACATACATGCACTCGCATATACAGCACACAGAGCCTGACAGGCAGGCTATTATCCCCCAGCCTGCGCTGCTGTAATTGGCTATCGCTTTTTACAAATGTGGCTCCGTCTGACTCGCATATCAGCTCGCGTCTCATCAACTGTGTAGGGGTCACCATGTCCGTGCTTGTGTGTGGCGGTGCATGTGTCTGTATATGTGCGAGTATATATGTAGGGGTCACTGGTGTGCCAATCCCTCTCATGTCTTCATTTCACACACTCATTTATGTCCATGCTAAACGAGCCAACGGATGCTAAGTGTGTCTGTGGCGGGCTCCTCTTTAGCAGTGCCGGAGTATTTAGCCATTAGGGCTGCTAATAGCATCAAGATCATTCTCACACTGGCTAGGTGATGATGAAATATTAGCTTAGCTCAGGGTGCCATTAGTTAGTCTGGGATTGCCTTGGAGGTCAGATTCCTCTTATTTCACACACGCGCATAGATCAAACCCAGTTATTAACTGAATGCGCAGATTAATTTCTTAATTTTATCACATTGTGAAAAAGCATGTTTCAAAGCCTACTGCAGCTTTAATACAAAGCTTTCCTTTCGTTTGCTCTTCGACCAAACTGTTGAATTATTAAATGTGTCCTTTTATCTGCTCAAATTGCCCTGATGTACTTTTTATGGAGTTTTTATCCTTTATTTGATAGTTGACAAAGTGGAGGGAGAAACTATAGCTGGAATTATACAGAGGACATTAATTAGTGAGGACGTTTGTACACATTTTAAAACTGTATGTTCCCATTTTCAATTTACCTTTAGTCCAGCTGTGTCTGTAATGTTATTTTTTTAGAGGTAAAAACACAAACATTAGTCATCACGCTTTACACCACAAGTATTGTAAATGCAAATATACAGCTAAGATTAAATTCATGTGTCCTGATAGAACTAATGAAAAAGTTTTCTTTGGACTTTTTTTGCATTTCTTAGAGTTTTCATGCACAAAATCTTCAGTAAAATTATAGTTTAAACATTACATTTACATTTCCCGAATATAATGCAATTAAAGTGTGAATTGTTTCTTGATTTTAGATCTATGTTTGAATATTTCCAGAGGCAAATTGGGACTCAGACATAGAAACAAGTATCATATGTCTGTCTATGTACAGTAAGATTACCTTTATGATATTTACATCTCTAAAGTTTTTCTGTATTATGACATAATTTATATATTCATTGTACACTGGGAGACTATCCCAGCTGTCATAGGTCACCAAGCTGTCACAGGGCTAACACACAAAACCATTCACGCTCACATTCACACCAACAACAAAGTATCATCAGTTAATCTAACCCCCCACATGCCTTTGTAGTGTGAGAGGAAGCTGGAGTACACAGAGAGATCCCATGCAATTAGATGCATGTTTGAACTCAGGTAAATTCACTACCTGGGCCCATGTCCTCATTTTAGGTTTGACAGCATTTTAGTAGGTAAAGGTGAATGCTTGGACATGAATTGAGCTGCGTTTTGGGGGAGGCCTCGAAGGGGACTGGCGACAGCTCCGGGGCCTGGCAGATCCCCATGTACTTAATAGAAGTGAAGAAGTTAAAGAATTGAAAAGGGGCAGGGAGGTTGGGGCACGTAAACGAGCATGAACAGTTTTCAGAACTGGGGGAACCTAAATAGATGAGAACCAGAAGGAGAACCAGAAGGAGCGTGCTTGGAGGCGTGGTCCCGCTCCTGAAATTCCGATACATAATGTCCAATTAAATAAGCATGTAATAGTTCTAATAACTGAGTGTGCTTACATGCTGTAAATATATTTGCATGTATTTACAGCACATTGTTTTTTTTTGTGCTATCACACACCTACCTGTTTATGTGACTGATAAATATTCATAACATTATGTGCTTTGTTTATGTTTAACTGTATGGATAAAGCAAATTAAATCACATAATCCTGAGTGAGGCTGACTGTAAATATTGTTTGAGTGTACATTGTCAATTATAAACGCTGCAGCGTTTCAAAATATTCAGCTGAATAAAAACAACAGGATCACAGAATCTCATCATGTGTATAACCTTTCACTTAGTCTGGTATCCCCTGTCATGTGACAGACCCAGTAAAAGCAACAACTATATAATATATATAATATAAAGTATTCAGAGACATGTTGCTGTTGATGTGTTTGCCCCTTGTGTGTGGCACATACAGCATAGACTCTATTTTATACATAGATTAATGGACACAAAACACAATTTACGCTGGGTTAAATGGCTTTCACACAGACTTAATTGTACAGTGTGAGATGTTTTATGGTGTATGAAAAGGTAAGATTAGAGAAGGAGACAATGGAAATGACTGACTTGTGTTTGAACTCTCGGCACCAGCGCACCACAGGTTTGGAGTCGTACTTTAAGAAGAGTCCCTAAAGCCACACCATAATTACTTTCCCACTAGGCAGGGCTCTGGAGCTGAAATTACATCACACATAATGGGGCTGATTTAAACCTATATTCGAGAAGCCAACTGCTTGCCTATCATATTCTTGCACCTTGTTAATCCTTAACCAATGAATTAACCCTCATTACCAGCAATGGAATATAGATGAACACTCTCTCTTCCCCCGTCTTGCTCTGAATCGTCTTCCTTCTATCCCATTCTTAGCCTCCATCTAGTTTCCTGTGATGGGGGACGTCTGGGGTCAGTGATTTGGTCCCGTGTCGCCCCTGATAGTTCTTCCTGCATTCAGATTATTCTGACCTTAGATCAGCCCTATCGGCTGACCGTTAAAGCACTTTAAACCCCAACCTATCCAAAAGCCAGCTGCTCCCCTCAGAGTCAAGATTGCCTCATATCTCTCAGCTTGTTTGTCTATCTGTGTCTGTCTCATATGAACAGAGTGAACAGTGCGACTAAAAGAAGGAGCCCATGAGCAAATACTCTTCACAATGCTTCAATTTCACATGACAAAGTAGAGACAGAGGGCTGAGCGCTAGTGTGAGATGAGCTTTATGCTCAGGTGTCATTTAAACCTGGCCTCCTCTAGACTGTAAATAACATGCCTCAGCTCCACTTTGCACACAGGAGCTGAGTTCTTTGAGCAGAGGCCGGTGTTCATGCACGTATGTGACTGTGTGGTTTTTACCCACCTTCAGGTATTTGTTTTTTCATAAAGCACACAAATCAATCCAGCTCCAAGAATTTGATCTTATCATGAATAGTTGAGCTTGACTTTGTTGTCTCAAAATCCAATATTCTTTTGGGTAAGAATCTATTGGATCAATGATTTATTACCCACGGTGTAACAGAGCTGTTCTCTAATGACTGTGCTTGATTGACACCTGACACTCACTCACTGTTCACTGCAACCAGTCTTTCAGATCACAGACAAGAAGCTTCAGATCACTAGAACAAGCATGTGGACGACATTTCATTACCATATTTACAGAAGAGATCATATATAAAATTTAAAAGCTCTGAATTTGTGAGTTCTGTTTTTCTTCACATAGTTGTGTTGCAATTCAATTCAATTTTATTTATATAGCGCCAAATCACAACAAAAGTCGCCTCAAGGCGCTTTATATTGTACAGTAGATCGCACAATAATAGATACAGTATTTACTCTATTTTCTTTTTTCTTTCTTTCTTTTTTTGTATTTATTTTACCCATGCATCCTGTGAGAGGCAGTATGCCTGTGCTTGTGCATTCAGATGAACATCCGGTCTTATTGTGTGTGACCTCCGTCTCTCAGGCTGTTTGCTGTCTCGGATAACATTTTGACATTCCAGTCTCCTCTCTCAGACACTGCGATACCTCGGACCGAGGGTGGATGGGGGGCCCAGTGATAAGGCTTCACTCACAATTAGCAGGCAGGAGCAGGGAGGCGAGAGGGGGAAATTGAACTGTCAGGAGAGAGAAGAGGAGAGAGGAGGAGTGGAAGAGAGAAGAGGCCGAGATAGAGGGGAGGGGAGAAGGGGAGGGTGACCCCATCCTGCAAAATGGAGCCCGTCATAATTTGTTCATTTGGTGCCCATCAGGCTCTACCTTCCCTCTCTAACACTGCTCTGCTGACCTCCCTCCCTGTGTTTCGCCCTCTCCCACCTCTTCTCTCTTCATGCTCTCATCTTCTGTATCACCTTCCTGCTTACCTTCGCTTGTCGTGGCATTTGCTTCTTGTTGGTACTATTGTGCTCACTTTTGCCATCCTCGCACTGCTATTAGCAACATTATTCTTATTAAATGCATCAACTGGCTATTTAAGGAAAAATTACCCAGAAGAGAAAAAGAGCTAAGAAGACCAAGGCCTGTGCCTGCCCTGTCTCTCCGGAGGACGCGGTGGATGGTAATGCTAATGTTAAATAGGCAGAGAGGCTTTTAGCAGCTCTGTATTTAAATGTCAAATGCTGATGGGCCCTAATGAGGTAATACTGCTGAGTGCAATTAGCCTGCTAGCTGCAGAAGACTATTCACATCAACACAAGTAGACTCACACATGTAGCAGCATGTATACTCATATACACACTGTGTGCTGAGTGGAGAAAACAACTGCCACTTTAAGTGGAAATAAAGGTTGCTTTTAAAACGTGATCATTGTTGATGTATGTTGATGTAAAGGATATTTTTAGGCACTGATTAAATATGAAAACATAAAACTTATTAAAACTGAATTCCCACACATGTAATCTTGCTTTTGTTTCTTAGCTTGTTGTACTAAAATGTTTCTTTATAGCTTCTTTCTTCTACAAGTTATTTGTTTAGGCTAAAGGTTTAACTGAGAATTCAGCAAAGATTTTCATCTCTTAAAATTTGATCTCTCACTCTGTACACAGGACAATATGTGTGAATTGGTATGTGTCAGCTAAAGTGTGGTCGGTGCGTGTGTGTGTGTGTGTGTGTGACAGAGAGGATACAGGTGTTGTTAGCAAGCTCTGAAGGTGACTGCTGGTCTCATCCATCAAACAGGCTTTCCTCGGGCTGATCCCTAATGGATTCCCTCAATCAGAGCCGCTCACTGTCACTCGCAGTGCAACAAAATGAGAAATCAGGCAACTGGTCGCACAGCCAAGGTTGGGAGTCATATAAAGGGGACAAAGTGATAAAGACCAGCTCGTGTCCAGCCTGTTGATTAGTATTGAGTGATCTCAGCCTTCCAGTCGGTCATGACGGAAGCAGGACATCAATCTGGACAAAGCTAGTTCTTTAACAACTATAATTCAGCTGTGCATTCACTATATCCAAACCTGCAAACAAGACTTCATTGTGAAGTAATTTGTTGACTATGCATTAGTGGATTTGTATTAGTCTGTACCTTTAAAAAAAATCCACTTTAGTCCTTCAAATGAGCTTATTTTAATAAATCAGTGTAATGTGATAACAGGCTACAGGCTGAATATGCCAGTTGTTTTGATTTTATCTAGTCCAAAGTACAGCTACTGGTTTAAAAGAAATGATAAATGGGCTAAATCCTCTCTGTATGTTGAAGAATAGTATCAGGCTAATGTAGTTAAAAGTTTCAACACACTTCACTTTGCTGTAGGCCATTAAAATCTACGTAGGGAGGACAGATTCAAAAAAACCTTATTCTTCTGTGTCCAAGCTTCCTCTTATATTAAATGCTGGTTCTGTCTTCTCTTCATGGTGATTTGATTTGAGAAGCTAATATCCTGAAAGCCCCTTCTTACTGTATGCCTCCAAGTACTCATTCTCCCAACTTTAAAAGCACCAAACCTTTATTATTGAAAAGGCCTGTATTTGGTTTTAGGGTCTAACAAAATTGTGTACCACATTTTCCTCCTTGAACACAGAATGAAAAGGGTTTGAGTGCTATCCGAGCGAAATAGATTTATTACACAGCATATCTGTGTTTGACTACTAAATAGACAAGAAGGAAAGAAGATGTTTCATAGAAATATGAATGTACAGTGAAGTAATCCCACTAAAAAGTCTCAAAACTGCCCACGTTTAGTCCCAGTAGACTTGTAGTCTCTACAAACCATATAGGACTTTCAGACCCTGTAAACTGCCTGCAAACTGTTTGTTCAGACGCTCAAGGCTGGATAAACAGCTAGTCAAAGCTGAGAAATGCCTCAGGTTCACTTTGTCTCTTGGAGTCAGTAAATTGTGTTTTTAAATTAAAGCACAAATATTTAATTACCCACAAATTAACAGATATTCTGGTAAGAACAACTGGTTATTTACTGCATTCTTAGGTGGAATATATTGATACTATGTCTAACCTGTGTATAGCTAATGCAGCTGACTGACCCTATATAAGGAGCAGGAAAAATAGGCTGCCATTAGGGACTGTTTCAGTGTAATTAACCAAGTTAGTCTATATGCTTATTGTGTACACCTTTAATTCTAAACTGTAAGGCTCCTTTAAAAAAATCCAATTCACTGGTCATTATTTGCACGCACAATTTCAAGCTTGTGAGACAAACACGAGCAGGTAATTCAAAGTGTCATAAAAAACGACCTGTGGTGTCTGTTTTTGAAGAACACCACAGGAGAGAGAGAAAATGCTTCCCGTTTTATTTGTTTTTATGTTTTGAAATAACTAATAGTGGTAGTAAGTCATATCCATTCCATTCATTCTTATTGCAGACAGATACTCGCCGGTCGACATGCACACGGATATTAATTTTGGTAGCAATATTGATCTGGAGGCCTGCACACAGTCATACATACAGCTGTCCGGTGGTGGGCTTACCAATCACCATAAGTCAGTGTCAAGCTGGGAACACCAGGGGTGGTGTGGGCACCCTTCAAAAATTAATCAGAGAGATTTAATGCAGCCCTTGTCTCTGCTATTTCTGGACTTCACACAGTCCTCACATGTATACAGTCTTGATATTGTATCATATAGTCCGACTAGAAAAAGGGCTCCTCTTTTGAAGAAAAATCTAATGGGAATTAAGTTTTATAGTGGGATTACATTTGGCCAAAAACTGATTTCTGAAAGCATAAAAGGTTCTGCACCAGCAATGACAGATTTATTAAGAGGACAGCTGCTTTACATCTGTTTGAAGTTTTCCTACTTGCTTGCTGCTTCTTTGTTTTACCCTCTATGTTCTCTTTCTGTCTCTTAAGCTGGGGAAAGCTCTTTGACTACATTCCATGATTATCATACAGATAGGATCATATCCCATTGATTTTATGCAGATGATCACCTTTCTGTGTATGCAGGGCTGGCGGTGGTAGTAATTTACAGAAGAAAATCAATTACCCTTTTCGTCTGCAGGAGTAATTGTTTATTATTTTCCTATTAGACAAACTGTGTTGATCAATGTTATGGAAGGATTGCCCATGAATATTATCAACATAAATAGATTTGCCTTCGACATTAGTACTAGTCTTCCTTTAATGACCTGTACAATGACAAACCAATGCCACAGGCTGAGATTTAGCTGCTAACTATGTGATGGATTCGTGTGTGTGTTCAGTGTGTGCTCACGTTCTCTGTTTCTTGGTCTAAGTAATTCTCAGATTTTAAAAAGGACTGTTAACCATTCTGAAACTATTTGTAGGCCTTAAATTGACCTCTTTGTTCAGGGATATATCGTGAAACAACTGTATTCAAAATACTAAGCACAGGATCCTGTTGTTTCACAAATCTGGTGTTGATGTGAATAGTCATTGGTTCCCTTGGCTCTGTCCACAGGCTCTCTGCCTGCATATGTGTGGATTGATCTAGACACAAACTAATCACTATTACTCACTGTCGTAATTGGCCCAGCCCGGATCACAGAGTAGCAACCGATCGACTGGTCCAGGGATCAATTCTTTGATCAGAGGAGGTGGCAGCAGAAAGAAGGGAAGCAGAGGCAGGAGGAGGAATGTTTTCTAATGTGGCAGATCAATCTGGCTGAACGGCACAGTTTCTGGGTGTGTTCTAGTCCACCTATCACATTCAAAATGGTAACCATGTTAACTTTGCAGCTTAACTGCATTTCATCAGCTGCAGTGTGCAGCATGCAGAATTCAGAGGTCAGAATCACAAGTCTATCCGAGATTGCATGGTGACATCTTCTGCAACCAACAATCTACTTCTCAGGTTGAACACAAATGTCACAGATTAAGGAGAATAAAAATGCAAACTGTCTTAAAGTTAAACCAATATCTTGGAAGTCGAAGATAGACCTATGTATCAAACAGATAATCAGAAGCAGGCAACAGAGACCGAGCTCATTGGTGTTTCACCATATCTGCTTCCAAATGTTTATAAAAAAGCTGTACAATTTACCTTGACTCCCTTATGAAAATCCACATTTCCAAGATGTTTGCAGGCAGCCCAATAATTTACTTTAAAATTCAAATTCAAGAGTATTAATTTTCTTAATAAATTATTAGTTGATGTTGACATATTTTGCTTTTTTATCTTTATAAAAACAAAATAAAAGTGCATTAATCAAGAATAACAATTAGAAACAAGATAATCATTAGGTTCACTGACTGTATATACAACATAATGTTTGCAGTGCTGTTCAAAGGCATGCCTCTATCAGCTTTAGTAAGAGTCACTTTCATTTTTAAATGTAAGATGATATATGGATTTCAAAGATAAAGCCCATTATTACTACAGTATAAAGTGAAAACAAACAAACATGCAGAGACCAGGAGAGAAATGTGGTTCCTTAACTGCAATTGCTGGCGACCGAGCAACTCTGATAACACAAAAAAGCACCGGGATAACACTCCTAACATTTGGCCTCAGTCGCTGCATTCCCCTGATCCGCCTATTTCATGGGCAGAGCAGGTGGTCCTAATATTTCATGCGTTCAATGTGTTTGCAACCCTTATCCCCCCCACTCTGGCCTCTTGTTTATTCCTCATCCCACGAGAGCCCATTTCTCTTTCATTCGTGCTGGTCCTGCTTTTAGGAGGTTCCTGCTCGGCCAGACAGAACGCTGAGCACAGTTCCGGAGCGCTGGCCTCTTCTCACCATTCTCATCTCAGCGTCTCCCCTCGACGCTGCTCCTGTGTCGCTTTCTCCTCAACTCCATCTCCTTCTACCGCCCTTCTCCCCCCTTTCTTCTTTCCTCTTTCTTATCCTTCTCCTGTCCCTTTTCTCCTTCCCTCTTTCTTTCCCTCTCACTGTGGTTGTTGATTGGGTGTCTGAGTGCTTGTGGCAGCTGTGTGTTGTGTGTAATAGAGCAGAGAGGCTAGTCTGAATACAGCGATGGGAGAATTTGTTTATGTGAGAGATGCATAGATGGAGACAGGTCTCCAGACGCTGCCGGCTCTCTCTTGCTGTCATCCCGCATTCAGGCCCTGACAGGAGATCTGAGATGGCCAAATATGCTAGACGCTCTCCCCAAATCCCCAAGCTGCACCCCGCAATCCAACCGATGTGTGCTTGTGTTTATTCAGATTTGACAGAATGATTCTGTGTGTGAATGTGTGTATGTGAAGTGTGGTCATGTGTTTCTAGGATGGCATGCTTGATCAGATTCCCCTGCCACAGGCTCGGTCCAGAGTCCATTACCACTGAGCGACAGAGGGGAAAAAGTCTACCAGCTATTCTCTTTTTATCCCATCCCAGTGATCTCTTTCTCTTTCTGATATGTTAAGGCTGTTCAGCGGTGCAAGGATTCAGCATCCATTGCTTCTCTGAGATACACATCCCGCTCAAACAGCTCATTTAGTATTTTCATTCCTCTCTTTTTGTTGCACTTGTAGTTGCATTTGTATCTCATGTTTGCAGCAGTTTGTCCAAGTTAGATGTGTCACTTCACCCTCGCATCTTTAGGGACTCTTTGCTTTGTCTTTGTGTCACCATGATATGTTACAATTTGTTATTTAAGTCAAGTGTTTAAATTGAATAACCCCTGTGTTTTGGTTCATACGGGGCTTACTTTGCCCACTGAAGGACTATAACACAGCAGTACACTGTTTGGTCTGGCACTGCCCTGACTGTTGCACTCTTCTACCTAAATGAAGACAAACTCATGTATTGGAATAATATGCTTAGAGGAAAGACTCTAAACCACAATTAATGAAGACTGAACCTGAAGTGGCTCTTTGGCTGTAAGGCTGCTGTTGCCATTAGAATCTATGCTTCCATCAATGCAGCTTGACTAAAACGCATAGGCTGCATTCTGAGAGCAACCAGACTCGGCATGTTGTGGCCTTTTAACTACCTTCAGCAATTTTATGCTCCTTAATTATCCAACCCCCCCCCACCCCCCACCCCCCCACTGCCTTGCTGCCATCTTTCCGCTCAGCTGCAGAAGCGGTGCGTTTGCTTACCAGCTCTGCCTTGCCTAAGTGTTCGCCTGCATGTAAATTAATCTTGATTCACTTTCCCCTGCCCTGCTGAGTGCTACAAATTACCCTATAGCAACGAAACAGCACAAGTGAAAAAAGCCAAATCACTGCACTTGATAGGCTGTTGCTCCTGTGCTTTATGCCATTACATTAGAGCTACATAATGAATGCTCTCTTGTGAAAAGTAGTGTGTTGTAGCTTTTTAATTCATCATGAATAGGGAATGTTTGTGCATCTCTCTCACTGTGTCTGCCTGCTTGTGTTTCTCCAGAAGAAGCTTTAATAAGGGGTGGAGGGGGTGTGTGCTTGCTGGGTAACCACTAAGCGTACATTCACTCACATTGCCCCCCACACCTCACGTCAGCATCCATCATTCCATTTACAGGAGCTTGACAAAATTAGATGCCTTTGTGCCGTAGTCGCTCTAATTGGCCGAGGAAGAGAAACAGGCTTTTGACACAAACACAGGCAACACATTCACTTACCACAGCACTTGTCTCTCTGTGGATGTTAATGTGGAGGAGGTTTAGGTTTTAATTCACCAGAACAGAATTGGCTTCAGCTTGAGTGCTTCGTTTTCTGCCCTGACGGCACTTCACAAATTTCCCTGCCGTCTTTTATTGCTTTTAAACCTTAGTTTTATGGGGGGGGTTCTGATGGATGTTCACTGTACTCTACTTAGTTTCTTATGAATGTCTCCTTTAAGAAGTCACTCTTTGTTCTGTCGTCTTGAACAAAAGTAATTTTTATTTGCTGTGTTTGATCTTAGCATATTAGTCAAATATTTTGCTGCATATGATATAACCTTGACTATTGACAAAGCAAGGACACTCACTGTGGGTATGTTCCTGTGTGTGTTTGTGTCTGTGTGTGTCTGTGCATTTGTGCATTTGTGTGTGTAAATCAATGACAGTGAATGGGAGGAACCCCTCTACAAACCCTCATCTTTCATCCTGAATAACCGATATCATAAACAGACGCTACTCATCAATCTCACCTGTGTTCCCGATACAAAGATGGGAGGCAGGCCTATTTCCCTCTCTTTCTGCAGACCTGATGACATTTACTAAATTGCTCTGTGTGTATTTGTGTATATATCTATATGTGTATATAGATATATGCAGTAATTGCACAGAGTACTCTGGCTGTGAGAGTGTGGTTATGTGAGTGTGCTGTGTGTTTTCGTCCTTGGCAACATTTGTGGAAACTTGATGCTGTCTCTTTGTGTTTCACTATCATTGTAGATCAGTTTAAGTTGAGCGGACAGTTTTGGTAAGTGAGCTTTGCCTTTCTATTGGTGGTGTTGGAAACCCTGCAGCTCTGTAAGCATCCACAGAGGGGCAGTGCAGCAATTTGCAGCTGCTGTGGACCAGGAGAGAAATTAAAATAAAAGTGGGGATAAATCAGCAAAACCAGCACACATGAAGAAGAGGTAAAGATTGAATTATGTTTAATGATGTCATTTGGAGAGGAGTGTGCTATATTATAACAAATGATAAAAGTGTGTTTTAATGAGTAGTCATAAAGACTCGGTAGACAGTCCTATTCAATGGGCCTCTTAGCTTGCAAGGTTCCTCGGGGCTGAAAAAGATCAAAGTGACTTTGGGACAATTATTACATGTGTGTTTATTATTACTCCAATTCTATGCCAAATTGAGTGTGTTGTAAGTATGAGTGTGTAGCCCAAGGTCATGGTAAACATTGTACATCTCTAGCCTTAGGCAATAGTGATAATGCTTGGATAAATAATAGATGAAGTATATAAATCTATTACTAGAACAAGGCCGATAAAGACATTTATCCCTCTGAAAGGGAGATTACCAAACAGACACACTGTGTGTCTGAGTGCATGAATTCAACTGTCTGTTTTATACTTTGAAGCAGGCAGGAGAGATTAACCGATTTTCAAAGATCACAGCACATTTGAAATGCCCACAACTGCCTTCAAGCTTTATTAGTCCTCCTCTTTGATAAAACATTTTTTGGTTAGTTTTAACTAAAATAAAAAAAAGAAGAAAGTTTGACTGTGATTAAAAGACTCTTTCACTGAAATGTTTCAGGTTTAAATGGTGCTTAATGAAGTGTTTTTGAGCCAACTGTTCCTTTCTGAACTAAAACTAAACAAAGTTCCCACCAACTGCAAAGCAAAGAGTGCCACAACAATTAGTTGGTAACAATTAAATATCATTATGTTATAATTAATCTGCACACAATTCATTAAATACTAATTCCATATGAAAATTGGGGGGAGAAGAATGCCATCAATACGCTGCTTTAATCAACATGTGATTGACAGCATGCTGAAATGGAAAGTTTCTGAATAGGATGAGACACCCTCTCTCTCGCTCTCTCTGTATATGTGCGCTTGTCAGTGAGTGCAAAGTGGATCATCTTAAGTGTGTAAAGAAAAACTCCCCTCTGTCTGTTGATGGTAATTAAGTTCCCTCCCTGTGGGGTTGCTGCTGTGGCCAGGTTGGAGGAGACGGGTGGGAGGCATGATCTTGCTAATTGTTGTACATGAGAGCCTGTTTTGGCTCCTGTGTATGTTCATGAACTGTGAAACTGAATGGAGCCATATGACTACAGGTCACACCCTGAGTGCCGTTGCTAAGATACAGCATCTGAAGCATCATGGAGGGGTGGTACTTGGGTACTCCATCTTCAGCCCCCCCAAAACCTCCATCCTGCTTCCTCCCCCCATGTCCTCCCTGTGCCACTTCCCCCTGGGGTTTGGCTGAATGGGCTGGGCTGACAGGGGCTGAATGGTTTGGGGTGACAGAGGGTGGTGTCCTATTTGTCCCTAAATGCTTCTCTATAGACCCCTGATAATAGACTGGCTGCCTATTCCCCTCCCCGCCTGCCCCACCAAACCTCCGCTGCTTCATCCACCACCTTCACCCACTCTGTCTCTGTCTCCTTGTCTCATTGTCTCCCCCCTCATCCTCTCTGTCTCGTTTTCCTCCCTATCATGTCTCCTTCTCTTTCTATCTTTTTCTCTGTCTCTCTTTTTCTTTTATCTTCCTGCTGCTTCACTTCTTCAGGCATGGCGATGTTGGGCTCAGTTATTCGCTGCTGTTTGTTATATTGCTGGTGCTCAAGTGTTGGTGGTGCACGGGGAGAGGGTCAGTGCCTATTATTCACCTCTCCAGCTCCTCTACATTGTCCGGCCACTCCAGCTCTGTCAGCATTACTTGGAGCTTCTTTTGATGCTGCTGGTCTTTCATGCTTTGTTTGGGGACATAGCTGAGGATATCTTTTGATGACTACGGGCCTGTTAGTCAAGCTGTATGGTAAATGAGAGCAAGCAAGGAAGGGTCTTTTAAAAGATTCATCTGTGAGATGAAAAAATACAGCAATGAAAGCGATGCAAAAATAAAAAGGGGGAAAAAAAACAACCCACAATGATCGAGTGTCTTTCTGTATTCACCACACATTCAAAAGGATAGTACACTGAAGAGGTCACCGCCTGCATCTGGATCACCATCTGCTTAGTGACTGCATCACTGTGCTTTCACAGTGGGGGAAAAAAAAATCTGTTTACTAATTTGAATCTGCATCCTTGATTTTGTGTGAGTCTGTATGTATTTGTGTTTATAAGTATGTGTGTATCTACGCGTGAGCTTGCATGCCTGTATTAGGGGTCAGGAGTGAAGATGTTACCCTCTGGTCATTCATCACAAGCATGACACACTCTCCCCTGCGCTCTGGTACGCAGAGGCAATGTTTTATAAAAGAATAACACGTCAGCGGGCACCCACCGGCCATCCATTACCACTCTGTGCAACCTGCAAAGACGTAAAATGGGCCCATAGATTTCATGCATTTTTCTGGCTGCAATACGTGTTTGGTACATATGGAAAACCACTCACTGTCCTATATGTTCATTAACTTGTAGGATATTCAACTGATAAAGAAATGTTGGGGTTGTGTTGTCCTGCAAAGACAAACTAAACAAAGTCTTCCTCTTACACCCTGTACAAGGGTCATCACTCATCTTGCTGACAGCAGCTGCTACTGTTACTACTTCTGTATTTGCATTCACACAAATGTTCAAATTGCCATCATGTTTAATAGCAAATAATGTAAACAAACTGACTGTGTAAATATTTTGGAAGGCATGTTGTATTTAACTCCAAATTCACCAAATTGTGGTGAAATATATTCTGTTCAGCCTCAAAAGTAAAACCAATAACAGGCTTAGTAAAAAACATTGCACGACAAAACAACAACTGTGTTGTCATGCAATGTTCTGTTGGGAAACCTGGTCACCTGGATGTTACTATATTAGGAAAGTGGCGTATCGTTTTTGTGTAATACATTATTGATTAAAAAAATACTAATCCAATAGAGCAGTTGGGAAAATGCCTATGTGCAAGACAAAGAAAGACACAAACATGTTTCAGGCAGACAGCACACAATTGAAATTATTGATTTATTACATTAACACCGTTACAGCTGGCTCAAAAGTCCACAACACAAGGCAAAACACAACACCAGTTTAGTCTCTAATCAGCGTCATTTATTAGCAAAATCATGCAACAAATAAAGGGGTCCAATGTGATGGCTAGGTGCAAGGCAGGGGAAGAGAGTGAGGATAAGGACACTGAAACAGACCCTGGGGCATGTACTTCACAGATAACCTGACCTGTAGTAACATTTAGTTTAACATACATTTTTTTTAATCCCCATACAAACCAACCAACAAACCAAAAATGTCCCTTTGGTTGTTTCTGGACTGGTAGCGGCTGTCATTGTTCAGCTGTGTACCCAAATACAGGATTCAGGAAACAGGAATACATTTTGTAAAAATCAGCTTTATTTTTATTCTAGAATACAAATAGTTCAAAACATTTGCAGACTACAGAGTCTGATCACCAGAAACACAGGACAAGGTGACACACAGCTATGAGAAACAAAGGACGAGGGGAGACTCAGAGAATATGTACAAATCTAGAAAATAAGACAAATGACGTAAAATCTAACACAAGACAGAGAAAACAATTATCAGCATAAAACAGGAAGAGGGGCACAACTGAAATATGGAAACAAGACTAACCTGACACAGCTAAACAGGAAGGCAAGAAACAGACAAACATAGACAAGACTATAAAGAAAAAACATACAGATGAGACTAGAACAGAACGAAATACAAACGAGAGCTAACTAAATATTACAGAGACCCACCCTAAACATAACCTAAGATCTAAGACTTAGACTTCAAACTAAAAGCAGAGACCACTGGAAGATATAAATGATGTAAGGGCAAAATATGCGTTGCAATCAAGAAAGTGTCTGCCTTTTAAGCTACAGAACTCACAAAATGATTATTTAAAGATCAACAATGTCAAAACAATCAAAAAACATCACATCATCAATAGTGGCTTTACAGTGTAGTGGAAAGATTGCTGGTTTCATTCCAGCCAGAGACACAAATCCCTTTCAGGGATGTGTTGGGAAGGGCATCCTGTAAACTCAGCCAAATCAAACGTGCACAGTTACCTGCTATGATGATCCCCTGTGACAAGTGACCAGCCAAAAGTAGCTTTACACATCAGTCTGTAAGGTGGTGTGAGGGCGTGGTTATCTTTGAGTATAATATATGAGAAAAACCTTTCCGTATTACAGTTTTTCTCCATTGGTTTGGCTCATTTCTTGAAACAGAAATTACATTCTCAAAACTCTAAGATCATTTGGCAAAACACTCTTACAGTTTAGCACAACACTATAGCTCACCTGCAAAAGCTCATATCTCTTCCAAAACTGTTCACTCAGGCTTCAATCTAAATCCCTTTCGCATTTAAACAGTCAGTGTCTCCAAAATGGCAAAGATCCTTCTCAATAGCTTTGGCTCATTTCTCGACACAGATCGGACATTCTCATCATTCTTGGTGCTTTTGTCAAAATAAACCTGGATGGTTGATCACAACAACATGGTCCACCTGCAAAAGCTCACATCTCTCCTAAAACAGTTCACTCATGTGTCAAAACTACATTTCTTTCTAATCTGAATAGTCAGTGCCCCCAAAATGCATCGTCCCTTTGGCATTGTGTGAGTACTGCCATACAAAATGTTTAGATGTTTTGTCACTATGGCAGAGGACCAACAATATACAACAGAAAAGAGTAGCCTCCAAGGTTTGACATCACAGATTGCACTCACACTACCAAGGAAATTATAACCATTTTTTATTCACACGCAAAGAAAGTTTCATACATATGTAAAAAAAAAAAGTACATTACAGTAGTAAATTGTATGAACACAAAATTAAAAAACAAGGACTTATTCAGTGGTCGCTGTACTCATTCTCCCGCTCTTGTCCACTGTCTTCACCCTCCTGATTATTTACATGCCGTTGTCCGTCTGGCCACAGATTCTCGTCCACATCACAGCGGATACTTTCTCTTGCGATGCAACGAGGGAAGACACGGCGTGCATGCCGCAACCATCCCCTGCGTCCATAGCATGGAGCCGGGACGGCTGATCCTGAGAATGATGCTCATACACTCTCCAGCTCCAAGCAGAGAAAAACTCCTCTATCGGATTGAGGAAAGGAGAGTAAGGTGGTAGGAACCCCATGACCATCCTTGGATGCGTTGCAAACCAGCCCCTAATGAGTGGGCTATGGTGGAAATTGACATTGTCCCACACAATTACATGAATGGGTAGGTGAGGCCCTATGAGACCTCTCTCATTTTCAGTATAAAAATCGGTATAAAGGCGATCCAAGAAGATGAGGAGCTTGTGTGTGTTGTGTGGGCCAAGACTGGGGATGTGAGTGGCCACACCATTGTCAGAAATGGCAGCACACATAGTTATATTGCCCCCTCGCTGACCTTGGACATCCACTGTGGCCCAGTGGCCAATAATATTACGGCCACGTCTTCGGCCCTTGGCCAGGTTGAAGCCAGCTTCATCCACGAACACCAGGATGTGAGGGGTCTCATGTCCTTCCAATGACATTATTCTCTAAAATAGAGTAAAGAACATAAAATCAGTCATACAGAAGAGTCATATACTACAGTTAGACAATTACATGTTCTCCCCCACAGGTTCAATATACTACAGGCCACTACTCCAGTGGTTCTAAACTAGTGATAATAATAATAATGAATTGGATTTATATAGCGCTTTTCAAGGCACCCAAAGCGCTTTACAATACCACTATTCATTCACTCTCACATTCATACACTGGTGGAGGCAAGCTACAGTTGTAGCCACAGCTGCCCTGGGGCAGACTGACAGAAGCGAGGCTGCCATATCGCGCCATCGGCCCCTCTGACCAACACCAGTAGGCGGTAGGGTAAAGTGTCTTGCCCAAGGACACAACGACCAGGACAGAGAGCCCAGGGATCGAACCGGCGACCTTCCGGTTACAGATGCGATTCCCAACCCCCTGAGCCACGGTCGCCCCGATAGGCCTATGTGGAAGTACTGCAGGGGTATTTGATAGAAAGGGGAGTGGGAAATACTGATGACTTACTGAGATGTTACAGTAAAACCTACAGTATTAGATAGATTTGATTGGGAGACAATAAAATAAGGATTATAATGAGAATTGTATCATACAGTAAACTGCAGTTTTCTGTTGAATTTGTTGAAGTCAGATGAAGCTAATACTGATTCTGAAATCAGGTAAAGGAGGTATTGAAACCAAATAAGTGAACTACTGCTTACTGTGATTACAGGTAAGGTTATAATGAGAGACAACCAGTAACTGACTTACATTTATATACTGGTAGTGCAGCTCCTTCACTCTGTCAGAGTTCCTTTCAAATGGTACCCTGTAGATTTGTTTCATTGTCATATGATGCTTCTTCAAAACCCGGTCTATTGTGGAGATGCTTAATGTGTTTATATTCTGGAATATATGATTGTCCTGAAGGATGGCATCACAGATCTGTCTCAATGTGATGGCATTATTTGCGGCTTCTTCCCCCTATTCCTCCACCACACATTCTCAGTCCTCCTCCTCTTCTTCTTCTTCTTCTTCTTCCTCCTCTTGCTTGAGGAAGAACTTCCCCTTGTCCGTTTGCTTAGCCTTGTCTATCCATGTTCAGAGATCGAACTGGCTCTGGTCAAGCTCTATATATCTGTGTTTGGCAGCACACAATCATGGAACACACCTGTGTGTGATACTACCCCTTCGTTAGTCTAGTTTCACCTGACTGTCAATGACTGTCATCAATTTATCAAATATTCAAAGATATTCATATATGGTATTCATGGTATTATGTTCTTGACCAATTTTGACAATTGAACAGACAGTTGTGCATGTGAGTACTTATACAATGAAATCATGCTGACATGTTTTGGAGAGAATGATCATTAGACTGAGAATCAACTAATCAGTTTAGATCTACAAGATCTATTCATTTGGAAAATGTGCTAAATGTGGGCTAACTGTATAACTGTAGGCTACTTGTACTTAATCATTTGCAAAGATGCACTGAGACAATTGAGACATTTGCCATTTGATAAAATGAATGAGAAATGCCATTCTGTTGTGAACATTTGCCAAGAGGTTTGGAGGTTTGTCCATGTTATTTTGAGAATGTAATTTCTGTTTCAAGAAATGAGCCAAAACAATGGAGAAAAACTGTTTGAGGCAGAATTCAGTCATCTCCTCAAAGCCAGGACAGGAAGAAACCAAAGTCAAATCCACACTCACAGAGGGTGATAACCATCTATGACTGGGAGGGGAAACAGGAAAAGGAAGAAAGGAAAGAAAAGCACTGGTTCCAGCTTCAGACTTGATATCAATCAATTTTCTTTTCCACCAGAAAGAAAGGCAAATGGTAAGCCATTCCTTTAAAGGTTTGAGTCACACAGTGAAGCACGTTGCTTTCTGTTTCTCAGACTTCAGTAATGCAAGTTGTATGTTTTGTTGGTGATGTAAACAATTACAAACATCACTACTGTTAAATACAAGTCTTTAAAGGCTGTTTGATATACAGCTATGAAAAAGAAAGTACACCGTCTTTCATTTCTAAGGTTTTAGATATCAGTCCAAAATAAAATAAAAAACTGAAAAACTAAAAAACTATGGTTGGTTTGGAAGGTTTGCCATTAGAAAGCCTCATTTTTCAAAAAAAGAACTAAGTGGCACGAACAAGCCACAAGCCCTGGAATAATGTCCTTTGGACCGATGAGACTAAAGGGGACCAAAGTACACAGAACCACAACCAAAAAGCAAACATAGCAGCACAGTGCTATTCTGTGTACCAAAGTATTCTAGAATCTAAGATCTAAAACAGAATGGCTGAAAAAGAAAATAGTCCATCCATCCGTTTATCCTTTTCAGGGTCACGGGGGGCGCTGGAGCCTATCCCAGCTGTCATAGGGCGAGAGGCGGGGTACACCCCGGACAGGTCGCCAGTCTGTCGCAGGGCTAACACACAGGGACAGACAACCATTCACACTCACATTCACTTGCACACCTAGTGGCAATTTGGATTATCCAATTAACCTATCCCCACAAGTTGCATGTCTTTGGACGGTGAGAGGAAGCCAGAGTACCTGGAGAGAACCCACACAAACACAGGGAGAACATGCAAACTCCACACAGAAAGACCCCGGCCTGATGGTGGAATTGAACTCAGGACCTTCTTGCTGTGCAGCAACAGTGCTAACCACCGTGCCACCGTGCCATTCTAAAACAGAATGGCTGAAAAAGAAAATAGTCAAGGTGTTGCAATGGCCCAGTCATAGTCCAGACCTCAAACCAACTCCAGTACCTTGGTGAGAGTTTAAGGGAGCTGTGCATAAATGAATACCCACAAATCTCAATGAACTGAACACAACTTGTAAAGAAGAAGGGGCCAGAATTCCTCCACAATGGCGTGAAAGACTGAAAACGTACTTCAAGTTATTGCTGCTAAAAGTGGCTCTACAAGCCATTTAATCATTACTGTACTTAGTTTTGATACATTTTTTCTGCATTTTTAGGGGCTTTTTTGGTAACGTTTTTTAATAAATAATGGCATGGTGTAATATTAAGACCTGGAAAGCAGCAGATAGTCTTTTTTTACTATGTCCTGATGTATCAAATCGTAGGATTGAAAGAGGATGTGCTTTACTTTTAACATGATTGTTTTTGAAATTTAGCAGGATTTGGTTTTGTATTTTTCTTTTTCCGGTAGAGATCATTTCCTTTTGTTTGCATTTGCATTGCAGTTTGTGCCTTTGGGCCATCAGTATTTTGTATGTGACAGCTTGTGCTGTGTAAGACAGAACAAGTTGAGGACGATTTGAGTTATAGAGCTCTTAGACCAGTTTATGAGGACTATTATCTCTCAGTTAGTTTCAGTTTTATGTGCATTTTCTCTGGGCTGGCCTGGAACCATCAATTTAATGCTTTCATAAAGCAAGGTTAGATAGCACTGAATCAAACAGAACACTCGCTGACACTCTCCTCTGCTTTAGAGCTAAAGTCACAAAGAGGAGACGAGAGAAGAAGATGAGGAGAGGCGATGAAAGGTGGAGAGACAGTTTTATGATGTCTTTTTAAAGCCAATTTACAATAAAAGTTTTGTTTCAAGCTGCAATAACAATTGAAAATGTAGTCACGCGCTGAATCCCAAACAAATATATTTCCCCTTGTCCATCCGAGTGTCTGTTGCACGGACACTTTATTGTCTGACATGACTCTGTGTTCATGCATCAGACAGGCTTATGTGTTTTGTGGGGCAACCATTTCTGTGGTGCTTATTGCCTGTTTTATAGCAGGCCATTCCTTTCCTGATGTTGGTCTATCACCTGCTGTTTCCTGTCAGCAGTCAGAGAGACAAAGACTTTCTAGTTAGTCCAAACATGTACGCGCTATTCACTGGAAAACAAATAACAAGCAGGGATCGTTACGGGTTGAAACTGAGTATAGTGCTTATGGACACCACAGAGTTTTTCAAGCAGGCATTCAATAAGACTCTGATTCCATTTCAGCTCATTTATGAGTTGTGCGTGTGACTCTGTGTATTTGTGTGTAATCCATCTATTCTAGTGTGACAACTTAATTTTCAATGCTGGTGGAGGCACAGCAGGCAGAGGAGAGGGAATGGATGGAGAAAAGAGGAAAAGGAGAAATGAAGAAAGAGTTGAAAGAAATGCTAAAGGTAGTGGTTACAATTTTGTTGCTTTGTTGGTGTGAGCTGTGAGTCTGAGAACGCCATGCCAGCACTCTCTGACAGGGAAGAGGAGATTTATCATTTGTCAGTGGTACCTTAACCCTGACAGAACCCGAACAGAGAATCCCCCTACACACACACACACACACACACACACACACACACACACACACACACACACACACACACACACACACACACACACACACACACACAAACACAGATGTACCCTGATGTGTTGACTGCGTCTGTGTTGTGACAGGCATGGTGGAGCAGGCTGCGGGGTCTTTTGTCTGGCGTTGACGAGCATGTCATTAGCAGAGACGAGGAGAGACACAGGGCCTCATCAGTATTTAAATAATCTGACATCTCTGCCACCACATTTCTGCAGGGGCTTGCTGCTATCCACTTCCATTTTTCCAGCTCTCTTCTTTTTCCTCTCGTCCTTTTCCTTAACTTCTATCCATCCATCGTCTTCTTTCACTGCTGTTCTGTCAATTGCATTTTCTTGTTTTTAAATCAGCGACTGGGAGACTTATTCACTTTCTTTTCTTTGTTTTGTCTCAGTGTGTGTTGGGATTTGTCACAGAGTGTTACCTGCTGTGCCTGACTACCTGGTGTAAAGTATTAGATTCTCTTTACTTTGGCTGCGCCCAGTGAGTTTTGGCTCTTGTGAAATGTAGCCTGTCACCATGCAAAAGTCTAAAAATTTTCTGCTAATATTCCATAGAAAGTCTGTTTTTTTCTGGGCTTCTACTTTGCAGACGGAGCTCTCGTCGCAGCGTTTGAACGATACTGACAGTCGTGCTCACGTATAAACTACTTATTACAACCGTGAGTGCAAAGGAGTACTCAAATCTACAGGAGAAAAGAAAAAAAAAAGAGCACAAGTCAGGACTGGCTTAATTGTGACTCTGATTTGAATGAAAAAGCACCTTTATAAAAGGGCCATTGGAGGCTGAGAGGTAAAAGGTTTTACCTTTAACAAGAGCTGCACTAAAACAACTCTGAACCTGAAGAGGTGCGCTCTCAAACGCATGTATAAAGCCCTTTGTACGTGTCTGCTTTGAATGTGCGCACCACACACAAACACACACACACCGGGGTGATTTATTCCAAGCACAGGGCAGGTAAATTGAAGCAGGCCTTTCAGGTTGGTTTTCAGCTCCAGGTCTAATGAGAGCAGCGTTTCCCGTCTCTCCAAACAATGCGCTCCTGTCTCTTAAGAGCCCTTCCACCCGCCTGCAGCCTAGCCACTCTACATTAGATCTGTGGCCTGCAGCAGCCACTACAGTGAAAGGCCTCAGGCTCTGAAATGGCTGTTTGATTCTCTCCCTGCTTTGCCTCTAAATGAATGATTTATTGGCTGTCAATGAGGAGGCCAAGCGTAATGGACAAAAGCAGCACTGCAGAGCCTCAGTCAAGAGGATGTTGTTGTGGATGTTCTCTTTGAGGATCTCCCTGCCTCAGTCTGAAACTGTAATGAAGAGTAAACAACCTTGCTACTGCTAGACCAAAGGTAGTTGGGCGACATTAGGAAGTGCATGACTTCAAGTTGAATGTTGACATCTTGCACCTTTAACTCTAATAGAAACATTTTTCAAAAAGAATTAATTCAGTTTTAAAGAACGGGCTCAGGAAATGTTATTCATCGTCACAGTGCTGGAGGAGTGTTTCTTCTTAAACTGCCACCAGTTGAGTAACATTTTTTATTGTTGTGTTACTCCATTTGGCCCACAATTTGAGTTAAAATTTCAGTTTCTATGTCTCAAATGGTTCTTTATAAATACCGTAGGTTTCCAAGCCACAGATGCGGTGCATCGTAGGCTATCAGATATAGCATTGACTCCTTCTGTCAGCACAGGGCTTCAATCAATTAACACTGCTGAGTAACCTACCACACACACTGTGACTAGAGTGGCCACAGGCGGCATGGAGACGTGTTATTTAAAATCCCCGCTGCTTTTGTTCCCGTAAAAGGGGACATTAACACCCGCTCATCCTTTGGCCTCTGCTTGTCATCCAAACGGCTAATTTCTGCAGATCCCTCTAATCTCCCAGGAGAGACGGCGGGGCTCAGAGCCAGCAGGGACGAGGGCCTCAGAGGCTGGCCGCAAGAATAGAGAGTCAATGGGTGCTTTTAGAATTGACGTTCTAAAACGTGCCTTTGTTTGCATCATGCTCCCTGGTGTCCCGCCTTTCTGCAGTTCTAATGATAAGTGACAGGCCATTAACTGAAGCTCTTTAGGAAGCCATCATCAGACACACGTCTGATCCTTCCCCACTGAGGCCAGGAGAGCAGCATTGTAGGGTGGTAGATGAGGAAGTTGTTGGCTTAGGTAGTTTAATGTCTTTGGTTTTATTGGTGCTAGTAAATCAGTTGTTATAAAGGAGAAAAAAAACAAGGATATTATTGGCTGTAAAATACTCTTATTTCTCTTCTGCCTAACAACTGATCGCTTGTTTGAGCGAGCAAAAGTGGATCAATTAGAATTTAATTTCTGTAATTTAAAAAATGTGATGCTTAATGCAAGCTGCATGTATAATGGTCTATTTTAAAAGACCATTGCCACAAATCAAGGACGCCTTTAAGTAATGCTGCAGTAAAACTTTTATTTGTTTTCATGATTGCTTCTTTTTTCTTCTTCTTCTTTACTAAACAAAGTGAAAAGTCTTGTCTCGTGTCAAGGTCTTTTGTTGTTTTAATGAATTTTGAAAGAAACAAGAAAATAGAGAATTAGTAAAGAGGTAAATACTCCCTTATGCTGTGCAGCAGGCCAGAAGTACCTCGCGTTCTGCCGTCTTTACTTTCAGACATAATATATTACATTCATAAAACACTGTGTGGAGCCATCAACTGTTTTTATTTTGTTTCGAGTGTGCACTGCCACTATGAACTTCAGTCTTCAGCCTCTCAACATGACATTCTTCAGAAAAAATAAACAACAGGAGCGTTTCACGCTGTAGCGGTGGCCTACAGTAATTTGGGCAAATGCTTCTACTGCTGATGTAGAGATGATAAAAAATATTCCTTATATAGTCTTACCGAGCTCATGATATGAATATAAGAAGAGGAACATTGCAAAGTAATTGTCTACATATCGTGATAAAAACATTAATTTAAGGGCACCACATGCACCACAAGTAATACTAGAACTGGGATTCAGAGGGAAGACAAGAGAACATAACAAGATGTTTCATGTCAGCTTCTTTATTCTTCTCCCGTGGATCCGTTAGCTGCTGTAAAGCGTAAGCTAACTCAGCTTTGCAATTGAATCTTGTCATTTTTTTCTGTCTCTGAGCTGAGGACAAACATAAAAAATATCTTAATAAATTAAAAGTACTGAAAATATGATATCACAATAATATCTTAGACACATTAGGTTCTGTTGGTTGGTTCTTTGCTTTTCTTTGCCCACAAAGAAATCAATATGAATATAAACCACGTGAGAATTAGAGTACAGAATAAATGGCAAACATTATAAAACATTCTATTAAATAGAGACTGATTCAAATAATTGCAAACAAAATCTTCTTTTTTAAAAATACCTTACAAACAAAAAAAGACCAATCTCACCTCCTGTTTGATCATGTCATAATCTACAAGGTCAAAACCATCACTGGCCAAAAGAAGAACTGAAACCTCATTGAATTTATTCTACATCCCAAAGTCCAGTCATCCAGCTACAGTTCATTCCCCCACTAACCAATTTACCATCTGTGCATCTCTCCATCTTCTCCCTAAAACAGGGAAGGAAACAGTTGTCGCTGTTTGGGTTTTAGGGCTAAATGATGTCGCTAATCACCTGCTTTTAGTGGAGCTGATTTATGGATGGGACATGAATTGTTATAGGCTGACTTATATATATGTGTGTGTGTTTGGGTAGGTGTCAGAGAGGCAGCCTGTGCGATAGGCTAAATAGTCCTATTATTTATTGTCTCAGAGCGGCCTCTCTGAACGGAAGAGCGGCTCTCCAAATTGAAATATAGCTGAGTTTACCCTTCTGATTACCACAGTAGTTTACTCCCAGAGCCCAAGGAGATCATTAAACAATGGCCGCCACCAGCAACTCAGCACCCCATTATGGTCCAGGATAAATGCTCAGACTGAGACATAGCTAACCCGGCTGACGGACAATAAGTGTTCCTCTAAGGCATCATTTTTCCCCTTAAAACTGCAGCAGTTGTTGCCTCAACCGAAGCTGGCATCACAACAGCAATGTGCCTTGACGGATATAGATTTCTACCAGAAAGATTCATTGTTTTCTAGATGAGAAAAGGCACTCTAAATCCAGCTAATGCGAGGCGTTATTCTGAGAGTAAACTGGCCAGCTAATGTTGTGACAAGCTCTGTAATTGTTTGAAAATTCTAACAAGATGATTAAAATATGGTAATGGATTATGAACAAACAATGAGCAACACATGAGCACTTTACTTTCCTTATCATTGTCCAACTGAATGAGCTTAATAGATGCTATTGCATTGAGCCACCAAGACCAGAGACTTGGCACTGAGGGAACTTGTAAAGTTAAAAAATGAAAACAATTATATTGATGATGCAAAGCCTTCTTTTTGTGAGTATTATCAGGATAAAGCAGGAGCATTAAAGAGTTAAGAAAGTGGCAAGTGTGTCGATGTGAGGAAAAATAGGTTATCACAGTGGAACCACATCTCATTCCATCCCAGCCATCACCATCATCCAGCATTTCCACAACGACCTTTGCCGGCGTGATGATGGCCGGGGTTGCAGGCTGAGTCCTTCACACGCTGCTGCTCTGATTACTGCAACATCTGTAACATAAACAGTGGAGCAGGACATCAGCACAGCAGACCTAACAGCCATGACAATGAAGTGACAGTGTCAGCTCAAGACAAGATGACAATGATGTTTCTGTCTCAGTGTGTTGATTATGCACTGTTCAGTGTGTCTCATGGAGCTCGAATCTGTTCTGAATAAATGGGGAATGAAGCTCCAGCGTACACCATGGCAGCTTTTTATGTCACAAAATTAAACCTTGACCTATGATTACTTCTATGATTAATAGGAACTGCACAAAAACATTTCTGAAAGGACCGTGGCGCTGGCTGGTTTATGCTGCAACATGTTACCCCCAGAGATGTCTGAGGCTTTATTAGAAATTAGTATGTATGTCGGTACACAAGTCAGCCAGGAACGGCTGGAGAATCATCACCAGTAATAATCAGCCTTATTCGATAATAGCAGGATAAGAGAAAAATAGGCTTGCATACTGCTGAAACTGGAGCTAATATGATGAGCTGACTCTGGAGAGGAATAATATCGAACAGCTGAATGGAAGGCAAAAGCTCTGTAAAACTGCCCAAACAAAGACACTGTTTATGAAGTTTGTTGCCACCAGCTGCTAATGAAACTATATTTAAATCTTAATAATAAAAAATAGCTGGATGATCTATAATTGCTGTGCTGTTTAACATGCACATAGGTCTGTGAGGAAAAGGAGCAAGTTTCTTCTGTTGAGCGGCTCTACATTTCTCCCATGTAGCAGGCTGTTTTTGTGGCTGTTGTTGCTGTCTGTCCTAACACATTTACCTTAAGCCATCAGCACTCATTAAATGCCTGCTGGTGCAGGGAAACAAAAGGCTGCCCGGCGAGGCAATATGCGCCTCTGACACGTCAGCCAATCCCCAGACGGTCCGCAGAGCCTGGCTGCGCCACGGAATTCTCAAACATATTTTTCTAATTTATGGATGGATAATAAATCAACATTAAGGCTTGGACAACGAGTTATACATCAGAGGGAGATGGCTGCAAACTGGGCCACAATGCAGCAGAGGAGACCAGGCGCACATCTGCACTAAAGTCACGCTGTGTACGTGTGTCTGGGTGTGATTACATGTAAATATGTACGTCTCTTCCCTGCCAGACTCACTTTAATTTCAACCTTTAACTTGGTGGAGATGCAAACATTTTTTAATGTCACTGCTTAGAGGTGGCGAGTATGAATATTATGAATCGGGAATAAGACCATTAGGATTTACTACTGGAGGGATGGTGCTTTAAATGCTTCATAAAATTTAACACTATGAAATATGCACGCGTTTGCAT
The DNA here is from genome assembly GCF_964374335.1 of Astatotilapia calliptera. Classification (NCBI taxonomy): domain Eukaryota; kingdom Metazoa; phylum Chordata; class Actinopteri; order Cichliformes; family Cichlidae; genus Astatotilapia; species Astatotilapia calliptera. The sequence continues at coordinate 27,947,543 of NC_137433.1, forward strand.
TTTAATGTCCATTTATTGGCCTTTCACTGACGTGGTAGGTCACTGCTGCTATGCTGGGCCTATAGCCCTGCATTTAGTAGCCAGGACTTGTCCTACTGCCACACGAACATGAGTTTTCTTGAGTGTTATCAAGAAAGCAGATTACTGTTTCAAAATGAAATTAGTTGCAGGTCTTCTACAAATACCCCTGGCATGCATCTGTAATCTGCCATAGCAGATTGGTGGCATGGTTTAAGTATGCTTTGATGTTGTTTCTTTAAACCTGTCAAGAATAACTAATATTATTAGTCTAGGTACACATTTTCATTTAATATATTTTTTGATATAGACTTTAAAAGCTTAAAAGCAAGCCTATCTTGGTGATTAAATAGCCAATGACTGCAATTTCAGTGAAAATTATCACTACAGTCGATTCATTAGTTTCTTTAAACAGGGACAGGGTGCAAAAAATATGTCCAGTATACAGACAGTCATCAGTACCTAAAACCTGGAGTAGACATAGTTGACGTGTGAACACATTTTTGGACTTTATCTCCTTGACTTTCATGTCACCATCACAGTGCTGCTGGTAAGTTTGTTTGTTGCTGCTGGCACTCGCTCGCTGTTTTCGCTCTCACTCTGTTCAGCGTTTGATGTATCATGTGGATAAGCTAGAGCTCCACTCTAAAATTATTAGACCTAATCATTCATTAACCTCTATTACACTGATAGGAGGGTAAACCTAACGCCTGATTACATTCTCAGAGTATGTGTGTACAAGTTGGTGTGTTTATGTCTGAGTGTGCATATATACATTATATTTATGATGAATATGTAAGTGTGAGGGATGCAACTTATGCATTTCTCCACATACTGGACATGTCTTTATTGTTTTGGTTAACAAACTATTTCTCTCTCTCTCTCTCTCTCTTAGTGTGTGTGTGTGTGTGTGTGTGTGTGTGTGTGTGTGTGTGTGTGTGTGTGTGTGTGTGTGTGTGTGTGTGTGTGTGTGTGCATGCATGTGCAGTGGATAAGGTTTGTCATTCATTAGAGTGGAGCACAATCAGGGCTAAACTAGCCATGGCGGCCTGACTCATTATAAGCTGAAGGTTTATTTAAAATCTCACACTGCCTCATTCCCAATCCACTCACCGCCATATGCATACAGTAATTACACAAGTGAGGAGGAGGAGAAGGTTAGTGAGCTGCTGCTGTGTGTGAGAGAGAGAGGAAGAGAGAGAGAGCACACAAGCCTGTGTGTATGATTATTTTTCATTCCATGTTTCGCCTGAGTTCTGCCCCTATAACTGAGGATCTAATCAATCTGCCGGCTATTAAGTTTGTTAATTGATAATGCATACTAATTAGGCCTGGCTCCGTTACCACAGCGACGACGGGAAGGTGATTGTAGGCAGGAGTCCAAATGGACTTTTAAAGCAGAGAGTGTGAGGTAGAAGCCATCATGCCAGCACATGTGCACACACATGCTCATGGATTGCATTTAAACACTATTTAAAGGTTTATAATATGTACCTACTATGTACTTATCAATTATCAATATTTCATAGCATTATAAATCATTAATATTATTGCTCAGAAAACTAATCTTGTTATTTAAGTTAGGTCTCCATCAGCTTGTTTTTTTGTCTTTATCCATCACAGAGATAGATATTATGACATATATAATACAATGTTATAGTGTTTTTACATATGAATTTAAGCTACTATTCATCTTAAAATTACTGCACATATTTACAATTTGTATAAAAACCAAATGATGATGCTTTAAGAGCATTTTGATTTTTTAAAAACTTTTTTTAATAATAGAATTATTAGTAGTCTTTTTTATACTGCAATATTGCCACTTCTACTTAGGTGAAGCATCTTAATAATTCATCCATCACTGTTAATAACTGATGTGTTACTACAGCACATTTATTAATCATTTATTACCAACAATATTCCAAACGTAACTATCAAATAATGACAAACACCAGCCAAAGTTTTAAATTCAATCTATAAAAACTCATCTATAAATCACACCCAGGGAGAGATTAATTTAGAGTTAATAAAGTCGAGTTTAAAATTCATGTTAGGGGATATCTTTCAGTGGTTTCTGAAGGCAGTCAATGCAAACATTGGAAAATAAATCAAATGTAAATGAAAGCTTATATTTAAAATTTCCACTATTTTGCAGACCACACTTGCACAGAAAAACAAAAACAAAGGTTCATGCAGCAGTAGTGTATTCAGGGTCCATTCGTGCTTTACTGCTTGTTTAGCTCACTGCCTCTCCATTTGTTTAGGTATCATATTTGTGAATACGGTGTGAGCACACACTCAGACACAGGCACATGCACACATGCACACAAACCATTCATCACCTGCCCAAGACTCTGAATTATCTCTGCGCTTCAAGGTCAAGGAGATGCAGCAGGTAAATTGAAGTCTGAGAGGTCAGCAGGGTTTGATCTCTCTGTTCTACCCAATCCGAGAGATGAAGACAGGAATAGACCGATGCTTTCTTTGTTTAAATGTTGATGATTAGAGACATTTCCTTACTTAATCTTTAATGGGACTTATTTCTCTTCAGCCACTTCTAAGCCCATTTCCTCTGACCCTTGTTTCTTTCCACCACCCAGCAAGAAGCAGTTTCTCACCTCTGCACATATTTCCCACAGAATACAGCTGTCACTGTTCCTCAAACACTTCTGCCTTATTGACATGGTGAGTGTTTCCAGTGTGTGCGAAAGTTCAGCACACACAATTACATTGTCTGATTTTCTGTTTGTAATCTGCTTGGTTGTTATTGTGCAGAGGAGGATATTACCCTCATTACCTCATGATGAAGAGCTCAGTAGATGGTCATATCACTGATTTATCCTGCCCGCTTTGTCTGTGTGACTGATGGCGTTGTACTCACAGGCCAATCCCTCATCAAACTGCACAGTCACTGACAGCTTAGGATTTATAAATGAAGCAAACATTTTCAGGACAATTGAATCACCTTCACAAAACACTTTAATTGAGTCATCTATATCTTTTGACTTCCTGTTTTTTTAATCTAAACATATCACAACTTTGTTAAAACGAATAAAACTCTGCTATGCCTCCAAATTTGTTTTACTTTGCATCTTTTTCTTGCTGCCTCTCATTACCTTCCTTTGCTCTGTGGATCTCCAAATGTGCATGTGTTGCACGTGTTGTGTGTGTGTGTGTAGTCACTGAGCACATGGCTGCATGCACGTGTTTATTTGTTTCTCTGGGAGCACTGCATGCATGGGTGTGTGTGGTGTGTGTGTGTGTGTGTGTGTGTGTGTGTGTGTGTGTGTGTGTGTGTGTGTTTGTGCATGCTCATATATGTGTGTGCGTGTGCGAGTGTGCTCGTATGGGGCAGAGCAGCCAGCTGGGTTGGAGGGGTAATAAAGAAGGAGAATCAATAGGCCATGCAGTAGAGCCAAGGTGCTGCCATTTATCACACCGCCTCCCTGACTTCCATCATTCATCATGCCCAATGAGGCAGCAAATAGGAAAATGACTATTTGTATCAAACACATCTGCACTCATCCACTGAGGTATTTTATTCCCATTAACTCAAAGAGTAGAATACGCCAGTTTCAGCTGCTGCTGCTGTTGTTGCTGCTGTTTGTGTGTGTGTGATTCTATTTGTTCAGGCTTGTAGTTGTAGATTCATTGGGAACACATTCATGGCTGCTGTTGTTTTTTCCCTGAGAAAAAAAGAAGAAAAAAACAAAACAGAATGTGTGCTGTGAGCCCTCCAATCCCTGAGTTGATGTGTTTAGTCTCTATCTCCCTCTCTTTCCCTCACTTGACTGTCTCCCTCCTATTATCCACATTCTTTCTTGTTTCAAAACCTTCCTCTTTCTGCACCCATGGAGTGATGGGGCGAATAATATCATGGCGCCGAGAAGCCATTACATTAAGCTTGCCTTTCATTTTCACCTATAAATTAGCAACGACACTGGTCTGCCCAGGGGTTGAGGTGTATATCTGTATGTGTGCATAGCCTGTAGTACTGTGGGGTGTAGAGGGGTGGACTGTGGTCATTATGGTCTAATATCCCATGAAATGGTGAAATTATTATGCAGCCTATTTTATGAGCTGCCTGTGAATATTAAAGAAGGATATTTTGTGTGCTATCCCTCACATTGTTTTTGGCTTGCGTTCGTCTTTGCTCTTCAAACTCAATCAAAATGTTTCTTTCTTTGAATAAGTGGATGTTAGCCAACAACCTCAATGTGTAAACTCTTTACGAGCTAAAAAACAACAACCGTTGTTTGCCCTTTGGGGAAGATTAAAAAACAAAATAATACTCGTGGAAATGTGAAGTTCAGCAACAAATTGTATCCACAACTATCTTTTTTAAGCCATTTATCCCAAAGCATCATAGTTCAAACATTAAAAGACAGCACTTCACTGAGAAATGTTAATGAGCTTGCTTTCTTCTTCTTCTTCTTCTTTTCTTTTACATTTCATGGACCAAACAATTAATTACAAAACGTATCTGAAGGTTAATGGAAAATAAATACAATCTATAGTCCCAGCCCTTCATCAAAAACAACAAACAATTCACGTCTACAATCATTTGCAAACATGTGCGCAGAAGGAAAAGGGGGGGGGGGGGGGGGGGGGGGGAGTGGCTGGGAACAACAGTACCTGCATGCATTAACCTGCCATTATTCTTGTAACAAAGTCTGGACTGTGAGAATGGACGCTGCTCATAAACACAAGCATGCTGATATGCACAAAAGCATACTTTACATCGCAAGATAAGGGACAATCTTCTTTGCTGCAGCTTTGAAGGAGAACGTAATGTACCAAGGTCACTTAACACATCTATCTCTCAGACATTCATCAGTGCTCTTAGCGTCCCTCTTTACTGCTTTCTGATATACGGCTCTCAGTGGGCTAAAGCCCTTACACGAGGACACACACTCCACCAGCACTATTACCAGCCAGGTGGATCCTTCATGTAATATTCAATCTAAAGTACACCACAGTGTTGGAGAGTCCCACTTACTAACCTCTATTTTTTTGTATTTACATTTTCAGTCACTGATAAAAGCAATGTTTATAATTATGTTAATGTGTGTGAAAAGGGTATTTCCTCTTATTGTAGTGATTATTATATTTAATATTTGATATGCTCGAGGTGGACTGTGTAAGAGGCAACTAGGGTTAACATCATTACCTGCTCACAGCCTCATAATCATTACTGATTGGACAAATTTCTAAAATTACCTTCTTTATTACCAATTACATAGAACACTTAGCTTTCTCAATATCAATCAGCACACTGTGATAATGCATAATTAAGTCTCGCAGACCAATCTGGATGAATTATCTAATATAAACCTAATGACAAAATCAAAGGCTTCTTAATAAAACCCTTGAAGCCATATTGTTTGTTAACTGATTGAAACTGGAAAAGATAACTGTGGCCCATCTAATGCTTAATAAATCAGTGCAGAGGCATAAAGCAAATTCCTCCACAGACCACAAATACATAATCTTATGCAGCCTATTGCTTTACTACTGCGTATTTATGTTGGATTAGATATCAAACAAAAACATTTTTTTAATATTTAAATACTAGTTTTATTTTATTTTTTTTACTAAACAAGGATTGCTTCAACATTTCCCCTACAGGGAACCGTAAAGCTCATGTAACCACCTCAAACACCGAGTGCTTCTGGAGCGCACAAGGAGACGTGACCGTGCCCTGCGCACCCCCACCCAGCTTCCTCTGGGAGCTGAGGCAAAGTCACCGACCGCAAGGGGATGGCTTTCAGATTCATAAAATTCATAGAATTTTTCACAAATGGATGAACACAATTTCCTCCCAATTTCCTCATTATGCAAATATGCAAAATATCAAATCTAGACCAATTAGGGGCAGCCACAGCTTCAAATTTACCGGTTTAAGCCGTAATTGCAGAAACCCTCAAATAATTACGCGGCTAATTGGGAATATTTGTGACAGATACAACAAATTCTCCCCACAAATTACATTTCACCCGAGGAAACACCGCGCCCCTGTGAAATCCTATTGAGGTCTAATTTCTCTTACATAATGAAAGGAACTGAAAACTTGTTATCACATTTGAGCACTACGCAGCTTGGTAATGTGGAATGATCAAATAAATTAAACTGAAATTCATACATATTTCTCTAATCTCTTTCAAATGCACTTTATTTGTATAGGAAATAACTCCAGGTCGTTCCACTATGAGTAATAAGAGACAGTTAGAGCGCATGAGCACTAAGGAGAGGCAGGGTGCATGTAGGACGTTGTCATTTCCAGACGCGTGAGGGTAGATCACGCAGTCACCTTCAAAACTTCAGCAATTTTTACTGGAGTTTCTGCATCCGGGAGCCTCTGGTTTGTCTTCTGGCTACCTGGGGTCTATCAAGTCCTCGCAGGTGACCCCCTGTAACTGTGCGCGATGCACACAAACGGGCTGCACACTCATCCACGTCGACACACATACACGGTCCATAAACGCCTGGAACTGAAATGGAGCCGGTCTATGTAAACAGGCAGTGCGCCTGCGGAGCGTAACTGCGCCTATTTGTCAGAAAGCCTCATAAATACGACCGCTTCTGATATCTCCATTTCTCCGCCCCGCCGGACATTGTATAAATGGGGAGCACAGATACAGCGAGCAAAGGCTCCAGTGTTTGTTTTTTAAATTATTTATCCATCCATTTTCTTAACACCTTATCAATCTTAGGGTCACGAGGGGGAGGCTGGAGCCTATCCCAGCTGACTTAGGGAGAAACGCAGAGTACAACCAGGACAGGTCTAAAAATAATTTATAGAGACGTCAGAATAAATATGTAAATCATGTAAATATTGGCTTAATTATGAAAAAACTGCCGGAGAAATATTTATTCTATTAAATTTAAATATGTGATTTTACTTTGTAACCCCAGACCCTCCCACTGTGCAATTAATTTTAAATGAGATAAACATATTTTCATTAAAATGACCTATATGTTTTTTTAAAAAAACTTTTAACAGAAAGCGTCGTCAGTCATAAATCCTAAAATTAGAGAAGCCACGTTTTAAAAATGTAATCATTTTGTCAGTCAGTGATTCTATTGCCTACTAACCTTTAAAAGTGCCATGATATTTTTCCAGTTTGTGCCATCAATCATTTTGTTAGGGAAGTTGTCACTTTTGTGGAGTGGTGGATATCTCATTTTCTTACGGGAAATCCCTCCTCATAATAAAAATTGCCTGTTTGAAATACAGGATCTATTTGCACATGTCTATACAAAAAAGAATAGAAGAATATTTGTGTGTGTGTGTGTGTGTGTGTGTGTGTGTGTGTGTGTGTGTGTGTGTGTGTGTGTGTGTGTGTGTGTGTGTGTGTGTGTGTGTGTGTGTGTGTGTATTGTTCATACACTCTAAGGTCATGCTGGTGTGATTGATGAAAGGACAAAGTGTTAGCACCAGAGACAGGAAGTGGACCCTGCCGGGGAAGACTGAGGTGAGGCGTTTCTGTCACATGGAAACCCAATTCATCCCTCCCCTCCCTGCGCATTCCCACAACACCGCAGTCTATTTCAGTCTGTTTGTATGAGTAATCAGTTGACCTCTCCTCTTTCTTTCTCTCTTCCTCTCTCTTTCTCTCTCTCCCACTTTCACACACACACACACACACACACACACACACACACACACACACACACACACACACAAACATTCACACCTCAGTCAGGCCCGTTTATGCTGTGATTTTCTGGACACGACCGTCACTGACATCAGATAGATGAGGCTAATCTCAGCCGCAGGCAGGCTGTCAGACAGCTTTGCTGAGGTTCAGTGTGTAAAATGGCGCACGACTGCCACGCACGGATTTTTTTTTTTTCTAAACGCCCTTTACTTTTGATAGACAAATCTTGACCAGAAAAATAAGATGCACATACCACGGCATGCAATGAAACCAAACAGACCACTAAAAGCAGTCTTAACACAAAACCAAATTCCAGGCCAATGTTTAAAGCACAATTCTAGTGTTTGGTTACATTCATTTTTCCAAACGTAATCTAAAAAAAAAAAAAAAAAAAAAAGTTTTGAAAAAAAATTCCACGACGTGTCGAAACCGTTACAAACACCATTTAACACAATGTCAAGATCAAGAAAGCAGGTTTCACACAAGTGGGATTTATTTTACATTGCACGCGGGTTCCTGTTTTTTTAAACACTCATGCAAGTGTTCGCGCGACAACCGAAGCTTTGATTATGTGGTTTTGGGAAAGGACGGGCTATGTCATGTGAAGAGCATGTGCACGTTTAGCTACACGTGAGTGTGAGAGTGTGCATGTGTGCGCATCATCTCTAATGCCCTGTTAATTGCCTGACAGTGTTCCTACACACACCTCTGCTAATGTTCCGCTTGCTATTCAGTCTGTGGCCTGCCTTCCTCCTGCCTCTCCTCTGCGCGCGCGCTCTCTCTCTCTCTCAGGCACGGATTGTTCTGTTACAACAGCAGCAGGAATCTCAAGCGCTAATTAGCTTACCTCACCAGAATTGTGATCAGAGTCTCGCGCGAGATGTCACACAAATAACTGCGGGATTAAGAGTAAAATACCAAGGATTATTATTGTTGTTATAATCTCGCGTGGCCCGAGGTCATCAAGTGCCCTGATGACCTCGTGAGGTTTAGTTATACAAGTTCAGCACTTTGGACAGCGCCTCATTGCTTCGTTCAGGTGTTTCTGATTTGAAGGAAAAGACCGTCATACATTCTCCTCCTTAAAAAAGCCATTTCCTTCTTCTAGCTTTCTTTAATCACGACAATTAGACCCAATATTTTTCCCCAGACTCTGACAGACGTCGCTTGTAAGTCTCTTTTCTCTCCGAGCGTGCCGCCACTCTCATTACACACGCTGATTAAAGCATAGATTAGCCAGCAGTGGCCCTGCGCACTCCTCACCAGCAGCTCGCTCAATATCAATTAGAGGCTGCGCCAAAAGCAGCTAGTCACCGGTGGCCCCCCGTCTCCTGATTCCAGCCTCCTAACAGCGCTGGCACTCCGCTGCCTAAGAATAAATAAATAATAATATTACCAGGATTAACAAAGAGAACAGTATAGGGGGAAAGGGGGAGGATAAAGGCGTGGAATCGCAGTTAAGACAGCATTCATCAAATAGTACCTCTGCGACTGTATGCAACTTGTTGACCAAATTTAAACTTATGCAATCACAGATCTGAGAGACTTTTCTTATCATGCCCAGACTCGCTTAATTCAGAGGCTCAGATCCAGAAGCAAAATTAAGGAAAAGTCACTTAGGCCTATTAGTCAAGGCAGTGTAGCCTACCTCTGCGGAGTTCGCTGCAGAAATGAACAGTGTGTGGACACAGAGCGAAAAGCCTTTCAGCACACCGTCAGTAGGTCGCTTCGGCTTAGAGGAAATTAATTCCCATTTTTCCTCGTCTCTGACCTCTTTGGCTCGGTAGAAATGAGGCTAATAGTGGCTGATTTCATTTACTGGTTACATTATCGGATATAGTTCTGTCTAACCTTATTGCGTCCACGTCTTAAATACCAATCTACCTATATTTTTAGAAGAGTGGAATAAGTCGTGTTTGGGTATAACAGACCCACTCCGTTCAATTAGGCTTGAATTTCATTTGCATAATGGTAGTTTCCTCATTTTCTAAGAAAAACATGGGTTGTTTCCGAGTTAATGTAATTTAACTGGCCTTAGTTTGTCAGGGATTATATTTTGCTGTGAGCAGCGACGCTATGCAGAGAAACGCGGACTATGTGAAGCGTTTGAAAGAAAAGCACGGTGCAATTTTTTTCTTTTTTAAAGAACTGCTTGTTACATTATTATCGACAAATATAAACAGTGCTATTTTAGTCTTTTTTCTTTCATGGAAATTTATGAATGTTTGAAATGTGAAAGATAACTGATCGTCATGCAACCGCAGAAGCAATGAAATGCATTTTAAAGCGAAGAACTCCGACCAAATCTCCAATAAGCACGTGGTAAACACAGTTTTGCTCAACCACTTCTCAACCTGCGGTGTCCACTAACAGACAGCCTGTCCAATTAAAAGTGGCCATTGATTATAGATAGCTACCTGCTGGCATATGAGGGAGACAATGTTGGATGCTATGCCACTGCCAATACAGGCTACAGTTAGCCATTCACTAACTAGAGCTGACACCAGCATATTAGATCTGGACTGGGTTAATTCACCTGCAGTTGGCCCCTGTGTTGGCTCCACAGCGCAGTGGTTTACCTGCCCACTCTAAATGCTGATCATTAAGTTGCTTCCAGCAGCCATGATTGGTGCAGAGGGGCTCCATTAAAAAGGAAGGCTGATATCGCAGTTATTTCAGCTCCTTCCTTTTCTCCCTCCGCGGTCAGGCTGAAGAGGGCGAATGTAAATCAGTTCTGTTCGCTGAACAGCGCGCAGCAACATTTCATGCTGCCGTTTCTACATGGACCACGCTTAATGGGATTTTGCCATTTTAGTTTATTTTTTAATCCGATTTCAGACCGCGCAATCGCGTCAGTCACGTTTAGCATACATTTCTAAATATAAAACTAAAACAGCATTTTTAGTTAATGGCGTCAGGCTGTGAGGAAATGACAACTCTAATTTGTATGTCTGTGGGGAAATAGGCCCGTAGCTCATACTTATCTCTTGTTATTGTGTGTGAAAACCTCTGAACCTAATTCCATTTTTCCCTCTCCTATTTTCCAGCAAGCTGCTTTTCCATTAACTTTGGGAAAACACGGTGGCAGGTCCATTTAAAAAGCTCGTGCCCCACCCTTCCCATAAGCGTCTCAGCTCCGGAAAATAAGAAATTAAGAGCAGGGCCCATTTCATCATCAGCTCCTGTCTACCCCCAAACGCAGAGACAGCATCCTCCGGCAAAGCTCCCGGAGGGCGGGACAGGGGAGCTTTACCTTAGCATATGTTAACTATTACAAGATGTCTTGATGGAACACAACGAAATGACTGGTAATTGACATAAAATATGACAAAGTGTTAGAGTCTTTCTGAGGAAAGCGTCGCGTATTATGGCGTATCAGCTCCGTAATGTGACTGATTAATGAAAGATCGGCCTCGCACTCACTCAGCTGATTCTGTGAAAAATGAGTTTTGTGTTGTCATTCCGACAAGCCAGCAACCACGGCCGGAAAAGACTATTAGCCGGAATCATTATCAATAGCCATATTTTCAAACTCTATTATGGCAATCAGGCTAGAATTTATTCAATAGATTTAGTTCATTTGGTTGTAATTGATAAATAATCAAAATTTATCAATGTACTTGCACACATTTCACTAACAATCAGGGAAAACTGCCCCATTTACCAGCTGACTTGGTCCAAATTAGAGCTAAATTGATGATCAATTAATCTTGGGAGGGGTAGTGCGCCGTGTTTAGAAGAGGAGCGGCAGAAATGTGGCGGAGAGGAGGGAGGAGAGAGAGGGAGGAGACGAGGAGAGGACGATAAAGAGAATGGATGGATGGGGAAAGCGTGGGATTTGTGAGAGAGTGAGAGGAGCTGAACTGGCTGGTGAGTAACGCACTGAAAACACAAGGAAGCTGCAAGGCGACAGCAACACAAAAATACAACAATGTGTGTGTGTGTGTGTGTGTGTGTGTGTGTGTGTGTGTGTGTGTGTGTGTGTGTGTGTGTGTGTGTGTGTGTGTGTGTGTGTGTGTGTGTTCGTTCTAGCTTTATTTTTAGAGGGGTTGCTGCATTGCTGTCACACTCTGCCTAACCTTTTTGGTATGTGTGCCAATATATGTCTCAGAGTGAGTGAGCCACACACTTGAAGTATCAGGTAGCTCAAGTTCGGCAAATCAGACTGAGCAAGGTCAAAGAGACTGATCCCATTTATTCTTTAATTTGCTGAGGCATTAAATTGCATGATGTGGCTTTGCTGCAGTTTCATAATTACCAGCACATGTTTCTAATTTCAAGCTACTCAGAGACACTACTGACCCAAGTCCTCCCATTTATCTGGTGTTTTAAGAGCACAATTGTGTGTGGAAAGTATATGTGTTGACCTAAATATACCTATAGTTTTTAAGTCAGGATAATATTACCAAATTGTTCACACTTTATATAATTCTTATAGTAGAATTTGATGTTTATTTTCTCAATTTTACTAGAGTAGCATACAATTGATATTTTCATCAATAAAATCATACATAACACATTACTAAATGTGACTCGGAATAGCCTTTGCTAAAACACAGTGACATCAAGCTAACACCTTTGTGGCTGAAATTATTTAAACTGGCATTGTTTGCAGACTACAGTGTAAAAAGGGGTCTCGTTAACTGTGTCCAAGGCTCCCTGGCACCTGTAATGTAAGGCACTCATTACCTTCAATGATGCATTACAGCTTCCTAATGATGGAGCCACAGTAATAGACCTAACTAATGACCAGACTTAAGAAAGAACATATTCTAATAGCTGGAGCAGAACTGGAGGGAAAGTCAAGGTGTCAGGGAGGAAAAAGGGATTAGATCTGCAGACAACTGGAGGAGCTTAAGTGACTGAGTGTAAACACAATAGATCAACAGACTGTGCTAAACAGTTGTGAAGACTTATTTGAATAATTTATATTGTAATTAAGTTTGCTTGAAGTAGGGTTTTTGTTGACAATAGTAAGAGGTAATGAAAACACGCAAGCTTCAAGATAAAGATAGATAGATAGATAGATAGATAGATAGATAGATAGATAGATAGATAGATAGATAGATAGATAGATAGATAGATAGATAGATAGATAGATAGATAGATAGATAGATAGATAGATAGATAGATAGATAGATAGATAGATAGATAGATAGATAGATAGATAGACATTATAGGTTATGTAAAAGAGAAATAAACAATAACATTTAGCAAACCACCCTTTTACAGAACAGTTCATGAACAGCTGACCCTACATTTTACAATATAAAATGCCTCGAGGCAGCTGTTGTTGTGAGTTGGTACTATAGAAATAAAACTGAATTGAACTGAATGGAGAAAAATGAAAAATGGTGTAATTTAGACAGAATGTCTTTTTACATGTGTTATCGCAGACCACAGCAGAGCAACAGACGTTCAAAAGCACATGAAGAGATTTTGGGACTAAACAACTAGAGAGCTTTAGTCTATGATCTGAATAACTTGCTTAGATAGAAAATAAATTCCAACTGTTTCATTTTTGACAAAATGTATAATTTGATAGTGAACTTACTTCGAGCATCACACATCACACAAGCCACAAGAGTCTACTGCAACATACCTGGAAAGGTGTATGTGTAAGAGTACGGGAAATACTGGCATGACTTCATTGGGCATTGCTGTTCATTTAACTGAAAAAAGTGAAATAATTATTGTCGTAATCCTTTACAAAATAATCCATTGGGCTAGATTAGACCTTTGTGGTCATAATTAAAGAATTTTTTCCTCTGTATTTTCAATAAAAACATTTCAGTGTAAAACTTTTTAAAATTACATTTTAATTTAATGCCAAAACATGGCTTTGTATGTTGGTGTATCTGCAGCTACATTCAGCTTCAGTGGATGATATTTGTTAAATGCACATTTATCTGGGTTTTTAGTATTAACCTGACTTAGACTGTAAATAAAAGAACATCTGCAGTCCCCCTGGACTTTAAATGACCTTTGAGTCATTTTGGTGACTACTTTGGTAAGCTCAGAGAAATTTAGCAGCGTATAGCAAATGATAACAGTGGTCTGTGGAGAATATTTTTTTTATTTAATACTAAGTAATACTATATAATAATAAATATTCTTTTCCACATTCAGAGAGGTTTGAAACTTTTGTACTGAAGACAGAATTTGACTATGTCAAGAAAAAATTGATGGGATATAAAGTTTAAGAAGAATGATTTTTTTTTTATCTTACTTTTGACCAATAACTGTACAATTTGATGGTGAAATTATTGTGGCCCATCACAATATATCAACAAGCTGTAGAAATCTACTGAAACATGGCTGGGTAGGTGCTGCATGTATGCGTGAACCATGTTTTCTTTATACATACTAAACTAACAACCATGTTGAAACATTTCATATTTATGGGTAACTTTGACTGCCATGAGTCACATTGATGACATGAGCCATATATCATCAGCAGCAGGAGGTTGTTCACATTGTTTCTCTTAATAACAAATGAATGAAAATCCGAGCATCCCACACAGAGAGCACCTGAGCATGGGGTCGCCTTTTAACACCACATATAATGAGACGTTTTGAAAGCTGCTGAGACTTTGAACACCAATATGTAAATGACACCTATTGTGACTTTCATTGCTATTTTAATAACCTCTCAAATACACACACACATGCGCGCGCACGCATGCAAACACGCACACACACGCACTCAAGAACACCACACCACCTTCTCCGTGACATACGCCTCTTCTTTCTCATTAAGGAAATCGTTCTTCTTTGCTGATTATTTTATTTGATGCCGTGATTACCGCTCTGTGCACCGCATCAAGCAGTAACGGACACCAGGCGGAGGGCAACGGGCCTAATTGGAGCATGAGATGCACAGGGTGGTGCAGCCAGGATGGGTGGCCGGAGAGGAAAGCCTCTAATGGGTTCGCCTGTCTTCGGCTCTTCGCTCTCTCCTCTCTCGGGCTCTGATGCAACGCACTTATTGGTCTGCTTCTTATTCCTCTGACTGTCAAATCACCTGCACAGAACTACAGCGTGATTTGTTAGATAAGCGTTTCTGCAGATGGAAAATCGATTTTCCTTTTTAGATTTCTATAACTGAGTGAATGCAGATGCCTGGAAGGCGATGCAATAGGCCTTAACATAAGAAACAACCAGTTTACCTACTGGCTCAGGTTACAGTTCAGTTGTGGTGTAAAGGCTCTTATCCCTGCATCTGCCTTTTGTTGCTTTGTGTTATTGTAACCTGTTCTGCAAAGGCTCGTATGAGCAATGGATTTAACGCAGTTTGATTGCTAAAAAACCGCGGAGAGGGTGGACACGGAATTCTTGATCTTTGAAATTGCTCTACAAAATTGCATTTGTTTTTGGTGCGCTTCCATTAAAAGTGTCTCCTCGCGTGTAAACAGCCGTTCCGCACTCAGATGCGCCGCATTAACCCGGGAGGATTGTAGGCCTATGTGAGTGTGTTTTTACTGGGGAAGATTGATGTGGTCCAGTTAGGGAGGCTGAGTGCTGAGTGAGACATAGACCCATTTCAAGTGGGTCCTTCTTATTACAGCAATAAGTTACAGTCTGTGGATCGGACAGCTGAGGGGATATCTGTCATCCAGGCCGTTACTATACCATGTAGGTCTTCAGATGAGTAACTTAAAACATATAGGCCACGATCGATTTTTAACACGTCTCATTTTATGTCCATGTAGAGAAATTAAAATATGGTGTTTTCCATTAAAATATATCGGATTTTAAATAATATACTTTAAAAAAAAATTATTATTATTATTATTATTATTATTATTATTATTATTATTATTATTATTATTATTATTATTATTATTATTATTATTATATTTTGATTGCATTTTTTGTTGTTGATTAGTGGTAAAAGGATAACTCATGTAACAAAAAAGTGCCCAAAGTTTGCCCAACAATAATAATAATAATAACGACTGTATATATTTATATACTTTCACAAACACTTTCCACAGCATACAGACCATCTCGTGGCTCGGGCCCTTCACAAACGCAGTGTTGGCCCTACAACTCCCAATAAAGTGAGTCCCTCTCCTCTCTCCTGGTCTACACGTCTGAATCAAGCGAATCGAGCCTCTGCTGCTGCTGCTGCTGTTGATTGCTTCTCCTGAACCTTCGGGAGATGGTCACAGCTTTCCTCATCTCAGTGCACCATGCACCAGTCCATTTCCTTAAGTTTTCACGCTGTGCCACATATAGGCTACTTCCCCGCGTCCCGGCAGATTGCTGTTGAGGAGCATAAAAGATGAGCTGCCTCCATGTGGTGCAGGAGGGGAGAGAGAGAGGAGTCCTCGCTCGGACGCCTCCTTTGTGTGGCTGAAAAGAAACCTATTTAGTCCCAGGCGGTGGTCTATTCACCAGGCTCACCCTGACATCTGCCAAAAGCCTTCTCTAACCAGCACTGTCTGGAGAAGTAAGAGTGGAGCGCAAATCAATGCGCTGTCCTGTTAATTGTATAATAGACCTACTTATGGACTTCTGCTAAAGGGGCACAATCGTTTAGGGTCCACCACGTCTGATTTTGTTTGAACCAAGCAGGCCTAAATACCTTTAATTGGGCCAGTGTTGATGAAAAGTCGATGGGAGTTAAAGCGGCCGATCACCGACGGTGTTTAAATCCATCTGTACTCGTTTATTTATTTATTTCCACGATTTGTCTCCACAAATCACCTGCCATGAGGGAATGGGAGCTATATTTGTTTTGTTTGTGAGCCAAGGACGGGAGGGAATAGGGGCTCTGAGGGGTTAGAAGGAGGTCTGGTGTGATAACGTTTCTTGTTCTTATTGCCTTTGTGTTTTTTATGACCAATGTTCAAACTGATAAGTACAAAAGAGACTCAATTTGCTCCCCTTAATAAATAAACAGCATTTAATAAACAGTTAAAATTGTAACCGTAGATTTCTGTCCCTTCATTTGCTAAACGAATCCTGGCTTTACTGTGTGAACAGTCTGAATTATACAGTCAAGGGATTTAAAAATTAAGATTTTGATGTGTTCAATTAGAGTGACAATACAGTTTCCCTTTCAAATAAGTGTCAGCTCCTTTAACGAAGTAAAACAAGCCTCTGCATGCGCTCTCCTCCCGTATTTTACATGTGTTTCTATGTACTAACGGAAGTCCTGTCAGGGCACGGACTATATGAGATTAAACAAACACATTAAGATGTTTAACGTGGGATAATTTGAGCATGAAAAGCTAATAAATCAGAGGACGGAATGGCAGAGGATTGAATTGTAGTATTTCGTGCGCGTTTGGGTCTGCGCGTGCGCGCTTACGTGCGCGCCTGTGTTAAAAAAAGAAGGGGGAGTCACGTCGCTGACATTTCCAAGCTCCTGCTCTGATTGGCTCTTATTTGAGGAAGCTCACGGGTTCTTTCAACTAATAAGCGCCTCCCCATCGCTCTAAAGGACATTATAATGCAAGGGACCTCCTTTTTAACCACAAACCGAATTTTCGTTCATTTAGACCATATATACTTTTTAAATTGACCCAAAGTTGTAGGATTTTTTTTGGAGCGCATTTCGCCCTGGAGCGGTACGCGATGCTCTCTCATGCCGACCTCCTGGATGCTCGGCTCGGTGAGTTATCATCACTAAACTCCGGCCCTAAACTCCAGTGTAAGATTTCAACTTTTTGTCTAACGTTGTGAAGTGATAAATAGACTGTGTGGTTAATTGTGTTAATAACTAAGTGGTTTATCGTTGGTCGAAGCAATTTATAAGTAATTTATCAGCACAGAAAAATTATACCATAAAATACCAACGTAAATTTAGTATATTGTGTTTTTAATGCCACCTGTGCTGCCTGTTATATTTTAAAGACTCAAAGCATTTCATATAACTTTGTTTATAAGACGCTGCGGTACTCGGCATATTTACTCAAATCCCCTCTCCTACTCATCCTCTCAGGGATGAAGGATGCTGCAGACTTACTCGGACACCGAGAAGCTCTCAAATGCCGGCTGGGAGGTGGAGTTCCAGACCAGGGGCATCCGGGAGACATGCCTCCTGGTTCAGACTCTGTTGAAGGAACCACTCTCCTGCCGGGTGAAGACATCGCCACTGTAGGATCCAACTCTGCGGGCATGCCGGTGAACGGGAAGGAGCAGGAGAAGCAGCAGCAACAGCCGCAGCAGAACTCCGGCCAGACCACAAGCCAGCAGAAGCAGAAGCGGCACAGGACGCGTTTCACACCGGCGCAGCTCAATGAGCTGGAGCGAAGCTTCGCCAAAACCCACTACCCTGATATCTTCATGAGGGAGGAACTGGCGCTAAGGATCGGCCTCACCGAGTCCAGAGTTCAGGTAAATACAATAATGCAGAGACTCGCATAACAATTCAGGGTGGGGCTTTGGAAACAGTTTTTTTACGATTTGTAAATATCCAAAATAAATACATAAATACAAAAAAATTAAATAAAATCATCATCATAATAATTACCATTTCAATCCGCCTGGAAGATAGTGAACAGAATCGGTTGTGTCACAAGAGGAAACCACGTGCCTCTGTGTTATTAAAAGACATTTTTATTTTTAATCATTTGTCATTTTACCCTAATTAATTTGTAGTTAATTTTCACCCAATATTTTGTGGACGTTTCAAGTTTGGATGAACTACTTGGAATTTCAAAGCTAACCATCGAAATGGCGCCACTTGCTCAGTCTAAGTTACAATAAGCCAAGACTTAAATGAGAGTCTATACAATACACTTCAAGTAAAGGAGTACATTTTGCTTTTTCAGGTACCGCGTGTGAAATATCTCTCCCCAGTATCACTGTGCATAAAAACGATAGCATAGCCTCGCCGTGTCCAGATTTTCCAGTAATAACTGTTTAAGAAAATAGTTTCTGCTTAAATTGAGTTGCATGACGCAAGTATCCCATAATATATTCAACTTTAACCTGATATCTGACTAATATTTAATTGTGAGAGCATCCGGTCCACAAAGGGCTCTGTCCAAGGTACTGAAACATTTCTCATTTGAGGATGAGGAATTCGATGGTCATCTGGCTTTTACAAATTCCAGAAAAAATCCGTGTATCGCCACTCATGGAGACTTTTTTCTTCTTCTTTTTTTCGTTTCTTTGTTTTATTTTGCAATTTTGTACTTCCAACAATTACACGGGGAGCATTACGGCTTTGATCATTATCTCTGATTTTTTTTTTCATTTATTTAACCATCTAATAAAATAAATCTTCAAGTACTAGAAGATAGCCTTCCAGATATTTTTCTCGGACTACATTTATGAGAATTTCCGTAACAAAATATGATTACACATTTGTAAAAAAAAAAAAATCTCTCTTATTAATCGCACGTGATTATTTGACAGTTTTGAGAAAACTAAAGAGAGAAGGAACATGCTAGGCTCTAATAAACAAAACACATTACCAACCAATTTCAGTCTTATTTATAACAGTGAACGGGTTATTAAACCGTGATGTGAAATTCATGCAAATTATCCCACTGAAAGCAATAAAACCAGTATAATCATTAGTCACCGTAATAATCCATTCTTTATTCCAACCAGTGCAGGATCCTAACCGCTCAGTGCATGCCGGCTCATAGTCGGTGTTGGTAAACATTAGTGCAGGCCGTGCAGGTGCAGCCTTGAGTGGGCGTGTTGGCCCGAGCGCGTGCCTCCACACAGCCTCTCTCCTTTAAAATGCTCTATCAGCGACGTCTTAATAGGACTCAAGAATATATTGTACTTTTTTAATGGAATGAGAAATTGCATTTTCTTTCCCCCCGAGTGTAATGGGTTTGGGCGACGTTTCACGGCTGGCTGAGCGGAATGAGAGCGAGATTTCACTTTTAATATGGAGGCATCGACTCACGGCCTCGTGCGCGCATTAATCACACCCGAAGATGAAATCTTTATAAAGCCCAGCGGTGTCGCGCGTGCGTTTTCAGCTGTATGGCTCGGTGTGTTTGTGGGTTTTCTCGCGCATAGCCAACAGACGGGCATTTTTTATTTTCGCATAGATGCTGTACAGCGATGCGGGCCATTTGTATTTAAGCCCGCGCAATATTTAGGGCAATTTTCAGTTAATCTGCTTGTAAATAAGATGTTAGAAAGATAAATTGCTCGACTCCTTGCTGCAGAACTTGAGTAACAAACCCTCTGACGCACACATTTTTACACCACAGCTATTTCTGTCTCCTACAGAATATAAATGTTCTCTTACTTTTATTTACTGGAACCTTTTTTTTTTTTTTTTTTTACAATTTCTTTCGAAATACTTCGCTTCATCTTTAGAGATTCGAAACTTTCGGCACTCCCAAAAGCTTATTTTGAGGTTTGGGGTTATAAGTACACTATTAAAATTTTCTCTGACTGTTGGCCAACAATTATTCAAAGTGGTTGGCCTTAGAAAAGTCCTGGGCCAAGAGAAGAGGTCTAATAATAATTCGATTAAATTTAGTTAGTTCCACCTCAAAATGAGATTATTATGGTGAAGAATGCTATTATTGTGTCCATTGCAATATGGCTTCATATGGATGAGAACGTGGCATCTTTCCTGGTTAAAATAAACACACAGTGCCCAAGAAATATATCACGTATGTTTCTCAGTACCTCTAAATGTCGATTTATGTCTCTGATTTCAGGTTTGGTTCCAGAATAGACGCGCTAAGTGGAAGAAAAGGAAGAAGACCACTAATGTTTTCCGTGCACCGGGTACCCTGCTCCCAACACCGGGCCTGCCACAGTTTTCTGCCGCTGCCGCCATGGAGAACAGCCTGTGCTCCTTCCACGCCAACGACTCTCGCTGGGCTACGGGGATGCCGGGGGTCTCCCAGCTGCAGCTCCCCCCCGCTCTGGGTCGCCAGCCAGGCATGGCGCAGTCACTGTCACAGTGCAGCCTTGGTCCAGGCCCGCCACCAAACTCCATGGGTCTCTCTAACGGCCTGTCCTCCAACGGCTCCGGTCTGCAGTCCCACCTCTACCAGACGCCTTTTCCAGGAATGTCGGCCTCCCTCTCCGGCCCTACGAACGTATCGGGCTCCCCACAGCTGTGTAGCTCCCCGGACAGTGACATGTGGAGAGGAACGAGCATCGCGTCTCTGAGGCGCAAAGCGCTGGAGCACACAGTGTCCATGAGTTTCACTTAGTGACTTTTGACCACACCGCACCCTATTCCATCAAACACCCCTCTCCCAGCCCCGCCTGGCTCCTTCTTTTTTCCTGTTTTTAATCCAGCTATTTAGATCAAAATGAGAGAACGAATGAAGTAATCAGGCCTTAAATGCGAGGAGAGAAAAAAAGAGGTAAATGCCACCTCATAAAGACCAAATAATGATAATAACAAAAGGACAACATTTATTGACAAACGGAAGAAAAAAAATGGGGTCATTTATCTCGTTAATTCAAACGGATTTTTTTCTTACCAGCTATTGTTGATAAATACTATTGTAATGATCTTTAGACTATAGGCCCTAATTACCGAGAGCCAAACAATCGTCGTATTTACGTTGTCATTGAGCGTGTCTTTACGCACGTTATTGTGTTCAGGTGAGGTTGTGTTATGTCAAACGGTTATTTATAAGATTGGGTATTTTGATAGCAGCCTGCCACACACACACGCACCAAACTGACAGTGAGCCTACTGAACTGGGTCTCGGGCATGCACTGTGCATGTGGATTTAATAATTAAAGGAGAAAACGGTGCCCACTCAGACTGAACAGGTGCTTTTGTTTGGTGACCTCAGTCCCGTCTGCATGGGACGGGATCACACACACACACGGGCGATCTTTCAGTAGGCCTACTCTGTTTTAGGATGTTTTGTGTAGATAAAACATTCTTGCTATGTACCCGCTGGTCTTTTTTGTGACATGTTTTAACTTATTGTATGTGATATTACTTGACACATTTCTTAAATGTTTGATCTTACATCGAAATGCACCACATTGACGGGTTTGTACCAATTTAAAATGAGCAAACAAATAAAAATAATTTTCAAGAATGTCAAAAACAAGAATGATGTATGTCTCCATTAAATTTAAACGCATAATGATTATTTTGAATACATTTCCAAGGACGGTGAAGCGTTTGCTACGATATCTACTGTAATACTAGTTTAGGCGATTTGAACTATCCATTGCCTTGGATTATCCACAGTTACATGTTATCAGTACGCGTCTGACTGCTATATGACATAATTTTGTTGCACAAATTATTATTTTTTTGGTTATTGCTCAGTGACCTAAAGAGGTGTTTTTGCAGGGTTTATGAGGAGACAGGGTTAAAGGGTTTGTGAAGGGTGACTGGTCTTATGGTGGCAGACAGCAGCGGTAAAGATACCAGGCTGAGATGTCAGCGCTGTGATGTGACGGTCATTGATTTTAACCATGACGGTCATCCCACTGAACACACTGGATGGACTGAAACTAAACGGAGGGATCGCAAGGCTACGACTCAAAGGAATACACCAGCTTATACTGTATAACTTATATGCTTAGGTAAAGGTTGGTGCTATGACCCTAGCACGCTAAAAAGGAAGTTAAAAATTGCTCCATTATGCTATCCAAAGAGGTCATTATAGGAGTGCTAGACGACATGAAAATATCCACATATTATTCTATGAATGGAACAAAACCAGGACCGTGGAAAGCAGCAACCACTTTATTTGATCAATGATTTAAATGTAAAGTTTATTCTAATATGGAGCCAGAGAGGAAATAGTAAATTGCTGTCATTTGCTCTTAGCTAGTGGATGTTTGTTAATCATATTGTTATTATATCAAAACCGGAGATACCTCCGTTTAATTACTTACAGTTTATAACATATGGATCAGTTTAGGACTTTTCCATCATGCAATTTTAACTCAAATGGTTATAGCTAGCAATTTTAGACCAGGATGTTGGATAATACCAATGTAAATAGCATACCTGTTAAAAGTGGGATTGTCAGTAAGCTAGAAAACACAAGGATCCAAACGCATACTAACAATATATATAAAAATATTAAAATTATGATTAAAATACAGCAATAAGCTCTTGGCAAGTGTATCAGAGGTGTTATGTAAACATTAAGCGTGGAGCTCAATATTGTGCGCTTCAGTCTGTTCCACAATGCATTAGCAATAACGTGTTCATGGGCAAATCACTATTTGTGTGCCTGTCAGTCAGCACCATAACAACACCATATTAATTAAATCAAATGATATTTTAGATGTTGCTTTGGGAAGTTTTCTTACCATTTTCTACATGTTACACATAAGAAAAGTTATATATAAGTTATATATACATAATATGTTTTGTCACTTCCAACAGGACAAAATTGATCCATGTGGTTAACTTAACCAATGTAGTAGACTCACAGTTAGTGTGTAAAGAGTCGGCAATTAAGCTGGTAAAACCAAGCTGAAACAGATAATAGAATGGTAGTTATATATTTAAAAATGCAACCCAGTGAAGCATTTATGAATCAAAACTAATCATTAACCCAAATCTGGTAAACTGACATGTTTTCAGATGTAATGGATAATATTCATTATTCATTACATCAGATTTATGATTAGCTCTATAATGTTTAAAACATTTCATGCACATCATGACAAAAAATACAAATCAACTGTATGAGGCAGTTTGCTTTTGTACCTTTTCATCATTTGACATTTATCTAAAATTCCTCATTACTTGCCAATCAGTTCTGTAATAGGAAAACCTCTCACCTTGTTTATGTTGCTTTGATTTTAAATTATCCTGATGTGATGTGTGATGTCTATAGCCTCAGAAGCAGCCCTGAATGTGGTAAATACAATTTTTCCATTATGAAAGTTAGCAGACCTCACTGTCTGTGTCAAAGAGTGTAAGTGTCAGCTTAGCCTGAAATCACAGTAGCTCAAATTAATCAGCGTGTTAACCTCATCTCGCTGCCGGTGCTGAGGCCAATTTATGGTCACGGGATGGTAATTGATGAGATATGGCATTACCATAAGCAGTCCCACTGCCTGTAAACTTATAATTGGAGTTTCTGTAACAATGCTGTGAGGTTAAACAAAGGATTAATCATAATTAACAAAAGTATATTACTTTCCCCATATTAAACAGTTGGCTCCCACCTTTTCTATTAGCATAAATTTGTTTGCAGTCATTTATGGAATTATTGGAAATACCAACTCAAGTCGAGACCCTGAAAAATTCATTTATTCCATTCTGTGTGTATATATGAGAGAGCCAGAGAATAAAAGCCTGTGCTTCTGCTTGGAGAAATTAACTTGAATGAGATGGCCTAAAACAAAGTTTTCCACCAAGCAATAAAAACTTTTTTGACTTAAGGTATTTTAGGATGTGTCATATGTTCCCAGCAGGAGCACAAGTGGCTACACTAACAAATGCAGTGATTGTGTTACATTGTTTAGTGTATAACACACCAGCATATACAGAGGGAGGAAAACCTAAAAACAACTGAAAGCAATGGAAATCGTTATGAATGTAAATGAAAATGGAAAACGCTGCAATCCAGCACCAGTGTCAACCTGAGATATGAAGCAGATGTTTAACCCACTCGACCAACCTTTCTGCTTTCACGTTACATTTCAAAGTAAATGCCATCTTTTGTAAAACAGAAATTTAAAACTTACTAATTACCAAGTTGTTGTTTTTTTTAAAACTGATTGACTGTTTACATTATAACTTGAGGCCATTGCTTATCCGTCTTGTAAACAGTATTTACATCCTAGTGGGAGTCAATCAATGAATCCAGGAGGCCCACCCACTCTCCAGAGACTTGCAATTACCAGATACTGCGTGGCAGTTGATCAAAAACGATAACAGCCACAGCCAAAATGACTACTGCTCCACCCATTCAGACAGGAGCTGTAGTGGTGTCAGCCTGAGTGTATGTTGTGTTTCTGCTAAATCTAGTTCTATGCATAGCTCAGCCCACCAGATCCGGCCCTGTGCTGACTACTGTGTCCTGGGCTGCAGTAACAGATGTGAAATCACATTACCCAAACGCTGCAATTAGTCTCACTCGCTCGCGGGTTAATGAGTTTGTGGAAATGTGCGACCCATTCCTCATTAGGTAATTTCTCATGCACTGATGAGAGAGGGAGAGAGAGAGAGATGTGGGTATACCAAGTTAGTAGAAATGACACATAGTTTGCTGCAACGTATACTGTAAAGCAACATACAGCTCAGGGAGGGGTTTTTATCACCATACTCACATAGGTCTTCTTCTATTTGCATTAAAATAAAAATATTTGTGACATATGACTTGAATTCATAAAAAAGGGTCACCATTTCCTCTGTTATGTCAAGAGTTCCTTTGCAGAGGGTTTGTAGTGCAGCTTCTGTCATCTGCTGCAGTTATATATGACTTTCTCATTATGGTGTGACTATGCTTTTTGCCTTGCTGTGAGGCCACAGAGCCTGCGTGTGAATAGACAGCCCAGGGCAAAGCTCTGTCACCACACAATGGACAACAACAAAAGAACTAATTAGCAATCAATTACCGACATGTTTCTGTCCTGCACCTTTTATGTGGTTAGAGTGTAGGGCAGGTTACCACCACTCAACATGTCCCATTCACACAGACACATACACACGCGCACACACAGACCACCTTCTGCCTGTATGTGTGTGTGCGTGTGTGTAGTTTCTGGTTGATTTGGATGATTGCAGGGATGTATGTCGTAGCCCAGGGACACACGGTTTTCCGGAAGAGAATGTAACCTCTCTCATAAAGGTAAAAAAAAATAAATCTTCAAATTAATCCAATTTAGGCCTTTAGAGGAAGTTGCTTTTCACCATGTCTGCACCCAAGAGTGCAAAAGATAGTTGTTCATTAGCCTCATCTGTGCCAATCAGTCTCTAAACTCTCCTATGTTGTATCTCATTGCTTCTCTTCATTGTTATTATTACTTGTAGTTGATGTAAAGGGCAAATTTCATTTCATTAAAGAAGACTGAATCCACAATTTCATAAAAAAACAGCATCGGTAAAGTAGATTTAGTGTCTAATTTGAGCACGTACCTTGCTCATTTCACCATGTTCCTCTCTGTTGCTGTGTAACACATGCACACCCACACTCGCACACACAGTGACATCTGGGCGAAAGTGTGCTGTGAAGAGTCTGCGAGTGCCTCTCATGATAACAACTCTGCATCTCAACAACCTACATCCATCATCATCAACACTAACATCTGCTCTGAGCCTCAGCCTTAAATCTCTTTCTACTCCCCCAGCCCTTTACTCCTCTCTTTTTTCCACCCTCTCTTCCCCTTTCTTACACTCAGCAGCTCTTCTTTTGCTCCTTAAGATGTTTATGAAAAGATGTTTATGAAAAGAGGCCCCTTTTTATATAACTCTCCTTCCTGTGCTCTGACCAAATCCCGTCATCTGCTGATTATGTGTAGACATGCTTTTGTTTAAACCAGCCTTAGAAATCAATATTTAATGATGATGTTATCAGTGCTTTTATGTGTAATTTAGCCCGAATGTCAGTATGAATGAGACTCTGTCAGGTTTATGACGTCAAGCATTTATTTTCTGTTAATGGGTGCTCCTGGTGGTACACAAACCAAAACCCAGTGGACGTCTGATGGATTTGTCTGTTTCATTTCTGTTCACGCATGCATTCACAGGCAGGCGTGCATGCATACACCACATAACCACCTTTAAACCCACACACACACACACACACACACACACACACACACACACACACACACACACACACACTTTATTTGATTATTATTTATTATTTTACTATTGAAAATAAATGAAGTGGAAATTTGATGTGTAAAAATAGCTGATAAATTCCAGAAATACCACACTGTGATTGCTGTATAATACTAGAAAATGGCATTGAATGCAATGGCACTGTCCACATTAGTCTGAGCTTAAAACACAATCAATCAAAGCAAGTTTGTTTCCAAACAAACTGCTTTTTTTTTGACAGTCACCTCTTCAGCTCTGGGAGCCAACACTGTTGAGAGGCAATAATCGTGATAGTTTTTTCAGTCATTTTTCTCCCAATAACAAGCCATTTTTAATCCAATTAGGAGTGCTAACGTGAGAGGCATAATACCACGGCCCCTGGGACAGATGAGAGAATATGCAGGACATTTATCCCGACAGTCAATATTGGATTTCTCACTAAGCAGCTGTGCCTGCTCTCTCTGACATTCTCCACCTCTGCACAGTGATCCGTCCTGATTAAAGCGGCTTTTCTACTTTATCAACATTCATTACATGACCTGGTCATGCATGGCCACCAGGAGTAGCAAAGTTACATGCCTCACGTCGGGGTTTTCCTACTGCACTTTTTCTTTTTATTCAACTGTCTAGTGAAAAACGATATATCACTTGGCGTTCTGTTTCATTCTAGACGGGGTTTTGAAATTGTAAGAGCAGACAAGTGTGTTCTGGTATTCCCCGAAAACTTTTCTCACCTACACTGAAAGGGTAGATTTGTTTTCAAAGGTTAAAGCAGAATACAGCTGGGTAAACTGGTTTAGTATTACAGCATAAAGCAGGTATGTGACTAAATCATCCAACTGTTGTGATGCCTAATTTTGTGATTTGATTTTCTGAATCCATGAATTTTAATCCTGGGTGAATCTGATTTTTGCTTGTATTTGTTGTTTTGCTATTCGTTCACCTTTGTTAAGACAGAAAGATAATTCAATGTGAAACTCTTCAGGTTGAACAAGTAACAAAGAGCTGCCAGTAAAGCCAACAGCAGCTAAACAGTGCCACCTTCTGGTAGCTGTCTGGTAGCTCGCAGCGCTGTTTTTTAATCGTTCATGCCATTTTTTTTTCTCAAGAAAATCCAGACAGATGGTCAATAGATTTTATTTCACCTCGGTATCACTTAATCACTTAATGAAATATGTCTGTTAACTCTGCAGAGAATTATTTTTCCATCAAAACCTAGTTAATAAAACAGAAAGTGGACGAAAAAAGGGCTGCTGTTTATAGCTGATTGCAGTCGATAAATTTATGCAGTGTACTGAATCATTGTCATTGAATACATTGATTATGTAGACTAATCAATGTGTATTAGGCTGGATAAGACTGCCCAGACCACAGTGAGCCTGAATGATGAAGGAACACATTTAAAGGCCCACCCATCTCTGCCTTGAGCAGACATGTTTCAGAGTGTGAGGAAACTCTAAGCAGGTGGAAGAAAATGTTTATTTTATATATTTTAAACTGATGCACAAGATCAGTATGAGCTGTATAAAAAGATTTTCATTATGCTAGCATTCAGGCAAAGTCTGTCAATATATAAAGCAAGAAAAGTTCCCCTCCTCCGAAGAGTTAAGAGATAAAAAAATGTTGCCCAGGACTTAGCTAGAAGTATTTGGAGCTGACCTAAAATCATTTTTTGAAGGAGTAAGAGGTTTTAACAGCCAATTAAAGACCTTCAACTATATACTTGTCTTCTGCACTGTTCCTGCCTGCCTAACAAATGGCAACTGTCTTGCCACAAGGTACTCTCAGGCTCTCTCAAGTTAGCCACTGACTCACATAAATAAAAACATCAGACAAGTGTCTGCTTTTTTTTTTTCCCACAGTCACTGCTTGAAATTGAAAAAATGATTTCCAAGATATGAGCTGAAAGGCCACTGTCTGACATACAGGAGCCTCCAGAGACTTTGTACAAATAGGAGCATGGCCTGAAGAACCAAAGTGTGTTCTATAACAATAAAAAGTGGTCCTAAATCATTAACCCAGCAGGTAAATGTATTCGCTTTTGCAAAAACAACATCAAGCCACCAAATCCCTATGACTAAGGGTGATTTTTGCATTATTTGTTTAAAGAAAGTTTAAGCAATAGCTTAAACTTTGGTATGTGTTATTTTACCATACCAGGTTTGGTGAGCACTGATATTGAGGATCATGCTTGAGTTAGTTACTACACTTTATGTAAGACTTTGTTTTATTACCAAAAAAACAAAACAAAGTGTATAAAGAAACTAGTATAATAGCAGCATACACATGAAATAGTGAGTTTTATTTTATTTTTTAGTTTGAGCAATCGATTTCATCATCCAAACAAAACTGGAGTTGATTTGTTTTAAGTGATTATCTTACTCCCTAAGCTTTTCTGTCAAATCCTGCTCTCTGTTTATATCAGTTTACCTAATTGTGTTTCATTGGGGAAAGTGGTCCCTGTTGGCTCCAGAACAATTATTTTGCATCACACTTTGTAATTATACTATTATGTAGAATTATTCTCATCGTCTGCATGCACCATCAATCATCCCTGTATAATTTGTGAATGTGCTTACTAGGAAACAGACAACAAAAAGCTCTTCACATCATGTTCCAGTGGCTCATTTCAGTGTATACAATACCTCAGTATTTTATTCTTAATATTAGCATAATCCGTGTTTGTTCAATAGCCTCGCCAATAATAGATTGAAGATTTTTTTTAAAAGATGTACGTTAAGAAAAAACTGTTTTTATCTAAATGTATTTTGTGCATTTATTATTTTTCTTTTTAACGTGTTGTCCCTATAACCCATAAATGCTTCAGCATGATCTCTTCTGACTACATAATGCATCACACAAAAGTCTAACATGGTAAAAACCAAACCAAATAAACAGGCCAGTGTCAGATGGGAGTCACCAGACCTCCCCTGAAGAACTTGGTTGGAAGGTAATTAAAAGAAGAGTGTGTTATCCATCGCTCCTCATTAATGCACTTTGAATTAGCCACTTTCAAGGGAGAGGAATGGGGAGGAGGGGACAAAGGAG
This sequence comes from Astatotilapia calliptera, assembly GCF_964374335.1. NCBI lineage: Eukaryota > Metazoa > Chordata > Actinopteri > Cichliformes > Cichlidae > Astatotilapia > Astatotilapia calliptera. The sequence continues at coordinate 27,976,982 of NC_137433.1, forward strand.
AAAATCCATGCAGACTTTAAAGTAATCTCTCTCTGTCAGGTTGGTCCAAATGGGGAGGGTCAGCTCATTACAGCCCACACGGGAGATGAATGGGTCAGTCAGGCAGTGGGGAGAGCCGGGCTGGACCGCTGTGTTGACAGACAGATCCGCACAAGAACTGTGTGTTCCTGTGTGTGTAAAGGAGGCAACACACAATGAAGAAAAAAATCAAAAATACTTAGCTACATGTGTACGTTTGCCAGGGAGCAGGTGTTCAAAAGGAGGTTGCATGCTGGGCAGTAAGACAGGGTTAAGACACTAATGTCTGCAGTCAACAATCACTGTGATTTAACTTTAACCACATGGAGGGGTGACTGTCACATCTTGCCAGCTGGGACAATCATCCCAGATACAGCAAATCACACTCCTTTAAGTTTTTTTTAAACTGCTTCTATCTTTAGGAAAATCCTGGTAAACCAAATCAGTTGCATTTTTGAGAAAACTGTGGGAAGGATTTGTCATTGCCACTTGGAGCATCATTGAGAAGTTACCACTGATTCGTGCATTTCTTGAAGCAAAAATAGACCTGTTTCTGCATCTGCCACCAGATGGTGTTGTAGCCTTTTGTCTGGTGAAGACAGAAGCAGCTGGCTCCTCGCTTGTTTTTCTTAGTGATGATATTTATGGTATCTAAATTTAAAACATTTTAAACACATCTGAATTTGATGTTCTGATTTTAATATTCAAATGTACTGGGGGGGTTTTCTGTCCGTTTTTTCATATCACAATTACTGGGATATTCTTGTGTGCTGTTGGTTTAGTCATGCTAGTACTGTATTTTTATGGTTCCCCAAGAATAACACATTTACAGAGAAAGTTCATCCATGTGTAGCACAGGATGGCAATTCATTCATTCTTTCTCACCCTTCATTCAGTCAGGGTGATACACTGGGGGAGGTAATAGGGGAAGAGTGGTTGTTAAATATGGTTATTAGATTAGAAAATGAACTCTGCAAATAGGCCAGCACTGAGGGAATTGCTGTATCTGTTCATCATTTAGAGCAGTATAATCAGACTCTGGGGTTACGTGTTCATTAAAATCTATCAATTCATTTAATAAATTGGATTTTAACAATTACAGTATGTATCACAGCTCCGCATCACACATACGCACACATCACATGACATGAAATTGCTAAGGGACGAGCATTTAACACCAGGAAATACACACACATGGGCACTCACCACGTAGCATTTTGCGAGCATTTTCCCTTTCCTGTGGTGTCATTCAGATTAGCAAAACACACTTTAAACAGTGAGACTCTGGCTAATAGGTTGAGGCATCTTCACAACGCAATGACTCTGTGAGGCAACTAATTATTAACACTGACTACTGGCTTTTAGATGAAAGTAACACACCTCGAATAGGTCATCAGCATTAAAAGTCAACAGGCTGACAGGCTGTTATAGTAAATGTTATTCATTATGTTCATTATTTTTTGTGGTTTGTTGTTCTGTGTGGCATCGTAGACCTTAATAACGATGGAAAAAAATGTCAGCTGTAATTAGCTCAAGGCGCACTTACGCACAGTCTCTCATCTTCATTTCAGATGAATGACAGAAAGAGAGGGCTATTTTATCAGATGTGTGTATGAGCGCTGACAGGCTGATCATCATCTCTTACACTCAGCTACATCTGAGTTTGACCTTTCACAGCGGCAGCACAGGCAGCTAAAAGTGGTCAACTCTAAATGACTTTCCTATGTCAAAACAAATTGAACTACATCGCAGACTCTCGCTCTCCCTTGTTGGCTCTTTCTTACTTTCTCCTTCCGGACAAATATTCCGGTCTTTTTCCTTTTTTCATGTGCAGTATACGGTATGACTCACTGCTCATTTTGTTCTCACTTTGTCCAAAGATGTTATTTAGACCACAGCTGTCCATTTTGATTTCCTGGCTGTCAAATTGGCCAGCAAAAACAAGTAAAATGAATGAATAAAAATCTAAGCAAAGAGGTTATATCTCTCTAAACACAGAAGAAAGCAGGCTATAGCACAAGCACAAATCTGTGGCAAAATTTGGTGGTATTCTACTCAGTCTAATAGAGGTCTACTTGCAGTATCTGAAACAGTGGAACACAAAGCACCTTTTATCAAACTTCTATCAAACTGCTATGTGAAATATAAAAAATCATCCTCTCTCTAATTATCCTCTCTAATCTGATGAGTGTTTGACTAACTGACCTCAGTCAGTAAGTCAGACTTCAGACTTCTTGCAGAGAAACACCTCATTTCCTCACTATTCCTTTATTAGAGACGGGGAGCTAAAACACGTCCTTAAAAAGATAGTTGTCACAGTTGTCACAGATGTCTCTTAAGTCTTAACTCATTCACTGCCAGCCATTGGCAGTGAATGAGTTAAACCCATTGACTCATTCACTGCAATTGACGGCTATAGACGTCAATGGCAGTGAATGAGTTAATAGTAACCAGCAAGTGAGTCAAAAGTTGTCGCACATATTAGTCCCATCAGGCCACAAGTTGCTGATCAGAAAGCAGAAGCAGGAACAGAAAAGATTCTTTATATAGAATCAAAGATGTATTAATTCAAATAATTAATCATTATGGAAAAGATGCTTGGTATAAACTGAGTGTTTATCAATCAAGTAAATTTCTTTCGACCAAATTCCATCAACATTTTACATTGAACGTATGCAACACAATGGCATCGAAAATTTACATGCAATCAAATTACTGTACTTAAATGCAGCATTTTGGAAATGGGGATAAAACACAAAATAAGCAGTAACTCCAGCCTATCCCACTTGTCAGAGTACACTTCAGCTCATAATTCAAATAAAAAACTCGATTTAGGATCAGTGAACACTTTAACATGCTTTTCACTGAACTGTGAGAGGTTGTTGAGGTGCACAGAGAGAACATACATGCTCAGAAAAACTCTAAACCAAGCTAGAAGATTCATGGCAATGTCACCGTGAGGTAGCAGCACTAACCACTGCAGTTCTGTGCTCCCCGATGCCCAAATGTCAGGCAAATGTAATAGACTGAAACCAAATTGAAAGTGGTTCTTTAGCTGAAGGTTGACTCATGAGTGGCACTGCATAAACTCTGACTCATTCAGTATCTCAAAGGACATCTGAGAATTCATGACTTTTGCAATCTGAGCATTCATGTCCGAAAAGTGTATATATAAAAGAGCGCATGAGGTTCATTTTCTCTCCGCCAAAGTCTCAATATATCCATTTGTGTGACAAACTGCAGGAAAAAGTGGAGAGTGCAGATGCTTCCACCCTGGACCACTGCACCATACAATTAAGCAGTTAACATCCAGTCATCTATAAAAATTCAGAGCAGGCCCATTCAGTTCTGCTTTTGTATCAAGATGGCAAGAGGAAAATATCGAAGGGACTTTATAAGAGGGCTTATTGTTGGGGCACAGATGGCAGGTGCTTCAGTCAAATAGCCTATTCCATTAACAGGTGTTTTCATAGGAATGGTGAAGTGACATCAGCATTTAGATCTATGGAAATTTTACAGAAACACAGAACATTTGGTCTGACATTGCCTATTTGATGATTGTGATGCTCCTGCATTAGTGTGATATGCAAGTAAAAATAAAGCGGGAGTTCTTCCTCCTGACTGTGTCAGTAAGAAGAGTCCATCAAAAAATAGAGTCGTATTGTATTAAGATTCATTTCGATCCTTATTACAGAGATGAATGCACACTGAAGAGTTCAGTGGTGCAAAACCCAGAGGCACTGGTCTAGAGACACATGTGGGAGAAGTGGTATCAGATGAGTCATCGTTCATCACGTCACAGGGCAAATGTGACGCACAGAAAGAGACTGGTACAGGCATGAATGCTTGACCTCCACTGTAAGGGGGATCCATAACCTCTGTAATAGCTCAGGAGTATTTTGCTATCATTGTTTGAGTGCATTTTTCTCCTTAGAGTTAAGGATCACTGCAAATCAAAATAAAGTTGTTCGGAGTGATCCTAGTAATCCTACCTACCCAGTTATGCAGTTATAGTGAATCATTTCTATCCTTATGGGAGTGGTCCCATCCAGGGTGACAACACAAGAGATGTCACAGAAGGACTTATTTGTAATGTAAATAACGTGAATTATTCAGTTTTGCTGGAGCAGTTAACAGATTTCAACCTTACTGAACACAATGAGAGTTTCTGGACAAATGTGTTTCCAGCACCACCATGGCCATCAAAACAGCAAATGAGGGAATATCCTTTGGGGAAAAAATACGGTTCATCCCTCTTATCAGTGTTCCTGAGACTTGAAGAATCAATACCAACAGTATTTGGCAGTTCAAATATGTCCCACGAGCTATTATTTTTCAATGAAGAGTCACCAAATTGACCACAAAGCACTATGTTAGCCTGTCTACTCAATGTTAAGCTGTGTAGCGATTTTAATAAACACTGACATGTTTCAAGTATTGCATTTCCTCCAATGAATTCATACGCAGTAATTATTAGTTTCTAAACATCTGAATTCCCTAAAAACAGCCTTGAATGACCGCTTTTATTCACTCATTATCAAAGTCATTTTTAAGTCCGCACGGCTAAATGTTTGTCACTAACCCTCTGATGTCGGCCTGCCTGCCTGTCTGGGCTGCTATAAAAGCTGCGATCTCACAGGCAGCTCCGTTATTCTCCCCTCAGCTTCAGGACACACTCCTCGAGAGACGCACTTCAGCATGTCGGTGGCTCTGCGCACACAGCTGTTTCTCTTTCTTATCTGCGTTTCATTAAGGATGGGGCTCGCTCGCTACATCGAGGTAAGGTCGCGTTTGTAGTCGAGCAAAGTGGAATTTTTGATCAAGTGAGGCAGTCTGAACTCATGTCTGTCAAGTTTTTATGAGCAGCCCAGAGATGAAATCTTAGGTTTTCTGTTCGTTTGTATTTACTTGTTTGTTTTCCTTCTTCTTTTCAGGACAACGAAGCCTCAGATGGATTATATTCTTTGCTGAGTTTGGCCCAGAAAAGAGAATCAGAGGATTTTATTTTCCGCCGACCTCTCAGTAAGAACTGCTTAAAAATAGCTTTAAATCACCGAATTATAACAATTGCTGGATTTAAAACAGTAATTGGGTGAATGTTTATTTATGCACCAGTGCCCATTCAGTCACTTAATTAGAACATAGGCTACTAAACACGTTAAATAATTAATGCATTAATCCAAGCAAACATTTTTAAATGAAAACTGATGCTGTCCTCTGAGTAACACTTTGACCTCATGAGAAATTATTAAGACTAAACTCAAATCCAGTATGTTTTCTGAACCCAATATATGTGTAATGTAATGTATCTGGCTGTGTGTGTGTGTTCATATGTGTGTTTGCCTCACCTGTATTCTGGGGGTGTATATATTTCATAGTCACTTATGGGGACCAATCCAGTTTGGTTTTTAATCTTTAATTCTACTTTGGTTACTTGGTGTGGTCAGGGTAGGTTTGGGACTGGGCGAAGGTTAGTTAACGTAAGTTAAAGTTTAAGAGTTAGGCGAAAAGTTGTTATAGTTGGGCTTAGGGACCAACTGTGGCTCAGGAGTTAGCATGGGCTGTCAAGCACTTGGAAGGGCAGTGGTTTGATCCCCAACTCTTCCATTCTACCTGTTGAAGTATCCTGGGGTATGATGCTGAACCCTGAGCTGACCAAAAAAATGAGTTTGGGTGAATAAGACTTGTAATAAAAAGTGCTTTGGGTGCTCAGCTGGGGAAGAAAAGCTCTAAGTACTAGTCTCTAGAATATTTAAATGTATTTTTGGTCTGAAATGGAAAACTGACTGTGTGTGTGGTTTGTAGGATGCTTGGACATGCTGGCCACTGATGGCCTCTTCACCTTTGTGGCATCAAAGCCACAGCTGGCATGTGCAGCTTTCATCATAGCTGAGCCCAGTGAAGTCATCAGTCTGGAGCTGTCTGACGTCAGCATCGACTGCAGCGCTGGAGACTTCATAAAGGTTGGCGCACACACTAAAAATAGCCCCCACACATATCCAACCCCTCTTTTAAGTGAAAGGCAGGGACTCCAAGGCTTTTTTCGGTTTAAACTCTGAATTCTATTTCATCTTCTTCCTGTGCATTTGAAATTAGGCCAAACAGGGTTAAGGCGGCGTTTAAGGGCCAAACACCACACTGGATGCTTTCTGCATTGGTCACATTACTCAGAGCAAGAGTGGGAAGAGAAGGCTTTAGTTCTGAAGCCAAGCCTGCCAGTGCAGATTTCAGTTCATGGCATAGGGAAAGGGGGACATTAGAATTTCATAAAGCCTAGGTTTACATGCATGTGATCTAGAAACCAAGAGCAGATTTGTGTAAATATTAGTAGGATTAATGTGCTCAATAAAACAAAACAGCACACCTCATTTTAAGACATGAGATTTACAGAATATTTTTAGAATGAAATTCATGTTGGATTATGCTTGTAATTAAATATTATTCACAGCACAGTAGTGTAGAATGTGCTGTATGGCATGTCGGATTACCCAATAAAACATGATGATTCATGTCTTAAGTTGAATAGAAAACACAAAGATTTGTTTTCACCAACCCACTGGATCAGAATCATTTTTATTTGACCAAGTCTGTGCACACAAACCAGGAATGTGACTCCAGTTCACTTACTGCTGTCAGCATGCAAGAAAGAAACATATAGGGCAGGGGTGTCAAACTCAAATACACAGTGGGCAAAAATTCAAAACTGGAACAAAGTTGCGGGCTAACGTTAGTATTTATTGAAATATATTTATTCCTCCAGATATAAGAATGAATCTTTTCTTATGTGCTCAAACACGTTTTGCTGAAAAACTGAATCTGGAACAAGCAAAGCTTAATACTAAACAATATATATATTAGCTGTATAATACCAGTAGGCCAGCTCTGATAGTAATTTGGTATGGCTTCGTGGGCCAAATGTAATTAGGCTGCGGGCCAAATTTGGCCCGCGGGCCAGAGTTTGACACCTATGATATAGGGGGAAAAATCTTGGCAATTAGATTGCTTGTTTCTTTCTGTAAAAGCGAATTGGCTTCTTACATAAAGCTGATGAGTTATCTCTTAGTCATATAGTTAACAGCTTAATTTGGACATGCTAGCTGTCCTTGGCTTCTTCCACATTTTAAAAATTTATGCCTTGTATTTTCAGACACTGCTTCATGTTTTGTATGTGAAGGTGTGGAATAAGTGTGCTGAAATTAAGTAAGTAAAGGCATTAATTTTTGTATTTACTACATATCATATGTTCCTCTTCAAGATATTTGATGGCTGGGTTTTGAAGGGAGAGAAGTTCCCCAGCAATCAGGACCATCCTTTACCCCTCTACGAGCGCTACACAGACTACTGTTCCTCCACAGCACCAGGAGCCACCAGCCGCTCTTCTCAGAATGTTGCCATGATCTTCTTTCGCATTCACAGCCCTGCTAGTGGCTTCACCCTCGCTGTCAAGAAACTATACAACCCTTTCCGTGAGTCTTGTTATGCATCACTAAGATCAGTTTGTGGCCAAAACATCTAAAACCAAACATTAAAACACTTTGAAGTCTTCGCGTAAAAGATTTGTGTTATTTTTTTGTTTTGTTTTTTTTATATGTCTTGTGAAATGAGGGGTACATTTGTGTGCACGCATGAGTGTACTTCCTGGACATTTGTGCTTGGTCGAGCTTTAATCAAGGCCAAGAGCGAGCGTAACGAATTGAGTGAGAAGGATGCACCTGTTTTCCAGCTGTTTGACAAACACAGCGTTAACATTGTGTCAAGAAACATAACTGTCACCGTCTGGCTGTAAGACAAAGACAAGGAAATAAAGGCTGCAGACAAAAAAAAAAAAAACCAGCAGTTTCAATTAATTATTTATAGGTTAACAGTGGTTTATCCCCTTGTTCACCATTAAGTGCAACCGTCTGCAGTTTAGGCCTTATATATGATCTAATCAAAGTGACAATAAAGCTACCTCACATATTCCATGCAACATAACAGTGTTACTCATTTAATACATAATAAAAGTCAGAGTGTTTCTAGAACATTCCTTAAATCTAAAAGTTTGGCTGGCAAACAGAATGGAGCTAACAGCTATATAAAAGTATGGATAAACGACTGAAATTGTTAACTAGCTCCACAGTCTAAAGTTTAGACTGACTTAAACTGAATGATATGTATAAATGTTTGATGGAGGAAAAGCAAAAGTAACAATGAATGAATGATCAAAATGGTAAGGTAACCGTTACTGATGGGTAATATTTACCAATGGTAAGCTAGATGGTGACTGTGATAGTGGCTCTTACCAAAAATTGGATGTAAAAGATACACATACAACATTTAATTGTTTAATTAACAATTCAAACGTCTCTCTTCACATTTGATTAGCTCGGTTTCTTTACAACAAAAATGTGAAGGGAACAATATGAACAAAGTGGCAGCATTTTCAGACTCCCTTTTCCGTAATGCTTTTATGAATTCACTTTTCTTTCTTTCTTTCAGTTCTGTGATCAGAACTAGAATTGGATTTCCTTTCCAGCTGCCACCCGCTGATTCTGTCCTCTTTGTGACGTGAAGTGTCAGTAATGAGTTTCTCAGGTTATGGAGAACTAGAAATGTGAAATCTCTTCTCCTGTCTGTGCATGTGTCGATTTGTTCGTGTGGAAAGCCTGTAACATCATGTCTCAGAGTCCAGAGGGAAGCTTCACCATGGTGATGCCACATCAGCGCAAGAACTGCAGCTTCTCCATCATCTACCCCGTGGAGATCCGACTGACAGAACTCAGCCTGGGGCAGGCCAAAAGCAATGAGCTAAGTCCACAGGTAGATCACACACATGCATACACGCATGCATGTGCCCACAGTCACACACACACAATCTTCTTTTCTCTGTGAAATAAATATCTTACTGAGGCCAAATTCTGACACTTTAAATAGACCTTTAGCTTCAGCTGGACATTTTAAACGCATTCAGAGTGTGATATATTTTTTTTTTTATTAAAGCTATTAATAATATTTGCATGTTTGTCTATGTCATCACACAAATTTTATTAGTACTTGGCAATTTTGATTTTAATTTTATTTTAATTTAATAAAGTATTGTTTAACTACAGAGATTTATTAATTTCATTTTCCTAACTGTAATGGGGAAATCACTTTAACTGATCGATCAGAGCTCAGTAGGCGTAATTAGCACTGGGATGTCATCTTCCTACATCTAGAGGGAAGCTGATGAACACAGGAAATGGAAAAACAAACAGTTATGAGACTGAAACTAAAGTGAAGCCTGGAGCTTGAATGAAGCCTTTCAGTGTAGAATTTCATGTTCTCATTGTGCCAGAGAGGACTTTCTTCAGGTATTCAGGCTCAAAAGTATGTTATGGTAGGTTAGGTTAATCCAGTGGTCCTCCAACTGTGTGGCGGGTTCAGAACAGAGCCACTGCAGTTGGAGCATGGAAGACTAAGGGAAAAGGATGTAAACTAAAGTTGGGCATGCCAGAAAAAGTTTGAGAACAACTGGGTTAATTGGTGATTTTATATCATGAATGATGTGATTGGTCCACCGTCTCACTTTGTTAGTCCTATTACAGATGGATGACCATTCTATTCATACCAGAATCTATTAGGATAGTTTCCAATTTTCTGTTGCATTCACCACATGCTGATATTATACCACAGTCAACTGAAAATATTGTCATTGAAAGTAATCCAGGATTTTGGAGAGTCATCCAAAAACAGTGTTATGTTTGGCAAATTGGCTGCTGAGCCTCACTGCCACTGTAAATTACTCTGTGTTCATAAGTCCCACTCCAATAGGTGGAAAAAAAGAAAACAGAAAATAAATCCTCAATGGCAAATGATCTAATGAGACTAAATGAAAACATCACTGTGGTTAATAGATGGAAGAGTTTTAGCAAACCACTTTAGCTAAACTAAATATTATTCATTGTGTGTAGATTATAATGTTAAACCCTCATACTAAATGTTTGAAGATGATCCTCAGTTTTTAATGTTAAATAAGGAATAGTAATGACAAATGGAGTCAAAAATAATAACCATAAGTCTAATAAACATTTTTAATAACAGTTTATGAATTTTAGAAAAAAGCTAGCAGGTGAACACAGCAGAGCACTTACCAGTCATATCGAAGTCTTACCCCTGAAATACACCATGTCCTTGACTTTTCATCTGTTACACAGTTTTGTTCGGTAAAGTGCTTCAAATCACACAGAGTGTTGCAAGGGCAGAGGGTGTAGTTTCCACGGGATCTTTTATTTTGAAAACTGACCAGATTTTCTGTGACATTCCTGTGCCTGATGTCCTGCCCTCCTCATCTACTCTGTGCAGCTTGACAGAGCCTCTGTTAAATAAACAAACAAATGTATAAATACATTACATATAAATACAACAATGCAGAGAAGCTTCTCTGGTGTCTGGTAGAACCAGAACGCTAAGCAGAGGCTCCCAGATTACTACAATTTCTGCTATAATGACAATTCCACTATTAAAAAAGTGAGGTTAACTAACGTTAACAAGAGCTGAAGTGTGTAATGGAAAATGTGTTAATGGAAAAAAAAAACATAAATAAGTAGTACTTATTAATTACTTAATTAATAGTAAGTAATGAGTAGTCATAAAAGCTATTACATGAAATGCAACTCTCTATGAATAAGGGAAGGAGAAAAGTGGTACAAAGCATGCTCATAAAGGTGTAATATAATAAATAATAAATTAATAAAGTAAAATATTCATTTTTAAATATCTGAAAAACAACATCCTGTTAACTGCCTCTGTTTAAATTCTGAGGAAAACTGTATGTATTCCAAATTCAAATATTAAAAAAATCGTTTGTGTAAACATTTTTCAGTCAAATGAAGTCATTTCATTTGAATCCTTTGCAGTATTACTTTTTCATTGTGTTACAAGCACCTGCTCAATAGAGAACCATGAAACACTGGAATCACATCTCCACTTGGTTGGCCTTTTCCAGGTTAACATATAGTACTTTTATTGGTCCAAAGAGCTCCACAGGAAGTTTTAATGGCAGTTTTCTATGTAACAAAGTAAAGTCTTTATCTGGACTTCACCATCAAAATATTTTGTTGATCATTTATTTTACAGAGACTGGCGTGGTCTGGCTGCTCAGGGTCAGGTGACTATGTGGAGCTGCTGGGAGGGAATGGGGTGGATACCTCTAAGATGTTCCCTGTGGCCGACCTCTGTTTCTCCCTCAGTGGACTCGGTGAGTCTGTGTCCATCACTGTGTCCAAGAAACACTTTTACTAGTAATTATGATGTGCTGTAAAAGAGTCCTACAAAATAAAAACATCCCACATAGTGAAATATCCAATGCAATTCACATTTTATGTTTACATATATTTGCTGTTTTTACTTGTAAAAATACTGCAATACAGATACAAAGTAAATGTTTTTGCTGCCAATGTAACCAGAGTAAGTAGGGCTGGCTACAGAACAAAAATTCTTGGATGGTAGAGTGTAAAGTATGTGTTTTCCTCTCCTTGTGGCCCTTCAGCCCAGATGAAGATTGGTTGTGATAACTCAGTGGTGAGGCTCGTGTCCAGTGGGAACTATATCAACCGCGTTTCCTTCCAGTACCGACTACTGGAACACAATGAGCTTCCCAAGGCCCGAGAGAACAGTTTGGAAAACTTCTGCACTGTGGAATAAGATGTCACAACACATACGCATATGTACACTTGTGAGCACACACAGTCATTCATCTCTCTGTTAAAAAATACCACTTTAATGAAAGTGTCACATTTAACTAATTGTATTAGTAAGTATTTTGTATTGTATTTGCCAAATATTTTATTAAGCTATTATGTTAGCTTTGATCATAGCCTATTTATTTAAAAAGAATATTCTCCTTAAAGTTATGGGTGATAGTGGATTTTTTTCCTTTTTAATTATTTGTCATTAAAATTTGTTGTTTGTGGTTTTTAGTTAGTTTGACATCCCTGCTGCCTCTTTTCTTTATATTGCCTCGACGATTTAAGAAATAAATATGAACTGCATGATGAAGCACACTTTCACTGTTTTTGTGAGCAGCTCTCCTTTTCCAGGTCTACTTCGATTTCATTATATAACTGCATATTCCCTCAGGGCTTGCTTTACTGGCATGTTTTGTGGCATCCATCCATTTGACTGATTAATGCTACTTTCTTTAGAGCTGAAGAGAGAAATGCTTTAATCTGGCCAGGCTCTTAATACATAGAGTGATTATGAGCTACTGCATTTTTATGAGTTTCTGTGAGACTGAATTTAAGTGACGTGAACTTGAATTGCATTTCATTAAATTTAATTCAATTAAATTCAAGTTAATTTATTGTAGCACTGAATCGTGACAGCAGTTGAGAAGTTCCAGTGCACTTTATACTGCGAGGTAAAGACCCTGCAGTATTAGTGAGAAAACACCAACAAGTAAGCACGATCTTGGTGACAGTGGAGAGGAAAAACTCCTTTTAAGCAAGAAGAAACTTCCAGCAAAACCAGACCAGGTTCACAGAAGGGCAGCCATCTCCTGCAACCACACTATCTGGTGTAGCGGCAAGCCTGGGTCTTTCTGGGTGGAGTTTGCAAACACCCTCTCTTCCTGCGTGGGTTTTTTCCTCCCACAGTTGAAAGACATATAAGTTGGCCATAGGTGTGAATATGAGTATGAATGGTTGCCTGCTTCTCTGTGTTAGCCCTGTGATGGACGGGTGGCCCGTTGAGGATATACCCCAAATCTCACACTATGACAGCTGGGAGAGGCTCTACCTCACATCTGGCCCTGAACTGAACGGATGATAGATAAACATAGATGGATGGCACTGATCCTTGCAAGTGAAAAATGTATTTCTTTAGCATACACTAATGTACATTATGTCCAAAAGTGAAATGTTCATATTGCTGCACACAGATACACCACCTTATATCAAAACTAAAAAAAAACATGAAGTCTAGATGGAATCTTTGCATTTTAATCAGAGATGTCCTTGATATACCTTTAAATGACAGCAATTTGAACATGTATGAGCATTTCAGCATTAAGATTATGTTCCTGGCAATCAGTATTAAGCAATGACGCATGCACTTCTTCTATTTTTTATAATCCAATTTGCTCCAGATGCAAACTCTAAAACAGCTTTCATAGTGGTTCGTCGATGCTCATAATTAAAAGGGATTAATACAGACAGCATAGAATTATAACACCACATTTTTCTAAAAGTATGACCACTCTCCGTCACTGACTGTTTAACCCTAATCTCTTACATACTATACCTACAACTGTGGATCATAACTCTGAATGAATGTGCAGCTCTTAATGGGATTATCCCACAAGCCTCAGCATTCTTATTCCTCTCGACATCCTTCTGAGTGGCTCTCTTTTGATCTTCTCCTTACGTGGAATTAATCTCAAACCTGCTCAGCTGTGATGATTCAATTAACCAGCGGATGTCTTTTTTCGCTCGATCTGTTGCAATTTTCAGCCTTCATTAGAGAATGAAATGCACTTTGGGTGCCATTGAAAGGAAAATAGTCAGATGTTTTGTTTTCTTTCTAGCTTTATGCACATCAGCATCAAATACTCCGTAATGTAATTTTAGTGGCCTATCATCGTGGACTAGAAATGAGTTTGTCAGGCTAATATGCGTCACAAGTCCTTGTGGATGACGTGTGACCCTTTACAGAATGAGGCATGCTTATATTATTATTAACATTGATGTAAGAAAATGAGAGAGTAATGTTTATTTAAGATATTATTTACACGGGACTGGTTAATGAATACACATCAACAAGAAAAATCGGTCACTCCTATTCAGTATCCTCCTCCTTTCCTTCCCTGTCTCGATCTGTTCCCAAAGAGATGCTCTCAACAGTATGTGATTTGTAGCATAACATTGAATTTTTTTCCTATTATAAAGACCCTTTAAAAATATACACACAGACCTTGAAGTGGAACGCTGGGGACTTTATTTGTGTAGCTTGTATCTGTGGGAATAGACTTTTAATGAACTGCTATTTAATCCTGTAAGAGAATATATATAAACATTCCTGTATTTTACATGTGTTTTCAGTGGCAGCAGCAGCAGCTTTGAAAACTAGAAATTCAGTCTTTTTGTACTTAGATAATATTTTACAGTTCTGGCCGCTGACTTGTGAGCTATGATAATAAAACACCAGGCAGGTTGGTGAGCAGTGAACAGTGTCCTCTATCTGTGGTCATTGTGGTCATTCAGCAAAATTATGTTTTGTGTTCATCACTTATTGTTTTGCTAATAATTTACTGCACGTTAACGGAGAGCTCTCATATCACTAATTATTTGAACGATTAAAAAGAAGCTTCATATATTAATTTATGTCTATACAATTTGAAAACATACAAGAGATCACATTTAATTGTCCCTTTGATGTAATCCAGCTGAGAAAAATTTAACATGATTTCAATTAGCAAAGCTGTTTTTAATCAAACGTTTTGTCTCATGGTTGAACTTCATTCGACCATGGCCTGCAATGACTTTGCCAAATTCTTCACTGAAAAAATCCAAAAAATTAGACAAGCAATTGGTACATCAACAGCAGATCCAGGATATGTACTGTGTCCACCAAAAAACTGTTTAAACACCATGAAACAGTTTCAACCTATTAACAGCAAAGACCTGGAGGACATCTTAGGTCAACTGAACTCCTCCTCCTGCTGTTTAGATGTCCTGCCAACAAGTTTTTTCAAAAAGGTCTCAAAGAGTTTAGAGTCAGACCTGTTACAGATCGTCAACTTTTCTTTATTATCAGGTGTGTTTCCAGAATCACTAAAAACTGCTGTAATCAAACCTATACTGAAAAAGGACAATCTTGACAAGACACAAATGAACAACTACAGGCCGATCTCAAATCTCCCGTTTTTAAGTAAGATCATTGAAAAAGCAGTTTCTCAACAGCTCAGTTACTTCTTAAAACAGAATAATTGCTACGATGCCTTCCAGTCAGGTTTTAGACAGAACCACAGCACTGAAACCGCTCTGACCAAAGTGTTTAATGACATATGTCTGAATACAGACAGTGGAAAAATGTCAGTCCTAGTTTTACTGGATCTCAGTGCAGCATTTGATACAGTTGACCACAACATATTACTCAAACGACTGGAGAACTGGACAGGTCTTTCAGGAACTGTACTAAACTGGTTCAAAACATACGTAGAAAACAGGAAATACTTTGTATCAATAGGTAACTTCACATCTGAGCAGACAAGTATCACATGTGGAGTTCCCCAAGGTTCCATCTTGGGACCCCTTCTGTTTAACATCTACATGCTCCCACTGGCACAGATTATAAACAACAACAAAATAAACTATCACAGCTATGCAGATGACACACAAATATATATCACAATGTCACCAGGAGACCGAGGCCCTGTACAGGCTCTTGGTAAATGCATTGAGGAAATCAATGACTGGTTGTGCCACAATTTTCTCCAGCTAAACAAAAACAAAACTGAGGTAATAGTCTTTGGCGCCAAAGAAAAACGATTACAGGTCACCAGAGAACTTCAATCTATACATCTAAAAACCACAAACCAGGCGAGAAATTTGGGTGTAGTGATGGATGCAGACCTAAACTTAGAAAAACACATTAAGACAATAACAAAGTCAGCTTACTATCACCTCAAGAATATATCAAGGATAAAAGATCTGATGTCTCAACAGGACCTGGAAAAACTAGTCCATGCATTCATCTTTAGTAGGCTTGATTACTGTAACAGCATCTTTACAGGTCTACCTAAAAAATCAGTCAGACAACTACAGCTCATTCAGAACTCTGCTGCTCGAGTCCTCACTAAGACCAAAAAAGTGGACCACATCAGTCCAGCTCTGAGGTCCTTACACTGGCTGCCTGTCCGTCAGAGGATAGACTTTAAAGTTCTGATGCTGGCCTATAAAGCTCTGAATGGTTTAGGACCAAAATACATCAATGACCTCCTGGCCCAGTATGAACCATCCAGATCCCTCAGGTCATCTGGATCCGGTCTTTTATCAGTTCCCAGAGTCAGAACCAGACACGGAGAAGCTGCATTCAGCTTTTATGCTCCTTATATCTGGAACAAACTCCCAGAAAGCCTCAGATCAGCTGAAACACTCAGTTTATTTAAATCCAGGTTGAAGACTCACCTGTTCTCAGCTGCATTTGAATAAAGCACCAAATCCACACTTTAAGCTTAAATTTCAAAACTTACATTTAACTACTGATTTTATCTGTTTTGATTTTATATACTGTTGTTTGTTTGTTTGTTTGTTAATTAGTTAGTTAGTTTATTTGCTTGTTTTATTCAATTTTAAATCATGCTTTTTATTTGTTCTTGTTTCTAATGTCTCTGTAAAGCACTTTGAATCACCTTGTTGTTGAATTGTGCTATACAAATAAACTTGCCTTGCCTTGCCTTGCCTTGCCTTGAAGTTATGAGACTGATGGAAGGACTGTGAATTAACTTCATTTCACTCCAAGACAAATAAAGGTGATATATTAAACTGATATTGTAACTGTTATCACTGAATACACACACTTACTCACACATGTCTAGTGCAAATCAGTCTACTTCAGATGTTAACAAGAGCAGCTGATCTGCAGAGCAATCATATCCAATACATGCACTAATTTTTTCACCCACTGCAGTGATTTAGTCAACTGTATCAGTTGACTCTCAAAGTTCCATCTGGTATTATTCCTAAAAGACATAATTATGCTGTTTCTACTGCTATATAGCTTTCCATTCATTTGAGAATTTAAGCAGTTATGAGGACTTACAGTGGTGAATATTTTTTTTATATTGTAATATAATATTTTTTTTGTATTAATCAGCTAACTGATAACATGGTTAGTAAAAGTTAGGGTAAACAAGGAGGTCATACCTTTTCATTATATTTCATTGTATTGTGTGGATACAGCTCATGGAAGATATTTTTACGTGTGCTACATCAAACAGTAGCCATTAAAACAAAACTGCAGTTCATGGAGTGGACGATTAAAATAAGTCAGTCCCATTATCTCCCATGTTAAAATGTAAAACTTAACTGCTAAGTGAAACTACAACTTTAGCAAAGAAATAGATGGTTTGAACCACTCATACTACTCATTGGTTTTGGACATTCTGAAACTTCAGCAAACTTATTTTGTATGCTGCCATGTTGGTTTTTTGGAGCCAGAAGTTATTTTACATTGATGAAAAGGTGGCCTGCTAATTTATCAGTTAACACTATCGAGCTTAGTTAAGCTATACAGGTACAATATACAGAAAAATTATGGCTGAGTATAGGACAAATAAATTTTTAGCATTTTAATCACCAAAACTGAAGAACAAATTTTTGGCATGGTTTAACCCCATAGGAAGCCATGATATTAATCTATTCAAATGCTCCAAAAGGCATGAACAGCACACACATATACACACACACACACACACACACGGACATGCACATGCAGACACACTTACACCCAGTGAAGCTGTCCACTTTAATTACTTTAAGTAGTGGTTGAGTCCTGCCAGACTTTGACTAGCTCCAGCTGCCCAGTAATGCGCCTATCTCAGGTATCCAGGTGGATGAGTTATTATAAAATTCCCCCTACAGGACTGTTATGAGCATATAGAGCCTAAAACTGTGTTTTTTACCAGGTTTCAAATATGCTTTCTAATGGTGTGAATTTGACATTTTAAAATTGGAGGATTGATGGGGACTGATTGCTGTTTGGACTCAAGTTCCACCTAAAGGAAGGAATTGCAATTTTTGACAGGTTTGCATTGGCTTGTATGTTTGTCCATGAACTTGTCCGTTTGAGTACTGTTAAGGTATGTGCAATGTTAAAAGTAGGGGTGTTGCTGCTTTGATCTACAGGTGTGTGGACACAGGCAGCGGTAGCCTCATCTAATTGGAGTCACTAATTTGGACTCAAATTATCTGACAAATATAATGTCTTACAGTACAGAGCTTTTTAGAAGTCTGTAGTCCAGTTTTGGTGAGTCTAATTGTAGTACTTAATTAGTATCTTACTTCCCAATTAGTTATTGTGCATTACATCCACATGGTTTATAGACACAGCTTGCTTAGTGTTTTAGAGCTGATATCTTACTGTTCAGTCCTCTTGTCTAAATATGATTATTACTTGTCCCAGAAACCAGTGGATACTGGTTTTGTAGACAACCCTTGGTTTAGTTATCTTTGAACTGTTTTCTGATCTAAAGAAATTTATAAACTTAAATATTAGTATTTTTCTACTTGTGAATATTTTTCCAAATTTTAACCAAAATCAAAGAATGATTTTCTTGAATCATGAAGATTAGATTTTCCACATAACTATAAGAGGAAGAGTAACATTCAGCATCTTAGGTGCATGCAAGGCCAAATTCCAGTTTCTTTCCTTTTCACTCTGTATTGGCTCAAGACTGATTGAAAAAAGCACTCTGAACTTTTCTTCATCAATACAGTCATTATGTAATAAATCACTTTGAATAGAGTTTTGTAAGTAATACCCTGCTTGGTGTAAACTTTCTCTTTCAGAACTGCAGAACTGCTCATTTACTGGCTCCACTTTGAGAAATTAGATTATAATGCACAGCTATAAATATCTAAGTCTGTAAATACTGGAGATCACTAGCTTGCACATTTTGAAGGTAACATTATGTAATTTTATAAGTGCTACAGTGGATTATTATCACATTACATCAGGAGGAATGCAGCACAAAAATAATGCTGAGAGTCAATGCAATGAACAGCTCTTTAAATTAATAGTAGAACATATTTATATAAGAAAATGCCAAATACAAGAAGCCAAATGACTGTCATCATAGTTTGCATGTAAAAGCTGATTCACACACTCAATAGATCTGATCATAGTTATATAGTTTCTATGACTCCAATAACTCTGATAAGCTCAGGAATCTCAAGAGAGATGCCATTTGATTTCTCCTACACTGCCCTCTGCTGCATGGTTTCTATTACTACACAGGTAATGAGGCAATGCTATGTACCAGATGGAGAATATGTTGTCTGAATAAACTAGCTGCAATTTTCTTGATGAATGCTTTGTTATTTGGTTTTTCAATCCATCACTTTAGATACATTACATTTTTATACAATAAAAAGTCTGAAGAAGATAAAGTTGTTGTTGTTTTAATATAAATAAAAGAAAACAAACATCTGAAATATACAGTATCTGAATCAAACATTAGAGAAACTGCAGAGGTTGTCATCAGAATAATTGCAGATAAACAGAATCAAAATCAAAAATCCTCTCAGTAGATCATTTTTAGATTTCAATGGCTTCCTTTTAGCTACAAATACATTTGATTACCAGTGTGTTCTCCTTCATTTTTGAAAAATTTACAAAACTAAAGGAGATTTAAATTTATGAAGGCATGAAAATAAAAATGATGACCTTCAGATGAAGAGTGTAATAATAGCCAATGGCGCTAAAAGCAGAGGCACAAAGACGCCAGTTTGCTTTGCTCCATTACACAGGTCTTCACTACAACATCTGATACCCAAAGAATCAGCTATGTTGCACATATCTCTTCTCAAGCACTCTTTGGTGATCATATTTTCAGCAACTGTAACAGAGAAAGACAACAAACATGACCTGGCCAAGTATGCTGTTAGAAAATGCAAACATTAGGGCCCCTCATGGTGTTAACTGAAGCCTACCTAGGGTGGTGGAGCAGTAGTCATAACCCAGAGGACATATTCGAGTACAGCTGCCAGGATTTGCACCCAAGCAGGTGTAACACATTAATCCATATACTGAAGGCAAACAAAAACAGTTTACAAAGACCGAGAAAAAACTGAATAAATAAATAAATGGATGCTGGTCGTAAATGCTCTTACCTGGTGCCAGTATCATACAGAAGGAAGCAACAGACACAAACAGCCTCACTGTGGGTCTTTGATCAAATGTGCAAGCGCAGAGAACTGGAAACCTGTCAGACCTTTGGTGTCAAATGAAACTTCTCCACTGTTTTCCGCATTATATGACTTCAAAATGCATTATTTCATTACTTTGGCTTTGTACCAGCAACTTTTTATGTCTGGGTACTTGACTTGTCTTTCTTTAATGTTGGTCTTTATTGTAAATGTTGCTCTCCACAATTCCACTAATTCATCATCAACCCATTTTCCAGGAATTCCAGTGCTGATAAGAATTTAATTATCCTGAGTGAAACCATACATTTGTCTGGTGTTTGTGCAGTACATACCAAAACACTTAAGTGAAGTGATTGAAGCTGCCACACCCAAACACTTTAATTTCTAATGAATTAGAGTTGAAACAGAAAATTTAAAAAGTCTGCAATGACGTTAATAGCACTGTAGGTTAGACACAACACAAGTGCACCCATGATACCTGCCAGCTTTAGCATCCATCAAATAAATTCTAGCTTAATTCAAACTGTAACAACGGCACCAACAGTTCTCTTCTAGCACAACAGTCACACACACACACACACACACACACACACACACACACACACACACACACACACACACACACACACAGGGTCTGAGCTTGTTGGTCTATAATAGCATTAATAGATCTGCGTCATTAATCTGCTCCCAGAAAAGGAAGAGTCTCTCAGAGCATCACAATTTAAAGAGACAACTCACCCAAAAAATTCAATCAATTACTTTGGCAGTATGCCTTTAATTATAACATATAATCGCTCCTTCATCACGCCAAAAGATTCCACAAAAGTTGAAACTGTCAATATAAGGCATAAATCAGCTCACCTCTGTTTGGCCTGTCTGCTCTGTCCAGCCATCACTAATAAGCTTGGCCTTTTACTCCTGGATTAAAGGCCTTGTGTAGGAGGCATTTGAGAGGTTGAGGTTAGAATGTCGCGCTAACTTCAGCATGTCATTCCTTTTTATTCTCATTCATTCTGTTTGTTTTATTCCAGATATATTTTTATTTCTTGTTTATAGACAGAAACAAGTCTAGTCATCAGAGCGATGTGGACTCAGCGCTGTAAGAATAATAAAGTCTTCTTTGTGAGTTAAAGTTCAGGACAAGTAGGGTTCAGCACTTAACTATAGAGCTGTAAAGGTCATGACATTATTGCCCAATATAGCTCGTTCTTATTGAGTCAGCCAGCCACGACAGACAATGCTCCTCTTCCCCTTGTGTCTGGAAAAGAGAAGGAGCTAGCAGAACGCTGGGCGGTCAAGTGTGAGCATTAACAATATTTTATAGTGCTATGAGTTATACTTTAATCATTGTAACTCTCTTGTTTCTCTCTCTCTCTTTTTTTTTTTGTATTTGTGGCATTTTAGCTTTATAGTTAAGAAATTAGGAGCATGTCTTATTACATTATAGATACATATATATTATATTAATAAGATGTGATTAACAAACACCAATAATCTTCAGATATAACAATAAAAGTATTGAATTAATGTATAAAAAGTGCTATTTTATTGCTGTTTTCAGAGCAGGTTTGCTTGTTTTAGTTACGTTTTTATTGTTTGTAAATGTTTGCTTTTAATATAGTTTTTATTAGCATCAGTTTTGGTGTTAGACTTTTTAATTTCTGTTATATGGGTGCATATTACAAAGGCAAGCTCTCAGAAAGTCAGTACAGGCAAAAGAAGTAAATTAAGGTGTCTGAAACTGAATGGAGTCAAACTATAAACAATGCTGAGTAAATAATTTTCCTTTGTTCACAAGTTACCTTTTTTGCAGTTACCGTCTAAAAGGCTGTTAATACCACCAAAGTTGTAAAAGCACCAACCAGTAACACAAAACTTAATTCATCATTGGAGTTTATTCGTTTTAGAAGTCGTGTACATGTAATGAATTTATTTTGCATGTAAGTTAGTGCAGTGTTATACATGCAATAAACATTAGTTAAATGATCAGTGATCGGAGGATGCCCACCGCCCAGTCGAGGTGATTCTTACTTCCTGAACTGAGGAACCGGGGACGGGATCTTGATGTCCTGCCCCCTCTCCAGCCTCTTCTCACATTCAATAAGGTAGTTAACACCATCAATCACTAACTGCACCAGCTCAACCTGTGAATGCAACGTA
The DNA here is from genome assembly GCF_964374335.1 of Astatotilapia calliptera. Classification (NCBI taxonomy): domain Eukaryota; kingdom Metazoa; phylum Chordata; class Actinopteri; order Cichliformes; family Cichlidae; genus Astatotilapia; species Astatotilapia calliptera. The sequence goes on from NC_137433.1 coordinate 27,999,046, forward strand.
GTCAGTGTCAACAATATTTTATTATGAGCATGTACAAAGTTATTATAAAGGTTTCCTTTAACTGTAACTCAGCGGTTCATCGCTACATGTATCTGATCCTGAAACTCTATTGGATATAACTGAATGTTACAAGTACTGATATCAAAGAGTAGCTCTTTTCACAAGTTGAAAGACATGAAATAAATGAAATTGTTTTTTGTTATTTGGTTGGATAAAAAAAACATAAAGCATTTATTTTTTAAATCAGTCCTTTTTAACTGATTCCATATAACATATGGCGAGAGTCTGGAGTTACAAACACAATCATAGTATTTATTTGTTGACCTTTAAACTAGTTCTAACTTATTAAGTGAAATACCAGAAAAACAACACCACCAATGTATGTACTTGTGAGGTTATAATTTGTGTACACTGCACAAAAGAAATAAGAAATAAAAGCATTGCAATATTAAGCTGAGCTGGATCAAACAAAGTCTGTGATGGCGTTAATATCAAACAAACAAAATAAAATGGATCTTAGCTTTTTCTTGAACTTTTTCTTGAAGTTCAGCTAAGATACTGTGTGTTTTGTTGATTGCCATTCTTTGCTATTAACCCCTCCAACACCAGTACACACCTGGTTAGCATTAACTGTATTGCAAAGGCTCATGTGACGCTCTGGCAAATTTAACTTAAACCTTTACACTTGTGCCTCCTGAGATTACCCTCTTCAGGCAGGGGCTTCCCCTGAGGCCATTCACAAACTTTGCCCCGTTTGGCCCAAATGGAAGTAACCACAGCACCCCACTATATCCCTGAACTTAAACACTAAGGTCCTTTCACAGCATTTGCCAAAGCCTGCAAAGACATTCTGCTCAGGAAAAAGCAGCCATTTAACCTTCACTGGCACACCCCTGCCTGGATTACAGATTAAAGAACAGCATGGGGTACAGTTATTCAAAGCTTACACCTGCTGTGCTACAAATGTCTGCTCTCCTCCATCTGACTCTGTTTCTCTCTGCCTGCTGTTCACTTTTGAGCTTTACTTTCTTTAGCTGTTGTCTTCATTCCCTGAGGATTTACCTCTGACTTGCCCAGACGGTCAAGGTTAGAGATGTCAAAGGTATCTCCGGTAGCGGCTGTGTCAACACCTCCCGTGCCTCTCTTCTGTAGTCTCAGATTATCCAGGATCTTTTTGAAGCGAGCATCCTAGATCATAAACACCAAACAAATTCAAGTTACTGTCAGATACACGAAGAATACGTGACATCATGTGCATGTGTTTGGAGTTAACGGGAGATGAACTGTCATTATGATTCATGAATTACCTTACTGAGGAGGGGCAGACGAATATGCACACCAGCCCGGAGTCCCGTGCCAAGATTTGAGGGGCAGGTGAGGATATAGCCCAGACGCTCATTCCACATGAACTCCCATCCTCTCTCCTGAATTAGATGCTCAACCTAGAAGTTAAAATAAATACTCAGATCTTAGATCAGATCTCTGAACTAAAATCTTAGTTTGAAGATCTGAATTAATCTAAGTCTTTGTTTCTTGATTTTTGGTCACTCTGCTAAAGATTAGTTTATAGACTCACAGTCTTGTAGGCAGAAATGACAAAAAGACTGTGATAAATTGAATTAATAGATAAACATTTCACTTGAAAAATTCACACTGGACCAACGATAATTCAAAGATAAAGAGATGTGTATACCTGCTTCAGCCCTCTGCAGAATCTTTCAAACACTCTTTTCATGTTTCCTCCCTTCTCCATGGATATGACCCTTGTGTGATCCTCTTCATTGATCCAGATCAAGAAGTTCTTCTCATTGTTGTGCCTGCGTGTCAAGAAAAAAGAATTAAACTCCAGTTCAAAACTATATTTATATTTTCTTGTGAAGACACCAGGGCATATAAGTGAATCAGTTTCAGTCACATTCAACATAAGAACAATTAAAAAAGCATATGTGAGGGAGAAAAATAACATTCTTAAAAAAGGACGAGGAGAGATGCAAGTAAAGATGCTTTGAGTTTTTTTTTAAAAATGTGATCTGAAAAGCATAATATGGTATTAAGTCTCGACTTTAAGTGACTGATTTTGATTTTATTGGAGCTACTAGTACAGGTCTAAGAATACTAACAAACATGTATTATAAACTTTATGTTTATGAATGAAAAAAAATCCTGGAAAAAGAGTAGCAGAAATAAGGTGGCAAGATGGAAAATATACACATTAAAAAAATCAGCCAATACTAGGACTTATGCTACCAGAAAGCTGACATTTCATTCACTGGAGCCAAACTACAGTTAATTGAATAGTTAAAATAGATGACACAGACTGACTTATTTTAATCATTTGTTCACAACAGACTTAATAAATAAATAAAAATTCAGTGTCTGTGCTGGGTTTTTTAAGTAAATTTCTTATTTCCTTAAAACTAAAGTGGTGCCTTTTACTATCTATATCATTTTTATTCTTTGATTTATCAAAAAGTTACACTGTCTCGCTTACAACTATTTTTCTCTTTTAGCTAATTCTTTCTCTTAGATATATCTTCTTTAGTTTTCTCTTATTTTCTTTGATGGATTACTTGCTTCTCATTGATTTTCTGCAATAAATGTTAAGTGTTTTATGTATGTTGTAACTAAAAAATAATTTACTAAAGGACATATAACAGGATAACATCACATATCATGTGTCCAGTGTTTGATCATAGTGTACTGATGGAGCCTCTCTCTCACTGGTTCACGCCCAAAATGCATAAATAGTTATATAATCACTGACATTTTATATTGTATTATCTCTGGAAAATTACATAATATTACTTAAAATCCTTTGCTTTCCTCAGGATATTATCCCTTAAAAGTAAGCTATATGCTTTTGTCAGAATTTGGCGATTTTCTTAAAGTGACAGCTAATACCTAATGGTGCCTGATGTTAGACAGTATCACCAAATCAATCTGTTATAATTAACAAAGTGGTACGTCAGCAAATAACATGTTGAAATCAGTGATGAAAAGAATTTAGAATTGCAATGCATGTGTGGTTGGTTGAGATTTTAGCTCAGCTCCAGGGGGATGTGGGGCAGAGTGTTGTGGGAATAGTTTAGTTTGAGTAACTGGGACACCTGTTGTGCATTCTCTAATCAACTTGTCCTCTTGAAGAGCACACAGACACCGAGAAGCTGCAGGAAGCAAACTGAGTTATCATTAATGCAGAGTGCACCCTGGAAGCTGGACGTGTCAAACAAGTGGATACTATTCTTCAGTAAATCTCTAACTCGAATATCTCCAAAATCTAGATTTCTAGGTCACTGAGCTACAAAACCACTATATTCCTTCTAGTCTGACTGTACTCCTAGTCTTACCAGATCCCACGAGCATCAGGCCAATCTCTGGCCATCCCAGCTGCCGTGAGCAGAGGTGACACAGGCTTATCAAACAGGAAGTGCTCCTGATTGGCCAGTATGGGGACACAGGAACCACGGGGACATTAGATAGCAAAAGAAATCAAGACAAAAAGAAAAATAAACCTTGCTTCTAAAAATGTGTAAATCTTCACTAACATCAATAAGCTGTTGCTGCTCTCTTTCAGTCATATCTCCCAAGCTGTAGTATCGACCAGAAAGGTCTCCCTTCAGGCCAGCCAGAGCGGTCACAACCACACGCTCCACTTCACGGCGCTCGGAGCGCGTGCATGCAGGGGGGAGGCTCAGTCCACGGATGCTGCGACCGGTACGAACACGAGATGACAACACGTAGCGCTCATCAAAAAATCCTGAGGTGATCTGAGGACGACAAAGCTTTAGGTTATGTTAGGCATGTAAGAGTTAATACACGGACTCATGGATGCTCAAGATGATGTGATGCAGAGAACAGAAGAAAGTATAACCTTGGAAGCGTCCAGGTCAGTCGGGTGCTTCATTGTACGAGGGTCATAGCCATTGTGTCTATCCTTAATAACAGGGTCAAAAAGCTCAGCAAACACCTGATTAAAATAAAAATGAATCAAACATATAATTTCCCATTTTATTCGGATGGAAGCCACATCAACATGGTGCAAATCTGAACGCATACCTCATAGGTCTCCTCATCCCCAGCCACCATTCCCACAGTCTTAATAAAGGGGTGTCCAGGGTTGTCCACTCCAGTCTGGATGCACTGGTCCAGGGTCCAGTTGTTGGGTGTTGTCTTATCACTCAGACGTGCATAGATCCCTGGGGTCAAGGCCGAGGCCATGCAGTTGTTGTGTTTCCTCAGGTCAGGGAAATCAGCACTGTAAAAAGTTAACAAAAATCAATGTTTATACAAATAAATTATTTTCATAGCCAGGCTTGTAACCATCTAAATATTGTTTGAAATAATTTACTTGTCGTGGTGCTTTGGTTGTATTGGGGAAAAACAGTCTTTTTGCTATCTGCTTTTCTGCTGTAATTCAAAGAAAGTTTTGCCAAGCGATCCTGCAATGTAGGCCTGGATTCATGCAATAACTTGATTGACCAGTTAGCTAGACAACTCTCAGTTTGATCTCCCTTCACTTTATGGCACCAATACACACATATACACTCATTTTCAAGTACCTGGGTGGATAGAGCCTTCTCCTCTCAGCAGCTTCCATGTTGTCACTGAGTAGGTATCCGGATGTCAGCGTGCCAGCTCCCATGGCCAACATCACTGCCGTGTTACGGCCAGAAATCACACGGGTGAAAGAGCTTGCCATGCTTGTGAGGTCTCAGTTGTTATCTGGTAAAAGTGCAGATGACAAAGGTTACTCTTCGAGAACTTCTCAATTGTAATTTATTGGCCCTGGATAGTAAAATTCCAATTTTCAGTCTGGCGGATTAAGAAACGTGAAGTTGTGTTTGTGTAGGAATGTACTGCAGTTGAGTATTAAAATCCATAATGAATGTAATGTAATGGTTACAATCTCACTGGACTGTTTCAGGCCATGTCTTTCATGCACTACCGTACAGCATGCTGAGTTTCTCGTTTAACGAATAGTGATGTGTCAGTCGCGAACGAAACTGCTCTTAGAGCCGCCTCTTTGAAGTGAACGACGTGAGCCGGCTCCCGTGGATTTTTTTTCTTTATCTCACCCTCTCTCTCGCACTTTTTTTCCGCTTCACTCTGCACGCAAGCCTTATGCTTTGCGCTGGGAAGAGGGGGGAGGGGCGGTAGTTACACTCGCAGCAGCACAGGAACAGAGCGGGAGGGAGAGAGAGAGAAAGAGAGCCAGGGACAACAACGTCACATTAGAAAGGTATAGTGATCATAGTGATCATCCACAACTATTTTCAGTTGCAGATGATAAAAGATTCAGAAAGTTTATTCATGCATGCCCATATGTGCATCTTTTTGTTTCCATATATTTTCATATTTATATTTAATTGTGTTGTGGTTTGCAGTGTTTTGTGTTGTTTCACTTTAAATTTGTTTAAAAGGAAAACGCTGAAAATTTAAATAGTTAAAAGTTGAAATGTAAACAGGTGGTTTTTGTATTATATGAATTATTTATTACATTTTATGTGGAGTGAATAAATAAAAGTATATTTACGGTGGCCCCTAGAGACAAAGCACGTACAAACTCCAAAGCACGTACAAACTCTGAAGCACGTAAAAAACACAACAGAAGTGCTCCAGGATGCTAGGGGGCAGTGTCGAGCTTTTGTTACCTAGTGGCTACACAAGCCAGGAAGTACCAACGACTGGATTTGATGTGCGGTAGTAACAGGTAAATGAACAATTTTTTTTATTTGAATATATATGAGTGACTGTGTATAAATACACAAACAATACACATATGCTTTCAATTGTGTAATTTAAGTGATCTAGGTAGCTCTGTTTTGGAAGTTCAGTTAACGCTAGAAATGTGTTTTGGAGTTTGTACGTGCTTTGTCTCTAGGGGCCACCGTATATATTTATATATAAACATATATAAATAAAACCACAGGGTTTTCTTTTACATTAGTAATTCCTTTTGTGCATAATTTCAAATTGTTGTTCATAATAAATTAATTAAAGCAACAAAACAACCTGAAGACCCGGTTGGGAGCCGAAAGAGACAGATCTTTTTAGCGAGTCGAGCTGAAAGAGACGGTTCTCTAAAAAGAGCCGGAAATCCCATCACTATTAACGAAAGCTGAACTTTACAGGCATCCTTCCTGAAGGTCACAGGTGGCATTCAGGGAAAGCGGATAATTGGGAATCAGATGGTTAAACCAGACAGCACCGAGAGGAGAGCAGAAAAAGTAGTTACCTCCACAGCTGAGCAGAATATTTGCTTTAATAATTTGTACAAGTCTGTGCTGCAGACTGAAGCTCGTCGTATTTTTCTGCATGCTGTCACAAAGTTCAGCAATCCCTTAAAGTTTACATATTAAATTAAGACGTCTTAACACATATTCGCTCTTCGTGAGTACATACTCAGACAAAACCACTAATAGCCTTAAGCTATGAACTGCTTAAGTAACAGATACGCCTGCAGTCTGTGTGATGGGATTACTGGTGAAGCATACAGCAGCCTTCTGATTGGTCACCCAAAGAGAGTCACTGGCTCAGGTGATCAGGTGATTTGTGATTGGGTGCCTTGACCATATTAATAATTGCCTAATGATGTTTTTCGTAGTTGCTTGCAAGACTCCTCAGTCTGTTAATCAGAGCTTGCAAAGAAGCACAGTTTATTTTATTTTTATGTATTTTTAAGATACTTTAAATTAAAAATATGATGGGTTAAAAATTATTTATAGCATTATATATACAACACATATTAACACGATATTAGAGAACTAGATGTGATATTACTGTATTGTTGCAGATTACCTATATTACAAAAGTGAATTTCTTTTCTTGTCTGAAATTAGGAGTCACAAATCATATCATTTTCTCTCTCTCACGCACACAGACTGATAGTAAGTTAGTGAAGTTAAGCTAAACTGCCAGCTTAGAGTTCAGCTCATCCGTGGAAAACACATGATTCTTTCTCAAACAGGCCAAGCTTGCACAGGACAAACAGAAGAAAACATATAGAAAGAAACCAGACATTCTTCAAGAAACCCAAGAAAGACCAAGAAGTGGAGTAAAGGTCTTTAAGGCCACGTTAAAGTCAAGGAGAAAAGTTGGATTAAAGGGATTTCTCTCAGGGAGTGCATAGTAAGTAGAGTGGGAGGCACCTGCACCTTTTGACCCTTGATAAAGACATACTGCTAAGTCTACAAATGGTTATCTGACTTATTTGCAGATTTTTTTTAAAATAAAGAAATATAAAGTAAATGTAGGTGCAGGAGACATTGCTGGCTGTTTGACAAAGAATAACATTTAAGCAGAATAGTAGCAGATGGCTGGGAATAGAGGGCAGCTTAAGTGGTCTTAATGCAAGTGGCTGTGTGTAGACTATACTGTGTGGTGTAAATAATAATTTAAGGTAAAAGGATTGGAATTTTTTTTTATATCAAACAAAGATAATCAAAGTATTTCTATTATAGAATAATAAAAATACATCAAAAATGTATCAAACTGAACTGAAAAAAAATCATGTGATCCATAAAATAGTCTGTTAATGAATGTGAGAGCTACTGCACTTTTCCAAGTGAGGTGCATGAGCAAACAGGAAACATAAATGAGGAAAGGAGCTGAAAAAAATTCAGAATGTGAATTCTGGAGGCAGAATCAATTACTTACCTTTTGATAGCTGAAGAGTGGAGGTAGCAGAAGATCCTGCAGCTCAGTCCAACGAAGCTCAACCTGCAGAGTGAGAGCAGACAGAAGAACAGGGATGGGATCAGAGGAAGACGGGGCCACTGGCTCAGGATTAGCCTCTCACTAGGCAACAGACTGAAAATCCTCTTTCTGCTGTCAGTCATCATGTCTGTCTGCCTGCCTCTTTACACCAGCCATGGGTGCTTTCACGTATACATAAAAACTCACCTAGTCTTCCATACAAAGCTGAAATTTGCACCATCCCTCACGCACATGAATAACAAAAGCAGGCTAATCAATCAGCTGTAGTCTGCTTCTGCTGAAATATAGCTGTCAGGTTGCTCTATACATTTAATATACAATCAAAATAATTTGCTTTGGAGTTTTTGTTAATCATATTTACTATTGTTGTTATAAATGTGTTCATTCTGGCACTGAAAGGCATGTTTGCCACGTGTAAGACAAAGTACAAAAGGAATATTTAGCCTATAGGACTGATTGAAAACTGGGGCACGGACATTTCACCTGTGTGGTTGGATATCTGCACGTCCTCAAAATGCTCTAGCATTTCCTGGTGATGCTCACTGGCGTTTTGCATTACTTAGTTTAAAGTCCAGCTTTGTTGTTGTTATTTTACGTGTGGCAAAAGCAAACATTTGCCATTGTACAATAAAAGTACTTGGATGGCTTAGTCAAATATACGGTCAAAGACCCATTTCTGTTAAACCTTTTAGACTACATATTCATCATTACATAGCGATTGTCTCTCCAAATTCAGTTCCCTTCTCTTTCGGCGTTACAAATTGTCACAGTGTTGTCATAAACTTCAACTGTCATCCATCTGTCCCTCAAAAACAGGAGTTGTGTTGGCTGATCTGCTGTAAAATGCCCGCTGAGAGACAACTGCTTACAACCTAAAGCTGCTGCCCTCCCTCAGTCTGTTTATCCACACTAAAAACTGACAGTAGATCCCACACTAACAACTTGCCACATCCCCTCAACAACAGTATGAATGATGACTTTATCACTAGCTCAACTTGTCTGAGATACACAACATGCCATTTTTCTTGTTCACTCTGTTTTTTTCAGGCCTGAATCGCTCTGTTTCTACTCCTTTTCAGCACTGCTAGATTTTTTTCCTCTAACAATTGAAAAATATTTCCTTTTGATATTTAAATTTCACTTTGATATGTTAACTTGCTGGGTAAACCAAAAACAATCACTGATTGATTAAAGCATTTCCTCTCTATGTCTGTTATTTCTTCAAATGTAGATATTAGGTGCTCACTGCCCTTTTACTACTCTACCTGAGCACTTGCATACCTCATTCACCCATTGACTTTTTTTCTGTGTTTAACCCTTTCACACACAGTGGTCACTACAGTGGACAGCTATTCAAAGACTGTTTTCTTGTATTTGTGTCAGTGTTGATGGTATACTTGCACATAAACCACAACATTGGACACTGATGTGTCACTCCCTACACTGCCACCCACTGGTTGTTTAATGTTACTATAGATGTATGAGACCATGGTCCTCCATAATAAACAAATATAATGACTGCTTTCTTCCATTTGCGCAACATCTCTAAAATTAGAAATATCCTGTCTCTTAGTTCATGCATTTATTACTTCCAGGCTGGACTACTGTAATTCATTATTATCAGGATGTCCTAAAAACTCACTGAAAAGTCTTCAGCTAATCCAAAATGCTGCAGCAAGAGTCCTAACAGGGACTAGAAAGAGAGAGCAGATTTCTTCTGTTTTGGCTTCCCTTCATTGGCTTCCTGTTACATCCAGAATTGAATTCAAAATCCTGCTCCTCACATACAAGGTCTTAAATAATCAGGCCCCATCTTATCTTAATGACCTGATAGTATCATATCACCCTATTAGAGCACTTTGCTCTCGCCCTGCAGGCCTACTTGTTGTTCCTAGAGTATTTAAAAGTAGAATGGAAGGGAGAGCCTTCAGTTTTCAGGCCCCTCTTCTGTGGAACCAGCTTCCAGTTTGGATTCGGGAGACAGACACTATCTCTACTTTTAAGATTAGGCTTAAAACTTTCCTTTTTGCTAAAGCATATAGTTAGGGCTGGACCAGGTGACCCTGAATCCTCCCTTAGTTATGCTGCAATAGACGTAGGCTGCCGGGGATTCCCATGATGCATTGAGTTTTTCCTTTCCAGTCACCTTTCTCACTCACTATGTGTTAATAGACCTCTCTGCATTGAATCATATCTGTTATTAATCTCTGTCTCTCTTCCACAGCATGTCTTTATCCTGTTTTCCTTCTCTCACCCCAACCGGTCGCAGCAGATGGCTGCCCCTTCCTGAGCCTGGTTCTGCTGGAGGTTTCTTCCTGTTAAAAAGGAGTTTTTCCTTCCCACTCTCGCCAAAGTGCCTGCTCATAGGGGGTCATATGATTGTTGGGTTTTTCTCTGTATCTATTATTGTGCGATCTACTGTACAATATAAAGCGCCTCGAGGCGACTTTTGTTGTGATTTGGCGCTATACAAATAAAATTGAATTGAATTGAATTGTCCTCCTGCTCACTAGCGATGGGATTTCCGGCTCTTTTTAGAGAACCGGCTCTTTCGACTCGACTCACTAAAAAGAGCCGGCTCTTTTGGCTCCCAACCGGCTCTTCAGGTTGTTTTGTTGCTTTAATTAATTTATTATGAACAACAATTTGAAATTATGCACAAAAGGAATTACTAATGTAAAAAAAACAAACCTGTGGTTTTATTTAAATATGTTTATATATAAATATCTCCAAAGCACGTACAAACTCCAAAACACATTCCTAGAGTTAACCGAACTTCCAAAACAGCTACCTCACTTAAATTACACAATTGAAAGTATATGTGTATTGTTTGTGTATTTATACACAGTCACTCATATATATTCAAATAAAAAAAAAAAAAAAAAGTACATTTACCTGTTATTACCACACACCAAATCCAGTCGTTGGTACTTCCTGGCTTGTGTAGCCACTAGGTAACAAAAGCTCAACACTGCCCCTATAGCATCCTGGAGCACTGCTGTTGTGTTTTTTTACATGTTTTGGAGTTTGGACGTGTTTCGGGGTTTGTATGTGTACGTGCTTTGTCTCTAGGGCCCACCGTAAATATACTTTTATTTATTCACTCCACATAAAATAAAATAAATAAATCATATAATACAAAAAAAAAAACTATTTACATTTTAAACTTTTAACTATTTAAATTTTCAGCGTTTTCCTTTTAAACAAATTTAAAGTGAAACAACACAAAACACTGCAAACCACAACACAATTAAATCTAAATTAAAATATGAAAACAAAAAGAAGATGCACATTCTTTGTCATATAGGTCTACGTGAATAAACTTTCTGAATCCTTTATCATCTGCAACTGAAAATAGTTGTGGATGATCACTATACCTTTCTAATGTGACGTTGTTGTCCCTGGCTCTCTTTCTCCCTCTCTCCCTCCCGCTCTGTTCCTGAGCTACTGGAACAGAGCACAGGCTGCTTTGGCTGCTGCCCCCTGGCCCCGCGACCCGGCCCCGGATAAGCGGAAGAAAATGGATGGGTGGATGTATGGATAGATGTATGACGTGTTTCATTGTAATTATTGTTTTTTTTAACCCTGTCATGCATGAATTATGACAACCGCAATCAGGATTCTTTTCTTAAGTATTTTTATTAATATTTTCATGCCTGAAGGTGAATAAAAATACTTAAGAAAAGTATCCTGGTTGTTGTCATAATTCATGTATGAAAGGGTTAACAGCTTCCTATCTAACATTCACACACAAGTATGGATGAGCAACTTGGGGATTGTGTGTTCTCCAAGGATATTTGGCATGCAGACTGGAGCGGTCAGGAATCAGACCAAAACCTTCCAATTAGTAGATGTCCTGCTCTATCTCCTGAGCTGCAGCCACCGCTTTAATGCTCTCTAGTTTGATACTTGTTAATTTCAGAATATCTAAGACAATTATTAACCACTACATAATACGTGTCCATGAAGCATACAATCACTACATAGAATTAAATATGTCACCCACAATTAAACTGAATATAATGGACTGGTATTTATATAGCACTTATTCTATTCTTGCAGACCACTCAAAGCACTTTGGACTAACATACATATTTAACGATTCATTCATTTATTGCATTGTTCTGTTCACTATTCTTCTTCACCTCCACAGCCAGTGTAGAATTGCAGATCACCATAAGATCCGTATTTTAGGCTAAATCGACAAAAATAGATATTAAAAAGAGTTAGTCATTTACCAGTTTATAAGATTTATAAGTGTACTAAAAGGGGCAGATAATACATCTTTTACCTTTGATGGTCTTGTTGAGCCCATGCTTGAGTGTCCAGAGCAGGGCTGCCCAATCCCGGTCCTCGAGAGCTACCGTCCTGCAGCTTTTAGATGCATCCTTGTTCCCACACACCCGAATCAAATGAATGGCTTGTTATCAGGCCTTTGCCAAACATGATGGCATGCTGAAGAGGTAATCAAACCATTTGATTCAGCTGTGTTGGATTAGGGATGCATCTAAAAGCTGCAGGATAGTAGCTCTCGAGGACTGGGATTGGGCAGCCCTGGTCCAGAGCTTTGGCTGATGGATGTGTGTACTGGTGGATGAAGACGCAAAATCAGTTGTGACCACATGGTGGCAGGACAACCACAGTCATGGGTCATCATTCAGAGTCAGAACCTGTCATTTATGAGGCAGATATAGTGATTACAGTTGTTTCACTGACATATAGAACTTGTAGCGCTTTGCTTTTAGGTGGCACTAAGAAGTATACTTTTTTCCTAAAATATAATGTTGTGTTACAGTGGATGAGAGTGTTTCATTTGTGCACCACTCTGAACATCAGTGCAAAGCAGTCAGTAGTACTTTGTAATTTTGTGAAAAAGTGAAAGAAAAAAAGCAGTTGGGAAAAAAAACGTTATGCTCTTAAAATACCATCCTCCATGCAGTGCACTGAGTATGTTTGCCTCGGAGCTGCCTGGTTACTCTTTCACAAAGGACTACGCACATGTAAGCAGGTTTTATAGGCCAACGTAGAATACTGTATGCATGAACTGTACTTGTTGTTTTCAGCACTAGTCCCAAGATAGAGCACTCTTCATCAGAAGCAGCAATGCAGCCTGAAGCATATCCGAATAGAAATTCATAGCATGCTTTGCACATTCTTGTATCCCTAACAATCAAAATAAAAAGTGGCTTGGAGCAAATTAATTATACAGAGGGGCATCTTCATAAAATTCAAGGTCATACTCTCTGCAAATATCCCAAGATCTGCATGAAATATCTCCAGACAACAAGGATAGAGATTTAGACTTTCAAATATCGTGTTGATTGTTATTGCAATGCTTCAAATGTGAATCTGCAACATTTTAAATTACTTAATTATTCATTATTTGAAGAGCACTATCACATTCGATATGCACAACCCCAATTTCAAAAGAGTTGGGATGCTGTGTAAAATGTAAATAAAAACATAATGCAACTCATATTTGATTCATAATGGAAAAAAACATGTCAGATATTTAAATTGAGAAAATATACAATTTTAAGAAGAAAATTAGATCATTTTGAATTTGATGGCCACAACACAGCTGGGGAAAAAAAGTCAGTCATGTTTACTTTTATGTAGCATCCCCTATTCTCATAAACATCTGGGAACTGAGTTGCTGGGGGTGAGGAATGTTGTTCCCTTCTTGTTGGATTCCAGCTGCTCAACAGTCCTGGGTATGCTTTGCCATATTTTTGATTCATTATGTACCAAGTGTTTTTATTTGGTGAAGGGTCTGACTGCAGTTGGGCCAGTTTAGCACTTAGACTCTTCCACTACGAAGCCATGCTGTTATGATAGGTGCAGTATGTGGTTTAGCATTGTTTTTGCTGAAATATGAGTCTGAAGGACACAGTAAATTCTTTTCAAAACATAATTTAAAATTTCAATCCATCTGACCACAAACCAGTTTTCCATATTGCCTCAGTTAATTTCCAATGACCTTTGGCCCAGAAATGATGGTACCATTTCTGGATCTTGTTCACACACAGCCTCCTCTTTGCATGATGAAGCTTTAACCTTTATTTGTGGATGGCACAAGGGAACTGTGTTCACAGACATTAACTTCTGGAAGTGCAGTGCAGTGATTGCCATGACAGACTCATGCCTGTTTGTAATGCTGTGTATCACAGGGATCCAATATTGATTTTAGCCTTGTTTCTTGTGCACAGAGATTTTTGAAGATTCCCAGAATAATGTTCTTCAATGAAAGAACTATTCTATAGCCAGACTCAACATTATAGAATAATATTCAAAGGGTGACTGGACTCTGGTGTAGGTATAGAATGAGGACCTCTGTCAGTCAGGAGGTGCTCATAGTAAAGCCACTACAAGTTGCTCCTTTCACTACTCACTGCACAGTGAAAGGAGCAACTTGAGGTGGTTCAGCTACCAGGAAGAGGCCCCAGGACAGAAGAAAGGGAGCTGGAGAGATTATGTCTGTCAGCTAAATTGGGAATGCTTCAGTGTCCACCTGGATCAGCTGGAGGAGGTGGCTAGTGTAAGGGAGGACTGGTGATCTGAACCTGGATCAACAGCAGAAAAATTCTGTACATAATATATTACATGTACAGTTTTTTAGATGCAGTATTTTGTAGGTTGGAGAACTTCTGCCCATCTTGACTTCTGAGAAGCTCTGCCTAAGATGCTCTTTCGATGTTAATGACCTGTTGCCAGTTAACCTAGTTAGCAGCAATATCCTTTCAGCTGTTTCTTTTTAGAATCACTTACTTTTCCAGACTTTTGCTGCCCCATCCAAACTTTTTTGAGACATGATGCTACCATCAAATTCAAAATGAGCTAATATTTTTCATGAAATTTTTGTTTACATTTTTTTCTGTGCATAACAATGAGTTTGAAATTTGCAAGCTACTGCATTCTACGTTTACTTACATTTTACTCAGTGTCTCCAACTTTTTTTTGGAATTAAAATCTATTTCTGGTGTCTGGTTTTACAAAGTTTGGCCACATTATTTTAGTGATATTTTTTGATGCATTATTGAAAGGAGCTGAAGTGGATTCAGCATTAGTGGTAATATTACTGAAATTCTTACTAAGGACTCCAAAGAAATATGCAAACGTATAAGGCATGTTGAATTTATTTCCCCTGCACCCACACATGAAAATGCAAACAAATAAACACAAAGATAATATTACAATACAAACATAGCATACTGTATTCTCACACTTTTAATGTGAAACAGACACTCAGAATTACAGATGCAGTGAAAAAGGGCAAGTTTTCCCAAGAGCAAAGTCTGAAACATTTCCTCTAATTGATTTTGAATAAGGTTATTGTTCTGTGAGAAAAGTTGCAACACTGCTACTGCATAACAACAGCTAGTTTTGCAGAAGACACAGCCAAGAGGCTTAACTTTGTGAGGTACACTAAGAGACAAACGTGCCTGATTCGATGGACAAAGTATTGTTTTTATACCTTTCTTTTTTTTCCTGACAGCTACAGAGACGATATTATTATAGAGAAGCAGAGGAAGAAGGTAAAGGAAGCGTCCAGTCAGACATGCACAACATGCAGCTGTTGTGTGCATGCAGGACAATTATACTTATCATATCATTAATACAGAAAACAATGTCTGATTATTGAAGTGCTACATTTTTTAACCTTCAAAAGGCATTTTTTTAGAATAAAGTTGAACAGATTTTTTTTTCCTATACAAGAGCCTCCGATGCAAAATTAAAATTCAACATGAAAACCAGAGACAAAGAAAAAAACCCAACAACAACAATAAAATCAGTATTCACAGCATAACAATTCCAATTATTTCTTCTTCAATCGTACAATATGTGTAAAGTCACTATATACAAAAAATAATATAAATACAGCATCTGAAATAAATAGCATGGTAAATAACGATCACCCTTTCAATCAAGCAAAGCTACATCTCAGGGAGTGCACTGTGTACTGTCCCAGTTTAGACTGTAGTTGCCCCAGTTACACATAGAGGAGTGATGACACCCACTAGCCCAGCTGACAGTCAATAAATGCCAAAAAAACTAACAAATTGCACACACATGCTGCAAAGCTTTGTGTTAGCAGAGGTTATAACAATATTTAAACAGTAGAGGGAGATATATGCTCATTGGATGCTGCAATGGCTTTACTACATTACACTGACATGCTACTGTTTAGTCTAAATGACACGTCTGATCTTAAAAAAAAAGGAAATGAATGAGTAAAATTACAGTCTTAATTTTAAATAAAATTTTAATATTTTAAATTTGAATTTATATAAAACTTTGTGCTTGCAAATTTTCAATTTGGGAATGTGGGAGATTGACCTGCACTAGTGGAAGGCACTGAATAAATGTTTTAATTTTAATCATTCATATGTTCTTTAAAAAAAAGTCAACCAAATTAAGCAATCACAAATAAATATAGAATTAATTGCTTAACAAGGGAAAAATCTAAATTCATTAAAATATATCACATTTTGTGTTTCGTTTTCGTCTTTCTGCATTATATGTGAAGGTTTAAAGGCTTTTGACGCATTCAGCCCACTGAGGATGCATAATGGCTTAAGAAGTCACCCTGGCAAAAGCGGTGCATGCTAAGCAGAGGATCAGGGGTCAGAATGAAGGCAATTTAGACAGTTACATCCCAAGCTGAATTCATGCAAGTTTTATGCAGTGACCTTCATGACAGAAAGCATTTTAGGGGTCTTGCTCCACAGGACATGGCACGGAAAATGCACAGGCAAAAGAACACAGACAATAGTACAGAGACGTAAGCTCAAACACCTCTCTGTCACACTATCTGTATATGCTACATCTCTGTTACATCCATTAACTCCTCTCTCTCACCCTGTCCTGCACTCTCAGGCTGCCTCAGGAAGTGTGATGCCATGTGCACCAGACTATGACATGCAATTTCCTCAAAACCTTCATACAATGCAACCTCTCTTTCCCCTCGAAGACGAGCTGTCTTACAACCTTACAGGTGCATTTCTCATTCTTATATTCCCCTTTCTCTTGTAAAGCTCTCAAACATGTTCAACTGACCGCATGCATCGATATCTGTCTCCTTAGACCAAATCTCATTCTATTTCCAAGTTGCTCTGAAAATTCTTCTTCCAACTTTCTCTTGATTGATGAGATCACGTGGGCGTTTTGCCCTTTTGGGGGTCCAGGTTCAGCAGGCTCCCACAGGCCACAAACAGCTCTAACTCAGGCGGGAAGCCTGGGCTCTATCTTCAGGGAGAGATCGTAAAGTGTATCCTCATCCATGATCAGAGTCTTATCCAGAAGGTATTGGGTCACCTGGTTATAATCGAATATGGATGACAGGCATGATGATTAAAATATCTTTACGGCTACAGCTTCAATTATTTATTTTCAATTAAAGATTGATGTGATTTTGACTATAAGATGATCTCACAGGAAATACACCAATAGGATTTTGCAAATAAGCTATTCATTAAAGTAATCTGTTTTCTGGTTGGTCCAACTAATACCTGTTTGAAAGATGAGTACATTAGAGCAAAAACAGGAGACTGGGCAATTTGGGATGGTTTCTATTGTTCCATGCATTCTTTAAAAAAAAAGACTACCCATATATCAAAGGGATTTTCAGTAATCCTCTCAGAACAAGAGCCACGACAAGCACATCCAAGAATAATCTGTGCAGTCAAACCAAGCAAAACGAATTCCTTAAAACCACTCTCAAACCTCACTTCTTCAGACTAGTTTTCTTTTATTATTTTAGAAGCTTTTTGACAGTTTAAATGTTATCCTGCCCTTTGATTATATTGTTTAAGTAATAATAATTGCATGTCGTCTAAATGAAATAATGCCTTGTGATGTTTTTGATCTTTAGATAAAGAAAGGTAGTACAGATAAAAATTAAAAATAAAAGTACCTTGGGCTGATGCTCTATTCTGTACGGCGTCTGCTGGAACTGTCGGATCTCTCTGATGATGTGAGATATCTGCATAAAATATGGAATTTATCTTAATACTGACTTAACAGCGTGCACCTCAAGATGATCTGCTTCCAGTGCATTTATTTACACACGCTTACCATCCTCATTTTGGAGAAGTTAACAAGACCCTCCTCTGTAAAATTTGGTGTTCCCTCTTCTATAAAGGCCAAGTCTGTTAGATACATTCCCAAATATGGCACACAAGGAGGGTTGCAACTGGAATGAGAGAGTTAAAGAATAGCATACAAATCAACTTGCTTCCAAGTCCATAAAAACTCATTTTTTGATACGTCCGTCCGTCTATTCTCTCCTGCTTATCCCTGTCAGGGTTGTCGGAGTGTATCCCAGCTATCATACAGCAAGAGGCAGGGTACAGGTCGCCAGTGTGATGCAGGGCTAACACCGAGAGACAGGCAACCATTCCCTCCCACATTCACACCTATGGGAAATTTGAAATCACCATATAATCTAACCCACTAAAGAATAAAGCCGAAGCCACTGAAAGGCCTCGGCCAGATGACGGATTCAAACCCAGGGCCTTCTTGCTGTGAGCCAACAGTGCTAACCACTGCACCATTGTGCTGCGCTTTTTCTTACATATGATGGTATTTTAAAAACAAATGCAAAGTCTCACTTTTTCAGCGTCTCCCTCAGATTTTTAAATCGTCCTTCTGAGGACACAATCTTCTGCAGTTTGTCCATCAGGGCTTTAGTCTGGAAAAGATCACAAACAGGCATTTATAATGATCTAAAATGGCAAGATTTGAAACTTTCTCCAGCCATGAATAGCATTGCAGGCAGCCTGTCTGCTGAATGTTATCAGGATTAAGTAAAGAGCAGACAATAAACCTTACCGCTATTAACATTAAGTGCGATTAAGCACTCGTCTCTTCTCTGAAACCCTCTAATGGTACAGTATCAGTGCCAATGAAAGAATTCCCATTTGTAAACATTTTGGACAAAAGATGTTTTTTTTCTAGTGCTTCACGATGAGATTAAGTGTTTATACACTTTAGATCTTTAAACAAGTATTTCAGGTTTTGCATACAGAGAGGGTTGTTCAGGATTTACCCCACCTGTTTGCTGACTTTAGCCCAGGTCTTCTTCAAACGGTAGATAGCACTTCGATTGAGTGCGGATGTGATTTCCAATACTCCGTTGTAGTTGTTCAAACAGCGACATATGTCTGCCACAGCAACCCACTTCTCAATGGAGTTGGCCCTTGAGCCCACATCAGTATGGGTCATAATCTGCGATGCCACCAGGTTACTCATCTTCAAAAGAAAAAGAATAGAGTAGTATGGTATTAATGAAGAGCTATAGGTACTGAATCTTTACAGAAGAGTCTGGAAAAAAATGGTGCTTAAACACATTGGAAGAAGTTACATCATTGAAGTGCTGACTCGTTTTCATGATGTAAGGTGTCCTTTCTGTCTTATCGACCTTCATCCATCCCTGGCCCAGGAACTCTCTTCGAGAGGGAAGACAGAGATATACCCAAATGAGATCACACACACTCAAGTATAGCAGAGTATAAGTTTCATTTTCTAATGCCTCTGAAATCAGATGGTAAGCAAGTGCAAATCTATTCTCTGATGTTTGGAGTTCTAAAGTTGAAATAAAATACCATTAGTTTTCATTTATGTCCTTCTAAAAGCATGCCCAGTGCCCATAAAGGGGATTTATGTCTCTTTGACCTGATGCAGATCACATATGAGAGGACTGACTGGGTTTCATGAGAGGACTGACTCATAAGGGATGCTCCTGAAGACGATGTGATCCAGCAGAGTGATCTGTTCAGCCAGCTCCATCGCTGAGAGAGATTCAAAACACTCTGCCTTCGGGCAGTCCGCCTACACACACACACACATTCAGAGACAAAGACATAAAAACAAATGACCCCAAACAGAAGTGAGATAGTGAGATATAAATATCTAATAAAGAGACAGGCTGTGATAAATATGGTTTATGACATTTGACAGTCCCTGGTTAGCATCACTGTCAGCACAGAGTCTATTTACCCCTTCTGCCCAGAGCTTAGAACACTGTGAATGACAGACGCTTTTCACAATTTACAAACCCAATACGTCTATTTGTTTGTGATTTCCAGAGATAACCGATCCAATCTAGGAAATTGTCAGTGCTTGTGATTTTTTTTGTCATCATGTGCAACAGGTGGTGATAACTGTGAAAGTATTTCGCAGAAATTTGTAATACTTTGTAACTACATGAACAAAGCCATAAAATTAGGTATTGCAAAACAAGACATTTAAGCTATGTAGAAAATTACTTTTTCTCTTTTTATACTGGAGATAGAGTAGATAGATTAAAGCTTGCTAAATAAGCTCCTCCCTTATTGGGTTGCCAGAGCAGGTAGCTCCACATCCAGCATCCACATCAAATATGTGGATGCTGGATGTCCTTTCTGACACAACCCCAAAATGACTGGTGTCTCCTCCTGGTCTTGAATAAGGACCTTTTGCATCTTAGGCAAATTTATAACTCGCTATATTATAGAGTCACTACTAAAGCTAACTGAATAAAATACCTTGAGATTTCAAAATAAATCTTTTTTTTATCTTATAGTGGGCATTCGTCAAGATGCCCACTGTAGATCCACTGCCTAAAACAATCTGATTTAGCTTTCTTCACCCTCCCCTTAAATCACCTTTCTTCTGAATGCAATGAGAAAGTTTGAACAGCATGTGGGTAGTGCTGTGCCTACAGCCAGAGCTGTTTGCCTGGGATAAACATATCGATGAGATCTCCGCTCCTCACTTTGATATAGATCCAAGAACAGATACTGAGGGTTTAGGGCAGCTGAATTTTGAACTTTGGCTCAAAGGAATTGTTAATATCAGTACCCAGGATGAAAAAGTTTGTATATATGACAGAAAATAGGGAAAAGCTTCATTTTCTCACCATCTGTAAGATGTCTTCTATTCTCAGTTGGGCATCTTCCTGATCATCTTGAGAAAGCGCACTATCAGACAGAATAGAGGAGAACAGTAAAAGTATTAGAACAAGAGAGTATTAAAAATTAAAAACAACACTATTTGATGACATATTTTTGTCATTCAAAGGTGCCAAAGTGCTTCGTGTACATGCTGCTTGTTTGTACGAGAGCATGTTTTTGTATGTATTTGAGTTTCAGCTGTACTTTAGTATGTTCGCAGTAGCTTTCCTCTCCTGAGGCAGAAGGTCTGGATCTCTAAGCACCTCCTCCAGGAGACAGATCACTGACATCTTAAGGTCCCCATTCATCTCAAAGTCCTAAGCACAAACAAATACATGTTTACATTATACAGACTTTGGTAGTAATGGTAACAGTAACACAAGCCTGATTTTGATTCAAACTAAAATCTTAACCAGAGAAGTGAAGATAAAGTGAAGTGAAGTAAACAAACAAACAACACAACTGGATTAAATGGAAAAATGTCCTCTATCATGGTATATTTCATTTTAGTTGGTGATATAATACAGAGTACTTTTCTGTTATTAGTAATATACAAAGCAGTTTGTCACATCCTCCGTCAGAATAGCTCTGATCATTGGGACCTCTGTCCTGTGGCACCAAGATGCTTTTGTTCTCGTTCTTGTGGTTTTAGGCTCTTTGTATTGGTCTCGTTTCAGTGAATCCTTCAGATGCTTGACCAGACTGGGATGAGAAGAATTTATAGGCTGGGTCTTTAGGCTCTTTACTGTGTTTCTTGTGGAGGATTTAGGTCAGTTTGCCAGTTAACCATTTATAGCCAATTATATTTCATTCTTCTAAATACTGCTGCTTTTTTGATACCTGGTTTTTAGCACTAGATACATTTGCTTTTTTACTCAGATTTTTAATTTAGATTTTTTTAACCAACCTATTTTGCAGAAGTATTCCCAGAGGCACAAGTACCCATAGTTAAGAACTTGCATAATAAGACAATTACATTTCATGAAGTCTGTTGTTCAGCTGATGTGTAAGGTACTTTAAAATACCAAAGAAACAGCTACCACTGCACAGCTGATTAAATAGATGATTATTAATCTCAGTAGATATATTGTTAACAAACTGAGGAATATTATTCACATATTATAATTTCACATACTACCTGAACTACAGGTGATTCTACTCTTGTAATTAATATTGCCTCAAGTCTCCACACAATAAAAGCATCACCTGATCAATCATCAGTCACGGCGGCATGATACTTCTTCCAAATCCCCGTTCCTCTTTCATTTCTTACAGTCTTTTCACTTTCCTCTCCTCCAATTTTCTGCTTTACTCCTACCTCAATTTAACTCCTGTTTAAAGGTCAGTTTTAACAAGCTCTTTCTGTTCTCTGGCCTCTAAAAAATAAGTGGGTGTCTGTATGTGTGTATGTCATTGTGCGGGCCTGTGTGTTAATAAGTTGACTAAAGCTGGACTGTCATCACAGCATTTTGTTTTATCGAAGAAAAATACATAAAACATATTGATGCAGTTAGAGTGTAAAGATCTCTGCAGGGAGGCAGGCAATTACCTTGATGTTCAATTCATTAGAGGCTGGCTGTTTAGCACAAGAGTAGGCAGGCTGAGCCAGCTGACCAGTTAAAACAATATTTGGTGTGTGTTTGTGCACAGTTTGCTGTTTACGCGATCAACTGGGAGCAGTGGAGCAGAGCGAGAACGCATCAATCACCTGTTTTAATGAGACCGCAGACTTGATCACCCCAGCAAAACACTGGACCCACACACACACACACACCCACACACACAACATGCACAGAGAGTGGTGGGTACAGACAGACCTGTGAATGTTTGGAGACCCAGTGGCGCAGAACATTGAGAACTCTATTAGTTGCAGCTCGGCGAATGATGAACTCTTTATCACAGGTTCTTTCAGAGTTAGTAAACACTGGATGGAAAATCAAAAACAAACAAAAAGCAGGCATTTCAAAGTTTTGAATATTAAAGCATCACATGAGCTATTTTTTAAAGGTTCATGATTATGGAAACTGAGTTATGGATTATCCACTGACCCTGTCCCCCAAGAGATGTTACTGCTTTAACAATATTAAACCTATATATAACTAAAAAAAGGAAACAAAATTAACCGTATAACGTTTTTATTTTATGCCCACCACGGGGTTATTATACTTCTGGTTTTTATTTTTGAGTTATTATTCACTTTTACATTGTTTTTTCTTTATATTTCCTTTTTGATTTTTCTGGTAGCTTTTGCAATCAGAATTATGATCTGGATGAATTGTTTAATCATTTTTACTCTGTGTGTGTGTGTGTGTGTGTGTGTGTGTGTGTGTGTGTGTGTGTGTGTGTGTGTGTGTGTGTGTGTGTGTGTGTGTGTGTGTGTGTGTACCTGGCGGTGCACCGTGTCCTGCTGCTGCTGTGGCAATAGCGAAGGCTGAAGCTGGAGAGACTGAGCAGCGTGAGTTCTCCCCTGGCTGGACTGCAGGTGCACAAGCACATAATTATCATCAAAGGCAACAACAGCGTGAACATAAACGCTAACTTTCCTTTCAATCTAACATAATGAAATATGATTCCAATGTCTATTGACTGAAATGATTTTTCTTTTATGTCTTATTGCTTTACCTGAATATAATCACTGTTTCCTTTATAAGGTAAAATTATTCTTTTCATAATTTTTTTTTTAAATTTTCCTGGAAAAACCTTGTTTGTATAGGGCAAAAAAAGTATTCATGTAAAACATTCAAAAAATACTCTGTAAATAGAAGATTATTTGTTATTAGGGAGTATACCAAATTTGATGGCTCTGAAATGGCCATGGACATTTGTGAGGCCTACATACTGTTACATGTTCTTAACATCAGCTATCAACACTTGAATTTATTATATGGTTTGTGACTTTTGAATGGATAAAATAAACAAAAATAAAGACGAAATAAAGATGCAATAAAAATATCAAATGTTCTGCTTGCAGCATAGACTTTCTTCAGTGTTATTCTGCCTGTCAATGAACTTGATCCACTGCAAGAAAAACCATGCTGACAAAGCTAAACACAAATACTTTAACAAACACATGTATGTTGCTGTGTGATGTATGGGCTTTGTATTTTAGTATGATGTTAGTCTATAGGGTCAAGGATATCTGCCTAACTCTGTGGCTCTGTAAAGTAGCCTGCACACATAGGCGGCCTCTTACCAGGCTGTCTGTAGCGAAGGTGTCGAGGTGTGGAAGGAGAGCGGCACGGCGACATATCTCCTGCTTCACTGGTCTGTGGAGACTCTGGGATGATTTTCTCTAGTGACGCTGACTCCAGTACAGCTAGAAAGAAGGAAAAGCAAAGTTGAAGATTGCTGGTGGTGACCATGATGCTAATGGTTTTTTTACTGGACAAGAGGCCCATTATAACTAAATTAACAGAAATTACTCAGTATAGAGGTCATGCCTGGCATTACTGTTAGTTTGGTGAAACTGTTATAGTACTATGTGTTATGTGTGTGCATATATATATATATATATATATATATATATATATATATATATATATATATATATATATATATATATATATATATATATATATATATATATATAAATATATATACACACACACACACACACAGATAGATAGATAGATAGATAGATAGATAGATAGATAGATAGATAGATAGATAGATAGATAGATAGATAGATAGATAGATAGATAGATAGATAGATAGATAGATAGATAGATAGATAGATAGATAGATAGATAGATAGATAGATAGATAGATAGATAGATAGATAGATAGATAGATAGATTTAAAACAGTAAGATTTTTCACATAATCACTTTTAACTTGTGCTCAGAATGTCACACTGGTAATTTACCAGCATGCATATGCACACACATTAAGGAGACAAGCCAAGAGAAAGATCAACAGACATATACGTGGATGCACATTAGCTGCAGGTACACATAAGCACAGAATGTACTGACTGATTAAGAGCCCAAGAAGCTGAGACAGTATAGAGAAGAGGTGAAGTGGCTCTGTGGTACCAATGCTAATGGGTCTTTGTCTCCTTGTAAGCGGTTAGAAGCACATGAACCTCTCATGCACATACACACACACACACACACACACACACACACACACACACACACACTCCATACACATGTGCAAATATTGATGAGTGTCAAATTGAAACCGTGTTGCCTGAGATGCCCTGACGCTATACCTCTCCAGCCTGAGAGAGCTGTTTAACACTACCATTAGAAGATCTGACCGTGTGTGGTGGGAAGGCGGCTTAGCTGACTTTGGCACACAAATGCCAGGAGATAATGATGTCCCACCAGGCACTTGTTCTGCTCTTACAGGGAAACACTTCACTCTGTCATTTGATTAGTAACCTTCAGTGCTTCATAAACCCTTTAGTACACCAACAACTCTTTAAATGTATAAGTTTAGTGGCAATACATACACCGATAATATACCTAAACAACAAACATAGTCCAGCACATAGTCTCTAACAGCATGTGGCCTGATGCTATTTGATATAAAGAAGCAGAAAAGGTTACCGGACATGCTTTTTGACCTGCAGGCAAAATTTAAAAAATCTACTGTTAATTTTAACCTGTGAAAGGTTTTTCTGACCCCCGGTGGTTTAATATCTTTCCTTGCTGAACTTCAGGTAATGCGAGTGCACTGCAACATCACTTATCACTCATTACTACTGTTACAAATGCAGCAAAGCACACTTCAGACCCCATATGCTTAACCTCATGTCAATATTAGTAGCAGCAGAAAGCTTTCAGCCTAATTTAAGTATTTTTGCAGTCTGACCTAATAACCTAAAGCTAACAAACAGGAGAAACATTCATATATTTATGTGCCTATTTGATTATTTACATAATCTGTATTATTTTTCAAGTACTAAAAGTTGACAATGATTATTTCCCTGTTTTTCTTATAATACAGTAATGAAAACCATAGAATAACAGATACATTTCAACAATATTCAGTCCTAATGTTCTGAAAAGTGTAATAGGGGAAACTATGAAATACCTCTGCGTATACTCCGTCGCAGTTTTCCACAGAAGGGGTCAATTCTGGGGACATCCTCTCCCTCTGCAGTTGAGCAGGGACTCTGGTCAGGCGAGGAGGGAATAGGAGGAACTTGCTCTTGTGTTGGCTTAGAATTGTTCGGTGGAGGAGAGGTGGAAGAGGGAGGGGGGGGAGGAGAGGAAGTAGTTGGGGTTGGGGTCTGAGGTGTTGGTGTCTGGGCAGATGTGGGGCTACTGCCAGCAGACTGGGAAGTGTTGTTGTTGACACTGTAATTGGACAGAGGACTGGTCAGATCAAGGCCCCCGACTCTGGCCGTGATAGGGGAGTGGAGGGACAGCTTTCGAGTTCGGACGGGGGAGGTGGTCCGGGATGGGATGGACAGAGGAGGTGGAGAGGAGAACTTGCGGCAGAGACGAGGAGATTTGTCATTCACGTGGTCCACGCCTCTGTTATTTTGATTGGTGGCAAAAAACAGCTCCAAAGACCTAAAAAGGAACATAAGTATTAGCAAAATAATGGAATTGTTAAAAACAAACAAAAAGAAAATCAATGAAGAAGTATTTAAAAAAAAAAGACAAAAGAAAAAGGAATCTGGAGATGCATCAGCTCAAAACAAAATTGCTGGTCTTTGTAAAACTTTCATTACCAAAGGGTTTTGTTAGTTTTGTTGTTTTGTTTTCCTGTATTGGAGATAAGTGTTGATTTAGAGGCAGAATCCAATATCCCTGTGTGTTTTCATAAGTCAAAAAGGAGAAAAGTGTGGCTCGGGAAAGAATCTGAAATTTTACAGTGCACTGGGTAAGCCTGAGGTACAGAGTACTAAATGTAGGACATTCAGCTACTGCGGTTATCCAGAGTGAATTAGAACGAGTGGGCACATACAGTACAGTAAGAAATTATTAAAACAGTGACACAATTTTCACTGTGATACAGTCATCTCTTCTACGCTGAGAAATAACTAGAAATAAAACAACATCTTTGAGGTTACCCTGGTGACCGTCAGCTTTAATAGTCAGATATTTATACACATATTAAATTAACAGTGTGGGAATCGCATACCTTTGCATGCATGACTTCCTACTTTCAAATAACGGCGGAGGCTAGACGAGTTAAGCTAACTCAGTGCTGCTCTAATTAAGCTGAACCCAGAGAGACTCGTCATCAAACTGTGGAGTCCTCCTTAGCACTATGAAACTTTATGGTATTTATCTAGTAGCTGCTTTCTTTTTATGAGCTGGAACTGCTTGGGTTTAGTCTCATTTGTGCCATCATTGATGGTTTAAATGAAGAAGGTATATTAAAATCAGTGACCACAGTTGGAGATTAGCTGTTGAACAAAATTTAAAAGCTTTCATTTATAGAGCCAGCTTAAAGTGTCGTGGCAGTGGTTTAGGGAACTACTTGCCGTACTTGATTAGTACACCAAAGGTAAGGTGACTGACTTGTGCATTTGAAACATTTAGTATCTGCATTATCTATAGTTGTTGTGATGATTGTTCATGTCCCCTGTCCTAAAACTGCTAGATCATACTGGGCTACAACTATAATGTGAATATATAACATGTCAACAAACTGGAAAGACTAGGATTTTAGTACTTGTGTGCTTTACATGGCAAAATCACAATCAACAAAAATGTGTTCAGCAGAAAAAAAACCAAAAATCATCTTTTATTGCAGATTTGCAACATTTGAAATGCTTTGTTTAGCAGGCAATGAAAGCGTGTAAAAGCTTTAATCAGCAAGCATTTGGATTATCAATCTTATGATGACATTTACCCTTCAAACAGACTTGTGTGTACAGAGCTACATCGAGAAAGAAGTAATCATGCGTAGATAAACACGCTCACAGTCATCATTTATTCACACAAATCTGTTATTCAGCAGGAAACAAGGGAAGAAATTGCAATCCAGATAGAAAGAGGAGGGAGAGAAATGATAGCAGCATAAGGGAAGAAAAGATACAGGAAACGCAGAGACGACCAATACCAAAGTACTTTGAAGCAGGGAATAGAAAAAGAGGACGCAAGCGGCAGAAGATGAGGGACTGGAGGAGAATAGTAAAAGGGATAAATGTGGTTAAGATAGATAGAAAAGCCTGAAGGACGCGATACTTCTGTGATAAAACATGCCACAGATCAGCTAAAGATTTAAGAAAATTATTTCATAATTTCTCCCATTCCCATCTTTATATTGTTGATTTAAAACTGGTGGAATCACAATACCTGTGAGTTTTCATATAAAGAGCTGTTCTGGCAAAGTAGAGAGGAAAGTCATGCATCAGTTAAGTATCATAGCAGAAGAAAAGAAGAACAAGCAGGAAAGTAGGACAGAGATAGCAAGAAGGGAGGCAGAAAGAAGAGCGTTGGTTACTTGGACTGATCCATGGCAATCTTCTTGATCTTCAGACTGTAGTCAGAACAAATGGGTGAGATGGACAGACGGTCAAATGAGTGGTACTGCATCCTGTAGCTGGAGGGGATATGGAGAGACAAGGGACATGGATGACACAAAATGTAACGAGATAGAGGATGGTTTAAGATAAGAATATGGAGTGATGATAAACAAATGTCTCAGAAGAGTAAAGGTGTGTTTGAGAAAGGGGACAGAAAGTGTGTGAGTCAGACAACAGCAGCACATGTTCAGTGTCCGAGATGTCAGCACATGACCACATGGGAGAAAACTCCAGCACAAAAACACAGAGCTGGGTTTTTGTACATGTATGTAGGTTTTATGCAGTGCATTTGCTCAGAGAGTTGGCATCATCTTCTTTAATCTAGAAAAACTAATAAAAAAGAGGTCAGCACTTCATCTGTCAGCCATTTGAGTCTTGTTCCAACACTAAACCAGCACAGAGTGTAAATTCACCTTTACCATCATTAATAGAGTTAGCTGATGACTTAGCACTCCCCACTCATCAAAATATGCAAAGCTAAAACTGAGGCTTAAATACAGGTCAACAAACAATTGGATGTTTTCATGGTGGGCTGGACTTAAATTAAAACAATGTTTAGAATTTGACCCAATGATAGAATCAGACAAGAAGTTAAAGGAAAAGTTGTATTGCAATAGATTCTCTGCCCACGAATCACTGCAGAATTTCACAGTTTCAGAGTAAATCCATCCACTCATTAACGTGATATTTCTGTCTAGAACATAGAGGTAGACCCTTTTTAGCATGGCTAAAAAGCACCAGTATAATAAAAAAAATCCCCTTATAAACCTCCTATTGTAAAGTTTTTTTTCTGGAGAACAAAGGAGAGGGGAAAAAAAGCTTTAGTAAAAAAGTGGCATCGCTTCACACAGGGTGGTTCATCTTCCCGCACCGCTCTGGTGCCTGGATGCCCCTCTCCTTTTCTCTTCCCAGGAAGGAAGGCCACAGGCCACAGTGAGTGAGGTAAGACATTTTAAAACCAACCCTCGGGTGGAGGAAAAGGCAAAGCTTTTCCAGTTGAAAAGCTAAGTTAAGTAAAGCTGTGAAAGGAATATAAACAGACAATTTTGATGTAGCCACGAGTGAGAGAGAAAGACAGAGAGCTTCAGAAAAGTAGAGAGACAGAGAAACGTCTCATCTGACACACTGATTATTCCTACGACTTTGCCAAAAACAGTTTGAAGCATCTGTTCAGTTGGTCTCCAAAAACAGGCCAGTTTATAGTTCAGTTAGTATGTGTTTAACCTTGTGGACAGAGGTGAAAGCTGCTTGCTTCTTCCAAAACACTGACCCACATCTGACTACATCATTCACATATTTACAAAAAAACAAGTAAAAGGACGCTCATAAAACCCTCTCAGAACACCCAGGTAATGGCAATATACAAGATTGTGTGTGTTTGTGTTTGCAAAGGGCACAAATACTGGCCGGAATAAATGTGCCCATGTTCATAAAAATTTGATGGAGCTCAAACCAGTAAACAGTATTTCCCTGAGGATTTATGAGGCGCTTCAATCTGCACGGTAGCAATGAGCATGTACAGAATCTGCTTTCAATCTGTGTTTGTGAATGGATATTTGCATGTGTGAATGGTAAGACCTGATAGGTATGGAGGAGAAGGGCTTCTTGTAGATGTCAGCCAGCTTGTCCATGACCACGGTTGCTGTGGTGAAGATCCTGTATGTGTGCAGGAAGGTGTTGAGGAAGTCTATGGAGAGGAAGCGAAGGTCGGTCAGCCTCTCCAGCAGCCGCTCCACGCTGGCATAACGGATCTGGGGGACCTTGCAGGAGTTGAGCGTCTTGCTGAAGCAAATGTCAACATCATCTTTATGGAGACGCACATCGGATCTGATGGATACACACGTACACACACACACAAACTCATAACCAAGCATGGGTGACTGCTGGGTTGCTAAGCTAGGCAAAGGTTGTGAAAGTAACTGAGCAAAAACAGCCAAGGAAGATAAAAAATTAATATAAAACCCACATATTTCAAAGAAAGGACGCAAATAAGGGAATACCGTCAAGCAGATTTCAGCAACAGCATAAATTAAAAGGAAACAAGCATAAAAAAACCATATTTTTAACCAGATGTGCCATCACAGCTTATGTTCTGCGACACGTGCGTGGCATGAAGAGATAGCCTTCTCTTCACACACACAAAAATACTTACTTGATCATATAAGGCACTGTGACTTTTGAGTTTTCCTCAAACACACTGGTCATCAAGCCATTACAGCGAATATTATCTATGCACTGCAGAGACGGAGAGACGAGAGTAGCGAGATGAGCAAATGAAAAAAGAAAGAGAATTACATATATAATTATTATCATGTATTTTTTAAGCTACAGCATTTAAAGCAGATAAGTGTTCCAGATCTATTCTAAAATAATCTCGTACTGAACATCTGTTTTCTTCCTTTTTATTAACAGTAAATACAGCACACTCTTTGACACTGTTTCACAAGTCTCGTTGAAGGCACTAAAAAAAGAAAGTTATTTAAAACTGTAAGTGTATTTTCTTTTGTGCCTGACTAGAATTAATGCAGAGTGACATGCTTGTTTGGTGTTACCCTGTTTATGAAGTACTGAGGCACTGAGCTGAACTCGGCCCTGGGGAACTGCACCACAGTCTGTGTTTACTAAGCCATCTCAATGCCCAACGGAGACATGCCCTCGTTATTTGAAGGTCCTTGTTTTTTGTCTTTGTCTGGGTGTATATTTGCATGATTTATGTAGTACCTGGCTAATATCACTAGTCCAGGCAGCTTTCTCCTGTCGTGACGGCGCCAGCAACACCACAGTAAAAGAAGACGAGTCTGACGGCTCTACGACAAGTTTAAAGTCCAGCTGACCAAACACCTGACCACCAGCTTTTGCTGTGATAGATGAAAAACAATGAGCTTTTTAAACTACAACAATCAATAATTCATAATTACTGTAAAAATAAAATGCTTGCACATACACAGTCATATTTTACACACACATACACACAGCGGGTTAATTAGGGTTAACCTGCTATATTCCCTCTACACCCCTCTGAGGCTTAGGTGTAAAAATGAAGTGTACACATGTATGTGTTTGTCTCAACACTTTTTGTGTGTAGATGTTTCATCAGACTCCCTAATTGCAAAATGGAAAAAGCAAAACAAAAAAACTAATGGATCTGTAATGTTAAAAGAGCTAAACCTGACATTTAAAGGGGTGAGCGTTTGATAATTAAAGGGAAGTCACAGGCACTTATCACCTGACACCTAATTAACCTCAGTGAGTGGTAAGGGAACTAAATGAGCCATGAGCTGTGCATGTATTGATAGGATGGACATAGTACTTGATTGATGCGATATACTTACACTCTTCATCATTAGCGTCTGGTTCCTCAATAAGTGTGCAGTCAATAAGGGACAAAACTCCACCTTGCTGCAATAGTTTAAGAGAAAATATGCACAACTATTTATTGGTAATTTGGATGAAAATGAATGTTGATTTACAAAAGAAATGTCTTTGCTGAGGTATAGATACACTGTAAGGTTAACCCTGTTCTCACCTTGAGAAGGTGAAGTTTTCCCCCAGAGCTGCGTGTGCAAACAAGGAAGTGTTTGGTAAAGAGAAAACACTGCCTTTCCCCTTCCTTCTTCAGAGAGAGGGACCCCAGGCGGACTTTGCTTAGTTTCCCTCGCTCTACCGATGGCAGCTGGATCAGAGACCCTGTGGAGCGGGAGACACGCAGGATGTTACATTTGATGAAACCGGCAGTAAGCTGAGGGATGTGTAGCATTTACAATGCCACAAACACAGACATGAAAAAGTGATGTTAAGTGTCTCAACATGACAGTGAATGAGATTAAAAAAAGGAGTTGATCTTTGAAACAGGCAGGTTTAGAGGCAAAAGTTAGTCCCTGTGGATTAAAAGCAGACAGGAACCATGGATCAGTAAAGTGCACTGTCAAAACTGGCATCAGGACTTCGTTTTGTGATGTGTGATTCAGCTGCAGGAGAAAAATCTCTGTCTTCTCTACAGCTCATTTGTAAGGAAACTTGACATTTGTCTTCCACCTCCTGTACTAGCAGGTATTATGACCCAAAAATGCACACTTTAAGTGGAAAATTGCATCCGCACAAAACTGCATAATTTTGATTAAAAGGATTTAACTGTAACAGAAGCAAGATTACATATTAAGTCACAGTAATAGTTCTTATATCCATAGATGAATGCAGATATGTCACTTCAACAGTATTAAGGTTTCTATTAAACTCTTATTTCTTGCTCTAGAATACTTTGGTATACAGAAGAGTTAATGGACCCCTTAATGACTGTAAAACACCCAGGTCCCGTGGCTGCAAAACAAACCCAAATCATCACCCCCTCACCACAATGGTGATGGTTGGTATGAGGTCTTGGTGCTGATATGCTGTGTTTGGTTTTCTGCAACTACTCTGAGAATTGCACAGTCTGACCTTGGGACGAATTTGCAGGGAGGTCCACTCCTGGGAAGACTGTGGAAATATAAACCTGAATGCTCCAGACCAGCAAATTTGCAAGTTTGGCTGTTATTTACCCTCTTAATTCCCACTGAAGCAGAAAAGGTGTACTACATTTTTCACAGGACTGTACATAGAGTCCTGTGAAACCTTTCTTTTTCTCATGACTGTAGCCTACACAGGTGATATTGACCAATCTATTTGTCTGCGCAGTGGGGAAAACCGTGGTCATGGTCTAAGTGCATCATGTAGGTGAGATGTGACTTAAAGGAATCATACACAGTATAATACTTAGTTAATAATCCATTAAGGCTTCTTTAGCAGTCAAACAGTCTAGACCAGGGGTGGCCAATTATTATCCCAAGGAGCCTTCTTGGCGCAGCCGTCCAACCAGTCACAGTCTGTTCTTGCTTAGCCCCTTGGGAAAATTAATTTCCCACCCTTGGTCCAGACAGTCTCGTTACTTTCTAATGCTCAGAAAAATATGTACCATTCAGTACCACATCTACATTTTAACTGGAAAAGCTGACAGAGAGACAAACCTTGCCACATAGCCAAGGCCATGAGACAATGAAAGATTTCCAACTTCACCGAGTTACTGATAACAAGTTGACAGAAAAGGAATTTCTTACTATCCAGGAAACCTTCAAAGATTTGCTGTCGTTGAGGTTTGCTCTGCACTGATGAAGACTCACCCTGTCTGACGAACGTCTGGCTGGTGTCCAGCAGGATGTCACAACCTTCCACTATCATCCGTTCTATAGCCAGGTTCTTACGGATGTTTTCTGTGTCGCTCACCTCATCGTGCATTACTCTGGCCACACACACAAACACACAAGTTTGTTCAGGATTCAACAACAAGAATTTTAATAGAAGTAGACGACTCTGACACATACCTGGACAATTCCTCTAATTTGGACTTGGCAAATTCAAGACTCTTGCGCTCCACATGCTCGTGAGGGGTGTGAGCCAGTAATTCATGCAAGGTGATGATGTAACGAGGAATCTTGTTGAAGGAAAGAGCACAATAGCACATGGAGACAAGAATTGAGAAAAACACACATGTTGGAGTCATGTTACGGTTTGTTTGTGAATACAAGAGGATGCTGATGGTCGTTATCTACCTGGAACATGGGGTATGTGAGAAAGGTCTCGAGCATCCTCCCCTCACAGGCAGCATTGGACTCGTACTGCTTTAGAAGCTTGTCAAAGTCTCTGTTCTGCTTACAGTTGGCCAAAACCTGCAGGCTGTACTGATGGTTACGCACAAACTCCTGGTAGATGTTTAGCATCGGCAGCAGGATGTCAAATAGGTCAGCTAGAACAAGAACACACACAGTACGTAAGCCACATGAAGGCAAAGTAGTTATTAAATTATCATTTGTAGTGCTAACAGCAGTACAGTAACAGTAGCTGATGTTCACAAGTATCTCCCATCTCCACTGCAGTTGGAGTATTAGCTTGAGGTTTTTCATGATTATTTGTGATTTTGAAAAATTAGCAGAGTTGCTCCTAACTGTGATTTTAAGGATTGTTATTCCTTTATCTGTACTTTGTGTGTACAGGTTTTTAATATATTCTTGTTTTGGTCTCTTAGATTTTTATGGATAGTACTTCATATGCTTGTATTTTTCTCCACTGTTTATGTCTCCTTCTCTTTTGTCTTTGTATTAGTTCTCTCTCTGCTTTTCCTTGTGTATATCTTGTTCTTTTATTTCCTGCCTTTGTCTTCCCTCTTTGTAATTTACTGCTCCCATCTGTGCTTCACTGTTCAATCAACCCTATGTGTATATACAGTCCTGTCTTGCCTTTTGTCAGCTCATCTGTCCTCTGTTTTTATTTACCAACCTAATTTATTTCCAGTCCACATTCAGTGAGTCTCTTGAGTTTTTTTTTTTCCTCCGGTTGAATGATCTTGCCAATGTTACTCTTTTTGTCTGGAATTAAAGTTATTTTATTTTTCCTAATTTAAATCTTTTAGGCACAGATTAGGCACCTGTCCACATGTTTACAGGTAAACATAGTTTGTGTGTGTGTGTGTGTGTGTGTGTGTGTGTGTGTGTGTGTGTGTGTGTGTGTGTGTGTGTGTGTGTGTGTGTGTGTGTGTGTGTGTGTGTGTGTTGTGGCCTTATATCCACACGTAAATGTCATTTTAGGTCACTGACAATTGAACTTTTCAAAACATACTTCCACAGTGAAGAGTTTCAGAAGTACTGTTTCTGGGTTTTCATGCAGACAAGAGGAAAATAAAGTCTTGGAAAGGTCCTTTTTTTTCAGACCGCGTATTGAGTTATCCTTTGAAAGCTTCAAATTGGCCAATATTTCTGCTGAGTTATGTTTATATCACCACCTGTTGCTTCAGCACACTCCTGGCGTCAGTTTTCACAATGTCATGCTGAGGCATATGTTTTTCAAAATTAAATTTGCTCTAATTGTTGATGACTGTACAGAGGATAGAGACATGAATCTTTACAAAGAAATTTATGGGAGAATCTCAAAACGGCAAAGATGTTGGCCGCCCTCAAAATGCCCACCAAATAGTGAAAGAAAAAGAAAGAATAAAGAAAAAGCAAAATCCTGACTTCGGATGAAAATAAACTGCCAAATCAAACAGAGAGAAATGTATTTCTATAGCTGTCTCTGCAGAACCTATGTAGGTTAAACACACATTTTTCAGTTGGAATCGTAAGCATTTGAATAGTATTCATAGAAAACTGAAGAATCATAAATACTGATCGAAAATACTGCAGAATTTGTTGATATAAAACATATTATAGCTCAAAGGACTGCACTGAATCAGTCAGCAGGAAAGGGCGAGATAAGGCCTGTGTGTTTAATCAGCAGACCCTGTTCTTTTTGAATTTGTCACAAGTAATTTGCTGCCACATCTTTCAGCAGTCCGTCTCCTAGGTGATGCTTATCTGATGGGGAGGGGTTGTTTTAGGAGGTGAAATGATGGGATGCCTTCTGGGTGGTCATTGTCTGTCAAGACAATAACTGCCCTTGTTGCCTACTGAGATAGGGAAACGTGCGTATGCATGAGTGAACAGAGCAGTAAGACGTCAAGTATGACGTCCGAATGAGACAAACTGGTTGCAGGGAACCACTGAAAGCCTGACCTTGATGTAACTGAATAGTTGCAGAGAGAGTGGGTTTGTGCGATTTTTGCGCTTTATGGGAGGACAAGTAACAGCTTACCCAGCACCAGAGTTGGCCAGTTGGCTATCCTCGCCTTCAGGCCTTGATGAAAAATCTCATGAAGGAACATGATGGTCTCACTGAAGACACGTTGCGAATACAGTGTGAAAACAGAAATGAAAAGAGGTTTCATCTATTTATTTATCTTCAGTCTCTGTCTCTGCTTGTGCACCATGCGTAATTAACACTCCAGAGATTAATTTGCACTCACAGATGGACAAAACATGTTTGTTAATCGCACACATACACACCTGTTGAGGAAGATGCTGCTGACGTCGTCATGGCTGATGGGGGGTTTCTTGGAGCTGGCAGCCATCCTCAAAGGTCTGAGGAAACAGTTGACCAGGATATAGAGCTGGTGGACGTACCTGTTATTCCACACATAGAAAAATTTTCAAACATTCAAATTAACCCATATTTTAATGATAATG
The DNA here is from genome assembly GCF_964374335.1 of Astatotilapia calliptera. NCBI lineage: Eukaryota > Metazoa > Chordata > Actinopteri > Cichliformes > Cichlidae > Astatotilapia > Astatotilapia calliptera. Next base: position 28,035,275 of record NC_137433.1, read on the forward strand.
TCTCATTAAAATAGTATTAATTGGGTGCCAACTTTGTAGTCAGATGATACAATTTCCTTTTATTTTGTTTTTAGCAGAAAGTTATACTCTGGTATACTTGGTTTTATTAATTCATTTGTTAGATTTGTAATTGTATTTTATATTTTTTTACATTGTATATTAGTATGTAGCACCCCCACCACCCCTGCACAATGACGCAGGCTACTGGTCAAATGTCAGCTGTCAATCAACAGTCAACATGTAGTGAGCACAGACCAGACTATGGAAGAAAAGCACATCAGCAGGTCGGTAGAGCGTAAACTGTTAGCAGCTGTTCCAGTGCTATAGAGTCCTGCTTTTTGCGTAGGACATTGATGCAAATTATGCTAGCACACGTTCCCAAAAGGCCTGAAGCAATGAGCATCGAGTGATAGCACTGTCACACTGGGAACAGAGGAACTGATAAAATCCACTGACATCCACTTTATTGTGGACTGCATTCATAATTTTCCCAACTTATGTAGTTAAGTCTGTTTAATGCTCCCTGGCAGCACCTGCCAAGCAGACAAGAAACGGATGCTAGAAGGATACAGATACATGAACAGCCAATCGCTGTCACTTATAACCACTAAATTTGAAAGCTGGAAAGAATCCCTCAAGAAAGGTGGGGCATTTTTACGCAGTTTTATTTACATTAAAATGTGTGCTTGAACTAATATTTAATATTGTGCTGTAGATGGCATGTAGAAAAGAAAATGATAGGACCGTGTAGTTTATGCACTCGCTGCTGTCATGGTCCGGGTGTGTGCCAGTGTGTCTCCCTCCGAGCCGGCGTCTCCACCCCTGGGAGGGGCCTCAGTGTTTTTGCTGATCGTTGACATCTGTGGGTAATTAGCCGGGGGACTCATAAGGCCAGCGTTCTCAATCTCTCTTCGCCAGATTCTCTGCTAAACATCAGTCAGTGCAGGCCACCATCATAATTTCCTTACGTGTTTTTTTGTGAATCACCTTTGCTTCACTGTATGTTTGTTTTTTGTGCGCCTCCCTTTTTCAGCTACACCTAACTGTTAAACCCCTGGCGAAGAGCTTCTACTTGGATGCTGGACTTTCTGGCAGTCCCTCAGGCTACCACCAAAACTACCTACCTGCCTCTCTGCCTCCACGCCAGGAGTTTTTGGATTTACACACCCGGATTACTCCCCCTCCATGTCATCTCCGACCTCCGTTGGCAAGTACACAGTACGAAGGAGGATTTTGAGCCAAACAACATATTCATATGCCTCCTTATCTATGTTTTGAACATTTGCATTCTGTTACAGTGACCCCGACCTTTTCCTGGACCTTTTGTGACTTGCTTTCCAGTCCAATCCCCGGACCCGGACCAGATCATTATTTAGTTAACGTCTACGCTCACCTTTTGTTTATGAATATTTTGTGTGCACATTAAACATTATTCTTAAAATATATTTACGAGCTGTTCGGCGTCTTGCGTTTGAGTCCTGTCACTCGTCTGAAACGGTCCCGGCCGTAACAGTAGAATCTGGCCAGCAGTTATGGACTCAGCAGACGCGGAACGGTCAGCCATTCAGAGGCAGGGGGCGATATTAGGAAGTCATGAACAATCTATTCAGTTCCTGTTAGCCCAGCAGCAGACTCTTAGAGATGGTCAAAGTAAAATACTGGAGACCCTCCAGGCTCTACAAACTGATATTTCTACTGCTGCTGGTTCCGCCTCGGGCCCCGCGGGCCAAGACTCCGGTACACCAGCTCCTCTGCCTCAACCTGTTGCCGTTGCATCTCCACCTACATCAGCTTTCCGTGATGCTACGTCCCCGGAGCCCGAACCATTCTCAGGGGATCCAGGGAGTTGTAGCGGGTTTTTGCTTCAGGTTGACCTTGTTTTCGGTCGTTCTCCGCGCACATTTGTTGCGGATTCTAATAAGATATCTTATTTGGTGGGTAAACTGCGTAATCGTGCACTTAAATGGGCGGAGGCGTATCTATCGAAGAATCCTTTGTTAACCTGTTCTTATGAGGTGTTTTGGGGGGAATTCCAGAAAACGTTTGCGCACCCCATTTCTGAGGGTAGTTCTGCGCAGAGGCTGCTGGATCTTCGCCAGGGCCGTCAGAGGGTTGCTGATTTTTTGATTGATTTTCGTACTGCTGCCGCCGAAACCGGTTGGCCTGACGACGCTCTGCGTGGGGTGTTTTTCCGGGCATTGAACGAGGGTATGAAAGACCAGCTTGCCTCCCGTGATGAGCCAAAATCTTTTGAGGAACTGGCGTCCCTCTCCCTTCGCATTGACAACAGGTTGCGTGACAGGGAGAGGGACAGGAACTACAAATCCCAGCGCCGTTTACCGCGCTCGTTTCCGGGTACGTCACCGTCGCCGCCTCCGACTGTGGACTCGCATGAGTTTGTCGCCTCGGCTTACGTCACTGATCCCGAGCCGGAGCCTATGCAGATTGGCCGGTCACGGTTGACACCGGAGGAGAGGGAGCGGCGGCGTCGGGCTCATGCCTGTTTTTACTGTGGCTCGCTGGAACACTTGATTGCTGCATGCCCGAAGGAGGGAAAAGGTGTCGCCCGCCGGTAGAATCGGGGATACGGGTGGGCGGTTCGAATTCTGGTCAGAAACCCCGTTTACAACTCCCTGTCACCTTGGAGATGCTACAGAGTACTCATTCGTGCACAGCCTTATTAGATTCTGGTTCTGAACAGAATTTAATCAGTCTCGATCTCGCTGAACGATTAGGCGTTCCGCTCGTGCGCCTTGAGCCGCCCATTCCAGTTAGAGCGATTAATAACCAGGTTTTCACTAGAATTTCTTTTCGCACTGGTCCAGTGTCACTGTGCACTTCGGGGAATCATAGGGAAAAACTCACCTTTTTTGTCCTCGATTCACCTGATACTCCGCTCACTTTGGGTTATCCCTGGCTGTGCTTACACAATCCGCACTTGGATTGGGAGGGGCAAAGGGTTGTCAGCTGGAGCCCTTTTTGCCACTCCAATTGTCTGACTTCCGCCCGTTTTCCCGGCCCGGGGGAGGCTACGGGGACTGACGAATATGTCCCCGATCTCTCAGGGGTGCCGCCTGAGTATCATGATTTGCGGGAGGTATTCAGTAAGATCAAAGCGCAGTCCCTACCGCCCCATCGCCCTTATGACTGTGCGATTGATTTGCTCCCCGGAGCGTCCCTGCCCAAGAGCCGGTTATATAGTATCTCTAGGCCTGAACGTGCTGCGATGGAGGAGTATATTAGGGATTCATTAGCGGCTGGGTTAATCCGTCCGTCTTCGTCCCCCGTGGCGGCGGGGTTTTTTTTTGTAGACAAGAAGGATGGGTCTCTTCGGCCGTGTATTGATTTCAGGGGCTTGAATGACGTCACTGTTAAAAATAAGTATCCCTTGCCACTCATTAGCTCCGCTGTTGAATCGCTACAGGGTGCCACGGTGTTCACTAAGTTAGATCTTCGCAATGCTTATCATTTGGTGCGAGTCCGTCAGGGAGACGAGTGGAAGACCGCGTTTAACACCCCCCTGGGTCATTTCGAGTATCTCGTTATGCCTTTCGGTTTAACGAACGCTCCAGCGGTGTTTCAGGCCCTAATAAATGACGTCCTGCGGGATTTCCTCGACCGTTTTGTGTTCGTCTATTTAGATGACATTCTTATTTTTTCTAAGTCTTTGGCTGAGCATCATTCACATGTCCGTGCTGTCCTTCAACGCCTCTTGGAAAACAGACTGTATGCCAAGGCTGAGAAATGTGAGTTTCATTTGACATCGGTCTCTTTCCTGGGATACATCTTGGCAGGGGGGCAGGTGAAGACGGATCCGGCTAAGGTGAAGGCGGTCACTGACTGGCCTGTGCCTTCTACTCGCAAGCAACTCCAGGGGTTTTTGGGATTTGCGAATTTCTATCGTCGGTTTATAAGGAACTACAGTCTAGTGGCGGCTCCGCTTACACGCCTTACCTCTACGAAGCTTCCGTTCGGCTGGTCCGCCGAAGCTGACAGCGCATTCACGGAGCTGAAACATCTGTTTTCTACTGCGCCCATCCTCACTCAACCCGATCCGTCTAAGGCTTTTATTGTGGAGGTGGATGCTTCTGATGTGGGGGTGGGGGCTGTGCTTTCACAACGTGCCGGCCCCTCCTCTAAGCTGCGGCCGTGCGCCTTTTTCTCTCGGCGGCTTTCACCAGCGGAACGGAACTATGATGTGGGGGACCGGGAGCTGCTTGCCGTTAAGTTGGCGTTGGAGGAGTGGCGTCATCATCTGGAAGGCGCGGCGCTACCGTTCCTGGTGTGGACGGATCATAAGAACTTGACGTACCTACGCGGTGCGAAGAGGTTGAATGCACGTCAAGCTCGTTGGTCGCTGTTTTTCGCACGTTTTAACTTTTCCATTTCCTATCGCCCGGGTTCCAGAAACACCAAACCGGATGCCCTCTCTCGGCAGTTTGACTCTGACACGGGTCCGGCGGAGTTTTCCACCATTCTTCCGGCCGGCTGTACGGTGGGAGCTATTACCTGGGAGGTGGAGGACGCCATCGACCGGGGCCTCCGGACGGAACCGGATCCGGGCACGGGACCGCCTAACCGGCGTTTTGTTCCCGCGGCTGCTCGCTCCAAGGTACTGGAATGGGTGCACGCTTCGAGGTTTGCGTGTCACCCGGGCAGGGGCAGGACGACTTCTATGGTTAAGAGACATTTTTGGTGGGCCACTCTGGATAAAGATGTTCGGGAGTATGTGGCTGCGTGCCCTGTGTGTGCCAGGTGTAAGTCGCGTACTCACCGTCCTGCTGGGCTGTTGCAGCCGTTGTCTACGCCTCGTCGCCCTTGGTCCCACATCGCCCTGGATTTTGTTACGGGACTCCCGGTTTCGGCTGGGAAGACCACTATTCTCTCGGTCGTGGATCGGTTTTCTAAGGCTGCTCATTTCGTCGCTTTGGAGAAGTTGCCCACTGCGGCTGAGACGTCTACGTTGTTGTTGGACCATGTTTTTCGGCTTCATGGCATTCCTGTGGAAATAGTTTCGGACAGGGGTCCGCAGTTCTCGTCCCAGGTTTGGGGTTCTTTTTGCGCTGCTTTGGGGGCCAGGCCTTGTCTGAGCTCTGGTTACCATCCTCAGACGAACGGCCAGACGGAACGTTTAAATCAGGAGCTGGAGGCCGCGCTCCGCTGTGTGACCTGTCATAACCCTGCGACTTGGGCCTCGTATCTGCCGTGGGTGGAATATGCCCACAACTCCTTGGTTTCGTCTGCTACTGGGTTGTCACCGTTTGAGGCCTCTTTGGGTTATCGGCCGCCCCTGTTTCCGGTGGAGGAGGCTGATCTTGCTGTCCCCTCGGTCCAGCATCATCTACAGCGCTGCCGTCGGGTCTGGTCTCGTACGCGGGAGGCGCTGTTGCGAGCTGTGGCTCGCCAACGTAGCTGTGCCGACCGTCGCCGGTCTCCTGCGCCTGTTTACTCACCTGGACAGAAGGTGTGGCTCGCTGCGAAAGACATCCCTCTCAGGGCATCCTCCCGCAAGTTGTCTCCTCGTTACATCGGCCCCTATTCTGTGGACAGGGTCCTCAGCCCTTCGGCTGTCAAGCTCCGTTTGCCTGCTGCCTTGAGGGTTCACCCGGTCTTTCACGTTTCTCAGGTGAAGCCGGTGGTGTCTAGTCATCTGTGCCCGCCTCCGGTGCCCCCGCCTCCCGCCCGGCTCATTGACGGGCATCCTGCGTTTTCTGTCCGGCGCATTCTGGATGTGCGGCGGCGGGGTAGGGGGCTGCAGTTTTTGGTGGACTGGGAGGGTTATGGGCCGGAGGAGCGTTCTTGGGTTCCTCGTTCTTTGATGCTTGACTCTGTGATGGTTTCTGATTTTCTTAGGTCACGTCGTGGGGCGGGTGCTGGTCGGCCGCCGGGTGGCGTCCCTTGAGGGGGGGGTACTGTCATGGTCCGGGTGTGTGCCAGTGTGTCTCCCTCCGAGCCGGCGTCTCCACCCCTGGGAGGGGCCTCAGTGTTTTTGCTGATCGTTGACATCTGTGGGTAATTAGCCGGGGGACTCATAAGGCCAGCGTTCTCAATCTCTCTTCGCCAGATTCTCTGCTAAACATCAGTCAGTGCAGGCCACCATCATAATTTCCTTACGTGTTTTTTTGTGAATCACCTTTGCTTCACTGTATGTTTGTTTTTTGTGCGCCTCCCTTTTTCAGCTACACCTAACTGTTAAACCCCTGGCGAAGAGCTTCTACTTGGATGCTGGACTTTCTGGCAGTCCCTCAGGCTACCACCAAAACTACCTACCTGCCTCTCTGCCTCCACGCCAGGAGTTTTTGGATTTACACACCCGGATTACTCCCCCTCCATGTCATCTCCGACCTCCGTTGGCAAGTACACAGTACGAAGGAGGATTTTGAGCCAAACAACATATTCATATGCCTCCTTATCTATGTTTTGAACATTTGCATTCTGTTACAGTGACCCCGACCTTTTCCTGGACCTTTTGTGACTTGCTTTCCAGTCCAATCCCCGGACCCGGACCAGATCATTATTTAGTTAACGTCTACGCTCACCTTTTGTTTATGAATATTTTGTGTGCACATTAAACATTATTCTTAAAATATATTTACGAGCTGTTCGGCGTCTTGCGTTTGAGTCCTGTCACTCGTCTGAAACGGTCCCGGCCGTAACAGCTGCTTAAGAAGCAAATAAACAGTCTTTGGATGAACAGGTCAGCTGGTTCATTTGTTTTTTAGGACGTGTGATCAACATAATCTGTCCATGACTTTGGCTAACATTACGAATCCAGAGAAAATCTGGGTTATTTTCCTTTGTCAATCAGGGTGTGTAAATATGACTGTGATTCACTTTAGATTTGTTAAATCTAAAAAAACCAACATTAAAACAATATATAAAGTACTCTATATTTATCAGTAGAGTATATATTGTATATATGATATATATACCCTACAGCACAGTGCTTACAGTAGAAAAGATCATGACAGTCATTGTTTCCTGAGCTATAGTCGACACAACAAGTGAGATAACATCATGTGCTCTAAGGCTTGACAACAGTGACAACTTTTGTGCAGCGTGTGTGACTCGAGGCGTAATGCATTTGCATACTCGGTCTCTGCCTCCACCATATTGAAGACGATCTGGTTCCTCTTCCTCATGCTTTCAGCGTGAGGAGAGCAGATGTAGTCCTGAACAATGATCTTCCACTTCCTCCGACAGAGCCATCCCCGCATGAAACTCTGAACCTACAGATATAAAGACGTAGTAGTACAACAGATACAAATGAAAAAGCTTAGACAAGTTGGGTTATTTTTGTTTTTGTGACTGTACTATATTTATTCATTCACCTTTTTGATCTTTTTGATATCCGGGTCGTCGTTTTCATGGAAGACATGGTAAGGCCGCATGCGCTCCTTAGTTTTGTTCAGAGCTATAATCTATTGGAGAAATTCAGACACAAATATGAGCACAATGTAGATGGTTTGACAAAAAAGATTTAAATTGTTAGGTAAGAAAAATATCCATAAGACTTAATATAAACTTTCCGCTTTTTCTAGAAGGACGTTATATTCCTGTAGGAATCACCATTGATCTTTTGTGTGTGCGATAATCATTGTTGGTGTGTTTTCACCAGATAAGCATTAGACTTCCTCATCTTTGACAATCTGCTGCCTTCATTCAGAAAGAGAAAATGAGAGAAGATGGAGGCTCTCAGCTGGTGATGGTAAACAAATTAAGGATTACATCATGCGCCTAATCACCTGAAGTGCATCGTAGGGCACAGAAAGTTCAATCTTCTCCTATTCTAAACGAATCGATATAAAGCATACTAGTCACTTTTTTTTGTCTGATTTTACAGCTGTGAAATACTCAATGCAGACAACAGAGACAGATAAGCCTGTGACATTTACTTGCTGCAGGCAAGAAAAGACAACCACAAAGTTAATGCCATCTTCATTAGCTCTGAAAATGAGGAAAGGGAATGAGCTGGACAGATGCCAGATCTCTTAGTGGAAAAACAGAAAGTCAAATTTCACTACAATACAGAGGACCAGTTTTAAATACCAGAGATGACCAACTTCAAACATAGCCAGTAAAGGATTCTTCCTGCCAACACTACCATCTGTGCAGAAATAAACCCAGCAGAGGTTAGGACGAGCTGTAATACTGGTTTAGCCTCAACTATTTGTTCATACCTTTAGGCTTCTGACAGGCGTCTGACAGTATAAGTTTATTATATAGTGAGTAAAGGATGAAAGATGAAACCCAAAACATTTTCAGCCACAGCGCTTCATCTTCATTTTCTTATTCACTAGCGTGATCATGCAAATGGCAGCAGAGAGGAGCATGTCTGCCAACTGTTGACAGTTACAGTGGCTAGTTGGTTTAATTATTCATAAACACGGAGCAACACACACACACACAAACAAACAAACAAACACGGGTAAGCTTTAATGAGATGGATCACCAACTGCACACTGGCTTTCTCTTTTTCCACGAGCAGTCCCATTGCACTGGCAGATGTTTCTTAACATAAAATTACTTTCTTTCACGTTTTCATTATCAGCCAGACTCCGTGTATCCTGCCAATGACAAATAACACCAGTTCTTTTAGGGAGAAGTATCTGCCACACTTGTTGCTTCGAGGGAGCATTTCAAATAAAATCATCATTAGGTGCTAATTCGCTAAACAGAGTGCTGCTCCTGTCCCAAAGACAGAAATACCATATGCAAGTCAAATGTTTCTGCAAGCGGCTATTGACGCAAATGAGCAGAGCGCTGTCAAGTGACAATGACAGCAGAGCTTTGATTTGTGGAAATGTTTGCAGCCGGCCCAAATAAGCAAATAACATCGCCTGGGGACAACTGCTGCACAGACAAGAATTCAATTTGAGTCGAGCAGCTGCACAATCAGAATAACTTTACAGTTCCTTCTGGTAATTCCTGTGCCACATAGAAGAACATAGCATTGGGAGAACAGCGCTCCACACATAGCATTCATTTCTTCTTTGATAGAAGAATCATAATAACTTAAATTGTTTAAAAAGGAAAACAATGCAATTACTTTCTCTTTATTTTTACAGGCTGATATTTTCTGAATAAAATAACTATAGATTTTGTATCACCTGATACACTACCAGTGAATAATTCTAATGAAATCACGCATAGCTTAATTCAAGAAGGCCACAGATAACAATTTAGCCACAATGTCAGCTAAACGTTTAGCTCTTGCCCTTTTATGCCATTTAAACTGCTTTAGTATGCCTACTGTTCCCATGCATCTGCAAGTGGCTTTGCAACCCGCCTTTACCCCAGCTACTTCTTTTATGCTTTTTAACTCTTTCCCTCTTGTTTCCTTTTCTGAACTGAGTGTTTTCTGTCATATTTCAGGACTGCTTCTAGAACAAAATGACTGAGTGTGCATCAGAAGTTAGTAACTCCCCATTCCTGTGCAGCTTACTAGGGCTACCCTTGGAAAAATCAGGAATCTGATCCCATCCGAGGGATTTAAAAAAATGTTTTATCTAATCTAATCTATGTGCTGTCTAATCTGTGCTGGGGTCTTGCTGCACCTCACTTTGTTGGAGTTTTCTAGCTCCTGTAATTCTTTCTTATTAACAATGTTGCAGAGGTCACTTTTGTTTTGTATGTGAGCATGGGCATGTGATTTATCGCATGTGGGGTTGGCAGCTGTTTGCAATAAAACTGATGGACTGTCTTTATTGAACAGTGGGCTTTTCTTCCTACGCTCAGAGGTAACTGAAAACCATTCCCACTCACACCTTTCCTGAGGAAAGACACACATAGTGAATACCAGCATGGTCTATGTACGCCCTACATATCTTTCTTTATTGAGTGACTTGAATTGTGATTTAGGCTGGGAGGGTAATCGCAGAATTAAAGTTTCTTAACATTTTCTTAAAATCAACTTGGTGGAAGGCTACAATCTGTCAAGAGCAAAATACAATTTAAAGACATAGTGAAAAAGTTAATACAGTTTCCAAGACATAAGACATAAGACTCCTGTACAACTTCAAAAACTGTATGACTCATCCTGAAGGGCATCCAGATTCATCAACTCAAATATAATTTGTGGTGACTACCTAACTCTGCCTATCATATAAAACTGCACTGGCTGTTTTGCTCAGTTGCTGCATAAAGGTATTTGTTTGCTTAAAAATCTTAAAAATCCTTGCTTACAGTTCTTTTGAAAAAGCATGCATGATTTTAAATATTAGAGTCCTTAAGACTTCTGTCTCAAGAAGTCCTAAGAATTTGACAATGCTATAATAGTAAGCTGATTTTAATAATATAGTTCCTAGAGTTCCTTTCAAAGTAACCTGTGTAACAGAACACCAGCCTCCCAGAGCTAGCCTGTCAGAAGTACAGAGTACTGTGTGCTTTTTACTATGAAGACAGCTAGTCCAGAACCCAAGGGGTTATTTTAATAAAGAGGGCAGTTAAATGCAGAGAATCAGATGCTATCTTCTGAATTCTTTGAGATGTACTTGCTGAACTGTATCCTAGAGAAAGAATTTTACAATCTAAAAAAGAAAAAAACATTTCCAACAAAATTCCACAAACAATACAAATTATCTGTGATATGAATAAAATGTTAACAATTCCACCTTTTAAGGTCTATGTGCATTTGTGTCGTGCGTTTTCACACATGCATAATGTACCTCTGCTTTAAGCCTCTCAATTTCAGTGTCCTGATCTTCTAGCTGAGTGCGCAGCTGATTGGCAGCCACCTTCTCAGTCTCCACGATCTGTACAAGGTGGATGTATTTCTGCATCAGCACCTCTCGTTCGATGATAATGTCAGAGTAACTGAAAAGTTCACAGAGGATAAAATGTCAATATAAACAGCTAAATAATGTGCTGAAAACAGAATGTATACAAAAATAAAAAATGAATAAGTAGTCGCATGCATAAAACACAGCAGCTCTCACTGCTTGCTGCTGTAGTTTATATAGTGGGGGAAATGAGTATTTGAAAGAAAAGAATTGAACAGTCTCTCATTTTTATGGTAGTTTCATTTTAATGGAGAAACAGAATATCAACCAAAAATCCTAAGAAAAAAAACACATTACATAAAATGTATAAATGGATTTGCATTAAGTGAAATAAGTACTTGATACTCAAACAAAACATGACTTGTTTCATGTTTCTTGGCTACTGTATGGCAACTCAAGTAGCTCAAGAAACTCAAATGTCAGCTCCCCGCACAGACTTTCTACAGGACTGAGGACTTGGAGGCAGGCTAAGCCACTCCATGACCTTCATGTACATGTACATGTTACCTCAGTGATATGTTTTGGTGCTGTAGTGTTCTTGCTGAGGTAAGAGGGTTCTCCTTCAGCCCTTAGAAAAAAACAGCCTCAAAGCCTGAAAATGTTTGTTTGATTGTGGGGATGGTGTTGTTTGGTTCATTAATTATTTCACTCAGTGACATGCAAATCAATTTACAACTTTTATGCCTTTTTTTCTGGATTTGTGGTTGATATTCTCTCTCTTTCCATTAAAATGGAACTAACATAAAAATAGAGACTGTTCATTTCTTTGCAAGTCAGCAAACTTGCAAATTCAGCAGGAGATCAAATAATTATTTATCCCATTGATTATTGCTTCAAAGAATAACAAAAATCTATTTATGACTGAAATATATGCTACTGTGTAACCAAAAATGTGTTTTCATTACAAGAGGACCCTGATGTTGAAAAAATCTATAGTAGATAGTATCTAACTTCCCTTTAAAACTGAAGCTCATAATTGTACTCATACATAGGGCACTAGTGCAATTATAAAGCACCAACCACAAAATAGAGGCAATCCCAAGATGCTTTAAAGCTATTAAATATTCTGTAACTTATAATTCACCAAAATGTCAGAATATTGCAAGTTTTGCAGGTCTTATTAATGAGCCCTTTACAAATCCTGTATATTGACCAAAATGGTAAATATATTGTCAGTTACGTATAGTTATGTGTTTCTCAGACTGAATGTTTGAACATTTTAGTGTCTTTTTGACTTGGGCTGTTTACTATATAAAGCTGATACATAAAGGATGACTTTTGTACAATACTGACAAGAGCTGAAAGTGATTTAAAAAATGGCAATATATTTTTAGAAGTACTCTTTATATAGTAATGTACTGTGCATACCTGGCCTGCTGGATGGCCTCCACCCATTCATCGCACTCACACTCTTCCTCTGTCCGTAGCTCCAGTGGTTTCTGTCCATCATGACCAAACATGATGAGGAAGTAGTGCTGACAGAGAGATGAAGAAGGAAAAAAAGATTTTTACATTATTGTGTCACCCTGAAACTGGACAGAAGTCTTTTTGTTGTACCTTTGCTAATAATACCAATGCTGCAACTTTAAAATATTTCTTTGTATTTGCTTTCTATCTTTTAATTGCACAGATTATTCCCACGTAGAGTTCGGCACACCTTACACTAAGCAGCAATATCTATCCCATAGGGTGGAGAAAAAGGGACACAGTACGGGGGAGGATGGGTGGCTCAGCACGCTTAGCACACAGTTCTCATCTGTTGCTCCCTTCTCCACCAGCCTTTTGCCAATTAGCTCGCTCGTTGCCTCCCTCTTTCCCTTCTCTCGTTTTCTGTCTGCCTCTCTTATTACTCTGATGAATTTCGCTATGTAACTGCCTTCAAAACACTTCCCCACACTTACACACAGACACATGTCAATACATGCAAGTGCAGAGGCACACACCTACAGTAGAGCACACACACTAGGCATTATGTGAAGTGATAAGAGGCTTTTATTCAAATGGTCATGTCCTGGGGCACTGGGTTACCAGAAGAGCTGCTATTCTTAGTCAAGGAAAACAGGGACGACCGAGCTCTGCATTGGCTTTCTCTCTCCTCCTCTTCTCTTCTCTTTATCCCACCACCTCTTTCCTCCTCCCTCTCTCTCTTTGCACTTCACCTATCATCCCACTCCACCTCCTCTGCCCCGCTCAACCAGCATCCTCACTTTTCTTGTTTTCTAATCCCACTCCTCCTCCTCCACATCCCTTCGTACTTTCATCTCTTTGTGTCTCTCAGTAAGGACTCGGTGAACCAGATAGAGTCCAGAGGAGAGACGTTTGCCCTGCGGGAGGATGGTTGGGCTTTGGCCCCTGCAGTGGAGATGAGCTGGGGACTGAGGACAGGATATGTGAACACACACACACACTCATAGACCCTCCTCCATTTCTATCCCCCTATCTCAGCTTTTTATGTATCTGTCATTTCGATTCACTGCCTGGCTGTATTTTATTATATCAACAATAATCTGTGCTCTAACAGCCTTTGACAGGGAGAAGGATGGGAGGAGAGAGGAAGAGAGAGACAGGAGAGGGAGGTGTTACATAACATTTCTTAACTGAGTACATATTTCTAAATTGTGTCACAACCCAACAAGATAACATTTCCATGGCAACAAAATATCTGCCGCTGCTGCCTTGTTTTGCACTTCCATTTTCTCCTTACGAGTGCTGCCTCTATTCATTTAAGGCTTTTATTTATCCATCATGCAATTTCAGGCATAAAAGGAAATAGTCTTCAACAGGAAGTGAAACATTGAGCTTAAATCTCTAGATGGATAACCTTTTGCACATCTAACGTAATAGCTGTTATGTATTTGACCAACTGTACTATACGAGTCAGATGACAATTAATCTATATTTGCATACATGCAAATATTTCCACATCATGTTGATTCAAGATCCTTTGATCACACAGATGTCTGTGTTGTTATTTTCACATAGAACAAATCAATGTGCTTTTGACATGCTTGCTTAAATAATCACAGCTTTTAATTAAAGTGAAAGCAGGAACACAACAGTCTAAAATAAAAGTAAGAGTCTTGCATTAAAAGAAAGGCTATGACATATATGTACTATGGCTAGTACATATCCTGGATCTGCTGTTGTTGAATTGTGCTATACAAATAAATTTGCCTTGCCTTGCCTAAAAATGTTAATTCAATAATTGTATTTTCAGCATATAGTAGTTAAATATAAAAGTCTACATATAAGTAACAATCTACTAGTAAACAAACTTAAAGTTGTGTAGTACTCTATTGACTTTTGGACCAGTCGTAGCACCACAGACCTACTGTTTTCCCATTTTTCTTGTTTTGTTCATGAAACATGAATGCGGATGCACAAACGTGATTGGATGGAGAGCGGCACAGTGCGCTTGTAATATGCAAGTTACAGCACAATTTAAAATATTAAAAAGAATAAGGTTTGTGGATGTTTATGTGGAAGGAGGCGCAATACCCTAGTTTCTTAGACTTCAGGCCTTTATAGAGTGATTAGGTGAGAAAAACTGAAGGTAAACATAACTTCTATTGTTTTTTAAAAAAAAAACCTGTCAGGGCACCTTTAAGCAAAGTATAAATTTTCATGCTCAGTGCAGTTTATATTACATATTATCCTTTTCCCCTTTCAGGCATGTAACTTATTACGCAATACAAACATTGCACTTCTTTGCACTAAATTTCTCTTTGAATGTAATTAACTACCTTTTGATTTATACCTGCTACTTAACAGATCCTAAAGATGGTATGTATGCTTGATATATATTTTTGTATCCTGCCTTAACATTTATATTCTACCATTCTGCCAAGTTTTTTCTGCAACTGTGGCCCAATTGTCACCAGGCAATCATTAAAGTTTAATGTTACTGCATCCTTTACAGAAGATTCTGCATCATGCTGGACCCCTAAAGCATTCCAGTGAATTGCTCTGTAACATTGTACTGTGTCCTCATTAGTTGGAGGAATTTGCACATCTCATGAATGGTACTCTGACTGTCTCTGAGCTATGACCACAGAGCTTCCCAACTTTACAGTACAGATCTGGACTCCTGGCTCAGTCTCCCTTCAAATCGGCTCAAGCGTACCCTTCATCCCTGAGGGCCTTCGTTGTACTGTAAGAAATTTCATTTAGACAAATAAAGACAGCGAGGAAACAAAAGAGAAAAAAGACACTGAGCTTTTTTTGTGCTCTTTCACTCTTTATTTCACTTGCAACCAATTTAACAGTCCCCTGATACACTCTTTAAATCCTGATGTGAGAAACAGCAGAAATCGGGCCGTGACAGCATGACATAAAGTCTATTTTACTTTCACCAAGCAAAGCTTAAGAACAATGTAAGGCAAAAATGTTATTGTGCAAAACCATTTTTCACTTCAATCTTTAAAACTACCTGCTGTGAAAACAGAGGTGAGGAGCTCTTCGAACAAAAAAAATGACTTTCACAGTCCAGCACAGCCTAAATGTTGGGGAATGAATGCCTGCCACACACATGTACGAGTTAATAATAGTGCAGATGATGAAAAGCTTTTTCTCATTATTAAAGATTTATGAAAGCTTAAAATGAAATTTGTGTTAATAGATTTATTAGCCAAAAATGGCTGGCGGACCCAGAAATACTCATCTTTTTTAATAAATATTTAAAAGCAGAGATGGCAGAATCACTGTGATTGGGGACTAAAACAGCCAATAATGATGCAACACTACCGTCTGCTTTGGGATCTGCACTGATGAGAGCAAAAATTGCATTTTGCAGCACTACAAATGGGCCTTAGTTTTTCACTTCATTCTAAATATCAGAATTTCAAAGCTATTTTCTGCATCAGTGTTCTGTGCTTCAAAGAGCCATTAAACCCCAAACTATTAGAAGTTTTAGCTTCACTGGAGTTAAATTAGTATGACCCCAGCGCAGAAACTCCACAGTCACACATGCTGTAGTATATAACTTGTAGGGTAGTTTGGAATTCATGTCTCAAACACGAAGCCCAAAAGACATTGAATTTTATCATGAAAGAAAGGCAATTTTGCCAGCCTTGCTATCAAAAACCCAATATAATTTCATGACTAGGGTATGAGCCAGTTGTGTTTATGCACAAAAGCACACAACAGGTGTTTGTGACGGTTTCAGCTGCTAGAATAGTGAAGCTGTAAGTAGGTCTGCTTGCTGTTTTTCTAGTTTAGCTGTATACATAACCATTAGCACATTACTTGTTCATTGGTATATGCACAGCACAAGTGCAACTTGAGTCAAACCTTATTAGGTGGAAAAGTCACCAAAGTTTTTAAGCAGTTAAAAAATAGAATTGAAATTATGACTATCACTTTAAACCTCTATAAAAACGGAGCTGAATCTCAGACGCTGAATCTCAGACGCTGAATCTCAGACGCTGAATCTCAGACGCTGAATCTCAGACGCTGAATCTCAGACGCTCCGTTAGCTGTTAGCATTTATCATAGAAAAAGACTGAACACATTTTATATTTTTGGAATTTCCTTTAGACAGACAAGACCTAGGTAGAGGCACTTGTCTATAATGCACACCACCACTTTTGGAGCAAACCAAACACATTATATCAGCATAAACAGCTAATAGCAACTGTCAGTTGGTGTCTATTGTCTATCTGTCCAAAAGCTAAAGTTTGGCTGAAACTGCATCATGCAACAGGACAATGATCCCAGGCACACCAGCACAACTACAGCAGAAAGAAACAGAAAAAAAGGTGTTTCAATTGTGCGGTCAAAATTCAGACCTCATCCAAAACAAACTGTAGTGTGCTTAGTTTTTTTTTTGTTTTTTTGTTTTTTTTGTTTTTTTTTTACAGGACTTGGTGGAGTCCTCCCATGACCAAACTTAAAAATTTAAAAATCAACACTTCATTACATTATGTTGGATGAACCTAATCCAGTAGCTCAACAGAAAAGGTACAGAACATCCAATTCCTAAAAGGATTTAATATGGTTTGTAAATGGTTAACTGTGATGAGTAAGCAGCTGAAAAATGTTTATAAATATCAACACTACTGCTTTCACTTCTTAATCACAAATCTAATGCAAATGTGGCAGCGCAGCTAGCACACAGGTGCACAATTCACAAAAATAATGGCCTCACACAGTGTGTGGAGTTGTGTGTCATAGGACTATCAAAAGCAAACCACTATGCTAAACTTAATTTGGACTTTAGGTGTATGGAAACAAATAATAAAAAAAGAAACCAGTGCCACCATTGAGTCAAAAATGCTACAAGCGCAGATGCAACAGAACAAGCATTCAACCAAAAAAGGAAAATGTAGCTGAGTCTGTGACATGAGAGAAATAAAGAGAAGGGATTGACACGTAGATAATGAGAGAGAACAGTTTTTAAGGAAAACGCTAACAAAGGTTGGCTGAAAAGTGCTACTTAGCTGATACATCTGAAAATACAAGCAGGTGTTTGTCTGTCATTCTATAGACACACTGATTGCATGGCAGAAAGACAAAATTATTAACAAGCAATTTCAGCACAGAGTATAATCTGTCTCCGTTGAGTCCTACTGCATGGTAATTACCATCACAGGGGGGGAAAGAACGCAGACCAGAGTTGTGTATGCAAGACTCTTGTAATCTATAATCATTTTTTCTAGTATGCTTTTGAGGGTGTATATGTACAATCTTGAAAGATCAAAAGAAAAGAAAACTAAAGGACAAAAAAGCACATGCTGTGATTCTGTGAAACAGACATAATCTCATGCCACGTGTTGTTGGCAGGTCTCGTGGTGGAAACAATCCCTCAAACACAACAGCAAGAAATGATTGGCTGTGTGTGAATTAAAAGGTTATGTTGAAAACCTTTTAATAATTTCAACAACACATAACAAAGGTAATTAAGGGTAAGTAATATTTCATTGCTGGTATCGTCTATGAAAATATCATTGATCACATGATCAGCATTCATTCATACTTTTCATGAGCCTGAATATATTTTGCTATTACAAGATTCAAATCAGCTACTTAAACAATAAAAAATAATTTGTGAGAAGTAGTTTTGGAAGGATAAAAAAAGGTTATTTTTTCCCCACTAATCTTCTGGATCAGACTCATATCACTTCTTTATATTCCTCTCATTTCTCTCCTGTTATGCTACCACGGGGCATTAATATTTTCTGCTCATAAAATGCTCCAAGGACAAGAGAGAGAAAAAAAACTACTATTGTCATGGAAACCTTCTACACTCAATAATTCAGATTTGCTTTACCTTATAACTGTAAAGTTGTTTACATGCACAGCTATCCCTCTAAAAATGAAAACTTTTTAATACATTTCTATTGTTATTCATCAGTAGATCCAAAGTACATATTTTGCTTGGGATCATTAAGCTATTGGCATAGACAATTTTTAGAGAAGTAGATTAGTGAACTTCAGAAAGCTGCTTGGATGGGTGGGAGTTTGTTTTAATCTAACACTAACCCTGTGCATTCATTGGAGGGAGTGCGTGTGAATGTTTAGAAAAAGTACTTAGGTGTAGATAAAAATGCTTGTAAAACTGTGTGAACGTGTTAATGGGTTTTGTGGTAAGAAAGCACTTTAAGTGCTCAATTAGAACAGAAAAGCACTATATAAATATTCATCTATTTACATGTAAGTCTGTATTTTGTCATTTTGGGCAGCCCTAACTTATCAGTTTCCCCTAAGATCCTAGCTTCCTTATGTCATCTTTCTAACGCCTGAGAAGAAGATGTTTCTCTTCAACCTTCAAACTTAAGCTTTCAGTTCTTTCTCTGTTTCTTTCACAATCAAAGTAAACAGTATGTCTCTCAACATGACAAAGAAAATGCTAGTTTTGACGTGCTTCATTCACTTCAGTGGAAATGGCTTTCTTTCGATATTTTTGTAAGCCCCACTCTGTAATTTCAAAAAGCTTTAATGAACTTTTTTTTAAATACACTTCCTGGAGACTTGTCATTGCAACGTGACACAAAACATTAATCTGACAGCAGCAGCGGCAGCAGCGGTACTTTATGTAACCACCGAATTCAGCTAATGATGTAGGCTACCAGCTAATGTGACAATCACTGAATCAACATCCCACATCCCACTGTTTTTTTATTGCCCTCCATGCTGTTCACTTCCTTCAAAGAAGTTTGTATAATAAAGTGTGGGGCAGTCTTTTCCTCTCTCACATACACAAATAAAATATCCAGACTGTTCTCACACATATCTACCCACTGTATATATACTAATACAATAATAACTGTTGCCCCAGAAAACTCTGATTGGGGATTACCTGTCTATCTGAGATTTCTTTTAAAAGGGATTAATCAAATTGCTCCCCTCCTCCGCAGTTTATTTTCACTCCCATCCTCCTACTCTACTAGTTAAATACACACAAATTAAACATGCAAAAGCAAATCCCTCATATGAAGGCATCAACAGGCTTTTGGCCTCATCTTACACATTTGTTGCGTTATAGTGACTGTGTGACTTTATTGCCTTAATGCAGGAGATACTGAATTGGAGATTCCTCTGTAATTCCCAGAGAGCAACATCAGAGGCTTCCAAGCAGACAGTGGATCAGTTTTACTTTTTTCTTGAGAAAATTAACAGGATCTTGTAAAATCCAGTCCTCATAAGTAAAGACAACATATATGAAGGCACCAGGCGGTTGTATTCCTTCATGCTAAAGTTTGTCAGAGACACATCTCCTATATCTATACCTGTAGCTAGAAGGATCACGTATAATAGATGGCAGCAGCTCCAGATATAACACCACTTGTGAATACAGAGGTTCAATTCCAAGAGCGTCAACAACCTATGGAGTAACCACAAACATTCTAAGCCCATCTGAGGAGAATGATGATCAGCCCAACATTGACTGAGAAATACAATTTATATTATTCTCACATGTACCCTGCCAAAAATGTAGCAGCATGGTGCCTGACAAATTTTATAAACAGGATTAGCCCTGTAAAATTAAAGGTACTCGGTATAGTGTAAGAAACAGCAGAGTGTTAATATTTTTACTCCCCTGTTTCCTTTAATGATCTAATTTAGGAGAAAAACATTACATTTTAATGCAATATTTACCAGGTAAGTGAAACTATGCTGTTCGTAAGATGGTTTACTACAGTTAGAACTCAAACTAAGTTTGAAAAAACAACAAAAATTGGCTGACACAATGTTATATGAAAATAAAATTTTGACATAATGGCTCGCACAGCTGCTGCAGATTTGTCGCCTGCACATCCATGATCTAAATCTGAATCATTTGAGTCATGTTCAAGACACTAGTTTGGAATAGTCTGATGTTTGTGGCATGGCACAGAAGATGGGCACACTGTTGTCATAAGGGGACCGACATTGGGAGAAACAATATTCAGGTTGACAGCTGTGTTTAAAAGGTGATCAATTGCTACCAAGTGGCACAAAGTACGCCAAAAAATATCCTCCTGACCAACAACAGCCTGAAACTCTAGTATATCCTTTCTTTGCGTTTACACCAAATTCTGAGACTACCATCTATATGTTAGAGCAGAAATTAAGACTCGTCAGACCAGTTATTGTTTTTCCAAGCTTCTATTGTCTAATTTTGGAGAGCCTATGTGTGAATTGTACCCAGCGTAGCTTTCTGCTGCCATATCTCATCTGCTTCAAGGTTCCATGTGTTGTGCTTTCAGAGATTCTCTACGGCGATTGTAACAAGCGGTTACCTGTTACCTGCCGTTCGGCTCAAAGCAGTCTGGCCATTCTCCTCTGACCCGTAACATCAACAAACAATTTTTCCCCAAGAACTGCCATTCATTGGATATTTTCTCCTTTTTCCTGTAAAGCCTACAGATGGTTGTAGATCTGTAGTTTTTGACATACTCAGACATTTTCCACAGAAGTAAGAGTACTAGCTAAAAGCAGATACTGTTCACAGTTATTATAGTATAAGTGTTTTATTGTACATAAGGTCTGCTCCCATTGTTACCAAGACTTCAAACACAACAGACAGATTTTAAGCTAGATGCCAGCTTTAAATTCTGAAACTAATGAGGTTCATAATGGCTCTAACACTTGGCAAAAAATTTAACAGCAAAATGAAAATCAGCCCGCAGAGAAAAGCAAATCAGACTCAGGGTGTACGGGACGAATCGGTTCCAATTAATGCGCGCAATAGTGAAAACACAAGACCCAGAGAGGGGGACTTAGAGCTAGAGGAGCTTTCTAATGAGAACTAATTACACACACATGCATGAACATGAGGAAGTCAGCACTGACACTTCAACTCTAGTGTGTCGCCCCACCTTTTCACTTTTGTAAAAGGAAACCCATCTGTGAATATACTGTAGCTACACATACACACTGTATTAAACTCAAACAGTACTCAATTAAATGATTGCACCATTCCCATGCATCCCATCCATTCTTATAAAATATTCAATCCCAATGTAGTCCAATTAGTCTGTCTCCTTCAAAGCTAACAAACTACGCTGCAAACACAAATTGTACAAATATTCATGTTTAGAAGTCTCGTTCTCTCTGCAAAGGGAAACAATTTATTGTAACATTTCTTAAAATGTTGTGGTTTTAGAAAACATGTGAGGTTAGAAAACACAGTGCAACAAGCCACAATATTATATGATTCCTGATCAAAAAGTGAGAATTATTAGAGAATTATTTACTCCTTCACAGGCAAAAGATATTAACAGCAAGCTATTGTACAATTTTATGAAATTTTAAAAACCTTTTCATTTAAGTCAGTTTTGATTCTCTCTCAACGCTATGCCATTTCATGGGATCTTCCCTGTGATCGACTTATAGATATTTAAAAGAAGGTGTAAATGTAGCAAGCAGTAAACATGATTTCCCAGTTTTTGTACAGTTAAACACGAGAATGTCAACGTTTACGAATGTTCTTCACGTACTTTAGGCCCTTTAAACCAACTGAGTATTGGTAATACCACAGCCTATCTGAGTGCTGATCATGTCAATTCATTTATGCGCACAGTGTACTCATATTCTGATGGCTGCCTCCAGCAGGATAACACACCATGCCAAAAATCTCAGATGATTTCAAACTGGTTTCCTGAACATGGCACAAATGTTCTCCACAGTCACCAGATCTCAATCCACTGAGTCAGTCACATCACAATCTCAACCAGTGTTTCTCAAACCTCGATCAAGCCACACATTAGGTTTACTCAGTGTTATGTAAGGTAATGTTGTAAATTACAGGCACTTACTGTCGCATCTGGCAAATCTAGCCAATAGCGCCTAACTGCAGGGAAATTGTAGTTTGAGTGTAGTATGACTTGGGATTGTGGGAGGAAGCTGGAGTAGAAAGAAACAGAGAGAATCCACGCAAACATGGGGAGAACACGCAAACTCTGCACAGAGGGTGAAGCCAGATCGTGGACTCAAACTCAGGACCGTCTTGCTGTGCTAACCTCCACGCTGCCACCGCTGCCCTATCTAATACCATTTTTAGTCAACTCAAGGATGAACAAACATGTGGGACCACATGATAAATAAAAACAAACTGCCACAAATGTTCTGTTATAAACTTTTATTCAGCATAATCTTTTTTAAACATTGCCGCTGACTGTCTCACTTTCCCACTATGGCAAGTTTTGTTGAAGAAACTTCTCAAAGCTTCTAACAACTTTCGGTCCCTGCACCTGATCACCATTCCTGTTCTCTATATTTTTTTTATTAGACCCTGGTGCAAACACAAAGGTTATAGCTTATTTGGTTTTACAATGGCCTTTACAGAACCAAACACAATGAGCTGCTCAGCAACGTTTGACATATGGGTGACAAGCTGAAGAGAGACTCCACCAGTGACTAATGGTCATCTGGTTCTGGTTCATGGCCTCTAATGAATTGTGCTTCACTTTAAAATCAATAAACAACTGGCCGCTTGATGAAGGGGGGAGGGAGAGTTTGACAATTATACACAGCTGATTGTACCAGTCTTTTACACACATGCATGCATATTCACATAAGCAAAGCGGGTTCACAGTCGCTGTGGAAACCATTCAGACTGGTGTAAATGCTCTCCAAATTATTTGAAGGGTTTGTGTCTATCGGAGTACAACAGGGAGAAAAGAAGGGAGAGAGCTGTGTGTTCTTTGTGTGGTTCTATTGTGGCTCACTGTGGGGGTGTCATACTGCAGGTTGCTGGCAGATTCACTCCACTGCACAGACTAACAGTGAGGAGAAAGAGCAACTAATGGCAATATGGAAGGCTTTTCTCTGTCTTTCTGAACTAAACACTTACATAAGGGATAAAACTCGGGATCAAACTGAACATGGAAATCCTCCTTTACTGAAGTGTTGATCATCTGAAACACAAAAGCCCACACACGGCCTCATGAGCCAGACAAAATGTCAGAGTTATGTGGTTCCTCCTGTGTGCATAGCTATGTAGTTAAACAGTCACACACTAGCAGCAGTCGAGGTTTCAGCTGAGGGCAGATTGAAAATAACCCTAATTAAACATCACAGCTGTAGTATGAAAGTGAGACAGACAGGGAGAGAGTGAGACAGTCAGTGGGAATGTTTAAAAAGAAAAAAAGGTTTAAATACAACATAATACTTGCCAAGCTTTCTAACATCAAAAGAGACAGGTTTTATGCCTACATCAATGCCAATATTAGCGGCTGGAACAACATGTAATTTTGCTCTTACAAAAGCAAGACTTATTCTCATTTAATCATCAATAGTAACAACATATTAACATGCAGAAAGACTCAAAGCGGCAGTGCTGGATCTACTCTCTATCCTTCTATTCCTACACATCTGGAATTAATTTTCTTCACACTGTATATTCAAATCAACTGTATTAGTAGGTGGAGATGGATATCGTTGAGTGATTATTATTGGTTGGCTTTTTTTGACCTCTCCTTACCTCTTACGTGATTAAATTTGCATTCACTCACTGTCTATTTATTACTTCCTCACAGAGTAAAAAGTCAGCACTCTCCAGTGTATCCCTCCCCCTCCATTTTTACGGCTATGACGCTGACACACAGTCCCCGAGGTTTGCTAAAAACTGCAATCAGGAGCAGGAATTATTCTGCTTCCCTTTTCTTCCATAAAGCCAATGTAAGTCTGTCTTTTTTGTTATAACTTTTTCACCATAAGACTGACTCACTGATTGATATGGCCCTAAGATTAATCTGTGTATGACAAAAAACAGGCATTTTTTTAAAATTAATTCATTAATTTATTTTTATCAATGAAATGCATTTTCAAATGTTAAGTCAAATGTTTCCTAGCAACAAGATGTGCTAACTCTCGGAGCAACAATGCTGAGGCAACTTCCAAGAGCTCTGTCACAACACTTTCCCCCTAAAATATTTCCCTGCTGTAAATGTATTAAACCTTAACCCTTTTCAGCCTTGAAGGATTCAGCAGTGAGTCCTGTATTGTATATTAAAGTTGCATAGAAATAATTGGCTTTAACTTGCAGAGGTTTATTTGAAATTGTAGTGCCAGTCACAGGAGGGCTGTTGCTCTGTCATTTAGCTGCATTTTGAAACAGATCCAGATCATCTGGTATTTGCAGCTGCATTCCACGCATAAAGTCTGAAATGTAGATTTTCATTTTACCGCTTTTGCAGCCAAAATATGGACCCAACATGTCTATATTTTCCAATTAATCCTCATCTGTCCATCTTTTTAACCAATTCGCAGAAGGTGGAGTGGGCTGTAGTCTATCCCATCTTTCATAAGGCAAGAGGTGGGGTACGCCCACCACATAGTCATAAGGCTACAATTTATCAGTTCAGCTGAATTTAGGTCACTTGTGTTCCTGCTGCTTGTAATGACTTGATTATTATTATTATTATTATTATTAATAAAACATTAATATATATGTCATATATATGTATACGTATATATATATATATACACATGTGTATATATATATATATATATATATATATATATATATATATATATATATATATATATATATATATGCAGGGATTAAATACGCCTTTGGTCAAATGATCAGCAATTCAGTTGCACATTTAGATGGACTTTATGTTTGTAGGACACAGCAGCCTGGTTGAGAGTAAACCAATAGTTCAGTTCAAATTGCAGCTTCTGGGCAACAGGTAATAAGTGATTGGCCAGCCTTGACCCAGACAACACAAGTCTAAATCCTTCCTAGAAACCAAACAACAGCGAAGCTAATGACAGCTTCACTGTTGTTTTGTTCAGCAATGAAGTAAAGCAAATGAACACACGATTTATAGAATATGTTCATTTTATGTTACACACATAAAACTTTACATGGGGTGGCTGTAGCCCAGGAGGTAGAGCAGGTCACCTACTGATCGGAAGGTTGGTTTGATCCTGGGCTCCTCCTGACTGCATGCCAAGTATCCTTGAGCAAGATACTAACCCCAAGTTGCTCTCCGATGCATCCATCGGAGTATGAATGTGTGTGAATGTAGTTAGAAAGCACTAAGTATAGAAAACGTGCTTGTGAGAATGGGTGTGATTGGGTGAATGTGGTATGTTGTATAAAGCGCTTTGAGTACTCCAGGAGAGTAGAAAAGCCCTATATAAGAATCAGTCCATTTACATCACAGTTACAAATGTTTATTAATCGTTAAGATTACACAGGTTTATTGAGTTGTGGAACACAGAATAAAAATCAACTTGTTTAGACAAAGAACCTGTTGCTGCACTGTTTTGTTGGACTCTGTCAGACTGACATGAATTTGAGTTGAAGCTACATACATCTTTCAGTCTTGTGGTTTTCATAATTCATATTTGGAAACAAAAATAACCCGTGTGTTGGAATAAATCCTTTAAACTGATGGGATTACTTGATTCATTCAGTTTTTGTCTTTGCAACTGGCAGCTTATGACCTCACGGAGACAGAAAGCTGTTTCAGCTATAGTGTCGAAGACAGCGACAAGTACTTGACTTTTAAACTTGTGGACAAAGATATGAGGTGTGAAAGCTTTGTGCCCCCCCCCCCCGGCCTGCTCTCTATGGCACATCAGGGAATGGTCACCTGCTCTGGGAGGATGCACTCCGAGCTCTTCTCACTGCAGGGCTTTTTGAAGCGAGCAGAGAGGATGAGCTGCTGCAGGCACCTTAGTCTGAGGCTGCATGATCTCTTTGCTCTTTATATATTGCCGTCTGTAATAAAGCGAGGAGAAGTTTTGATCGTGTAATTCTGATTAATATAAGAATGTGTAACATTCCACACAAGTAAGTCAATACAAAATATCTTTGAAAAACCACGACTGGTTTTGGTAATCTTCCTCTCTTTTGACAGACTTCTATACACTGAGTGCCTGGCTCAGTTTATGATGTTAGTGACGTCAGTGGGATTGGGATATGCAGCGTTTTTAAAAGTTGTGGCAGGTGACATTAGACGTTTGAACGCGCTCATTCACAGCAAGGTTCGGTGATTTGACTTCCCCTGTTGGCATTCAATCTCACCTGCTTCTCTAGCGCCTCCTTCCCAGTGGTGGACATCTTGGGAGCCGGCGCGCGCTCGCAGGTGCATCCTTCCAACAGGTAAATCCCAGCAGGGCGCGCGCTTTGCTCGTTCTCAAAGTAGAACAGTACATTCTGGTGAAGGGCGAAGAACTTCTCGTGCCATCGGCTATTCTCCGCCGTCTTCTTGCTCAGGTAGCCGCGCTTAGTCCCCTCTTTACGCGCGACCGCCGACAAAAATAGCGCATGCCCTTCGTTGTAGCGGACGCTCTTCTGCATATTGTTGTACTGTTGTGTAGACAAAAGAAAGTGCGACAACCGGTGCGTTCACTGCGAGCCCATGTTCCCCGGGGCTTGCGTGGAAACTTTGCCACAGAGCGACGGGCGGCTCAGCGGCGCCGTGGTGCATAGAAAAGTTGCCCCGCTGACGGAAGCGCTTCTGCAGAGGAACTCATAGTAAAGATGCCCGAGTCCCGCATTCACTCAAATAAATCCATCCTTCGCTTTTACAATCAAACAAATGGAAAGCGAGAGAAAGCGAGAGGCGTGCCGCTCACAGAGGGAAGAACCCTCTTAAGTGGACACAGAGTCGCAGTCCCGATAGACTGTAATCGGCTTTGGCAGTGGTTTACTCTCTCTCTCTATCGCACACTCACTCTCACTAGGTCTCTCTCGCTCTCTCTCTGGTGATGCGCGCTGATCTTGGAGTTGGCGGAATTAAAGGCGGAGCGACAGTGAGTTGGTCGATTGTGAGAGTGAGTGAGGTCTTTAGCTTACAGTGTAGCAAATGTGAATTATTTCTGTACTTTTTTCCAACAGCAAATGTTTTGTAGTTTTGGGAATTCATTTTATATCCAAGTTAAGTTTACAGATATTTCGGGTTATTCCTATGCATGTTTTTTTTTTTTTTAAATCTTAAATAGATAAAACCTTTCGATGCTCCAGGGGGAGCTGCTGGACGTGA
Source organism: Astatotilapia calliptera (assembly GCF_964374335.1). Taxonomy (NCBI): domain Eukaryota; kingdom Metazoa; phylum Chordata; class Actinopteri; order Cichliformes; family Cichlidae; genus Astatotilapia; species Astatotilapia calliptera. The sequence goes on from NC_137433.1 coordinate 28,062,480, forward strand.
TAAACTCGGCGTCAGCTCAAGTTTGAAACGGAGAAAAATGTTACCAAAGTTCTGCAGTTTGCTTCTTGTCTTTGGCTGAGGGATGATGAAGGCTTTAGGCTACAGTAGACACTGTTAACACAGCTCCTGTGTAACTTGAATCTCTGAGTAACTTGGGGTTGTTCTAGAGGTCCACAAATTTAGAATGAGCTTCAAAGCAATCTGTCTGTCTTCAAACGGACTTTATTACGACAGTTGCTAATAAAATGTTTGATTTTGAATCCTATGTGGCAAGGATCCTTCAAAACCTACAGTATATATATATATATACCTTCATTCATAGCGTACATATTATGTATTAATGCAATTTGCACTAATCTTTTGCAATGCACTCTTACTTTTTATTCTTAACTTCATTTTTATTTTCTGTTTTGTTTTTTTTAATCACAGAGGCCCTTGCTATGCGCCTTGAATACTTTGACTTTAACTATGTTTTTTATTGTAGACGGTACTATTTTTATTCTTTATCCTGCTGCTGTAAGACAATAATTTCCCTTGTGGGAAATTGAAAGCATAGCTATTATTGTTATGTGTCACTGTGATACACTGTAGGTTCATATCATAATGTATGTTAGGATAGGATATTGTATATATACACACACATGTATATATGTATGTGTGTGTGTGTATATATATATATATATATATATATATATATATATATATACACACACACACACACATACATATATATATATATACACACACATACATACATATATATATATATATATATATATATATATATATATATATATATATACACACACACATACATACATACATATATATATATATATATATATATACACACACATACATACATATATATATATATATATATACACATATATATGTATGTGTGTGTGTATATATATATATATATAACACCCAGCACGCCCCTGCGGGCGGTTTATCCTTCAAGCTCGGGTCCTCTACCAGAGGCCTGGGAGCTTGAGGGTCCTGCGCAGTATCTTAGCTGTTCCCAGGACTGCGCTCTTCTGGACAGAGATCTCCAATGTTATTCCCGGGATCTGCTGGAGCCACTCGCCTAGCTTGGGAGTCACCGCACCTAGTGCTCCGATTACCACGGGGACCACCGTTACCTTCACCCTCCACATCCTCTCGAGCTCTTCTCTGAGCCCTTGGTATTTCTCCAGCTTCTCGTGTTCCTTCTTCCTGATATTGCTGTCATTCGGAACCGCTACATCGATCACTACGGCCGTCTTCTTCTGTTTGTCTACCACCACTATGTCCGGTTGGTTAGCCACCACCATTTTGTCCGTCTGTATCGGGAAGTCCCACAGGATCTTAGCTCGGTCATTCTCCACCACCCTTGGGGGCATCTCCCATTTTGACCTCGGGACTTCTAGGTTATACTCGGCACAGATGTTCCTGTACACTATGCCGGCCACTTGGTTATGGCGTTCCATGTATGCCTTGCCTGCTAGCATCTTGCACCCTGCTGTTATGTGCTGGATTGTCTCTGGGGCATCTTTACACAGCCTGCACCTGGGGTCTTGCCTGGTGTGATAGACCCCAGCCTCTATGGATCTTGTGCTCAGAGCTTGTTCTTGTGCTGCCATGATTAGTGCCTCTGTGCTGTCTTTCAGTCCAGCTTTGTCCAGCCACTGGTAGGATTTCTGGATATCAGCCACCTCCTCTATCTGCCGGTGGTACATACCGTGCAGGGGCCTGTCCTTCCATGATGGTTCCTCGTCTCCCTCCTCTTTCTTGGGTTTCTGCTGCCTGAGGTATTCACTGAGCACTCGGTCAGTTGGGGCCATCTTCCCAAAGTATTCTTGGATGTTCGTTGTCTCATCCTGGACTGTGGTGCTGACACTCACCAGTCCCCGGCCCCGGCTTAGCGTACAGCCTCAGGGTGCTGGACTTGGGGTGAAACCCTCCATGCATGATAAGGAGCTTTCTTGTCTTTATGTCAGTGGCTTCTATCTCCTCCTTTGGCCAGCCTATTACCCCAGCAGGGTACCTGATCACGGGCAAGGCGTACGTGTTGATGGCCCGGATCTTGTTCTTACCATTCAGCTGACTCCTCAGGACTTGCCTGACCCTCTGCAGGTACTTGGTGGTTGCAGCTTTTCTAGTGGCCTCTTCATGGTTCCCATTCGCCTGCGGGATCCCCAAGTACTTGTAACTGTCCTCTATGTCTGCAATGTTGCCTTCTGGTAGTTCAATCCCCTCAGTTCTGACTACCTTCCCTCTCTTTGTTACCATCCGACTACACTTTTCCAGTCCGAACGACATTCCAATGTCATTGCTGTATAGCCTGGTAGTGTGGATCAGTGAATCGATGTCTCGTTCACTCTTGGCATACAGCTTGATGTCATCCATGTACAGGAGGTGGCTGACAACTGCTCCGTTCCGTAGTCGGTATCCGTAGCCAGTCTTGTTAATGATCTCACTGAGGGGGTTCAGGCCTATGCAGAACAGCAGTGGGGACAGAGCATCTCCTTGGTAGATCCTGCACTTGATGGTGACTTGTGCTATGGGCTTGGAGTTGGCCTCTAGTGTTGTACGCCACATCCCCATTGAGTTCCTGATGAAGGCTCTTAGGGTCCCATTGATCTTGTACAATTATATATATATACATATATATACACATATATATATATATATATATATATATATATATATATATATATATATATATATATATATATATATATACACACACACATATATATATATATATATATATATATATATATATGTGTGTGTGTGTATATATATATATATATATATATATATATATATATATATATATATATATATATATACACACACACACATATATATATACATATACATATATATATATATATATATATATATATATATATATATATATATATATATATATATATATATATATACACACACACACATATATATATATATATATATATATATATATATATATATATATGTGTGTGTGTGTATATATATATATATATATATATATATATATATATATATATATATATATATACACACACACATATATATATATATATATATATATATATATATACACACACACACACATATATATATATATATATATATATATATATATATATACACACACACACATATATATATATATATATATATATATATACACACACACACACACACATATATATATATATATATATATATATATATATATATATATATATATATATATATATACACACACACACACATATATATATATATATATATATATATATATATACACACACACACACATATATATATATATATATATATACACACACACACACACATATATATATATATATATATATATATATACACACACACACACACACATATATATATATATATATATATATATATATGTGTGTGTGTGTGTATGTATATATATATATATATATATATATATATATATATATATATATATATATATATATATATATATATATATATATATATATATATATATATACATACATACATACATATACACACACACACACACACACACACACACACACACACACACACACACACATATTTGGTGCGTATTATCTGATCTTTTAAAGCTCTTTGATGGACTGTGGGTAGCTTTTAAGGAGACACATTTCACAAATTATTTTATATTTATTATTTAAAATATTAATCAGGTTTGAAGTTTAACTTTGATTGATTCGTGAATAAACATAACTAAACTAAACCTGCTATCATAAGCGAAGTTGTACAATTGGTTTTGTGGATGCCATATATGGACAGGAACCGAATGGAATTAAAAAATGCTAAATCAGCATGGCGTCGAAGACCAGCAAGTAAGGCAGGTTTGAATTTTTTTTTTAAATAATTATTAAATAACTACAATCTTGATCAGTTGGCATTATTGACGTTATGACAGTTACAGTGGAAAAGGTGATGACTGTCAGAACCTGAGATGGTTAAAATCCTTTTTTTCCCCACAAATCCACACGTACACACTAGAAAAGGAGCAGCATCACGTACTCCATCAGGTCAGCATATTTGTACTTTTGTTCTTCTCAAAGTATTCCCGTTCACTGGTATTAGGACTTTTTTCTTCATACAATGGTGTGAAAAATGTTCCGGTGATGTCAAGAGTTTAACTGCAGCCATTTCATGAGGGACGATCTGTCGGAGATCCTCCAAAGGTCTGAGAGAAGTTTCTTATTCTTTCTAAAGAGAAAGAGGCAAAGACTTAAATGTTTCACACAGTATTGCATGTACAACATTGCCTGTCTTCACACTGCCCAATATGCTTACAGTCTAAACACACTGTTCCCTCACACATAGCTGTGTACAATAAAATCCATATTCCTAACCTGCAAGCTGCACCTCAAACTCCTCTGTGCGTGATTATTGTGCATTGTTTGGCTTCGCTCAAACAGAGGACAAACATTTCATATAGGGAGGATTACTCTGACAGGTGTTGTGTGAGTGATATTTCATAATGTGAGAATTACTTTGGAGGAAGCTAAGCAACACTCAGCTCCCAGCAGGCTGTCTGTTACACAGCGAGGATAGTGGCGTTTTACAAATTTACAGAGACAGAAGACTGCTTTTGGAAAAATGTGCAATATGCTGATAATTTGCTTGCAAAAAACATAAAGAAAAAACTTGGAATTGGTCATATTTCTACTTTTTAACTTGATTGTAGGCTAGGGCTGGGCCATATTATACCGTTCACGGTAATACCGGTATAATGTTAGGCAACGATAGGAAAATGAAATATCGCGATAGAATATGAGTAAAACGCGCATGCGCAGTGCCTTTGTTTTCATACGCACATGGCCGATTGTTGAGTGAAACAGATGAACCAGAATTGGTTTGTAAAAATGGTGCAACTTCCGTGATGTGGAACTGGTTTGGTGTTTGTCCGTCAGATACACAACAAAGCACATTTTTTTGTAGAACATGCAAGCGGCCGTTGTTATTGTCGTATTTGTCGGACTAAGATGCTCTTAAATCTGGGAGTAATCTGGGTCCTAAACTCCGTATACTTCAGGTCAAACAACACTGCAGCATCACTTAAGAGTTAAAAACTGTCTAAATTCTTTCATCTTTAATAAAACGATCAGCATTGCTGCTTTACCAGGTGTAACTATAAAGTTTAACTTCCAGGCATCCATGAAAACAAAAGTTATTACATTTAACGGAGTTAGAAGTTAGCAGGAAGCTAGCGGAAGTTAGCTCGCTAGTTTCGCTAGTTACCTAAGCATGATATAGCATGTTCTGACTGAGAGATTTCTGAAAAAAAATCAAACGTACAGCTCTGCTATCACTTCCAACATAAATGAAGACAGGAAACTAAACAGCAGTGACGTTTGTAGGGTTACTGAAGTTGGGCTAGCTGGTATATAATGATGTGCTACGTGATCGCTAGCGACACAGCTATGTTAGCATAACATAAACAGTGAAGCTGGAGGACGAACACTAACACTTTTCCACTTATAAAAGTTAACGTGAAGGTTCTTCATGGTTAGAAACAAATGCAATCGCATGGCAGGATGCTGTAAACGGACCAAACTTCAGTCAGGAGAACAACTGAGATAATCCATCCACAATACGAGGTTAGTCATTAATATACTGCAACAACATGGGAATAGAGCAGCTGCCAGAGAATTCAACATTAATGAATCAATGGTACAGAAGTGGAGGAAGCAAGAAGAATGAGTTTAATAAAGTTTGATTTATCTGACTGCTTTGTTTCGCTTAATGTGCCTTATAATCCCGTGCACCTTATGGTCCGAAAAATGCGTACTGCACACTGCAGTTTAATGTTGCAAAGCACCTCTTTTTAACTTCAGTGGATATTATACATGGTTATGCTCAGGATATGTCAGCCCATTTCTACTGGAAATGCCTTTTGGTTAAACTTTCAGCAAGGAATTTGCATTTGCACTGTTACATTTTTATAAAGCTTTAATGTACATAAAAACCAGCTTCTTGTTTAAGTGAAAATAAATGGAAGGTTGTCTTTTTGCGCTAGTAATGTTGTGGAGTTGTATTTTGTCTCGCATCAATTATATCGTCGGTTATATCGTTATCGCAAATTTTCAAATATATATCGTGATAAATATTTTTGGCCATATCGCCCTGCTCTATTGTAGGCTAAATCTTTCTGATCTTGATCCTAAAAGAAAGTTCTCTGCATAAGCATTAAGGAACACAGTATTTTCAATTCCTTTCTGAAAGTGTCCAATAAAATTATCCAATGGAAAATAGGACTGGACATATGACAAACTGTGACTAAGGCTTTTTTTCCCCCAGTTTCTTCAAATTTATGCACTGGCTGTATATATTCTGCCATGGATTTGCTTGTAGGTTTCCCTGTCTTGATGAAGGGGACAAAGTCTGCACTGATTTTCCAAGAATATTGGTACATTTTCTGATTGAGATGTGGCAGCCCAAGTATAAAATCTAGCTCATTTGAGTGTTGAAGCTGAAGAAAACATTCAGTTTCATGTCTGTAGAGCTCCCTTGAGTTTTATTATTTCATGGCACACATTTCAACCCTAGTTTTCAGCTTCCAGGCTCTATTTTTTCATAAAACTCTCCAAAACACAGGACTGCATTTTGTAATGTATTGGAAGACTTACAGGATACTCAAACAAAATAGTATCACACTCACACAAAGTTAGAGGACATAAAAAAAAATTACTTAAAAAAATAGCAGCAGAAGCTCAGGTTTTCTGCCTTTTAGTTCTTAACATAGCTGACACTCCAAAAACACTGGTTTCTAAAATTCCCATAATTCAACTTGGCAGTCTCACTTTACCACTGCATGGGGAAAAAGCAAGGTTATTTAGCAACACTACAGGGGTGCCAATCATTTGAAAAAAATCAAAGCAGGCATAAATAGTGCCACAAGTGTACATCATCTGGGAACAAAAGGCTTATTTCCACAGTTCATGTTAGTATTAGAAAAGTCAACACAGTTTTTGGTCTCTTGTAAACCTTCACACACATATCTGTTACATGAATTGTACCTCTGGGATTTCACCACCCCACTGATAGCTGAACAAATTCAGGTTACTGCATTGTTTTAAAGTTGGGATGCGTCCATTCTGACTCTCCATGCTAATTTCTAAAGTAGGTTTTCAGCTGAAACAAAAATTGAATCCTTTTAGAATCTACTCCAGAACTACAGCATACATTGATCCTCATACTATTAAACTGATCTCAATGTGTAATTTAAGTGGAATCATGCCTTTACGAAATGGTTAAATGTGAACGCGTACCTTCTAGCGTCGACCACTTTCTCCAGCTCTCTGGCTTTGTGAGCAGCAGTGAGCAGTATAGGATCTGGGATGTCAGCCAGTCGGGCAACGTTCAGACCATAGCTCCGCCCTGCAGCTCCTTCAGTTAACTGGTATAAGAAGGTAATGAACTCTGGCTGAACTTCTCCATCTGTTAGTGCACATCATATACACGTAATATATTACAATCTTAAAGTGTCAAGCATTTGCAAATGACCAAAGTTGAAATCATTCCAATCATTCGAAGCAACAGGGAAACCAAAAATTAATGAAAACACTGAAAACAGTGTGTACATACCATCAGTGTCAGCAGAGATATCAGGTTCATTGAGCAAGAAAGCCATGTGGTAGTTAGACACATGTTCAGGATACACCCGCTCCAGCTCACACAGAGGAGGATAATGGGTTACAAACAGGGTTAGGGCTTTCACCTAAGAGAGAGAGTGAGATGGATAAGCAATAACATCCAGAAACATTGAGTACATGGCACCTCTGGAAACTTCTTCAGTCTTTTACACTTATTCTTTAAAATGTTAAGGATCAGGATAAAAGCACAAACAGGGTCATCCATTTTCAAAAGCAACTGGTATACTGTGTGAGAAACTATTCAGTAAAAAACAGCAAGCTGCAGGTAGGGATGGCATCATTGCGCTTGAAGCTCTGCAGGCTCCCAGAAATGGTTGTCACTTTTGTTGCAGAAAATGTTCTTCATCTAGGTAAACTGCAACAAAAAAAGTGAGCGCAGGCGATCCAGTGATAACATTAAATGAGCCTCCAGCTGCCATGTCTGGCACGTTACTATTTACTGACAATGCAACTACCACATTCACACCTACTCAGAAGCTCTACATAATGCCTATATATTACAAAAAAACATCTGACTGTGGTTTGCACAGAATGTATGCATGAACTCTAAAATAAAGGTGCAAAAGCTTTCTGTGTGCATGCTGCACTGAGCTCAGTAAAACCACAGCTACCTGATGACATCAACAGAACAAATTCTCCAACAATTCAAGGTGTTGTTGCTGGGACAGTCCACTCATAACTAGTATCTACTGAAGCTTCGAAAGTGCAAAAGTTAACTTTCAATTCTGATGTTGCAACAGCTTAAACAATCTCTGTCACACCTGCAGCCCACATGAAGAGTTCTGATTAGGATGACGTGATGCTTCCTCTGCTGCCAATAATAATATTTCCTAAACCCAAGCCATCACCTAGGTTTGGCTCATTATTCCCAGCACCAATAATAATCCAAACCCAGCACATGTGGAGGCAAAAAGGCAAGCAATCAGAAAAGCAGTGTGTATGGTAAAGCCATCACAACAGCCCTGACCTGGAGAATGGCTGTACAGAAAAAAACAAGAATGATTCATTATTCAATCATTTTTATGTTATGGTAACATTTAGGGAAATCGTGTTATGTTATATTCATCATGGACCGTTTTTTCCTGAGAGTTGGACAGAGATTACCCTTTGCTTAAGAAGGAGACCACCCACTTCTTCACTCCTTTCACACACGTTTATCACTGTGGCACGACTGTAAAAGTGCCACATCATACCATTATCCTTAAGCTTGGGAGCACATTGGAACTCAGACTGAGTCAGCTTCATTTTATCTGATTGAAGCTTGGATACAGTAAATGACTGCAACAAAGGAGGAAAATTGGACTTAAAAGGGCAAAAGGAATCTTGAAATCTTTAGCAACATGTTTCAAAATGAGTTCAGTTTCCAGTTTATGGAATTTATCTTATGTGCTCCATCTATAAAACAATGGTAAAATAGTTATTTTTGCACAGAGACCATTAAGTATGGTATCCACTGGTTAATTAATGCTAGATCGTCAGTCTAGAGAGATAAGCGTTTTCATACCCACTGTGATGAAAATGGTCCTCCTAAAGACTAATGCACTTGTAAGGTACCCATTCGATTACTTTAAGATGGGCTGCAGATATTGAAAGGAAAGTGAAGGCTTGTGAAACGGGTGTCCAGAGGAAAGCTCTGATTAATAAGGCAGCTCTACTTGTAAACATCTAGACTTCTAGACTACAAAGCCTGTGAAGCTTTTCTCCCCCCCCCCCCCCCCCCCCCCCCCCCAGGGCTGACCTTAAATACTACCATTCAAAAACTCTGCCTCTTACAAACCATACAGAAGATTATAAGCTTATAGGAAATTTGATATCCCACTATCACCAGACTATGTTTATTACATCAAAGGACTAAGCACAAAACAGCTAATCAACTAATCACTGTGCAAGAATAATGTTGCACTTGGCTTCTTAGAAAACAGTTATTTTGTTTGAGAGCAGCCTTCCTCTCTCTCTGCCCAGTGTGAAAAGATGAAAAAAATGCAACATGCAAAAAAGTTAAAAAGCTGTTCTGAGGAAACCTACCAAGTAATCACTGTACTGGAAGTACAGTGATTACTTGACTACAAAACAAATGTGCAGCATGGAAACATATTAGATGAGACATTTGTGTCCATTTCCAGCAATGCGCCTGATTCTAATGCTAAACACAGTCACTTAAACCTGCCTCCATCAATGCCAAATAAGCAGATTCCAGCAGATGTAACAGCCTCTCGCATCCGTCCTTTTTAATAGACAGGGAGTTGAAATATTGGTGAAATAAAAATGGATTCAAAAGCAATCAGAGTGAGCAAAAATTTGTGACTCAAGAAGAGCCACAAACCATCAAATACACTCCATGTGGAATTTCTAGTGTGTTAAATCCCCTTGCCTAGAGTGTCAGTCTTGATTCTAACCTCTCCCAATTGATGGTGCCATTTCTATATTTGAGTTTACATTTTTAACATGCTAATATTGCTAACTGAGAGAAACAGAGTATACCCGAGGCTGCTGAGAATATCATTAATTTTGCAATCTCTGGACATGACTCAAAGTCATTTCCCTGGATGGAGAATTTAGGATGCATTTATTCTGAGCATGATGTGAGGATTTGTATTCAGTTTCATCAGAATTGTTAAATCACAAATGTGGTAATGAAGCTTAGTTAGGGGATCACTTAAGTCAGTAGGAATCCTAAATGTCTATAGAATTTGTGATAATCCATGTATTAGATCAGCTGTATTTACACCGAGGCTCCCAGTGGGTCATGAAATGAATATAAGGGGTCACCAGAAAATTACTTTGATAGGAAACAATGAATAACAAAAATGAGATCACATGCACATATGGATCACAGTTTAGGCTGACAACCACTGCGATCGAAGACAAAATATTAGAGGAGAAAATGGAAACTTGGAACTGCCAATGAGACCAGATGAAATTTAAGAACTGGAACTTTTGATGACCTTTAAGGCCTCTGCGATTCTTTTCTGGCATACTCACCAATCTGTGTGCTGACATTTTTAACCACTTCAACAACAGCACTAATTTACCAATATCTGCATTTTGTTCTATCAAGTTTTTCTTAGTCTTTTGACTTAATAGTATATTTATCCATTTACTTACTTTTTTAATTTCTAAAAAAAATAGGAAAAATAATAGAAAGACAAAAAGGAAAAAGAAAAGAGATTAAGTAATACATACTGTGCACCAAATGGTAGGTATTACAACAAATGTTAAATTATGTAACACTGTGTTACTGCAACTAAGCCAAAGCAGCAGCTGAAAAACAAAGAACAGAGCATCAATATCAACTGTTCTTTGGCTTGGCATTACTTAAGTGCCTCTGTACCCCTGCAGTATGCTGAATCAATACAAACTATTGTGTAAACCCCCCACCACCACCCTCTCCTAGTCTGTTTACTTTTTCCCCTTTGTCTTAAGGATTCCCATTTTCAGTCACTTCAGGGTTTTTTTTTTGCCTGTCACTGTAAATACCAAATTTAGGCGTTTTAGGCTCTGGAGAGATTTTCAGCGAAGTGAAGACACGTCACTCCATCCTGTGATTCTTTAATCTCCGTCAATCCTGGGAGCTATCCAAAGGCTACACAGCTGAACTGTGGCATTAAGGTTAAGACATGAAAATCACAAAAAGCGAGTGGTGCATGCACTCACTCACCCAGCCTCTGTCAAATGCATGCACAAACATTTTACCTAGCGCTGCTCTCTCAAGACAGCCGCTGAAAGCTGTTAACGAAAATAAATGCATTTCCTTTTCCTGATTACTTTAACAACCCAATCATGTAAATGGAGAAGTGAGTGCAGAAGTACTGTGAAAACCTTTTCTCCCACTCGCTATAAACTGATTTGAAAACTGAAAATACATTAACGACTGATATAAAAACTGCTATAATTAACCACCAAGCCCAGTGATGACAGTAATGACAAGAATGTATGTACGATCTCTCGTGGTAGAGCAGGCCTAAATTTCACATCATCACAGTAGACAGGTTGCTGCGGGAGTCCAAGCGGGCTCCAGGATCAGCCCACTAACCGCTCGCTCTAGGAAAGGTCACATGTCAGTAGTAATACATCTGTCTAAAAGACATGTGCAGGGTCACTCCCACACTCCTCAAACAACACACGCAGTACAGTCTCGTTTTCAAAACATGTGGAGTACAGTGCAATAAAATGATGTCTAAACCAATTAAACATTTGAAAAAGACCAAATCTAAAATGTCGAATCCATGAAATTCGATTGTGTTTTGAGAAATATATGCTCATAGGCGAGAGTATTCCAGCTGCAAAGTTTTTCACATTGGTAGAACAAAAGCAAGGTTGCAGGATAGATTAGCGGACGAGCAAAATTAATTACCACCTGGATTTTCATAATGGTAGCCCTTCTACACTGCAAGCCGATGGAATTGACCACATTCCTCTTTCAATACAAAGAGGTAACAGACAAAGGAGTCTTAACCAAATGGAAGCTTTGCCGATTTCTAAACTACAGGCCACTAAATGATTTTACTTCTTATTTTATAAACTGAACTGTATTGTTAGAACCGTTATTTGCCTTTGACGATGGATTTATGGTTATATGTGGCTGGTGCAGCTTTGGATTGAATTGATTGAATGTTTGTTGGTATCTTTTTGGCGTCTTGCATCTCCTCAAGTTATTCTGAAGACTCGTCATATAGGTGGCATTTTTCACTCTCAAAGTGGAAGCTTGCTATTGGTGGAAGTCCATATGTCGAAGGGCCTTATTGGTGGAATACCACTGGAAAAGATTAAGTGTGTTCATGGACTTTTGTTCATGAATGTTTTCTTTCTGATGAAGGCTTATATGCTGAAATGTGTTACTGTTTTAGATTTCATGCTAGAATTGCATTTCGAAAGAGGTGGGACAGATGAAAAAATAAAGTTGTGTAATGCTAAAAAAGAAAAAAAAAAAGAAACACCCTCTCACAACTAATTAGGTTAATTGGCAACAAAGCAGTAACAAGACTAAGGGCATCTCGGAATTTTCCAGAATTAAAACTGGGGGCTTTTAGTCTGTGAAAGATAATGTGGGCAAATAGTTTAAAAACAAAATAGGAATAGCATAATGCCATCATTTTTCTGTCTTGCATAATATTAAAGAATCTGTGAAATCTCTGTAATTAAGGGGCCAGGACATAAACTAATACTGAGTAGCCATGATGTTTAGGCCCTCAGGCATGTAATGTAATGAAAAGAAATCACTGCATGGGTTCAGCAACATTTCTGAAAACTGCTGTCAGTGCCACTCCATCCTCAAATCCAAGTTAAAACTTCTAATAGCACAATAATACTAATATTATTAATAATAAATGTAAAAAACCCCACAGAGACTGATGCAAAGCAGAAAACTGTTCTGTGGATGGAAGCTACATCCTTTGAGCTAAAGATGAGAGAGAGACCATGTGCCACACAGTTGAAAAGCCAGCATCTGCAATGTTATAAGGGTGCATTAGTGCATAAGCAATCTGGACATCTATAAAGACAAATGAGATATATATATATATATATATATATATATATATATATATATATATATATATATATATATATATATATAGAGAGAGAGAGAGAGAGAGAGAGAGAGAGAGAGAGAGAGAGAGAGAGAGAGAGAGAGAGAGTGAGAGAGAGAGAGAGAGAGAGTGAGAGAGAGAGAGGGTAGCAACATAAGCCGGTATTCACAAAGTGTCTTTGGAAGTCGAGGTCTTTCCTATTTTAGTGCCAAACCACATTCTGCTCATGCTACAACAGTAAAAGCAACAGTGATAAACTATCCTGCCTGCAGTCAGACCTGTCACCTGCTGAAAACATCTGGTTCATCAAAAAACAAAAAAATGCAAAAATATACACCCCAAATTCTGTGCAGATTTAATATGCTTTAGGAGAGGATTTCGCTTGCAAAAGTTCAGGAGTTGTTCTCCTCAGTGCCTAAACACCTACAGAGTGCTGTTTAAAGAAGAAGTGATGCAACACAGTGGTAAACATGTTGTGAACGCTTCCCCACCGCTTCTGAGATGCTCTTTTTCATATCCAGTCATGGCATGATTCAGAGTATGTAGTCTTTGAAAGTGTTAATAAAACAAATTCAAAATTATCAATTTTTTTTTTCTATATCAATGAAAATGTCTAAGTCGTAAGATTTGGTATGGTGCCCCGCTGTTTATGTTGTACTATTTTATATTAAATGCATTATTACAAATTCCAAAAATCATTGCAGTCTGCAATTTATTATTTACACCTGTTTAATGACACTGGACCAAAAAAAAAAATGAGCATGACAGGAGGAGGTTGCAGTCTGGAAAATGATCTGATTAAGTGCTAATGGTTGCTAATTACCGGACCACCCCGGGGTGCACTGAAAGCTGAAGAAATCAGAGCTGAAACAATTAGTTAACTAATTAATTAGTCATTGATAAAGCTAATTCATTAAGAATTTTTCCCATTCTCTTCCGCTTATCCTTACCGGAGTCAGGATGGGGTTGTGAGAGTTTATCCCTGCTACCATTGGGTGAGATATCAGGTTTTTAAAGAGTGAAAATCCAAAGTATTACCTGCAAGCAGTTACAAAAACAAATACTCCTTGAGGCTGAGAAAACGGACACTTAGCATTTCTCACTATCTTTGCTCATTTTTCTAGAATGCAAATGTTTTAAACCTTAAAAAACTTATAAGAAAAACAAAAAAATATATTTTGGTTATCAGTCTGGCAAAGTAAAATGAGCTGAAAACATAAGCCTGATGTAACATCACCAATTAAAGCTCACTTGTCATCTGTCGTGTTTCCATATTCCAGGCTTTTAGCATACAGCTGTTTGTTTACAGAACCAGGAGATTTTATACAGACCGCCACAGAGACAGACAAACAGACTAATAACCTGCCCTTTCCTAAAGATGATGATGATTGCCTGGTATTGAGTCACCTTGTTTCCTCCAGTATGTTTCTAAATCTGGTTTAAAGCTCCAAATTTGTCTCAGGTCCAGGTCTCTGCATCTGCACCTTGAAAGACTTATTAGAACTGTTTTATATTCATACCTTGTGCAAAACAAGAACATAAGCATGCTCCAAAGTGTGCTTCCAGCCAGTAATATGATCCGCTGGAAAAAGGCTAGAGGTGTCAACACTACTACTTCCATCTCTTTGTCTTGCTACTTCCCTCTATCCAATTAGACTCAAATGCAGTTCAAACTCAACACCCTTTGTATTCTCGGCTCACACGGGTAGCAAGGCTTTCGGTGAGGTGCTTGTGTGTGAGAGAGTGGAAGATTTTGTGAAAATATGCCGCTGGTGTGTAATTTGACGTCTTTTGTTTAAACAAAGACCGCTTTTTAGTAGTCAAGCGCTTTACTAGAGGTAAGGACTGCAGCAGTGAAAAAGAGTAGCATAAAGTTAAAGTTGCCAATTTGCAACATCTTCACAGGAGGTAGTTAATTTGAAGGTAATTCAAAACATCCAAATGAATGGAAAGCAAGCTTCAACATTTTCAACAGGACATCAAAATTGTCTGTACAGTCACCAGGCAACACTGATAAAAGCCGCTTTGAACATTTGGTCAGCTTGTTCTACTCTTCTCTTACTCATGAACAAGACTGGGAGATACCATTTCCATGACTTGACATGACCATATTTGGCACGCCTGAAATTTAGTTGGGCGTATAATGCCAATTCATCTAAACCCATTTACAAAGAACAGGGTGTCTTCCTCTTCTTATTGAAAGTCGTTATTAAGGCAGAAGGAAAAGGAAACACAGCCTACACAGTGCTCGCACTTTTTTGGTAACACCTTCCTTTCGATACTATGGGTAGGGACGTGTGAATATTCAAATAGTAAAAAGTATTAGAGTACAAAACAGTAAACAAAAAAAACTTATTGGTAGAACTTTACTTACTTTTACTCACATTTTACAGAAAGGACATACAGTGCAGACTCATTTAAGTTTTAGACATATCTCAGCCTGAAAAGGATTCATTATTTTTCCCCCTCATCAATCTATACACACTACTGCACATTGACAAAGCAAAGAACATTTCGGCGGAGAATTTTATACTGTCAGAAAAAAGGTCTGAAATATCCTACTTGGCATTCACATCGTTTACTTAATACTCAAAGCACCTTTTACAGAAATGACGGCCTTAGATTTTCTTGGGCAAGATCTTTCAAGGTTGACACACCTTTTTACACGGTTTCTGCCATTCTTCTTGGCAGAATAATTCAAGTTTAACCAGGCTGGGTGGGAACAGGGTGTACAGTCATTTCCACGCGTCTCCAGAGAAAATAATAGCCTAATCTGTTTAATATGAGTCAGATGAGGACAAAGTGGAAATGTTTGCCCATAATGCATAGAGCCACGTCTAGCAATAACCAAATACAGCTTATCAGCACAAACACCTCATGCCAACTGTCAAGAACTGTGTTTGAAGATAGATGAGTTGGGCTTGTTTTACAGCCACAGGACCCGAGCACCTTACAGGCTTTGAGCCAGCCATGAGGTTTTCTGTATATCAAAGTATTCTAGATTCAGATGTGAGGCCATCTGTCCAACTGCTAAAGCTCAGGCCAAATTGGGTCATGAAACAGGACAATGATCCCAAGCATACCAGTGAATAAACACCATATGGCTAAAAAGAAACGAATCAAGGTGTTGCAATGGCCCAGGCAAAGTCCAGACCTCAGCACGACTGAAATGCCCTGGTAGGATCTTAAGGGCACGGAGCATAAACGAACAAAACTCAATGAACTGATGTAAAGAAGATCAAAAACGTCTGGCACAATGATAAAATGACTGATTCAAGTTATTTCAGCTAATGGTGGTTCTACAAGCTACTAAATCATGGGATGTACTTAGTTTTCCAGTGTTTCTTTTTCAGATGACTTTATGGCCAATTTAATATCACCATAACAAGTGAAGTAAATAAGTAAATGCTAAATATATGTTCTTAACAGACCTCAAAGTCTAAACTTCAGTCTTGTATCTAAGGATGGTTATAACACTTTTTGCATGGCAGAGTTTTAATCTAAACTGAGCTCCAAATCACAACATGGCACTTTTTTTAAGGTAAGGACTTTACATACCTTA
This sequence comes from Astatotilapia calliptera, assembly GCF_964374335.1. Lineage (NCBI taxonomy): Eukaryota > Metazoa > Chordata > Actinopteri > Cichliformes > Cichlidae > Astatotilapia > Astatotilapia calliptera. The sequence goes on from NC_137433.1 coordinate 28,079,267, forward strand.
AAGACCTTAATACAGGAAAAAAACAACAACAATCAGACAACCTATATGAGCACTTAGCAATAGTGGGAAGGAAAAACTTCCTTTTAAGAGGAAGAAACTTTTAGCAGATTATATTCAGTCAGGACAGATCCTTGCTCTGAGGTAGTGGTTCACAATGCTGAAAACGATTTGTGACCCCTCATTAATGCCAGTAGTGTGTATGCATGTTGCGGGTGGTTTAACGAAATTAATTTTTCATCTGGAACATTTTCAGATGTCCCAAGAAGTAAAACGATTTAGTATTTTATTCAGAAAAGTTCACACTAATTTTATATACTCTTAATATCACAGTTTGTTTCTCATCTCTTTTGGTTTTTATCCTGAGATACTGTTCTTGGGTTCTGAACCACATGCTCGGAAGCCTGTTTCTATACAATATACACAAAAGAGTGACACTCTGAATACAAGTCGTGCAGTCAAATAAGTCACAACTTGAAATTTTGAGAAAGTAATGGAATTACTGTGTACTGAGAGACAAGAGAACAGAATTTTATTCATGTGTATGAGTGAAGTGCAAGCATAGCGCAGGGCAGAGTGCTGTGGAGCACATTTGGGTCTTTGTAGGAGCTCTGTGCATCAGCATGAGCACATCAGACTATTTTACGCCCACATGAGTGATACAGTACATTGCACTGAAAATTTACTCATTAGTGTGCAGCCAAAAGTGAGCTTTTGCGAGTTCTACTTCTCCACAAAGCTGGACTTGCTTCTCTCTGCTATTATAGTGTAAAGTTACAACACAAGGGCAGTCACATGCAAACCGAGTAAGGAGCAATGTGCAGTGTTAAACTTTGTGTAGAGCCAAAAACAGGACATGCTGTTATTGTGATTAAGAGTCCACAACGGCTTAAGAAGAGGATGGACATCAACGTGAAACCCAGAGATTTTGAGGAGAAGCAACCTCTAGTTTTAGAAGTCTTTTCCCTTCAGCTTACCAGTTTATTTTTCTCTTTCTGCATCAAGGCTGCCTCTATTATTGAGTGAAGTTATGAAACCCATCTACATTCTTAACCAGCTCTCAGGTGAATGTTGGGGACAGGAAAAGGTGTGTTACTATAACAACCAAGTCAAAGGAGGAGTTGTCTGACTTTTGACGCGAACAGCTGAGTCTGTTGAGGAGGGGGACGGAGCAGAGGAGGATGAGTAGGAGGTAGAGGAGTCGGCATGAAAGGCTCTGCATGTCTGCCTGTGCTAAAGAGGCCTTTTGCTGCAAAAGCTTAACTTCTTTTGTGCCCTTTTGTTTGCCTTTCCTTTAATAGCAAGGCTTTTCTAACAAATCAATGCTGTTATACAACAGGTAGTCAGAGAGCTCCCTTTCTTGTGCCATCAGCATCTCCCTGCTGCATTAGGTGCTACTTAAACATTTTCATTCTATGTTTTCCAGCAGAATTACATAACCCAAGACTCTGTCCAAAGATTGATGTGGAACTGGCAAAAAATGAAACCCGGATAGAGTTTTTCAAAGATAAATGTTTATTCATCTATATTTGAACAAGGTTAACTCGATCCAATTTGAAGCATTTGGACTCGAATTTTGGAAAAACAGAAATAAATCAGAATCAAAACTCAGGCTCTCACAGGCTGCTTACAGTTTGTAAGCTTTGATTAGCACTAAGCAGAACTCCAGAAACCCATTGATAATATCTGTCACAGTGGAATAAAGTGGGAGCTGCACCCTGGGATTGAAGAGACCCAAATTCAGAATCTGTGGCTTGCGTAGTCCATTGACTGTCAGCTTAACATCTGGCGTTGTGGGTATCCACAACAGCCTGCAAAACAATGTGCCTCAAGTGTGAGATTAAATGCATGCTCCCTAAGGTCAACGTAGACCATCTGAGTTGATAACTCCTTTCTCTCCAGAGAAGCTGGAGCCTGGAGGGCACTAACACGCACAACCAACTGCTAAAAACACAAACCTCTGCAGTGTGTATGCGAAGTCTGTTAGTAGGGCTGGGCGATATGACCCAAAATTCATATCTCAATATTTTTTAGCTGGATGGCGATATAAGATATATATCTCGATATTTTTTTTTAAGCCATAAAGTAAGAACAAAAAGAGAGTTCTTAGTTAAAGCTGTGTCCCAGATGTCACACAGGCACTTTTATTAACATACAGCACAGATGTACATGAAAAATTACTCAAAAATAAATTATGAGCATTCATTAAATAATAATGCTCCATAAATAAAATAAAACAATGTTGTTTTTGTGCATAACAAAGAGCTCACAATTGGGCAGTCAAAATGTAAACTAAAAGACGCTGAGCGTAATAACAAAGACAGACAGATTTCACAGCAGCTCTATTTCCAAGTTTTACTGCGTGACTGACAGCCTGGAGTTTGAAATCCGCTTCATAACCACGTACGTCTCTTACAGGTGCTATTTATGGTCCTTATACACACACAATATGGTAATATTACGTTGGAGCACAGTACGTATCACTCCGCGAGGCTCCTCGGTAGCCGTAATGCGCCGACAATCTATCAAGCGGTGGAGCTCCGTAGCTTACCAAAGTCGTACTCAAACATTTTTGACAGATTGCTGAGCGCCGCGTACCACATAAAATCGGTTCGCGGCCATCAAGCACAACCAGAATTCATACATAAGGCGCGCTGTCAACTTTTGAGAGAATGAAAGGATTTTAGGCTATGCAGCCCGTAGGGACTAGCGCGGTTAGCTCGTTAGCATGGTTAGCTCGTTAACACGTTGACGCCGTCCAGCCCCACGCATGGGGCGATGCGCAGTAACTCGTTAACGGAGATTTGCCGTGTCCATCTTGTCGCTGCCTGCACGTGAAGCGATGGGGGAGGAGGGGGAGTTGTGTTCAGTGAAGGATAGAGGCGAGGCGGAGTAATGTTGCGTAGAGACAAAAGTAGACGAAAGAGAGGCAAACTTGCGGCTCCACAACTATAAGTATAAGGTAACATAGACTATATCGATATAAAGGATATTGTCACATCTTATATCTCGTATAAAAATATATCGATATGTTTTAAAAACTCGATATATCGCCCAGCTCTATCTGTTAGCTTCTTGTAGTCTCTTTTAGTTTTTGTCTTTTTTGTGTGTTTTCTGCAAACTACAGAATTGCCTGTGTATCAGCTTCAGTGACTTTGGGCATTTTCTTATCACCAGCACTGTGATAAACTTATTTTCAACCAGTTTTGATTTGTGTTCATTGATTGAGAGCCATTTGTTTATCAAACATTTAGAAATACAACATAAATGGTAAGAAAGGTGACATACTCACTGTCTTATATTACTGCTATAACCACACTACTTTTGTTTGCTGCATACCCAAATTTGACATGGATGGCATTCTAAAAGGGGATAACGTGGTTTTCAGATAATTATTTGTTTTTGTTGCTATAGAAAATGTTTAATATGTAATATTTTTTACCCACGAGATAATTAACTTGGTCACTGTGCTATTTGGTGCCTGGTCAATGTGTCAGAAAAAAACAGTATTCGCTTGCCGAAAGATCAGCAGAGAGTGCTTGCTTCTTTCTGCTAGAAAAAGGTTTCATAAGAGAGGAGCGTGCCAGCCCAAAAACCAAAACTAAAATTTAAAACAGACTAAGAAGCCCCAGGGAGCTGCAGCATCGAATAATATCAGTGCTGGGTTGTTCTACGGCAACATCTTTCACATGACCTGAAACAATTTGGCCAACTCAGTTGACCCGTTTGACAAAATATCCAACATCAGAGGAGTAATTCCAAACTAAAATGGAATCAGAAAACATGGAGTAAGAACAAAGGAAGCCTGATTTCTTTCTTTAGGCTGTTATACGATGGAAAATACTGCGAGCGTAAACAGCTGAGAAGACAAACAGCTGTGTCCAAACTGATGCCACAACCTCAAGCACTCAGCCTGTGTCAAGCAGTCATAATGATTTTTCTGTGCTGACAGTAACGATCCATTAATTCAGCAAAAACTTGAAAATTACAGATACCGTGACTTTATTTGACTTGGCAATTTCAGTTAACAATAACACAACCCCCATCCCCCTCAAAGTGCCGCTCATCTGTCCTGCCAAAATAAAGATACGCAACACTGTGCAACATCCCGAGGGCTCCTGACTGCGCCAGTTCACATAATCCCAGCAGAGCACACACACATGCGCACGGGCAGTCTCTCATCCAAACACTCATTCCAGGTATTCAGAGGTGAAACAGCACGTATCTGCTGCCCCGTCTACCCTCTTTAGCGAACCATTGCGTGTGAGCCACTCTTCTCCTGCCTTTGGCTAAAATTAGACTTTTCTAACTTCTGTCCACGCCAGTTTAATGAACGCTGACAGGAGGTGAGAGCGGATTTGGCCACAATTATGTCCAAGCACAACGTTGGACAATGGACAGCGTATCATCAGCTTTAATTATGTCAGCATTTTAGGATGCTGCACTGCAACATAAGTCATGAAGCAGTCCTCCATGTGCCTCCTCTCATTTCTTTTTCCATTATGTCCTCCTGTCTATTAGGATAGCAGCAGCAAGTCCAAAATATCCTGGCATGCTGCGCAATATATAAATAAAAACATAACGTAATGACTTACTAATTATTTAGACACCATATTTTCAGCCTTGTCTCTTGCATACTGAGATTTCTCCAGATTCTTTAGACATTACCTAATGGAGGTGCAACCCTAATGTCTGATGACATCAGACCTTTTATGGTTTTTAAGCCTGTGTGATACACATGGGAGTAGCACTGGTGAATTTACAGCAACAAGTGGGCATAATGTGTCTGACTCCTACTCGCTCTGCCCAAGCAGAGCCCCTAAATAAACCAAACAGAATATTTCCGGCAGTCAGAACAGGTCTGACATAAGACTGTGGTACGTACGAGAACGGGAAAACAGCTTAGGAAACTTTCTTTTTTTTTTGTACACAGTCAAGTTAGGCAATCTTTGTGTTCGTCTCCTTCGAGATCACCTTCTGGTGCCTCTCTGGATCATTTTCAGTGTAAGTGTCATTTTTAGGTCACTGAGTAGATGTCCCATGCTGTTCCTTTTGAAAACTGCTCAGCGGTATCTGGAGACTCAGCTGTCATAATCAGCAGTGACTCTTCTAACAACGTTTGGGTGAGTTTGAAACAGAAGTTGATGTTTGTTCGTTGCCCAAATTTGAGGTCTGTAGTGAAATTGCAGTGGGCACAGTGCAAGGGAGTGATCTAAAAATAAAAGCTCAAAGCTGGCCAATAAGATGACCCTGAAGAGAAATCCAGAAGGATTTTAGATAAGGTTTACGATTTTAGAGACATGCTCCAACAAATATTTGATCCATGTATTTATAATAAATAAATTATAAATGTGTCTGTAGAATTTACACTTAAATTATTTGCAAATAACCGTTTCCTGTCAAGACTTTTATACATTGAACTTGATATGGAAACATGGTAGCAGTCTTAGTCCTTTCTGCTGGATTATCTCACTCTAAAACAAACACTCAAGGATGTCTGCAGCACCATCAAGTATATGCAATCAAATAATTGTATGCAAACAAATGGACACACACACACACACACACACACACACACACACACACACACACACACACACACACACACACACACACCCTTTACCAAAGGCAATTACCTTTATGATTAAGTAGGCTGGTATCAAGATCCCACAATGTTTGTGGAATTATGAAAAGGATTAATTGGCACATGTTTAAAGATATCTCTATGGTTACCAAGCCCAGGTAGCCTGCCTATGCTTTTTTACTGATTGCTCTTCTAATTTTCATTTCCACATTCATTAATTTAATTGTTTTATTTAAATGCCATCGTTGTAGTGCTTACATTGCACACACTTACATCTTTGATGAAATATTCCAGGGTGGCATAGGCGATGGCAATTCCATCATGGGTGCTTGTGCCCCGTCCCAATTCATCAAGGATGACCAATGACTGCTTGGTCGCACGGGAAATTATGTCTGAGGCCTCTGTCAGCTCTTCCATGAATGTACTACGGCCTTTGTAGATGTTGTCTGAAGCTCCCATCCTGATCAATCAGAAAAGGGGAAAAAAGACAGAGAAAATAAGTAAGCCATAAAGTGAAACACGATATTTTTGTCTTTTGAGCATTTCAGTTTCAATCACAGAGTCAAACATTTTTGTGGTACGACGTTGCAGACTACACAATAAATTACTGGTTAAATGCCAGGGACTCCCGGCCAACCAAAACCAAATAAAAAATTACATGTTTACTTGTGGAAACTTTGTGGTGATAGCATTGCATTATAGTGATGGACAGTTTGAGAGTCATGTGAAAACTAAGTAAACCTTTACCATTTCCATAGGAGTTAAGAGGATAATTAAGAGCACTGTGCTGCTAATCAAAAGTACTCAAAGTAATCATCACTGACCACCTTTGCGAAAGGCAGTTTTTACATGACGCCATATTTAGCAAAAACCAAACACCACACATCAAAACAGACTCAAACAATTCAAAGCAGAGCAGCAAAGGTGCCACGATGGTCCAGTCAAAATCCAGACTTCAGTTCAATGGAAATGCTGTAGCGGGACCTTAAAACCACTAAGTGTAAATGAATGATGTCAATGAAGTGAAGCAACATTGTAAAAAAAAAAGAAAAAGAAAAAAAAAGAGTGGACCAAATTACTCCACGATGATGTAAGACACCGATAAAGCTATACAGAAAGTGATTACCTGTTTAAGCTAAAGGTGGGATGTTCTTAGTTTTCCATAGGACTGCATAGTGTACTGTGAACCTTTTTTTTTCTTTTTTTTTTTTAAACTTTTGGCCGTTTTCTCATTTCCCATTGGGTCACCACAGTGGATGGCTGCACATGTTTGATCTGGCACTAACTTTTCCCCTTCCTGATGTAATGCTCCCATTTATCCAGGCTTGGGATTAGCACTGGGAGTACACTAGCTTGTGATGTGAAATGCCCAAGTAAGCACTATGAGCCTCCAAATGTTAATGATTTTTTTTAAATTATTATTGAGTCAGCCTGCTAACAAATAATTAATAAAAACATGTCTTTTTCAGGTAAGCTATGGACTTAACCATATGTTGAGGTCATGGAAGAAAGCATTAAAAGACAGATGTGTTTAAAAACAGAAAACAAAAGACTCAAACTCAAGTTGCAATAATAAAAAACCAAAAAAAAACTACTGATGCCACTAATGCAATCCACAATTATGGACTGCAAACTGCTGTTGTTCTTCCAGAAATCCCACAAACACCCACAAACAAACAAAGAATCTGCCATTTTTCTCACAGTGAACCTGCTCCTACACAGTCTTATTCTAGGAGAAACATTTCTGCACTGAAAAAAAGAACAAGAGATTGAAATGATGGGTGTGAAAAATGCAGGAGAACAACAGTGGGGGGCTCCTTTTCTGAAATTGAACAGAAGAAGAAAGAAATCAACCCGTTTTAAGACGTGGCTGATGGTGTAAAGGATTTAAATGAATTCTTTAATCTCATTTATTCACACATTATGGCCACACAGATATTAAAACTAACTCTAAGGTTTGCTTCAACATTACTCACATTTAAATGAGTCATAATCAACTCTTATCATTGTTAAAAGCATTTAGTGGACGGGCTGCTGCACCTATAAAAGATTAAAGACTATAATAACACACTTTTTAATATCTCTGTGACAGTCACTTCTCCTGTTTTCTGAAGAGGGGAAAAAGGTTGCATCCATCAGCTTGAGAAGAGATGACCAGTATGACCAGTATGACCACTTAGAAACAAAAACCAGTCATTTCAGCAAACCTGACAGAAAAAAGTACAAACATTTGAAATCACAATACCAAAATGTTCTTGTTATATTACAACAATTTATTAGAAAAGACTGAAGAATACATCAGTGACGCGAACTCAGCATGCAACAAGACCACCTATATTTCCACAATAATAGAAATGTACTGATTGGAAATGCTATGACAACGTGTTGAATTCTTCACAAGCTACAAGGCCAATTTGAGAGCTCTTGCTTTCACACAGACTGACAGACAGATCATTGACTCATCTGATAGAAACTCGACTCCAGCTGGATCACAGATGCCACATCTCTCTGGCAGTCGGTGTTTCTCACCACTAAATCTGTCTCTTCCTGTTCTGCTGTGTCTATGAATGAAACTCCAACAAGAGCATCTAACACCTGTGTTGCCATGGTTACACCACGCACCCTGTGGATGAGAGGTGTGGCAGACATGTTGCTGCATTTTATTAGCCAGTTTATTAGATCCCAAGTGATGAATTAAATGTCCATTATCATCACAGCTAGCCTGAGACTGGCACATATGTTTTCCCATGTACAGCATTATGAAAACCATTTTTAAAGGAATATAATGAATTAAAAAGATGCTTGAGGTATATCGGGTGTTCGTTACAGAAAAGTATGACTCTGACTATGTTACTTGCAATATTCTCACTATTGTCATATAACTAAATTGCTGGCAGTGCAGTCTGTATTGCAAGACTGGTTGCTCAGAGACACATGGTGCTGTACCGATAACGTCCTTCCAATTACTTTGGTCACCAGGAAGTTACTGCGGTCAGTTGTAGTTTGCATGGAAGACACAAATTTGTCTGCAAACGATTCACCAAGCAATAGTGAATCTGTGAGAAGTGGGAAGTAGAAGTTGAAGAAGTCCATAAGTTGCAAGAGAAAAAAACCTTGAAGGGGAGACTGACCTAACTTAATTCAGGTATTTTTTATAGGCAGAATGCCACAACTTTTTGATCACAACTATGTTAAAACAAAAACTGGCAGAACATCAATATCCTAACTTTCCCCCCAAAATCCACTAACAGATAGGCTCTAAAATAAAGGTTGTATCTGCATGCATGATTAAAACTCAGAGGAAATGACACCAGATGTATAATGCATAGGGCAGAGCAGTTTACACACTCACTCTGTCCACAGATGAACACAGCAACACTCCACCAGCTGGGTGTCCTGCTGGTCTGATTGAATCCTCCTTTCTAGCCAAACACACTGATCCTGGAAATAGACTCCATTTATTTTCACCTCACACCTTTCAAGTAAACATGTTGAGCTAGATTCAAGTGTTTTTCTGACACTCGTGGATCTGTCTTTAGTTAAGATTTCTTTCAAAAAAATAAAAAAATAAAATCATCCCATATTTTAAAAGAAGCAGTGAAGCATTATCAGCATGTGTAGTTTTCCAGGAAGAAAATGAAAGCCCAAGTGTATTTTGCATGACTATTACAATCTTCTATTATACAACTTTAAAAAAAAAAAAAAAAAAAGGTTGCTAAAAGGGAAAAAGTCCATATATATTATTCGATTACTTCTTAACAAAGCTGGGGGGGGGGGGGGGGGGGGGAGACTGTCCTGTCTGTGGGGAGAATTTTGCTGCCATTTTTTTTGTTCCCTTGTAGCAATACTTCTCAAAATTGGAGTATTAGTAATCCCAGCAGTAATCCTACAAATGCATGTGGTAGTTGGTTTTGTTTAATGTTATTTTAAAAAATTATCAGAATGTCTGAATACTTCCTGACAAGCACAAATCAAGAACATTGATATGTCATTGAATTCTAGCAGCAGTACCAATGAAAGCAGGGAAAGAAATGACTCACATATTTGTTTGAGCCTTCCTTTCCTACGACTGATCAAAAAACAGATAGGAACAGACTGCACCCACAAAACAGTTGGATCCATGGAGCTGCCTCCCTGCCACTGAAAATGACAAACATCTAAATTTTAAATGCAACTTATTAGGAGGATTCACTTTGCAACAACATGATTATCTTTCTGTCACTGCATGATGATTGGCTGCCCCTTGAAAACAGAGGATTTGAATAGTGGGTGAATGAGGCTTTTCACAGCCAGAAGTGTGTGTCTGACATAATCATATAATGACGATAACTCCTCGCTGACATATTCTTACCCGGAGAAATTCTTGGGTTACTTTTTCAGCATGCTTTGGGTCATTATCATTTGCACTGGGAAGCTCTGCCCCAACAATTTTGTAGCATTGGACTGAATCTGAGCAGAAAGTACAGTCCTGTGCATTTTAGAATTCATCCTGCTACTTCTTATCAGCAGTCACATCATATATAAACACTAGTGACACAGGCCTACTGTCAGCCACACATGCCCATGCCATAACATTAACTCCATCATGCCTGACAGATGATGTGATACGGTTTTGGATCATGATGCGTTTCTGTTTTTTATGCTTTTCTCATAATTCAGAAATACGTTTATTGTAGTTTGATTTGATCAAAGATTTCATGTTTTCTAGTCTATTCTGGTCTTCTTGTTTTTGAGGTGAACCAGTGGTTTGTACCTTTCTGCCAAGTATTTACATTACCTGAATGCACTCCCTTTTCATTATAATGCACCAGACAGAAGTTTTGGCAAATCTTAACGTTTTTGCATCGCTCTAATAAGTTTATATTGGTGTTTCACCCAAAGGATTGCCTTCCTCACTTGAATAAACATCAACTCATCAATTATTGAGGAGTCCACTGAAAAGCTGCAAAATTTATGTTCAACACTTGGAATCCAATAAATATCTTTTTTTTCATGGAATAATGAAGGAATAAACTTCAGGTGTCCATCAAAATGCTTGTCAATCAATCATTAAATTGCTTTTGAGCCCCTGAAAAAGGTGGACTGTGTATAAAAATGGCTGAAATTCAGTTTGCGACTGAAACAGTTGATGCAACTTTTTTTCTTTTTTTTTTTAAATCTCCTTGGATTAAACCTAAAGACCTACACTTCAATCATTCCTTGTTTGTCTGATTTAAAATCCACTGTGATGGTGTACAGGGGCAAAACTACAAGGACAAATGTATCATCGTTGAAGAACTAACTGCATATGTGGACTTCAGAAGACGCAGCCACTCTGTGTAAGCCAATGGGATCCCCGCAAGGAAAAAAATATATAACAACACATGTTTTTAATCAAATTTTTTTTTTTTTTAAAAACCCCTGATATAAGTATCTTAACGCTTAATATTTTGTAAATTATTTCAGGTTATTCTCAGTGTTCGCCTTACTATCCTGCTACATGGATTTCTGCAGAATTTAATCCTGTGTGATTTAAACCTTCCAGGTTTATAGAAAACAAAAGGCCTAACCAGCTCTGTATACCGCCTACAAGATGGCACAGACTCTCTGACACTGCAGCACTATTAAAAACTCATAGGAACAGATGAGTCGATGCAGGATACAGCATCTTTCCACAGGATCAACATGTGTACACCCACAAAGGTGCTGATGTTGCACAGCAAAACACTCTGTGCCGTTTGTGAGGCCTTGTGAGGATGATATCCACATTTCTGGACCCAAAAAAGAAAAATGCAGAAAAGCTGCGCTTTCAGAAGGGAGGGGAGCGTAAGAAAGACTTGTGTAAAGCACGGTATAATCACTGCTAGGAGTCCATGGTCGATTAAAGGTCTTTTCAAAATACAGTTTTACATTCAGCTTCCTCTTGCTGTTTCCATAACAACCATGAAGGGATGGATGAATGTGCTCTATAACCTTCAGGACTAAAAACCAACAAGAAAACACACACAGCAGCTGCATACACGAATACACACACATGCATCTGCCAGCCACTTGGAAACAAATGCGCGCGCACCCACACGCAGACAGACACACACTCCAGGCAGCTAAAGTCGCTCTACCAAAGTCTGCAAAAGAACAAAAACACACACAGATTTAGTGGAGTGGGCAGAAAAATTCAAACAAGACTCTTGTGAGGCAGCACACAGCTTTAAAGCAGTATCCCGATTATTCTCCTTCTCCTCATTGATAATCAATCACCCCGATCAGTTCAGACAGGATATCCCATTAGACACCTACGCACCATCTCATTATCCCCAACCCACAAGTCTGCTTATGTCACTCAAGTAAAACTTTCAAGCTCTGCTCTTGCCTGGCTCGCTTTCACACTCATAAATGCATAATATCTCTCACACACACAAAAGATGAAGCAATTCCCAGTGCTGCACCTATTATGCTTGACACAGGAGTGGGAATTGATTGAGTATTTATTATAAGACAGATTCTCCTCAGCAACTTCAACTCTCTGACAGAGAGGCCGAGTAGTCCAATTAGAAACTGATAGGACGACAGAGGTTACATAGGAGGTGAGGAGAGGATGGATTATACAATGTGGGTGCGCTTTCACTGTGGACCTTAATTAGCTCTTAGTTGTATTGTTTGAATCAGGGAGAGTATATTAACCTCCAACCCTGATCAAATACCTCACTAAACACCAGAGGCACACACGGTCAAACACATGCACAGCTCTGTACTAATTTATTATATATAGACCTTCACTGGCTCTTCTAAAGCTGACGTTAACTGACCTTTGTTTAAAAGTCTTATATCCGTAAACAAGCATCATATGTAACCCAAAACTCGGGCTTTCCCATTTCAGCCCTAAAAATATTTGTTGTGCCTTTCAAATGGGCCCATTATACTTTTCCTTATTTTTTTGTCATATACATTACAATGTGTTATAGAGGTAGATGCTAATATTAAACATACTATGAGCTTGACTGATACACCGACACACCCAATATATCAACAGATAAGCCGTTTGTCAAGATTTTGGCGGGTTTTTAACAACCGATAAATTCTACATTTCAAAAAGTAAAGAAGAGATGGCAGAAACACCCTTCAAGCATGTTATGAGTGCTGCTGTTACAAAGTTTGTCCACCAGAGGGCACTTCACAGTTGGCAACAATGTCACAAATGTCACAAAGGCCCAGTATATGAGACATAACGATTATTTCTAACTCTAAAAAATTGGCTTTTATTGGTTTTGTTCATTTGTTGTTGTTTTTTTTTTAAGTAAAATGCAAGCCAGGATATAGTTTTAAAAAATTAACTGTAATGATTAAAAAATCTGTAGCATGATTACTGCTGTAAAAGTGCAGAGACCATGTTATGCATGCAAGTTCGTTCATAGAGCTGCTCACATGGAAAAAAAGTTGAATTGTTACAAAGTCTAGGTTGATCACAGAATATTGCCACAGAACATAAAATATACTGGAGGTGTCCTTTGGTACCCCTCGGCCTCCTACTTAATACATGTATTGTATCACTTTGTTCTTGAGTCATCAGATTCGCAAGATTTTCAGAAAATTTGACCTCACTTGACCCTGAGGCTGAGGTTGTTAAGATTCGAACACGCCCAAGATTTGTAGTTGATACAATTGTGACAACAATTTGAAAGCCCTTTGTCGCTTTGTTCTAGAGTTATTGCATTCACAAACTTTGGTGTCCATGTTGTGCACTTGCCATCAGCCTTTTACAGTTGAGGGCTAATAAAATTTATGGTGCACAAGGTATCTAAAAAACAAAAATAAAACTGGTGTTCTTGAAAGCCATGCAAAGGGTCATCAGAGGGCATTAATCAAACGGCCATCTTTTTTGTTTTTAGTTCATGGAATGGCAACCTGTACATAAACCACCAGGTGTATCAGTTCAGGTCCTTTTGTCCATTCACCAAATCCGTCGCTGTGATAACTGTAAACCCAGGAAATGATAACTAAACTGTCCGCTTACTGATGTAATGACCAGTCAAAATCACCTTGTTAGGCTAATGTGAAACCTAAAACCCCCAGACTGTTTCTCCCAAGGATATAATTAAGAGTGCACATCCACACACACACATGCACACTTGCTGTCTCTGGCACCCGCTGGGTTAATACTTAAGAACATGCTTAAAGCCGCAAAAAAGACAATTAGACACATCTGCAAGCCATTAGGTCTAATCACATAGCGCAGCACAGGCAGAATAACGCAGACTGCGATTTGGCCTCTATTTCATTTAAACATGTAGTCAGGACTAAATATTAGACGCAGAGCTCACTGCTACTTTCCTCATAATAAGAATAATCACAGCACAAAAAAAAGGTCTCCAACAAAACCTTATTGCCGAGAGTTTCTACTATACACCACTGATGGAACAATAGACCCGGCATTGTCATACAACTGTAGTTCATCTGTTCCCCCCTTACACACTTCCTCCTGTGCAGTGAGGAACAAAAAAAAAAGGATTAGAAGGGATAAGTGTGATTGTCTGGCCTATGAATAAACTTGACTGTTTCACAGACAATGAAGGTGACACACAGTAGCTCACACGCTTTTAGGGTAACAGTTCGATTTATTTTTTATTTTTTTTTGTCAAGTCGTCTCCACAGTAACCTCTACCTGTTTGGTTTAATTGTACTAACAAAGCGTTCAGAAGTGAAACTGTGCTCAGTGAGAGCTTTCAGGATCATTGTCCTAATCTCACTGTCAACAGAGGCAAAGCAAGAGCAACCCAAAAAAACACCGCCCTGTAATAGTCTTGTGTGATTTTATATAGCAGACTTGGTATTACACATGTATATTTACTAACCCGCTTTAATGTGCCAGTCTATACGGTTTTTCCATCTTTAACACGCTTACGAGGAAAACAAACGTCGATCCACTGATGTCACTGAGATGCTGCTTAAAAAACAAAAAAAATCAAGCTGTGTTCATTTTCCTTCAAAGCTGAATCAAATGATTGCTTTTATACTTATATTATACTCTTGCGCCTTTGACTTGTCTGTAACGTCAGACTCCCAAAATGTGGAAAAAACTAAGACTTTCAGCTCCCTTTACTTAGTACCAAGTTGTCAGATTGCAGGCGCCTTTAAATTGGCTCACCTTTGGATCCCAACTACACACCTGCAAAGTGACTGTGATGCTAAATGGTTGACAAAATATGTCCACAGACAAGTTTTTGCTTGTACTCGTACCTGGTGTAAATGCCATCCAGGATGCCCACACAGGCCGCTGAGGCTGGGACGTATGAGCCCATCTGAGCCATTACACAGATAAGAGCTACCTGGCGAATATAGGAGCTCTTACCCCCCATATTAGGCCCAGTGATTATCATTGTTCTCCTGCCATCACCCTAAAAGGAGGGAGAGAGAAGAGGATAATAGCTGTGACATAGACAGAAGGCAAACGAGAAGAGAGACAGAAAAAGATATTTGCATGCTGTCCTGCACAGCTGAAGCTGTGGGTGGACTGAAAGCTTGGCTTCTCTTCCTATTGGCTTGTGCTTCTGTTACAAGATTAACCTACACCCACTCCAGCGCTGAGCTAGGAAGCATGTGTGTGTATGCATGTATCTGTGTGGTTTCGTGTAAGTCTATGTGCGTATTCATGTGTAAGACAAAGTCTGTGTGCCTTTGCAGTTTTGTTTCAGCACGCTCTCAGTGCGTTAGCGAGCAGGCAAATGTCTGTGTATGTTTTGGCTTGGCTTTTTTTTTTCTTCAAAGTTCTCTGAATGAGCCTGTGTGTGTGTGTGTGTGTGTGTGTGTGTGTGTGTGTGTGTGTGTGTGTGTGTGTGTGTTTACCTGTAGTTCAGTGTGGTTGGGCACATACTGGTTGTGCTCTCCCATCAGTAAATCAATAGCAGGATGCCTGCCATCCCTGATCGTAATCTGGTGCTTATTGTCACACACCTCTGGCCTAAAAACAGAACAGTCAGTTAGGCGTGTGAACACACACCCACACAGAGTGTGAAGACAAATATGTACAGAGTAAATGTTAAGCTGTACTGACAAAGATTTCTTTAAGGCAAATTGGTATAATTAAAAATAAAATTAAAAAAGTAGAATATTGTTACTGTGTAAATATATTCTACTATCTAGGATTGCAGTGGAAATCAATACAACACTTAATTATGTTGACTGTAATATTTATAGGGATGGGTACCGGTGTCCGGTGCCATGATGGCACCGGTTCTGACATAAACGGTAGTAACCAGACCGAAAAGCAGCGCACATTTCGGTGCTTTATTTTCCTGAGCTGTGATACACTTTAGATTCTAGCCAATCATTTTACGTTTCCGAGGATAGTAGGCAGGCCCAGGTACGTACGTTCTTTTAGAGCAGAGCTACAGATTAAAAATGCCCAAGGCGAAGCGGTCAAAGTCTGGCTGTACTTCACAGCAAAAGATGCAAACTCAGCAGCCTGCAACAAGTGCTTTAAGCTGATACTGTCAAAGGAGGTAACACCTCAAATCTGATGAAACACCTGGCGACGCATAGCGTTTTTTTAAAAGCCCAGAAATGCGCCGTATTTGATAGCTTGCTGCGAGACCTCACACCGAGCACATCTACTGCGGGTGTTGTGCCTGTTATCGGACCCGGAGTTAGCAACATCCCCCAAAAACACGAAGAGGAGAGTCCTGGCCCCTAGCCCTGCCAGTGTAGCAGAAATGATGAGGATGATGATGCAGCAGCCGTTCTTCTCTGCGTGAGTAGCTTAATGTTGTTCGTGTGTAATTTACGTTGAGTAGGCTAACCACGTTATTACATTAATGCACGTAAGGTGAACTAGCAAACATCATCATAGCTACATGCAGCTGTCTTCTTGTTTGATGGCAGATACTCCCTTCACCCTGGCCAAAAAGGCTAAAATGACCAAAGAAAAAGTGGAAAACAGTTGAACATGAGAGGTTTTTGGACAAAGTTTGTGTTTTTTCCATTGTTTAAGCACTGCTCCCAGCCAAGAGTGATACCATATATGCCCCATAGCTGCAGAAAAGGCTAACATTGTTATCTTTTTACAAAAAAAACAGCTGAACATGAGAGGTTTTTGGACCAATTTTGTGTTCTCCATTCTTTAAGCACCGGTTTGAGCACCGTTTAAGCACCGGCACCGTTTCAAAAGTACCGGTTTGGCACCGGTATCGGATAAAACCTAAACGATACCCATCGCTAATTATTTATTTTAAAAACTATAAATAAAACAAAAATGATCATCATTTGGGAAAACTTGGGAAGATCTGCTTTACCAAGAGTAAAACTGCTTCTTTTTGTCATTTATTCAATAGAAAATATCCACATATCACGGATATGTGGATATTCTTATGTTGAAAGACTGAGTACATTTTGAGCTCAAAAACTAGAATTTTTCCTTCAGCACAAATAACTTCTTGCTGGCTATTTGCATAATTGTCCACCACTCATTGACCTCAGCTGGAAGATGTTTGCATTTTCTTGCATCGACAAATCCTCCCAAAACACTTCAATGTGGATCAAGCCATTTTTTCCCTCCTAGAGGTAGATTAGTGTTCTTAGGGTTATTACAACGCTGATATGTTCACTTCCTGTTCAACTTCAGCTCTTGGACAGATGGCCTCTCATTATCTCAAAGCACTTGGAAATTATGCATAATTCATAGCTGAATCAATGACTGCAAGCTGCAGAGTCTGAGACAGTGAAGCAAAACCAAAACATAACATTCAACCCACAGTGCATCATAGCTGGTATGGGACCATTTTCCTGAAACGTTATGTGGTCTGTGCCAAACATATCTCATGTTACAACGACCCTTTATCATTCTTGTTCTCTTCATCTTCCATTCATTAGTTCAGAGCACTTTATTCCAAAAGTCCTGTTGCTTTGCTTATATGTTGATAGTTCAATTGCAGTTTTTCTCAAATGTTATTTCTGGACAGCAAATACTTTTTCCTGGCAGATCTCCCGTGCACATTGCATTTGTCCAGCTTGTGCAGTCCCTCTCTTACACATGCACTGACACCAACCAGCTGCAAGAGTTAATTTCCGCTGATTACGTTTTGGGGTTCTTTTTGTATCAAACAGTCTGCTTTTTGGCTCAATTTGCTGGGGCAGCCAGTTCCACAGAAAATCGCTTGCCAGACTCATTGACAGCCACATTCTTTACTCTAAATAACCTTAAAGACCTCTTTAGGTCTTGGCATGTTCACTCAACAAACGTTAATAGCACAATAAGACACAGGGTGCTTTCAGCAGTGCTCTGCTCCATCTAGAAATCCAAGCATTTCAAAGAGAAGACATAGTATAAGACTCTACAACAGCAATGTGAAGTGCATCCTTCTATACGGTCTGAATCTGCCGCATTACCAAGAATGACATCCTAGCAATCACGTTGTTCCCTCCAAACAAATGCTCACACATGGAAAAGTAGAGGAGAACTGCCTGTCTCAACATCACCCATAGAATAAAAACAAAGAATTGCTATTACAGGTCCTGAAAGGATAACACAGATTGCCCTCAGATGGGCGCCATAATCTGACGGAAGAGGAAGATGTTCAGACCAAATGAAATATTGATGAGGACTATGCTAGCAGTGCTACAAAAGATGGGTCTCTGATGGGTACAGGCATAAGATGGGAGGCTGTCACAAGTTGGAGCTTTACGTCCCACATGGAAAGAGAATAACAAACCACACATGGCAGAGATTCCTGTCATCATCACCTAATCTGGAGCCCTGGATTCTGAACTGATAGATGTGAGGCTGCAGACAAATGTGGGAGTGCACTAGTTTTTCCCGTGTGTCTGACGTGCTTTCTTAAGTTATTTCTCATTTTCTCGGTTAATAGAGTCTCTTTCAAGTTGGATTAGAGGATTTCTTGGTTGAATGGGTTAAAAAAGCCAACAATATCCACTTTAACACACAAACCGTAACATTTCCAGTCAAAGAAACTAATGACAAGTAGGACATGCAAATACAATGGAAAGAGGGCAGGAGGTAGCAGTATATGAGAAGAAGCAATCCTGAAACACAGAAATTTGTAGCACAGCATAAAGGTGTGTGTGTGTGTGTGTGTGTGTGTGTGTGTGTGTGTGTGTGTGTGTGTGTGTGTGTGTGTGTGTGTGTGTGTGAAGCAAAGAGTGAGTGAGTGGGAGAGATGTTGGAGTTCTGGCAGAGCACACTGCTGAGCGGGGTGCACACACCCACACACAACCTGTCTGAGACTTTAGGACACGACACGACCCCGAACCACACACATATACAGTGTATCCCACACATAAAAACACATGCACACACCCAATTTACATACACAAACACATGCATCAATATTTATGGTCATCGTGAGAGGACATCACCTGCAATAGTCCCCTTGTTTAGCCACCTCAGCCAATGAAAAGAGACAGTCCATGGTTGCTAGGTGACTAATAGCCCTTTTCATGGTGTGGTAGTGCTCCCCAAACTGACTGTAGAGAGAGAGAAAAAGAGATTTTGAAGTGTTCTGAGTAGACAGCACTGACGGTGTACTTGACTAAAACAGACTAATTCTGGCAGGCTGAGAGCTGTGGAGGCATACCTCTGAACCACAGACTGGCATGTTTTCAGATTTTTTTCCCAGCTGAGTTGCATTTGTGTGTGTGTGTGTGTGTGTGTGTGTGTGTGTGTGTGTGTGTGTGTGTGTGTGTGTGTGTGTGTGTGTGTGTGTGTGTGTGTGTCTGTCATACTCCAGAAAATTGGTCCACTCCCTCTGGCAGTCCAGCATCAGCTGCTCTCGGAGCTGCTGCAGCTTCTTGTAGCGGTCCACCAGGAAAGGAGAGTGATACCTGCTGACTGCCTTGGTGCTGCAGAGGAGACAGGGGTAAACGTGAAGTACAGAAGGCAAGGCAAAAAATGGACTGAAGTGAAGAATTAAACTACTGGATCTTAGCATATAAGAGGAGTGTAGTATACTAAAAAGAAATTAATTTAAAACCACTTTTACACAAGTGCTGATAACTGCTGGACACCATGTATGTAATTCTGTGCCCCCTTAAAACGAAGAGACAACTTGTTGCATATCTACTTGGGTTATGACCAGATTAAACTTAATGCAAAAACATGGAAAATAAATGTAATTTTGTGTTGCAATATGTATTGTGTACTGTAATAACACTGTAATGAAAGATCTCTTGATACTACCGCATATTATTCGTTAGCAGGCCACCTGCTAAATCCTAAACTTCACAAACCTACAGTGAGGCTCGACAGTGCTGAGAAAAAGTACTTGCCCCTTTCTTGGTCTCTTTTTTTTTGTTTTCTTGGCAGACTTGTCACACATGTTTCAGATCATCAAATAAATACAAAATGCAGTTTTTAAATGATGATTTAATTTATTAATTGAAAAAGGCTATCCAAACCTACCTGGCCCAGTAGCAAAATGTAATTACCCCAAAACTGGTTGTGACACCCCTGAAGGCAAGATCTGCAATCAAGTGTTTGTAATATACTGCATCACTGGGGAGGAATTTTGGCCCACTTTGCTGTGCAGAATTGTTTGAATTCAGCCACACTGAAGGGTTTTTGAGCAGGAAAGGCCTGTTTAAGGTCTAAAAACATTAATGTCAGCCTGCACAATTTCACGCAAATTAGATCATCACTGCCAGTAAATGTAGCTATAAGGTTTTTCTACTCTATGATCTTTTTTAATATAGAATACTGTTGCACTAATTGGTCCATGGTAAGTATTACTAGTTTAGAACCAGCAGAAACATCTTAACGCTTTTTCCCCACCCATTATCGTCTCATACTTCAAAAATACAATAGCTTAAGTTTGAAATTTAAAAAATAAATAAATGAATACATTTGCTTGTCCTATTTATAAGAACCAACATGGACTTGCTCCACCCTCATTGGGTGAGTTTGTTAATGTTAAAATTGAATATCAGAATTCTTAACTCTTAATATCAATATTAAGAGTAACCAGAGCCTCTAGTAAAGGCCTCTTAGACATATAATATGTAGCAATCAGGTGTTAACAGTTAAAGGTAGTGAGATTTGGAATAATATGCCAGCTGTAATAAGAGAATTTACAATCTTTCATCACACACATCTCAAATGATGGCTACAGAGAAATCAGATCTGTGATCAGTCATTTTATGCTAATATGTCATATTTGATCTGTATGCTTTCATATGTATTTGTTGTCCTGCGCTGTTTTATTGTATTGTTCTTTGTACTGTGGATTTTATTGTTGTAATTTTATGTGTTCTTGTCTGATGGGGTGTTTTGTTTGTTTTTGACTTGCCAGGGACTACAGGAGAAAAACAGGCCTCTGGCTAATTCTGGAATATTTACAGTGATATGTTTATTAATATACGCTGTCCCTTTTAAATAAATAAATTAAAATGCCAAAGCATCTTAGTCAGATTAAAATCCGGACTTTGACAAGCTACTCCAAAATCTTTTTTTTTTTTTAATGTAGCCATTCAGAGGTGTTTCAGATCACTGTTCTTTCTGTCCATAACTCAAGTGGATCCCATCAGGGACAAACTGATGGCTGGATATTCTCCTTCAGGTTTAACGTTCTTTTAAGAAATGCTGTGTTAGTTTTAACACAAGATATATAAGGGCCACAAACTTTCAAAAATGTATTCTTCTGTCTTGTAAGTCCACAGAAAAATTCCCCAAAAGTATGAGGTAACTTCAGTTAACATCTCAGCTTTTGATCACTGAATTGTGAAGCCCTAGTGCTGATCTGCTTATTGGTGCCTTGGCTAGATTCCCCCGCCTGTTCTTTGATTGGATACCACTCCATCCAGCACTCTCTGTTAACCAATTTTTGCTGTTCTTCGCTGGTTATTATCTCTGCCCCAGTGACTTTAGAGTCTGGGATTTCACAGTAGCACAGTTCTCCCCTTTACAAAAGCTTCCGGTCCCCTCTGATGAATTTCAAGGGACCCTCAGAGTCTTTCTGTAAAGGACTATGACATTTACATAACCATTAAGCTCCTTGCAGGTGGTCTTTGCTGATCGTTAATGGCATCCTGCAGATGGCTGAAATTCATAGGTTTACTATTGATAATATTGATCTGTCCACCACTCTACCTTTCTTGAACACCACGGACCTTTATTATTCCAGCAAAAAATTCATTTTTGCCAATCCCATCTGTCTGTTCAGACCCTAAAGAATCCATTCAGCTGCAGGACCTTTGAAAATCCTCACATTTATCTTGCAACCCATTGAAGGACCAGAGGTCTTTGTAAACCACTTACCTACAATATGACAAAGGTTTATAATATGACAATCTAGGAATCTTTGGCTACCACATGTTTCAGCCTCTGGGGGCAAAGGTCAGGGATTCAGGGCTTCCCGTGCCATGTTCATGCTGAAAAGCAGTCTTCATAAATGAATTACCCAATACATACTGAAAATACAACATATCAGATGTTTAAACTCAGAAACTTGATTTGTATTTAGTAATAAATGCTCATTTTGAATGTGACACCGGCAAAATGTTTTTTAAAGACTTGGGGGAGGGTCACAAATGAAACACACCCGGTGAACCAACTCAAAATTAATTTAGTTAATTTGCAAATGGTAAGTTACAAAGAGCATCCCAGAGAGGCTGAATGTTTCACAAGTGTGTTAAATTAAGCATCATTTTTCAAAAAACAAAACATTTCACATTTTTTCACTACTCTTAGTTAAAATTGGGCTTTTTGCAAATCAGTGCAACAGTTTGTTTTTTTCTTATTCATATGCTGCTCGAAAAACAAACAAACAAGAAAAAATTGTAGCAGAGTGTAAATGAAACAGATCTTAAACAGGACCCAGGATTTTAAAGATTAATGCTAATATTTGGTCATTTAAAAATCCAGACAAGACACAAAAATAAACAGAATGCTCTGATTTCTTAAACTGAATTATTTAATTTTTTGTTTACACCCTGCTTGAATCAGCTGATTGTTGTTTGTGGTACTGCCAACAGGGAAGCTGCAGTTATTTGCAACGACAACACTCATAGCATGGTTGAAGTGTGCTTTCCGTCTCTTCTTTACTTTTCAAATTTTCATTTATTGGCCATTATACCATCAGATAATATGAGCCCATCAATACATCAGTCTGGCTCTAATCAGTAGTGCTAAAGTTAAAAAAAAAAAAAAAAGTAAGCTCAAATATGCTAACTCCTCAATAGAGCTAAGGGAAACATGCCTATGTTACATCTAAACTGGACTATTGTAATACACTGTGTACTGGAGTTAGTCAATCATCTCTTCTGCATTTAGTGCAGCAGTTGGCTCAGATGTTAGCAGACTTCCACTGGTCTACTGTGCATCACAGAATCCATTAAATAGTGTCACTGTTTGTGTTTAAAGCCTTAGATGGTCTCACACCTTCAAATGTCTTCGACGTGCAGCATTCAAATACTCCCTCATCATTAAGGTCTCCTTCTCAATCTTTTCTGATCACTGTTTAGTTATTTGTTTACTCTTTTTCTTTTTTGTCTAATGCGCTTTAGTTTTAAATGTGCTATGGGAAAAAAAGTTTTTTACAGCATTTATTTTAGAAAAATTGCCCAACAATATTTCTATTGTGCAATCCAAGTTAGATAAGTCAGATGTGATTTTTGACATCACACAATGAATATTAAAATCAATGCTAAAAAAAAAAATAGTACATGTAAGTGTTGTTTGTAATGCAGAGGTGAGTGAGCTGACCTGCTGATTTTGACCCATTCAGGTGGAACAATGGATGAACCTGAGTTCTTCACCTCAATCAGAAACTGAGGGCAGAGGAGAAAGAGGAGGAGAACTGATAAATAAGACCAGAGAAGACAGGGAAAATAATGTGTCACTCTTGATTAAAACTGGCAACCAGACACAAAAACACAGACATCAGACCATCACTGTTGCTGAGTCTTCCACCCAAATGGCCATCAATCCTCCCACCTTTCTTTCACTTCCAGCAACACACACACACACACACACACACACACACACACACACACCTCCTGTCCAGAAACAGTCGTATATTCGAGCGCGGGGGCCTTTAGTATCAGACGGATGTCTTTGCGGTGGTCTTGAATCTCACGGAGGACAGTTTGGATTTGCTCCATTCTTTCCTGCAGCACTGGGAATCCAGACAGATCTGAGAATAGCTCCGTCTTGTTCCCTGACCTGCACAAATACACAGTCCAAATGTGACTGTTACTGGTAATATATCGCAGCGCATTTTCTAAGAGATGAGCCTGTGGTCAGCTTGACCTTTCAATGATGAAAACTGAGGAAAAGAATTATCCATGTGACACTAGGAGGCCTTTTCCTCTCTCATACTGTATGCCAACTATTGGTCATACATTTATGGAGTGACAGCAGGCATCTCCCACTGTGCCATATCTTACATTTGTCAGCCCAGTTTTATGATGCTGTGTTGTTTTTCTGATTGCACCGTTGAGAATTCATTTTCTCTTTAACAGATATATATTTTTTGCATTTAAGTAAAATATAATAACCCAACACACATCAAGCAATCTAAATTATGCTTCTGTCAGTTCCACACCTGTGCTGCTGGATACTTACTTGGCTGCCTTTTCATTGAGCACCTTTAGGAAGCTTTGGGCTGGAATCAGCTGGTCTGGAGTGTCCAACAGAAGGCTTCGAAGTAGCCCTGAGCTGATCTGGGAACGCATGGCTGGTTGCAAAGTCTGCAGTTCCAGCCCCAGGCGAGAAAGACTGCTACTAATGAGGTAAAATTCCTGAGTAGAAGACTGGAAAGATGTGCAAAAAAAACAAAACAAGCAAAAACATTACTAAGTATGTACCAAAGTGGCTAAAAAACTATTTCAAATTGGTCCTTTGCCAAGTTGTGTTTGTTGCATAGATGCAATATTGGTTTATCACTTGAGTTGGGTGGGGTTTTTTTTTTTTCTATCTTTAGGGGGTTAGGGTTAATAAATATTCTTCATAAAATGGTCAGGTTTAAGGATTGGAATCAAAATGAGCGAAAAAGCAACCCGTGATCAAAGTAAAAATTTAAAAGACCTTCAGAAACTCTGGGGACCTATTACTCAAGACCACTATCAAAAAACCAGCCTGGCTCTTTGGAAGCAAATATAAAGAAACCACTCGTGACTCAAGACTTTTGCACAGTACTGTATATTCATGTTTGTAAGTGTGTTGTATTATCAGGGTACTCTGTAAGGCAGGAAGATTACATCATTAAATCTTATCCGCGCTGGCCAGCAGCCGAGCTTAAAGAATAGTCATATATTACATCCAAAGGCTGTGAGAAAACACCACTCACTACAAGCAGCACCGACTGCACGTCTTCACAACAAAGCATCAAGAAAATAAAACACTACCCTTCAATATGCATCATACTATATTTGCTGTATTACACAATAAAAAAATAGAAATGTAGATACAGGACTTGGCTGGTGCTATTTAGCATCTATTAAGAAGCAAATGATACATTTTATTATCTGCAAACGGCAGCTGTCTTGGGAATCACTGATAATCCACAGTATAGAAAACAAAGCAGCCTATAATCAATAACTTCTTATATTTCTTCAAGATCAGTGTTGCGTCTTTAAAAATAAAAGTGCCAATCATTTCAGACTAAATAGAATTAATGAGTAATCAATCAGTGATAATGTAGATTATACTGACCTTCTATTGCCATTAGCAATGTTACTGTATAGTACCAAGTCTTGACCCTCGGGTTAATGAGAGGTCACAGTGACAGTGGTTTATGGTATTAATCACATGCTGCAGTTTTAATGCTCCTGCCCCCGTGTTGCTCTTTTATGGACCCAAACAGGCAGCTACTAGAGGCCACAGGCATGCCCTCTCTCCCATTATGTCAGTAGAGCCGTGGAGACACAAGCCATTACACACAGGCCCATTTATCTACAGATGGGCAAAATGACAATTAAGGCCCCTCTGTGTGTCTGCTGCGTGTGTGTATGCGTGGGTGTTTGAGTGTATGTGTGCGTTAAATGACATTTGATCATTTTCTTTCAGCAACAGATGAAGGAATCCAAAAGCTGAACATGAAACAAGACATCAAGGTCAGAAACAAAGTGTCTTTTTTCATTATTGCAAACACACGCACACACGCACGCACGCACACACACACACACACACGCACGCACACACGCACGCACACGCACGCACACACACACACACACACACACACGCACACACACAGAAGATGAAGCCTTCTGACATTTCAAAAATGGGTCAGATGGGAAATGAGACTGTGTCAAACAATCAGGTAAGCGCCACACAGGAGGCTGCTCCCTGCTGTTAATCAAGCGTGCCATAAAAAGAGAGAGAGAAACAGAGAAAATGTCAGTGAAAGAAAGAAGAAAATCTTCTTGCCTTTCATTTCTATGCAAACCAACGAGAGGAATTATTTCACAAATGTTGTCCCCCTGCTGTTAGAGCTGGAGGATTATTGCAAAAATTATGATCCGAGTTGTCTTGTTCAATATAAAGATGATTATTTAACGATGCTAATTTTAAAACTATCATCCATTTATTAAACCCGCCTGTTCTCGTATCCTACAGGATTCAATAACAATGCCACAAAAATTGTGATAAAATATAATAAACATTATCCAAGTTATTTATTTGTGTTCTTTTACCTTTTTGTGATATATGCTGCAGATGCCTCGCTCCAAGTCTGGCAGACGTGACAGCAGGGATCGAATGGAATTTAGAGTCAGCGAGTCCGACTCCAGGATTTCCTGCACCGCATCCTGCCTCTCGGATATAGACCTGCAGTTTCATGAAAGAAAAGGTAAGAAAGAAAGAAAAGACTTGCAGAAATTAAGAAGATAGCAAGGATAAGAAAGAGTTGAAAGAAATGTAAATGTTCTCATCAGGCTCATCATCACCAAAAGAAACGTGTCATTTGGAAAGCTGAATCAGTTCTGATTGAGATAAATGGGTTTCCTTAAAGTTGATTTACACATGAAACAAATAAGCGCCAAAGTGTCCCTGATTAGTTTCTATGTAGATTCACACTTGCGCCTTACGTCTAAAAATGTGTCAAATTTTCAAGAACATTCAAAGCAAACAAAGGTGACCAAATGTTTAAAAGATACAAGTATTCATAGAAAACGTTAATCCAATACCCAAATCACCAACTTAACACTGTGACTGCAACCTGTACTACTGCACCAAGAACTGCAGTCGCAGTTCTTTAACGTGTAAAGTCACTTTAAATAACTGAAGACTGAAGAGCGCTCAGCTGAAGACATCTACGTGGCCTAAATAAAATCCCTCGACTGCACAAACCAGCACTCATGAAGGTACAGCTGCTTGTAGCTTCATTTCCCCAGTGACCTTACAAGACCTTTGACCTCTGTAGATGTGGTTGACGCTAAGAAGATTAAGATATGCTTATTAAATTTAAACATTTGGAAAATGAAAAATTCTGCATTTGGGCCAGGTGAACTACTAAAGCTATGGATTTAACGACATGATGAAAATCACTGAAACAGTTTTGTTTATAAAATGCAGAAAAAAGCCTCATATTAAAGTCCTCTATGAAATGCTTTTTAGTCCACAGTAAGGCCTTTCTGTAAGCGTAAGCATCCAGAAAAAAATGGACTGAAAAAGCAGATCAAAAGAAGCTTAGTGATGTAATAAATCGGACATCACAGATCACACTATTGTGCGAGTGTGTACGTGCACATGCCCACAAGTGTCTGTTCAATGCGCTGCTGTGCTCTGTATCTTGGAATTAATGTACCTGGGAGTAATCTGGGTTTTATTCATGTTGAAAGTCTCTAGAGGAGCTATCTGTATAATCTGAAAGCAGTGCTCTATCCACAGCAATAATCCCTGCCCAGTGGCAGAGGGAGGGCCACACACAGAGAAAATGTTCACACACTTAAAAACACTACAGAGAACTGGAGAGGTACTGCTGTGTGTCCTCAGCAGTGCTTTTATTTAAGGAAGTCACCTCCAAAACATATTTGTATGTATTTTCACACCACAGTCTCTCTAAAAAGAGAAACAGCTGCTCTGCCATATATCCTCCCAAACAACACTTACATATTTATATGTGAGAGCAGCTATTTTATTCAAAATAAATAAATAAATGAAAATGTGGAGCTGGTTATAATTTTCATCACAGTCGTGAGTCCTGGACTGGGATGCAGGCCGCCAAGCAAACATTAATATTATTAACAAAGGCCTGCCTCACACATCCATTCCACCCTGTGTGTTCACTATGCACCCCAGCTAGGTGAAGGAATTGACCTTTTCTAGGAGCTGTCCTGCTACTGTGATGGGGCTAGTGTGCTCCATCCTAATCCTCATGATCTTTATTTTGCCTTTGTTGACAGTGAGATCTATTCCTGCTGATGTTGATGCCAGGTGTGCAGTTATCGCCTACATCTGGCCAGGTCATCACCCAAGTCGAGATCATCCAGTTGTGCCCACAATGTCCATAAATGCCATTCCATTTTCCTTGCATAGACATTCTCCACTATATCACCAGAATGAAAAGTACAGCAAAAGGTGAGAGCAGATGCTCCTGACAAACACCGGTCCTGGCACTGAGGTGCTCCAACAGCTGTTCCTTACGTATGAGTCTGGAGGACATTTCCTAGTAAGTGCAATCTATTAACTCTTTTAACTCTATTACCAGCTTTAAAACCTACTGGGAATAACCCTTGACACTTTTTTCAAAACTATTTTAAAAATAGGGCAGCACTGTTGCCGCACAGCAAAAAGCTCCTGAGTTCAATTCCATCAGGCCGGAGTCTTTCTTACTGGGGTCATGTCTTTCTGCATGTTCTCCCCATGTTTGCATGGGTTCCCTCCGGGTACTCCGGCCTCCTCCCACCATCCAAAGCAGTTTGCGGGGATAGGTTAATTGATCAATCTAAATTGCAAGTGGGAGTGAATGTGAGCGCGAATGGTTGTCTCTGTGTGTTAGCCCTGCGACAGACTGAAAAGGATAAGCAGAAGCAAATAGATGGATGGATGGATACTTTAAAATATTTCAGGCTTGTTTATAAAACAAAATAAGTGGATGTGCATTAGAAGTTTGAGGGTGGTCTCCGCCCGTGCAGCGACTCTTGGAACCTGGAAACTACTCTAATAGTTGTCAAACCAAATCTTTATTGATATACAATGAGGTGTCAAAACGCGTCATCAAGCGTACATGGGAGGTTGTTAAATGTCAGGGTAGCATTAATGGGGGAAAGAGCTCAGGAGATTCAAGATTCAAGACCCGTTCGTCATGTGTCATGTAATCCTCAAGAGGAAAATCATATATTTTTGGGGGGGAGATGCAAATGTGCCTGAAAATCTCACATCTATCTCATGTCAGGTAATTAAAACCAAACTTCTGAGATGATTACATACTATTATATATCATTCTTTGTTAAATCCAATAAGGAAATTTACTGCCAGCATTTAACCCATCCTAATAAGTGAAACAGTGAGCAGCCTGTGTGCAATGCCCAGGGACCGATTCTAGCTGTAAGCCTGTGTCCTGGCCAGAGACACAGAGACAGAAAAATTAACCCAGCATGTGTCTGATGGCAGGATAAACTGGAGCTACTGGAGGAAACACACAGAACAATTGGAGAAATGTGAAGCCTGTGACCCCTCTTGGTGTGTGGCAACAGTATTAACCACTGAGCCACAGTGCCTGAAAATGATTATCACAGGCATCGTTCTAATATGAGCCAGTTATCACATGTGACATGAAAGTGGCATTAGTGCTGCCTCAGAGTCCTTCACTGTGGTTCTGTGATCCAGAGAGCCTCACAACGCAGACCAAGCTGCATGGAAATAAAGTTTGAAGCACTGAAAAACTAAATGATAAGAACGGACACTGAAGCTGAATCGGTATTGACAATCATGCTCCATCACGTGTCAGAGTGTATTCTATACTCACTGCAGGTCTGTAAGGGGCTGGCTCACCCACTTCCTCATTAGTCTCCTTCCAAACGGAGTGCGAGTGTGGTCCAACACCCACAACAGACTTCCTTTCACACTACCATCTGTCTGTGATGGAAAGAGCACACATAAAAAAGCTTAAATGTACGTTAATGGTTGCCAACATATTCTAAGAAAAAAAAATAGTAAGGAGAAGGAAATATGAGGTGAACAAATGGTGTAAGCCACTAGCAGACATGGTAGGAGGCTTGAGCTGATCTTGAACTCCATATGTGACACGTGACGCAAATGCCGTAGCAGCAGAGTCAAGCTGAACCTTTGAGTCGTCACCCACACACAAGTAAACCGAACGAGACTTTTTGTTATGGCTGAAATGTCAGTTCAACTTAACTATCCATTCATTTTTTTTTGCAGTTTGTGTAACTATAACTGACTGTAGATCTTTAATTTTCTAACAACAATCTCAATAGCCTTAAAAAGATTTTTCAGTCGTTAAATCTGGGACGTATCAACACACCTGCCAGATGACCATGTGCAGCTGTGATTAAAGCTCAGAGTAACAAAAAGGTTGATTCAAGTAAAGCAACACAGAAGAGCTAACTCTTCAGGCCAGGACTCCACAGTCTATTTACACCTACAGGCCAGTGGACACTCTTTCAATGATGAGGATGTACACATCCTGGACAGGGAGGAACGCTGGTTTGAGTTCTTATATCAACTTCCACTTGCAGTTACACCTTGGATCTCAAACTTGAGTGAACAGCAAAGATCCGTTTATTTTTTTCTTTTTTGTTGTTTTTTGTTTTTGTGTGTGTGTGTGTGTGTGTGTGTGTGTGTGTGTGTGTGTGTGTGTGTGTGTGTGTGTGTTGGGGGGGGGGGGTGCTTTTTCAAGTGGTCTTCCTTTCATTTGAAAGATCATAGCTGGGTCTCTAAAACAGACCAGTTTTTAGAGGTTTTCAATCAAAAAGGGTTCAAGCACAGACAAAGCATCCTCTGAACTTGCTAAGTTTGCTCCTACAACCCCCATATTCATTGGTTAGACTGTCAATATTGTACCATTTGGTGAGCAATAGGATTCAGTGAAGTCTATTCCTTTGGAGAGCTATCATGCACCCGCACACAGGAAATTGATTTTTTATTTTTACCAATCACCACAATCTAGACCTCACCTCAATTTCTCTTAAATGAAAATCAGGCAAAAGCAAGGCGACAAAACAGGATTTGTAAGCACCAATCTAAAAAGACCAGTAGTTCCAGTCAGACAATGGGACAATGATTGATCAAATTTAAATCAGGTATAGTTTTTGTTTCATGAGCCAAATCCAGGAAATGTTCATCACATCTTGTTGTTTAAGAAAAGTATAAAAAAAAAACATTTTAAGTGTGTAGCATCAAGTCAATTAAATTTCAATACATGTCATTGCCAGAAGGTCTGCTGTGTCTCACAGCACAATCTCAAGAGAATGGGGGAGTGACTCACTGCCCAGCACCGTGGAACCCGATTGGTATTGAGAAGCTGTGGTAAATGTTATAACATCGCTCAGGATGACCGGTGATAGGTCAGTGCTGGTCATGTCCATGGAGGGACACAGACTTCTACAGGTTAAGCAATGGTATCCTAACAGCCATTAAGTTTCAGTGTGAAATCCTTGGCCCCATTGTCAGACTTTATGTTGGTGCAGTAGGTCCCGGGTTAAATCCTGGGGCCTTACAACACCCTGCCTCATGTGCTGAGACTATGCTGGCAGTTCCTACAGCTCCTTTTTGAGCAGTGTATTGTTATTCAATAGCTATAGCAGTGGTGTTGAGGCTTGGTTGTGAGTCAAACTTGCACAGCAGACATAACAACTACAGACTGATTTAAATGGAGCGTCAAAGCAAAAGACACACAAGTTTCAAATTTTGACTTTGCCTGGTGTAATGATAGCCAATTGCAATGCGATTACTAAGCTAACAATGTAAAGGTTTGATCAAAACATTTTAAAATATACTACCAACAACATTGCTTTGAAAGGGAAACGTTTACACGCTGTGTAATGCTGATGGCCAATGCGATTCAAATAGCTGAACCTGCCAGACGAAAATCTGGTGCAGATGTTTCCGTTTACCGATTACTACACACCAGAGGACTATACTGTACGGTGCAGTGCAGACCATTTATCATAGAGACAGCCATCACCCTTTGTTATGTTTAATCAGTGGTGAAGACTTCCAGCTCAGATGTGAATATTTACCTGATTGTTGAGTATTTCTAGATTTCGGAGAGTGCCAGCGCTCAGAGTCATAATCTCCGACTCGCAGGTCAGACGCCGGAAGGAGCTGCAGGAAGTACAAACTCATATAAAAATATAGCATGATGACATTTTGTTTCTATTACAGGGATTAAAGTAATACAAGATATTATTTTCCCTTTCCTGGCGTATAAACACTGGTGTTCACATCAAATGTAAAATAAGATTTAAAATAAAACAATACTGTCATTCTTTTTGTTACACGTAACCTGTTAATCCCTAGGAAATGCCAGAACCAGGGAAGGAAATAACAATCATTTTCAGTATAGATTAATGTATCGATTGATCTTTCAGTATCTATCTGAAATGTCAAAGAACAGAACCAAAAAAAATATCCACAACACGTTCCCAGATTCTACAGTGACATATCCAAATATCTTGTCTTGATTGGTCGAAAGTCGAAGAAAAGAACCAAAGCTGGCAAAATGGAAACCAACGAATGTTAGCTTAAGAATTTTTGCTTTAAAACTACAAAAAACTATTGATAACAGAATTTTAAAACCTGAAAATTATATTTTTGTCTGCTCAGTGGAAACAATGGATGAATACAGTCGCAGGCTATGTTGCTGAATGTTTGTTTTCATGTACCTTTCACTTCTAAGAACTCGCTCCAAGTTGAATTCTTGAAGGTACTGGATGAGCGGCCCCAGACAGCTGATCACTGGGCTCTCCAGGGACGCGACGCTCGACAGAGAGCGAGAGCCTGGAGGACACACACATAAAAACATGCAACATCAACACACAGCCATGAGTCATGAGCCCACTCCTCAGACACATCTACTGTGCTCTCAATGACAGGATGTGAGTAACTGAGGCGATCATAGTGTAACAGGAAAAATAAAAGCGTTGCAGTGACACAAGCATACACACCTTTCGCCTGGATGTGACAGTAGAACGAGGTGACTGTGTTCATTGCCGAGGCAAACTCAAACTCAGCGCTGTCCCTCCTCTCTACTCTGACTCTGTCGTCAGCCTGAGCGCTGAAGGAAAACAATCACAAACTTTATTTATTTATAACAACACAACAGCATTAATATCAGAGATTAGTGACTGTACAGATACAGAGATAAAGAATATATACAATACTGTGTGCAACAGTCTTGAACTACTATTATTTCTTAACATTTCTCTTAAGAAATGAGAAACACGGGCA
The DNA here is from genome assembly GCF_964374335.1 of Astatotilapia calliptera. Classification (NCBI taxonomy): domain Eukaryota; kingdom Metazoa; phylum Chordata; class Actinopteri; order Cichliformes; family Cichlidae; genus Astatotilapia; species Astatotilapia calliptera. The sequence goes on from NC_137433.1 coordinate 28,112,182, forward strand.
GTGATTTATTGATACAGGTACAAACATAAATGGAAACACAGTACACAAAGTCTAAACAATTATGAGGTTGAAATTCAATATTTGGTATGAACCCCCTTTATTCTTCAACATAGCCTGAGCTCTCTAAGGCAAGCTTGCGTGTAATTTCTTTAAGCAGTCTTCAGGAATCGTTCTCCAAGCTTCTCAAAGGAGATTCAAAGCTTTTCTTTGGATGCTAGCTGCCCTTTGTTTTGCTCTATTTTGAGATAATCACTGTTTACTAATGAAGTAGAACTCTGGGGAGGCCAATCCCAGACTGATACTGTTCAATTGTGTGTTTTTCTGTCCATATATGTCAACAATTTTGACAAGATTCCCAGCACTACTGGTTGAAATGCATCCCTAAACCACACCTCCACCGTGTTTTACAGTTTGCTGCAGACACTAATTGTTACATGTCTCTCTTTGCCATCTCTGTGCATATCGATGAAGATTTGGGTTCATAAGACCTGTTGCAGTAGTTGTAAGTCCAGTCCTTCTATAATTTGGCATAGCTCAGCCTTTTCTCCCTAATTCCCTTCTTTAAGAATGGCTCCTTAACAGCCATTGAGCCCATTTATGATGACGATTCCAGTCAATAGTAGATGGATCAGCTGAAGGGTCAAAAAGGTTCTTCGGTATATTGTTATGCGTAGGCACAACTGTTTCATCCATCGAGTTTGGTGACTTTAATTTTTGCTTTTGAGTCATTAGTTGGTGTTAAGTGGCTGAACAATCAAGAAAAACATTCCCTGAAAATGGTCAACTTCAAGAACTAATTTGAAAATGAGAGAAAGTCAAGTCCAAAGAAAAACTTTGAAAGCCCTTCAGAGAGGCTGGAGAACTATAGCTCAAGACCACTTTAATAAATTATAAGAAAGTCTGGCTCTTTGGAAAAGTATAAAGAAATACAAGGAGGCTCAAGACTTCAAGAACATCTTCCTCTGAGAGAAAAACATTCACATAGCTGGACTGCATGTTCCAGCCATCCTTTTGTTTAACTAGAGTCTATACACAGAAATGCAAACCTCAGTCACACACACCTGAACACATTTTCACTGCATTTCCTCGATGCAAAACGGAGATCCGTCGGAGGATCTCCGTTTTGCTATATTCACTCTTTTGGCACTGCTGCTTTCAAGGACTCTGTTACTTTGTCTGCACAGTTGTTGCCAGGGCAACCAAGGCAAACACGTGGCTCTGGACTAATGCCCACACATACACACACACACACACACACACACACACTTACTTACTTCATCATATTTCACTTCAGCTACTGTTTGGACTGGGAGTAAGAATTATGTAAAATGATCAATAGACGACATAATGTACAACTCACAGCCTTAACCTTTTTTTTTTTTTAAATCAAAAAATATTTTGAGATTTACAAGAAAAGCGACAACTGCAGGTATCGATTCGGATGAGAGTGCAGCGTTGCATCTCTGCAGAATCCCTAACAGGACCCACCAAGGTGAAGATGGGTTGTAGGAAACTAAAGAAACAAACAACTGGGGGTTTGACTTCTTCATAACTCGTCTCGACTCAGCTGATATCTAAATTACAGAGAGCTTTGATTGGATCGGATTTCATTTCATCTAAACAATAGAAAGAGTCTGCAGCCAGCACAGCAGCTCTTATCATTTTGAACTAAACAAAGGATGTCAAATATACAGCCTGAAGGTGCCAGTAGAGTCTGCTGCATGGGCTCAAATGAAAATGTGTGCAGATAAAGATGGCTGTATTTATAAGTTTTGTGTCCCAAGTTGTAAAGAATAAATCTGCTAAAGAGTGGTTGTCCAAACTGGTAATTTCATAAGCATTATTGCCAGTTCTTATGGGTAAAGTCATTAACTATGTGTGTTACCACATCTGAACAAGAGTGTTAAAGCTAAAAGCCATACAAACAGAGCAGTTTCTTTCATTTACAACAGCAACTTTTCTTTGTAACAATAAAAGTCTGAGTGAATATGGAAAACAATGATATATTACCGAAACTGCACTTTTTATCTTAAAATATGTTAGGCTGTTAACATATATTTGTGGATGAATCCATAAATATGACCATTTTCATAATGTATCTCTTGGATGTGGTGCACGAATTAAAATAGGCTTGATACCCCTATGCCAAAAGTGTAAATAATAACGTTCTGAGGTTGATATATAGTTGAAAAAACGTCAACATTCTATTATTTTTAAACCAGGTCAACAACGTAAAAAACTCATTTACTAAACTAGTTAACATTTTGATGTGGTTATAGTGCAAAAGAAAAGGTCAGAAAATCATTGAAGTGATTATGATTCATTATCTGAGGGACTATGAATATCTGTGTGTCATACAGAGACTGTATATAAAAGATGGGCATAACAACTGAAACATTAGCAGCTGGCTAGCAGCAAACCCTGTTGATTGAGATCATAGCTAAAACACGTCAGGAAAGTGTCAACATAGGGCACAAGAAACTAAACTGTTAACTATTCAACTGGAGAAGTCACTCCCTGCTGGCCATTAGAAAGAATTGAGGTGTAAAGCACTTCCACATTGGCTACACTCTTTAGATCTGGTAACTTTGTTTAGATTTAGTCTACTGGTGTATTAACAATGCACAGTTGTTGAGGAATTTAACTCAAAAACACCAAAAATCAAGGGTCGCAGATGCCAACAGACTTAATAAACTGATCCGTAAGGCCAGCAATGTTGTGGGGATGGAGCTGGACTCCCTCAAGGTGGTGTCGGAGAGGCGGATGCTGTCCAAGATAAAGAGAATGTTGGATAACACCTCCCACCCACTCCATGACATGCTGGTCAGTCACAGGAGCTCGTTCAGTGAGAGACTGAGATTACCGAAAAGCACCACTGAACGACACAGGAAATCATTCCTGCCTGTGGCCATCTCCCTGTACAACGCATCCACTTAACACACTGTTTGCTGCTACAACTACACATGTTTCTTTTCCAAATATTTATTTATAAGTGACTTATGTATGTATGTATGTATATTTATGTATATATTGTACTATTCTTAGTTAGCGTATTGTCTGTCTTGTCTTAATGTTGGTTTAAAATGGAGCACTGTAACAAAAAATAATTTCCCCCAGGGATCAATAAAGTATTCTGATTCTGATTCTGATTCTGATTATGGGCTCCTGGCTAAAAGGTTAACAGATCATCAGAGTCTTTAGGACTGATCTTCTGGGGTGTGAAAGATTATATTAGGGTTTCATCATAAAATATCCAATAATCCTGAAATATTCCAGGTCAAAATTACACTGCTGTTTGTAGAGCCACTAGTGTAGACAAATTATACTGTAGGTACCATCAGCTCACAGAAAACCCTGTTTATGTACTGTACGAGAAAAAAAATGCTACTTTTGATACTGGGACTACAACTTGCACAGTATTGTGTAAGCAGCATATAATAGCAGCAGATGGTAAATGGACACTTCTCAAGCACACCCCACTGGCAGCATAAGGGGCAGCCTGGGGTTTAGCATCTTTCCTAAAGACACTTCACGCAGACAAAAAGAGTTAGGGTTTGAAATCCCAACTCTGACACTACGGAGGAAAACCTAACAAAGTCATCAAAACCATCCTGACACCACAGCAAAAAACTGGTAAAATATGCCTTGTGGTAATGCCAAGTTTGCAGTGATGGTGAAAAATCAATGAAAATCAGAAAAGCAGAAGGTTACAACCAACAGATCAGAGGTTAAAATGCATAGCATGCAGATTAAAGTTTTCAGATTAGTATCTTATTAGAGATGGCACGATACCACTTTTTTATGTCCGATACCGATATCATAAATTTGGAATATCTGCCGATACCGATATGAATCCGATATAGTGTGTTTTTTAATCAATAAAACTTTTGATATCTTGCTGCATTTTGTATAAGTTCATACTCAAGTTTAAATAAACAACAATACTAAAGCTATTCTGTTATACCTGTATGTAAAAAATACACTGCACCCAAAATATTTCATAGTAATAGCAATACTGATCAGTCTAATAAACTTAAACCTATGCAGTAATGGACTTCTATACATTTTACATAAGATTAAAACTTTGGATGTACGATTCAGATAATTATTTATTAAAAGCTAGACATTTTAAATGATAATAAGAAAGAAAAGTATGTCTTTGTGCCCCCTTTTCCCCGTTCATGCCCTATTGGCCCCCCTGGCTAAACTTTGCTAGATCCGCCCCTGCACAGTTGCCAGCCGTCAGCTACATAGAAAAAGATCCTGGTGTAGAAAGTAATATTAAATAAAAAATCTAACAACAGCTTATCAAGCTTAAACGTTCTGCTGTTGTTCAGCCGCTGGTTTCCTCTTTCTGGTGCAAAGTGATCCAAAAACAAAGAAGAGAGACAGACTCGCGACAGAAAAGCCGATCAGCTGATCATTAAGCAGTTTCATGATTGCAGTAGCAGCAGGAGAGGGAGGGAGAGAGAAGAGGCAGTCGCTCCATATAATAGTTGTTAAGCTTAATGCGGGAATGCTTTACAAACATTCAGAGATGAACTTACACACTTGCTTTACTTCTCTCTGGGATAACTTCCTCGGAGATAAAATGCCGGTTTGGTACCCAGGCTACAAATTTTGTGAGGTGCTTTTTTGATATTTAATAGATCGGATTACATTTCTTATTTCTCTCCGATATCCGAGCCAGTGATTTACGTCAGTATCGGACCGATACGTAATATCGGATCGGTACATCTCTAGAATCTATTACTGCAAAGTGAATCCAAAGCTCTGAGAGCAGCCACTGAAATGGACATACACACTTTTAAAAATGCACAGTGTACGTCTGCTTGTTTGGACCCCTTCTAAAACATGACTGTGATCTTACCAGCAGCCAAGCACTTAAACTTAAAATCTTTCAAATAGTGAGAACATTTATGCTCGTCTGACATTGAGCATTTTAGCCGCTTCAATCAGCGTCACTGCTCTGATCCAGACTCATGACTCATGACTTTAGGCTCTGCGTGAATAAAGCAAGCTAATACTTCACCTAGCTACAACCAACCTCAAAGGGACTCATTATCAGCCGCTCTATAGACACAAATCCTGTTGCCAGGGGTTCCATCTCATCAGCCCACCCCAGAGACACACACTGTCACCAAGAAAACCCAGTTAAACTTGCTCACCAGTGTGGGCCTTGCCTTAGTATTTTACTGTATTTACTGTAACCGCAACATGATATAATCAAAATATCAATTATGCATTTATGTATAATTATTCTGGTCTAATGAATTTAACTGACACAATTAACTGCAAAGAAGAATATACTGGAGAACTTGTCAAAAGCAAAGCTGTGATGGGCTGAGAAGTATTGATAGTGAAGAAAAATGCATTAAATGAAATAAATCTGTCTTATCTTAACAGACAAAGCTGCACTCTACTTTTATGTCATAAGTTGAAAATTGAGAAGAGCCTTGTCTCTGATAAACACACTGCCAGACAGCAGAGCTGTTCAAACACAATAATTGAATTGGCCTTTACAGGCCCGTCTCACTATAATCACTCAACATGGACATCTGAAAAAAGGAAGCCAAGAGAAATAGAGAGAAATTAATACAGATTAACTAAATTGTCTAGAATTAAATTCAAGCTGAGGGTGGTGAAAAAGGAAGGAAAATTGTCTCTAGCATTATAAAAGAGTAGGTAATGAGAAATCTGCCCAGCCAAGGAGTCAGACAAAAGAAAGTAGCAGAAATTTCTCCCATTTATCCAATCATCCTCTGCTAATCTAATCCACTCCACTCCCTCCCACTATCTCGTTTCATTTTCACAGCATAATGCAATCACAAGCTCCCTCCAGAGGATCTCCTCCCCACTGGTGTGAACATGCTGGCTCCAGACTGTCAGCAAAGAGGAGTCGAATGGCAGCGCAATGGGAGGCAACAGGTTGATGGATTACATTCAGCTCAGCGTCACCGTTGCTGCTTGTGCTGTTGGTCTGCCAATTAATAAAAGGACAAATGTACTCAGTTTTCCTTTTTTTGTTCTTGTGATTCATACAAGAGCCTGCAGACAATAAATTAAGGCTTTCAAGAGAAGCTCAAGACCTTCAATACATTCTGATGCTCCTTATGAGCTAATCGCTGGAATAATCGAACCTGATGCTGTTAACTTTTCTGAGGCTAACTTGGGTCTTCATCTGTTTCAAGTTGGTCTTTATGTGTCTATAAGAGTATTTTTCTACTAAATTCTGGTGGATGAAAAGTCCAAATTGTGTTGATCTCACAAGAAGCCAACCTACCAATGAGAAAAGGGAAAACTGTAAAGCACTTGTTTAAACTGATTACAACCATCAAAGCCTCATGTTAGTTATACACACACAAAAAATCCATTAAAAAACACATTATGAAACTTGATCTTTTAAACGACTGAACTGGAGGAAGAACTTTAAATATGTGTAGGCAGGTGTAGGGCTGCTCAATTAATCGAATTTTAATCACGATTACGATCTGGGCTTTCAACGATCATTAAAAATGACTGAGCCGATTATTAGCCCCTCCCTAATTTATCCGCGACACCTTAAAGGCCGGTCCGTGAAAATATTGTCGGGCATAAACCGGTCCGTGGCGCAAAAAAGGTTGGAGACCGCTGGTTAAGAGGACCCGAGGGAAGCTCGGAAAGCTAAGCAGAAGTTATTTGGAGAGTGACTGCCGTTGGTTGAAAAGAGAGTTTAAAAAAAAAAAAACTTCAGTGGTGTTGCACACTATTTTATATTATTTTTTTAAAGTCATTGTTAACCCTTTAAAGCCGGTCAGAGCAGCACGCTCCGTTTTGCGTAACTATTTTTAAATCCCTGTAGAACCTGAACCGTGTAAGCTAGCACAATAATTTGTTTTGCATATGAAACCGGAGGAGTTGTACTTACATCTGATGCCATCAGCTTGTCCTCGGTCACGGTTTCGTTCCACATATAGCTTTGCAAAAACTGCATAAAAAGCGCTTGCAGGAACAAAAGCATAATATTCCAGAAACACGCTTTGCCGTTCCTATCAGCTGTTCGTAACACTTCCCACAGTGAAATGATGCACATGCTGTTTTCTTTGCAAATTTGCATCATAGGATTGTTTTTTGTTTTTCCTGCAGTATATAAAAATTGCTGTATCTCCAAAATAAAACCATGAAGACACTCAAAATAAATTTCCTGTTGTTGTAAACTATTTTTTGCAACTTTATTGTATTTAAAGTTTTGAGGGATAAACCTCTTAAACTTCTCCAAGTAGAAATATATGTAAACAAAACAAAAGCGATTTTCAATTTTTTTTGTAGTTTATTGCACTTTTTTGCAATTTATGTAATTACTATGCACTTAATGCATACATATTATTAAAATATGGGCTATAACAGTTGTATTGATGTATAGCAACTTGAAATGCTCCCACAAATGGCACTACAGCATGTAAAAAAAATAATATAAGCTCTGGTGGACTTGGTTCTATAGTAGGTCTTAAAGGGTTAAATAAACATCGTCAAATAATCGTGATCTCAATTTCAGTGAAAATAATCGTGATTATCATTTTTGCCATAATCGAGCAGCCCTAGGCAGGTGTGTAACTGCTGTCTTTTTCTTTTAATAAAACTAGTGATATAAAATGACCATTTATTGGGACATATGATGTCTATGATCTTTTAAAATACAGAAGGCTCGGCTGGATCCTGTTTATCCCTGCAGTGAAATCCAGAGTGCTGAGAACCAAGCCGACATTGATTTCCTCATCCAGACTGAGCCTGAGGAGTTTCAAATAAAACAACCGTCTGCCTGCCCGGGGAAACCTAAACCTAATTCTGCAGAATGAAATACACCAAACTCACAAACAGATACAGCTTTGTAAACACATACATAAGCTCAGCGCTTCAGCACGTTTTAGTAATAAATTGGTATATATTGCCCTCTAGTGTCTTCCCAGCATATTACCTTGCATTCGTAATGCTGTGCAGGAGTCTCTCGGTTTGCTCTGAGAGGTCAGAGGGCACCAGGATTTCGACAGGATTGATTTTAAGGACACGGCATTCCAGCTCAGAGCGAGAGGGACCGTCAGGAAAACAGTCCAGAAGCACGTCGCCGGTGCTGGGCTGAACTGCCTGCAGACACAAACACATGCTGTGAATCAGATGATGTCAAAGATGTGCAGCTACAGCTCCAAGTTGACAGTTATACACTGTATAAACTGAAAAATGGCAAAGCATGTTCAAATTTTATTAAAGTAACTTTTTGTCTTAAGTGAGCTATTAATCAAGATTTAATTTCTTTACAATTTCTTCTTCACTACAAGTGAGTGTGTGGTGTTATTACACTATCAGCATGCAAAGAAACTGAACAGTGAACATTAAATTATTTTAAAATAATACACAACAGTCCCCTAATATGTGTTGAACAAAAAGCCAAGGGGTAACCCTACTTTTAAATTAAATTTTTGATTTTCATCTCTTATACACAGAATACCTGAAGAACAATCAGCCTAATGGCCAGGTGGGATTTATGGATTGACTTATGAAACTCACCACAAGGCCTACAGTGAGCTGCTTCTTCAGTTTGTCCCAATTCTCACTAATACAAAGCAGGAAACTGTCGGGAGGGTCCGACACAACATCATCACAGCCCCCCTCCTCCACATCCCCGAGTCTGCAGACCGGATTTACATCTTTTAAAAAAACTGTCAAGGAAACTGTTTCAAACAAAGAGTGACAATAAAAAGTTGTTTGAGAACACATGCACACATTCATCATCTATAAGGATACCCTCTCCCACCAAAGTGGACTTGGTGTACAGGGCGCTGAGCTGACGAGTGAACAGAGTATTTCTGTTGGCCCCTGACGCTTTGATCGCAGATGTTTCTGTCTGTTTAACTACTCCGACCTATAAATTAAAACATTAAAAAAGCCAGCAGAGCATGAGCCTAAACTGCTTGCAATTAGTAAACAGTAATCATATAAAGTCAAAGATAAACCAGAAACCTTGTGTCCGTGAGACACCAGCCGTCTGACATGAACAAACAGGCGGTGTGTGGGGATGCTGCACGTCATGAAGTTATGATCCAGATGACAGACGATGTTCAGCTCCTTTGCAGCAATCTGTTCACAAACAAAACGTCCTTCAGCGATCAGTGAAACACAAATCAGGTGCTGAGAGCCACTGTGTTGAAAGAAGAGAATCATCTAAAACATATGTCTTTTATATTTTATACAGTTTAAATTTAAACTCCCTCTAAATGCATCACTAACACATCTGCTTTTTAGTTCTCACCTCTGCATCCTCTCCAAAGAACCTGTACTTGTAACCACACTCCACAGCCAACAAAGCATCCTTATGCTGCTGTTTCAGCTGGATCACCTGCTGTTCAAGGGGGGTGAAAATGCTCTTTGAACGCCTGGAGGAGGTGCTACAGTCCAATGGAGGACCCAGCTCTGCACACTTTCCTCCTCCTGTCTTGGCAAACTGAGAGAAGTGAACTCCCTGCAGAAATAAAAATACATCAAATCTGTTACGATGTAAAAAGTCACACTTGCTTTTTCAGTGTTATCAGGTACTTTACTTTTTGCACACCTGTTTTGCAGCAGCCAACCCCAGATCTGCCTTTTCTTTATCATCCTCCTCTTCACCTTCATGCTCCCTTTCTGCATGCTGCAGTCTGTGTGTAGTTTCAGGTTGACCTGTAGCACAACGAGGAGACCAATCACTGCTTTCCTGACCTGCATCAGCCATCTCTGTTTCTTCCCGGGTGATGCTGCTGACGACACTGGGCTCAGCCCCGCAGGTGAAGCCTTTCAGCTTCTCCAATGTGGAGGAGCACAGGCTGCCTGCTTTTCGGCTCAGCGTCAGCTTTGTGTCTGAAGAGAGAAGACAAGTACTACAGTCACATCAACAACAACTTCACTTTTTACCCCTCAGCTGTAAGAGGCTGGATTTGTGAATGGATTTGTGAATGCAATAACACGAGTATGAGGCGAGGTAGGATTCTGATATTCATAGCACACGTGCTTCTACTAAAAATGTTGGACAAGTTCAAATCTCGGTTACCTCAATCTTTCTGAAAATATTGTGAATGCAGTAACTTAAGAAGGAAGTCACCAAGGATTTTTAAAATTTTACCGTAAGTGCATCTACTAGTGCATCGAGGGGTAGCACTGGAGGCCAAACAAATGCGTTATGGGCAGAGTTATCTCATCACAATCTATACCAGTGCACATGTTGTTTGGAGAACTGTGATGCTGCTGGGCACTGGACAGATATAAGTGACTTTATTGAGGGTTTAGAAGATCATGGCATATTTTTCTGTCTGAAGTCAACACTCACCTTTAATGCCCTGACAGGACGCAGGCTCACACTCCACATCCTCCGCCTGGTGGTCCTTTGGAGAAGGCTTAACTCGTTTTCTTGGCAATTCCAATTCATCATCAGATGAAAGCTTCTGCTGGAGGACAAAAATGAACTGCACTTCAGTAATTAGCATTGAGTGAAGCATGTCTGATATGTGCGTGTGAAGCTCAACTCACGTTGCCTCTTGAAAGTTGCTGCTCTGCAGGATTTGGGTTAATCCCGCGCTGCTTGTTGGAGGCAAAGCTGCTGCTGCTGCTGCTCAGTCCTCCGAAGTACCTGCTGATGGAGGTCTGAGTGGTGCAGGACTTTTTCAGAGACTTTGGCATGCTTTAATGTTCGCTTACATTTGATCCATAATAACAAGTCGCATAAAAATGAATTTGCTTGTACAATAAAGTGCAGAGCTTTGACAGCCGCTGTCCAGCTTTTCAAAATATAGCAGCGCATACGATGAGGTCACAGACGCGTAAATGACGCGCGCCTTCTTCTTCCTCTTTGGTTAGCAGAGGTTGGCGGCTCCAGGAGCGTTGCTGCCTCCTCCTGGTTTCGCCAAATATTCTACTCAATGCATTCTGCTCTGTGAAATCTTACAATTATACACTCTTCATCACCGGAACTCCTTCTGTAACGTGTATTGTAGTTGATCTCAAGTTTATTTCATCCTGAAAAAGTAAAAGACTGAATTGTAAACTGTTGTTTTTGCAAAACTTGTCGTATTTCTTGAACATTTTTCATTTTTCTCATGGGCCGGATTTCAAGTAACGAATATGAACAATGACGTGTCTGTCAGCAGTGCATCGTTTGAATGATTGTATGCATGTTAAACAAACAAAAACAAAGGATTAGGAGGAGAGGAAGCAGATCTGGACGGGCTGATTTGTAAACCCAGCCTGCTCAGGTGTACCACACTTCTACTTGGGTTATGTCTGGAAAACAGAACAGCAGAAAGCAGGCGGCACCAGGGGGCAGTCTTGTGTTTTAGAGCAGCAGATAACTGAAACAATCTGTCAAACTTCATACAAGCCCAAATGCATGTTTGTCCCTCTGCAAACATTACTTTAAAAAATGCCATCATTTCCATCCGAGGTAACAGCTGTTTTGCCACCGCGTGTCAGGCACTCTATAAACTTTCAGAGGTTTTAATCGTGTTTGCATATTTTTGACTGCAAGTAAGTCATAATTATAACTTAAAAACTTGTTTAGAGCTCTGTTAAAAAAAAGAGAATGATACAGATTCATAAGTAAAGCTGTGTAAAAAGATGCCTTCATTTTCTCTCTAAAAACAACAAGGAAATAGCTCCTTTAAAGTCTGGTATTCTAGTAGTCTAGTAATTGTCGAATAGAATACTTATTTAGCTTATAGGATTTAAACTAATAAATAAAATTATAAACAAGGAAACCAGAACACTTCAACTTGTGAACATCAGCCCATCTTAACCTGCCTGTTGATTGACCAGTGCTAAATTCCTTTTAAAATACATAAAGAATTATTAACAAAAAAAAACTCCCAATAAAGAAATAAGAAACACATGCACACACAAACAAACACAAATACACACGTTGAAATATATTTTCTGTTTGGATTTTTATTTGCTTTAGGAAAAGTGAATATTCCAGAAATAAAATATTTGAACAGGACAGACCCTGATTAAATTGGAATGACATATCAAAATGTCAGTGACAATTTTATGTCGCGTTATTGCACCGTTCATAGAGTCAGAAAAAAGTGCAGCATGGAAGCAAAAACATTACATTTAAGCAATACAGTATTTGGATAAGTCACACCCAGAACCCAGCCGATGAAAGTAGCATTGATAGTTTTATTTCATATTAAGCACTTCAAAGTTGTTTATTTCTTCCCTGCTGGTACAAAATGTGCAGTTTGGAAACAACATCATTCCTCAGTCTCAGAAAAGAAATTTGAGGATGGCTGAAGATACCAGCAGCAGGATGGCACTGGGACCAGTTGGAATAGCGCTGTTACACAGCTCCGCTTCACAGCAAGACATAGGCCAAACACATGCTGCACTGTTCAGGCAGCCCTTTGTAACTGCATTAAGAGCTGTAAGACATGAGGGGAAAATTCTCAGGAAGAACTTTAAAAAACATGATGCGACCAGGAGCCAGCAGACCTTCAGCATTTGTGTTTACTTTTAGCTAGAGCTTGTCATATGACAGAGCAACTCACCATCTACTCTGAGACTCCTACAAGCCTCCTACAAAATGATCGTAATTACCACACACCCTGTCATACTCACCACTTTAGAAAATGAAGACCAGAATTTAGATTATACTATAGTGTTACTGAATAAACTATCCTATCAAAAAGATATAAAATGTGTTTAAAAAAAAGAAAAGAAAAAAAGGAAGCAAAGAAAAGAAAACTTGAGGTCATAACTTATTTTCATAACAAATGATAAATGTATCATATTTTTTCTAAATGTGTTTAATTTCAATATAAATCCTCAAATAGAAAAACATCTTATTTTCTTACATTTATAAAGTCATCTTTCATGACAGTTTGATGTTGAATTAGGCAGTTAACTCCTTTTAGTTATAGCAGCAAAGCAAAAGTGTTTCTTAATCAAGTACCTCAAAGATGATGGGAGAACTTCATATGTTTTCATAAAAATAAATAATAACCTGGATTTATGACTTTCAAGGGAACCCAAGATTGCTTTACATTTAAAAACTGATTAATGGAAGTTTTAAAACTTTGCTGAAAAACTAGTTTATGCATTTATTACTTCTAGGCTTGACTACTGTAATTTAAAACTCCATGAAAAGCCTTCAGTTGATCCAAAATGCCGCACCCAGTGTACTGACAGGGACGAGAAAGACAGCACATATTTCTCCTCTATTGGCTTCTCTTCATTTGCTTCCTGTTAAATCCAGAAACAAATTAAAAATCCTTTTCATCACATACAAAGTTCAAAATAATCAGTCCCCATCTTATCTCAATGACCTCACACTGTCATATCACCCTATGATGGCCTCAGCAACAATCAGTTCACACACTCACCTCATTAGTTTGTTTGTATTTTTGTTTTTTGCAGTCAAACATGTATTCAGTAATAACGTTCATTAATTTTTCTAATTCAACTTAAAAGTGATTTTATGAAGACACACAAAGTGTGGTACCTGTGGTTTTTTAAATGTATTCTGTTATATTAATTATGTTTCTCTTCATTTAAGTTATCTGGTTTGGGGAGTTGGCCGTCTGGGCAGAAGGTGTGGGCAAGGGCTGAGGACTTTCGAAACACAATAGGACCAACCAAGTGCTTGTCAGCAATGGTGTTTTAGGTTTAGGTATGTTATTTGGTGCCTAGTTAGTATTGGTGTTTGTTCTGTTTCCCCCAATGTGTGTAAATGGTTTAGCCAAACCAGTATAAAGATTACCCTCCTTTGTCTTTGTGTTTAAGACAGTTAAAAGTCGCTTTTAAGTAAGTTTGTATTTAGTTGATCTCTTTTAATTGGCCAACTAATTATATTTTGAACTTTGTCTTTTTTAAATTTTGGGGGACTGAGTAAAAAAAAAACATTATGAAGTTGGTGTGGGGTGTGCTGCTTGGTCCCTCACACACCCCACACCAACTTCTTACCTGCAGACAGTCACACACAGGATCAGTGCTCCATAAAGCTGCATCATGAACTCAAATTGCTGATCAGTCTTGTGAGAGAAACCACAGTTTCATGAATAACCATGCCCCCTCAGTGACATCACTGCCAGACACCATTTTTGGAAATTAAGGAAAGAACTAAAACTATGCTGTAGTGTTACTGAATAAACTATCATATCAAATGAAAAATAACTTTGCTCTCTACATGTGTTCAAACATCTTTAGGTGTCTGCAGCATGAGGGAAACTTGCCATGTTCAGTGTGACTATAAATTTAAGGTACCCTTGGTGTAAGTGTCAGCTGTTTTTAATTTGAATTCTATGTTTTCTTTATGGCTCATTAAAGCCTTTTTGAACATAGCACCTTTGTTTTTTCACAACAAATTATTAGAACTTTTCTGTTGTGGTCTATTTGTGTACAGGCACAGGAAGTAAGTGTGCATCAGAAAGTTGTCATTGTAAAACAAACTCCCATCATTCTCTATTTTGTGTAGTTCTACCACAGTGTAGTTTTAAGTGAAAAATTATATGAAAGTATTTATAAAGTGGTCTTAGAGCAGCAGATTTATTGTTACTGTAAAATGTTTTAAGGACAAATATAGCAAAGTGAAGTGTATTAATGTTGTATTAGAGCACGCTTACACAAGCTGTAAGTTTTGTTAAACTCTTTCAATATTCACATCCATCAGTATGTGCTTGATAAGTTCTGTAAGTAAAAGTATACTGTAGTTACATTAACATTTGATGGAAAATTTATGTTAGAATACATGTAAAAGCTGTTTATACAAAATACATATCTTTAGCATTTGGTTTCATTTCTGTTGTGTAATATGAACAACAGAAGCACAGGCCTTCTCACAGAGGCATGTGCCATCTTGCCATGCCTGTTCCAGAATTTCCAGCCTGAACCTGGGACAAACTCATAATTGGGTTTCCTAAATCTAACATATTAATCTTTCTCAGGATAAGGAGTTACCTTTTCTTTTTAATCAGGGCATGATTGTTAGGTGCACGAATACAAAAGTATGCTTTAGAAATAATGTCTCAAAAATATAACCTGCTGAATGGTTGCTGAACCATTCAGCAGATATCTATTGTAAGTATTATGACCGACTTGTATAACGGTTTTAATTTCAGGATTTAAGATTGCATTACCATCAAATGATCTAGATTGAACTCAGAGTACTTTGAGACCTTTATCAATATCAAATTCAGGAACAACTTTAAAATAAATGGCAGACTTGTTGACTTTATATTTTAATATTAAACAAAAGGGTGTTTTCACATGTAATTTCCACCTAGTTTTATACATTCTAAGGTATGAGGTGAAAAGTCTCAAAATTGTTGTCTACGTTTGGAATTTGTCAGAAGTTTGATAGAGCTACGAAGAACAACATTTGAAGATAGCACAGCATGCCTGTACACAATTTTGTCACAGTCTGGCAGTAGACCCAAAATGCAGACACGAAGGAACGAGGAAGAAAACTTGAATATAACATAAGGTAAGCAGTTTAATTAGGCTGATAAAAAGGTACAAAAACAAAAAGGCAGATACACACTGGGGAGAAACTAACTTGAACTAAACTGGGAGAAACTAAATGCTAAATACAAAAGACAAAGAACAAAACCTCAAACGTGGTAAAAACCTGAACGTGATAAACTCTGGAGACATGGAGGCATAGAAACATGACGAGAACAACAGACGACCTGACAAACTCTGAATGAGAAAACACAAACTAAATACACACAAGAGGGTAATGAGGAATGGGGAACAGGTGGGAACACAGCTGGGACAAATCAGACCTAACAAGGGGAAGCAAAACTAGACATACTGCACGGGACTTTCATAATAAAACAGGAAACATGACAACACAAAACTTGATAACATAAGACACACAAACATGAAACACATAAAGGGTGAGGTAAACTTCAATACAGGGGTAGAAAACACGTGGGGCATCTAATAAACAAGTGAACTTAGCTAACCTAATGAACTTAAACATAAACATCAACATCAAAATAAACTAGTAGCCAGTATGTAAATAGTAATGACTAACAATAGCTTTAAGCAAAGTGCCAATGCTTTAGGTTGCTTTCATAAAACAGTTTCTCACCAACTTTTTTCCACACCAAAAATGTTTCGAACAGACAACCACATGTTTCTGGCTATTTCTTGCGAGCAGAATACACGGGTACTTACATAATGGTTGTGCAGTTGGAGTGCTCTCGTCTTGACTTTCCCATTTGTATTGCATGTAAAATCGACCTACCTTTCTCTGATAGGACCCAGCAATTAATAATTCATGTTTAAATTGAGATTTTACGTTTTGTGCAAGGAAATTCACAGTGTGGTTAAATAATCATTTCAGAAACACATGTCAACAATAAGTATGGAATGCAAGCGTCACTTTCTGTCTTCTAGAGCACGTAAAAAGTAAATATATTTCTAAAGGTGCTATTGACAAGAAAATCCCACCAGATGTCAGTAACAACCCATCCAATCCACGCACCCAAAGAAACCAAACCCTAGATATCTACCCTAGATATTTTACTGTATTTTCCCCACAAAAATAATGTACACAGTGTTCATCCCAACCAACACAAAGTTGCACATACCGTGGTCTACATATACAAACAACAGGAGAATGTACTGAATACTGTCGCGAAATCAATCAATGTAGAGCAGTGTCACAAACCACGGAGGCCCCAGAAAAGTGCAATCAAACTGTGAGTTTATTAACAGCCCGGAGAAAACATCAACATATGTCTTCTGACCAAAATTCATGTTGTGGACACTTATAAAGCAGTGGGGTACACGCCCCCCCATGGCGTCAATTACAGATTACAATAGGTTCCAGACATTAGTCACAGTTAATGGTACATCTTGTACATCTTTAATGGCTATAAACAGACATAGAACTTCTCTTTTCTATAACACCTTCCATACAAGGTAATAAACTTCAAGCCCTCTGGGTCTCTGGGGCTAATTATTGACTCTGGTCATCTGTTGCCAAGTAGAGTAAAATATAGTGAGACACCAAATGAGTTAAGGCCTCAGGCCTGACACATTCCTAGATTATATGTGTTATATGTATTGTAAGCATGCATGCAATCATCCTTCTATGTTCTAGTTTCCCTCAGCATGTATCACCTGGACAGTCACGCCAGTGAAGCTTAAAACCCTTAATGAACCGAACATCAACTCGAAATAAGCACAAATATGCAATGTGTATGAAATGTTTCTAACCATACCTGTAATAAAAGTTCACATAATGGAAGGATCCTCAAATGAACATCTTCAATAAACAACTTTAATGCAATATCAGTACTGTGAGAAATATTATTAGATGAAATAATGCTGTAAAGAATGTTATTAATGCAGTTATAATGATGCCGATTATATGGCAGCAATAAAAGAATTTCTGTATCTCCACAATACAGTTACAGTCAAAACAAAACAAAAAGCAACTATGCTGCATCATATCTTCTCTTTCAGTCTGGCAACAGCACCTCATCCACATCACAAGATCAGCATGATCAGCAGGGCAAATATTGCCTAGCATGGCGAATCAGGCCATGACAGCATCAACTGCAGTATCTCCACATGCCTCTTCCATAGCTTGGGGAAGGGGTATATGTGTGTGTGGATTTCGGTCATACACTTTCCATCTCCAGGCAGAAAAAGATTTGTTATAATGGGATTGAGGAATGGAGAATAGGGAGGGAGATAAACAACTAAAAAGCGTGATTGGACAGTGAACCAGTAACGGACTCTGAAACACACATGATAAGCAATACAGACTTGGAGTGGTCACTATTGTGAAGCATAATCAGACTATGATTACTGTATAGTACTGTAATTTACACAGTGTTGAGAGTATGCATCAATTGTAGGATTGCATGGGACTTACTTGCACAGTTGTATTGCAATTCTTTGACTCTTTTTGAATTGCATTCAAATGGCACCCTGTAGAGCTGCTTCATCTTCAGATTATTTCTATGCAAGACATGGTCCGGTGTTCTAAGCTGACCCTATCAATATTTTGAAATATGTTGTTGTCTTCTATTACTTTTCTTTGTATTTGCTGTACTGTTATGGCATTATTTTCTAGAACCATGTTTATGATTTCAGTCTCCAGTTCAGGAGACAGAAGACATTCCCGACCACCTCGTGTTGATAAGCTTTCAGCTCTGCAATACAAATAGTATACTGTAAAATACTGTGAATAGGCCTACTATGTAGGAATACAAAGTACGAATACATTTTCCAAGTACTTGAAACATATGTCACAGTATTTTCACAGTCTACAGAACAGTGCACAGGCAATACTGTGCTACACTAATGTACAGTGAGATTTCTTACCTATTCTCATTTTGGAAAGTCCAGAAAGTCAGGAGGATGGACGCTACATTGTACCTGCTCACATTTGGCTGTACTCTTTGTGATCTACTTAATACATTTTTGCAGCCTTAGTATAATTAAAAGTTAGCGAGGCTTTAAATTAATGGGCTCCACACTGCTTCCCCTGGTGGATACACATGACATTATCAGTGCTGTAAATAAACTTTGCCACTCATGGTTGCATAGGCCACATCACAGACAACGTTACAGTCAAGGGCTGAAGACCCCAGCTAAATGACAAGCAGCCAGTCTGAGCTCAACCTGTTCAAGTGTGCTGCATTTCTACCCAGGTTTTTTGAATCCACTAATTTCCTGGATGAAGCATACAGTGCTGTGAACAAGTATTTCCTCCCTTACTATTTTTTATTTTGTGTTTGCATGCATCACTCTGACATGTCTTAGAGATAAAACACCTACAACTAAAAACTGTTATCCAACTCTTGCATTTAGGACAAATTTATGAGGGGATTTCCCTAATGTTGAGTTCCTGTTGAAGTATACAAAGAAGTACTTTAAGTTTGTTTCCTTCTATTTTGTTTAAAATGCATCACACAGCAGCCTACCTGTGCTCTGAGCCCCCACTGATTGTGGTAAAATTAAATAAACCAAAAGATTCTGCCATATTCCCAAACACAGTTCAGAGTATTCAAAACATATGCAAATATATGTTCTGTTTGCATGTTTATTTACTTTGGAAAACATTACATTCACGCAATACAGTATTTGGATAGGTCAAACCCTGAACTTCCCTGAATGATACATGAAAATATCAGTGACAGTCTTATTTCATATCAGGCACTTCAAAGTTGTTTATTTCTGCTCTACTGATACAAAATAGAATCTGAAGTGCAGCAGGGAAACAACATCATTCCACAGCCTCAGAAAAGAAATTTGAGGATGGCTGAAGATACCAGCCCCAGGATGGCACTGGGACCAGTTGAAATAGTGCTGTTACACAGATCCCCTTCACTGCAAGATATAGAGTCAACACATGTTGCACTGTTTTGGCAGTGAAGCTACGTTAAAATGTGTAAGACATGAGGAGAAAACGCTCAGAAAACGTCGCAAAACATGATGTGACTAAGAGCCAGCAGACATTCAGCATTTTTGTTATTTTATAACATAGTTATTTTTACAATAAAATAGAATTTTATTGTATTAAAAAATATGTTTAATATCAGTATAAGTTCTCATATACAAAAAAGAAAACTGCTTAGACTTGAACTCTGATCTGAGTCTCATTAACTCATTAATTTATGTAAGGGAACTACTCTTTTGTGTTGCTGCTGATAGACTCACAGTAGTTTATGTTAGCTAACTACCCATACGGAAAAGAAATAGTAAAAACTTATATGTGATTACTCATGAAAGTGGCCACTTTCGTATTACTTTCATACATTGTTTTAGTAAGTATCCAAAACATACAAGTTTCATTATATAATTTTTCAAGGGATCTTATATCTGTTTTCACTCTTATATGCTTTTCATACAAGTTTCACACAAGACAGATACAAACTTTATAAGATTTATATATATCTTTTCCATATGGGTAGTGACAGAAGAGATAGCTCAGTGGAGAAAAGTGGGCTGGGGACTTAAAGGCAGTATAAGAGGGGCACATTTGTATAGCTCCTGGCTGCAACAATAAGTTTTGAATGAGTCACTGACTGTCTGATTACCAGAGTTCTTGAGGGAGAACAAATATTTTATTCCTTCCTAGTTAAATTTACCCTTTTTAATTTTTCATATTTATTTCCTATCTTATTCATAGCCTTTTCCTTTTTTGTTTTCTTTAGGTCACGAGCAGTTGTCCAAGCATTTCACTACATATCGTACTGTGTATGACTGTGTACGTGACAAATAAAATTTGAATTTGAATTTGAATTTGAATTTGAATTTAAGTGTGACTTATAGTCTGAAAAATACGATACTGAAAAAGTTCTTGTGCTTAAGGTGCTTCACTGAGCTGAAATTTAAACTTAAAATATCTCAAGATATATAACATAATAATAATGCCTTAATTGGAGGATCAAAACGCTTGCCCAGCCGTTGTTTTAGGGCTCCTCCTTGGTGGAACTGCTGTGTTGTCTCGTTTCATTTTGCCTTGTCCGGTCTTGGCGACTCTTTTGTCTATTATCTGGTTTTATCTTTTTTCCTCAGTGTTTTGCCTGGTTTTACTCAGCTCATTCTGCCCTGTTGCTTGCACTCACACCTCCGTGGTCGGACTAGAGCGATCCTCTGCCCGAGTGTCGTGCTGGTGCTGGGAACCCTGAATCGCTTGAGTTGCTGGTTCCACTTTGTGGGGAGCTGTACTGCAATCGAAGTTAGTCCTCCAGTCTTACAGTGGAGCACTGTAACAAAAAATAATTTCCCCCAGGGATCAATAAAGTATTCTGATTCTGATTCTGATTCGCTGTGTGTGAGTGTGTAATCTGTTTTATCGAAGAATTGAAGCTTCTTTTATATTTTACTGTTACTTTCCCGTAAGCATGCTGCATTACTAAACCATGATTTTGTTTGCAAGAGTGTCATGACAATGACATAAGCGAGTGCAATGTTCGTGGTCACAGACGTGTGCAGATAAACAATGGATAATATATCAAGTGCAGGAGAGAGTATGACTGTGCAGAGTTTAAAGCATGGAAGTACTGACCTTACTTTGAGTTTGATTTTGTAAAAAGTGACAAAAACATTAGCGTCCTCTGTACACTGCGTGGGAAGAAAACTTCTTTTTACAGGGAAAAAAAACCCTAAACTTTTGTGCAAGCACCGAGTACGCTGCCACGGGAATGTGAAATTCACAGAGAAACCCCCTAATCCCGGACACTGACATGGCCGCTGCAGCACACCTGCACCAGGGCAAACCTCCACCTGCCCCACTCCTGCTAAACAGGTGAAAATAGATTTAAGAACAACAGGACTTATTGCCGCTGAGTCTTTGATTTTATTTATTTTCTGCTGTGTTTTACTTGCATCTATTTGAAATAGTATAAACACACCTTCTACACCGATACATTCCACAAAGGTCTCTCAGATCAACTGACCAGTCACTCCTTGCTGTCCCCATGTCGAGACTGAAACAGTGGGGGGGGGGGGGGGGGGGGGGGGACAGCTTTCGCTGTTGTGGCCCCCAAATATGGAATAAACTGCCCCTCAATAGTAGGCTGACCACAACACTTGGAATGTTTAAATCACTTTTTAAAACACACTTTTTGTCAAAGGCTTTTTAGGTGTAGTACCAGAGTCAGCTTGTAGTCAGTTTTAGTCAGCTGTTGGTCACTCTTAATCTT
The DNA here is from genome assembly GCF_964374335.1 of Astatotilapia calliptera. Taxonomy (NCBI): domain Eukaryota; kingdom Metazoa; phylum Chordata; class Actinopteri; order Cichliformes; family Cichlidae; genus Astatotilapia; species Astatotilapia calliptera. The sequence goes on from NC_137433.1 coordinate 28,133,850, forward strand.
TTTATTTTGTTAATTTTATTCATTGTATATTTTATTGCCTATTTTACTCATGTCTTAATATTTAATATATATACTGATTTATTTTTATCTTCTTTTTCACTTATTTATTTATTTGATTATTATTTATATTTATTATTTGTCTGTTTAATGTATGGTTTTTAACTGTTATCTCTGTTTTATTATTGGAAAGTACTTTGGTCAACTTTATTGTTTTTAAAGTGCTATATAAATAAAGTTGCATTGGATTGGAATTTTTGCTTGATGCAATTTGCATAAAGTTAAAAGATTAAAACTAATAAAACAAAGATTGAAAAAAGACTTTTTCCATTTGATTACATTTTATATGATGGATTATGCATAAAAAATATAATTGGGCTAAAGGTCTATAGCTTTATTACCTATTCAGGTTGTGTATCATGTTTTTAAAAAGTAACTAAGTAACTAATTACTTTTAAAAATAAGTAAATGGTAAATGACCTGTATTTATATAGCGCTTTACTAGTCCCCAAGGACCCCAAAGCGCTTTACATATCCAGTCATCCACACATTCACACACTGGTGATGGCAAGCTACATTGTAGCCACAGCCACCCTGGGGCGCACTGACAGAGGTGAGGCTGCCGGACACTGGCGCCACCGGGCCCTCTGACCACCACCAGTAGGCAACGGGTGAAGTGTCTTGCCCAACGACCGAGACTGTCCAAGCCGGGGCTCGAACCGGCAACCTTCCGATTACAAGGCAAACTCCCAACTCTTGAGCCACGATCGCCCCAAGTAATCAGTAAAGTAACGAGATTACTTTTTTGGAGAAGTAATCAGTAATTAATTACTAATTACTTTTTTCAAGTAACTTGACCAACACTGGTCCTGTGCTTTTCTTTTTTTTAGTGAATGGAGGATCCGCCAGTGTCCCTGGGACCGTAGGTGGTGAGTCGTTTCCACACACTTCTTTTATTTGTGTAGCGCTGGGTGTCTAGGCTGTGGTGATTTTCCCGTGTGATTTTCGTTTGGTCCACGGCTGCTGTCAAGTCCCAGTTCCATGATTTTTTTGTTGTATTTCAGAACACTGTCAAACACTACATTCAGTGTTTGCTATTGTTTTTTATTCCTTGTTTATCCTCCTGACTATAAATACAATTGTATTAATATTGAGCCAACAGTGTGCATCCTTGCTTTTTTGTTCTTACTTTTTTTGACAATATTTGCTGTTTGTGTGACACACAACTAAAAATATAAAAAGCATACAGTACTGTACTTGTTTGAGACATAACATTTTAACAACAAAAGTATAGATACCCCCCCCCCCCCCCCCAAAATGGTTTGTTCCAGCTCGCCTCTCCCCTGCTCTGGCTCTAGCGCCCTTTCTGCCAGAGCAATGGTGGCTGAGACGCAGTGGAGTGGAGGTGTTAGTGCCTGGCTTAAAACAGGACATGTGAGCTGCATTTAACCTTCAGTTAATCTTTATATAGTTAGGTAGGAGTCAGACCATGTTTCTTTTTAGCTGAGAAATATTACACCCAGGTAACCTGCAGGGTTGAAAACATGTTTTCCGATGATGTTTGCTACTCTACAATCCGTCCTGCTCTGTAGTAAAACCAGCAACATTTGACTGTCCCGTTGCTCCCATTGAAATGTATACAGCCTATTTAAAACCTAAAACTTAAAATTGTCCGCAGCCTGCTGTTGTTACCACTGTCCTGTTTGAAATGGATACTAACTAGCTAACTGACTGAATGCCCATTAACCTTATAACTCCCAGTGTGTGTGTGTGTGTGTGTGTGTGTGTGTGTGTGTGTGTGTGTGTGTGTGTGTACAGAGAGACAGCCAGGTTCATAATGGATATAAGGAAGTTTTTTCAAAAAAAGGAGCCACATTCAGGTAAAAGTGTAAGATCAAATGATCCATCAATCGAGAATAATGTTGGATCAGTGTTTCAATATTTATATGTTTTATTAGATGTTCATGTGGTTTGGTTATTTGCCTTTTGGTTGAAAGTACACTGAGAGAGGACTTTTTGTTAGTGATCTTAATAGTATTTTTTATATTAATGTAATTTTTCATCTAATTGAATACAATCTATTTGTGTATGATTATCAGTCCAAAGAGGGAGAGAGGAAAGAGGGGAACGTGAGGAGAAAGTACAAGGTCAGGAAGAACCAGGTAAGAAAACAGACAGGGAACAGTGACAGGCACAACAGAAACTGTTAAAGTGACAAAGAGAAAAAACCTGATTTTACACACACAATCTGGAAGTTGTGTTCTCCCTATATTAAACCTGCTATACAGAATCTGCAAAACAAACTGGGTTGAAACATTTTTGACCCTCTTTAACAACATTCCAACATAACATTACAATTGATCGGGGAGATTAAAATTAATGATATATTTTTATGTGGTTCAGCCACAACTCTACTAAAACCTCAGCCAGTAATAGGTCGGCCAACTTTTGGACCGTCCAGTTGTCTGTATGACTGCCGCAGTACGTACATCACATTTGCACACTATCAGAAAGTGCCAAACAGCCCTGGTGGAGTGAGGAGCTGTAAAGAGAAGCTGAGTGCTCTGTTTCTAAAAATGCTTTAAGCTTGTTTCAAAGATTCTGTACAGCAGCTTTAAATGTTTTCCAAAAGCACACATACACTTCTCAGTGTTTCTCAAACTTTTTACAGTGTGTACCACCTGATAAAAATGTCAAGCTCTCCCAAGTACCACTATGAAAGCATGAAAGTCATAAATCTTACAACACAAAATTAGTATTATTAAAATAGTCACATTAGTATCTGCAGCAAAGATTTTTTCATACATTGCATAAATTCTACCACAGGCAAAGTTTCCTCCATTTTTATAGTTTTTTTTTAAATATTTTGTAATAATTTATTTGTACCCAGGCACAGAGAGACTTGATGAATTTAAGAATCTTATGATTTAATAAAGACATTTGCAGACTTTCACAGAGAGGGTACAATTATGATGACTGATAAAGGAGACAAAGACAACAGACGATGAGGACAGGGAGGAACAGGGGTTTAAATGCACCAAGGAGACAGTCAGAGAGAACTCGGGACAACATTTAAGGATGCAGGGACTGACAGAGACAGGTTTATCTTGCCTGGCTGGGCAGCTCTCTGGGTGCTCAGCACCCCCTAAGCTCTGATCCTAGAATTGCCCCTGCTTAGAGATAAAACACCTAAAAACTGTGATCCAACTCTTGCATTTAGGACAAATTTATGAGGGGATTTCCCTAATGTTGAGTTCCTGTTGAAGTATACAAAGAAGTACTTTAAGTTTGTTTCCTTTTATTTTGTTTAAAATGCATTACACAGCAGCCTACCTGTGCTCTGAGCCCCCATTGACTGTAGTAAAATTAAATAAACTAAATGATTCTGCCATATACCCAAACACAGTTCTAAGTATTATAAAAAATATGCTGACATTCAAGATTTATGTTATTTTATAACATTAAGTTATTTTCACAATAAAAATATCATTTTTCAATGTATTTTTTCTAAATATGTTTAATATCAGTATAAGTTCTCAATGATTAGAGTTGAATATGAAGGCTCTGATCTGAGACTCATTAACTTATGTAAGGGAACTACTCTTTTGTGTTGCTGCTGATAGACTCACAGTAGTTTATGTTAGCTAACTACCCATACGGAAAAGAAATAGTAAAAACTTATATGTGATTACTCATGAAAGTGGCCACTTTCATGAGTAAATCATATAAGGCTTACATGATTTACTCATGAAAGTGGCCACTTTCGCATTACTTTCATACATTGTTTTAGTAAGTATCCAAAACATACAAGTTTCATTATATAATTTTTCAAGGGATCTTATATCTGTTTTCACTCTTATAAGAGATAGCTCAGTGGAGAGAAAAAAAAAAGGGGGGGGGGAGTGTTGGGGCTTAAAAGCAGTCTAAGGGGGGCACATTTGTATAGCTCCTGGCTGCAACAATAAGTTTTATATTAAAAAAACTAAATAAAAAGAGAGCTTGAATGAGTCACTGACTGTCTGATTACACCCTAAAATTAGAAGAATTATATGGCAAGTTGTAATTGTCAAATACAGTGATGATTCAGCTTATAAGTTTCAAATGATTGAAAATAAAATTGTAAACAAGGAAACCAAGAATCTTCAGTTTGTAACAGCTCTATTTAATGTGTACTATTTAAAAATATATCAGAGATAACATAAATACAGCAAAAAATCTGAACCTTCAATGTTTAGGAAGTCAGGACTTCCTTGTGTTAAGTTCCTCTTAAAGTATAAAAAAGAAGTACTCTGTAAATTAGCATAAAGTTTTTACATTTGTTTTTTTTAAACCAGCTGGTAACATTACAGAGCAAACTACCTCTGCTCGGAGCCCTCATTGGCTGTAGTAAAATTAAATGAACAAAAATATTTTGGTATAATCCCAAACACAGTTCAGAGTATTCAAAAAATATGCAAATATATTTTCTGTATTTTTATTTGCTTTAGGAAAACATTACATTCACCAATACAGTATTTTGATAGGTCAAACCCACAACTTCCCAAGTCTAAAGTCATAAAATTAATGACTCGAGTCTGACTCGAGTCCAAGTCATGTGACTCGAGTCCACACCTCTGAAAACATTACATTCACCAATACAGTATTTTGATAGGTCAAACCCACAACTTCCCTGAATGACAGATAAAAATAGCAATGGCAGTTTTATTTCAGGCACTTCAAAGTTTTCTTCCCTACTTGTCACGATCTGAGGAGACAGACTGTGCGGTGGTGTGTGTGGTGGACCCAGGTGCGAACACAAGAGAGTAGACCGGAGTAAACTTAAGCTGAAAGCGAGCCTTTATTATGGCTGATGACAGGTCTCACACAAAGCAGAAACACCGTGACTAAACTCAACTTAACTAAACTGGGAAACAGATACTGATAAACTAAGAAGACTCAAAGGACCATGATGATGAGTGTAAAGCCTGGCCGTGAGGACATGGAGGGTGGGAACACAGACGACGTGACACAGACTGCATGAAACACAGAGACTAAATACACATGAGGGATGATCAGGGGAAGTGGCCACACATGGGAGCACATCTGACACACATGAACCTAAAGACAGGACAGGAGAAGTGAAACTAAATACACTGACATTGAATACAGAGTTTCAAAGTAAAACAGGAAACATGGAGATTAGACATGACATGAACTAAACATAACCCCGCAGACATGACGCATGACAGGTAGACGCATGAACCAGGGAGACTGAGTACAGGGAGATGACATAAACAACTAAGAAACAAAGGGCTAAACAGCACCCTAGAAATTAACTAGACGAACTAAGCTAAAGCATAAATGAAAACAAAAGATACATAAAACTCCTCAACACTGGATCACACGACCCAGGACCATGACACTACTGATACAAAATAGAGTCAGAAAACAGTGCAGCAAGGAAACAACATCATTCCACAGCCTCAGAAAAAAAAATTGAGGATGGCTGAAGATACCAGCAGGAGGATGGCACTGGGACCAATTGGAATAGCGCTGTTACACAGGTTCCCTTCACAGCAAGACACAGGCCCAACACATAATGCACTGGTTTGGCAGCCCTTTGTAACTACATTAAGATCTGTAAGACATGAGGGGAAAATTCTCAGACAGAAACTTTACAAAGCATGATGTGACCAAGAGCCAGCAGACATTCAGCATTTAGTTTTAGATAGAGCTTGTGATATGTGATAACATCTCACCTACTACTTTGAGAGAGAAACAACGGTCGAAGGCGAAAGCACAAGCTTTGGTGTCTATGCAGGACTTAGGATCGGCAGCTGTGCATGTGTAGCATCTTAATCCACATACTATAGAAATAAAAACACAATTTCACACACATTAGAAATTATTGAGAGTTTTTTATGCCCTTTGAGAGAGTTGCCAGAAATTGGGTCATATATAAGAAGTGAAATCTTAAGAAGTCTTCTCAGTCTGTAAAATATTCCTCTACTGACCACAAAATAAGTAAATATGTTTGTATTTTTAAGCCTGTTTTCTATGCCCCAATATTTACCAAGAAATGACTCCTTTAAAGTCTGCTGTATTCTACATATCTTTAAAACCACAAACAGTTGGTTTTAAAGATATTTTTCTTACCTGCAGACAGAGTCACACTCAGGATCAGAGCTCCATAAAGCTGCATCATGAACTCAAATTGCTGATCAGTCTCGTGAGAGAAAAAGCTGCTGCTAATCTTTTCTTTCTCAGCTCAACTTTCATGTTTGCTTTCAGAACCTGAGCTTTTGTATCTCTTCAAAGAGCCTCCTACCAAGTGATCCATATAACCACGCCCCCTCACTGTCAGTCACTGTGAGTCATAGCCAAAGGACAGGAAAGCTTCCTCGTATAATTTAATAACAATAAATAAAAACTTCTATTTAGATAGCCCTTTTGAGATAACCCAATATTGTTTTACATTTAAAAAGCTTTAAAACAGGACAGTAGCATAAGTGTGAAGTTTATGCATTCCCCACAAGAACAGATTCTCGATTCCTATACTTCCGAGTGCTGAGCCTTTCTTTCTTAGCTCAACTTCCTAATTTCTTTTCAGACCTGAGCATTTGCATCTCTTCAAAAAGCCTCCTAGCAAGTGCCCAAATAACCACACCCTGTTAAATGTCAGCACTGTCAGACTATCAATTTATGGAAGGGAAGACAAGAACTAAGATTATGCAAAAACAAAATAAAAAGAAAGCTTGAATGAGTCACTGACTGTCTGATTACACCCTAAAATTAGAAGAATTATATGGCAAGTTGTAATTGTCAAATACAGTGATGATTCAGCTTATAAGTTTCAAATGATTGAAAATAAAATTGTAAACAAGGAAACCAAGAATCTTCAGTTTGTAACAGCTCTATTTAATGTGTACTATTTAAAAATATATCAGCGATAACATAAATACAGCAAAAAATCTGAACCTTCAATGTTTAGGAAGTCAGGACTTCCTTGTGTTAAGTTCCTCTTAAAGTATAAAAAAGAAGTACTCTGTAAATTAGCATAAAGTTTTTACATTTGTTTTTTTTAAACCAGCTGGTAACATTACAGAGCAAACTACCTCTGCTCGGAGCCCTCATTGGCTGTAGTAAAATTAAATGAACAAAAATATTTTGGTATAATCCCAAACACAGTTCAGAGTATTCAAAAAATATGCAAATATATTTTCTGTATTTTTATTTGCTTTAGGAAAACAAACATTACATTCACCAATACAGTATTTTGATAGGTCAAACCCACAACTTCCCTGAATGACAGATAAAAATAGCAATGGCAGTTTTATTTCAGGCACTTCAAAGTTTTCTTCCCTACTTGTCACGATCTGAGGAGACAGACTGTGCGGTGGTGTGTGTGGTGGACCCAGGTGCGAACACAAGAGAGTAGACCGGAGTAAACTTAAGCTGAAAGCGAGCCTTTATTATGGCTGATGACAGGTCTCACACAAAGCAGAAACACCGTGACTAAACTTAACTTAACTAAACTGGGAAACAGATACTGATAAACTAAGAAGACTCAAAGGACCATGATGATGAGTGTAAAGCCTGGCCGTGAGGACATGGAGGGTGGGAACACAGACGACGTGACACAGACTGCATGAAACACAGAGACTAAATACACATGAGGGATGATCAGGGGAAGTGGCCACACATGGGAGCACATCTGACACACATGAACCTAAAGACAGGACAGGAGAAGTGAAACTAAATACACTGACATTGAATACAGAGTTTCAAAGTAAAACAGGAAACATGGAGATTAGACATGACATGAACTAAACATAACCCCGCAGACATGACGCATGACAGGTAGACGCACGAACCAGGGAGACTGAGTACAGGGAGATGACATAAACAACTAAGAAACAAAGGGCTAAACAGCACCCTAGAAATTAACTAGACGAACTAAGCTAAAGCATAAATGAAAACAAAAGATACATAAAACTCCTCAACACTGGATCACACGACCCAGGACCATGACACTACTGATACAAAATAGAGTCAGAAAACAGTGCAGCAAGGAAACAACATCATTCCACAGCCTCAGAAAAAAAAATTGAGGATGGCTGAAGATACCAGCAGGAGGATGGCACTGGGACCAATTGGAATAGCGCTGTTACACAGGTTCCCTTCACAGCAAGACACAGGCCCAACACATAATGCACTGGTTTGGCAGCCCTTTGTAACTACATTAAGACCTGTAAGACATGAGGGGAAAATTCTCAGACAGAAACTTTACAAAGCATGATGTGACCAAGAGCCAGCAGACATTCAGCATTTAGTTTTAGATAGAGCTTGTGATATGTGATAACATCTCACCTACTACTTTGAGAGAGAAACAACGGTCGAAGGCGAGAGCACAAGCTTTGGTGTCTATGCAGGATTTAGGATCGGCAGCTGTGCATGTGTAGCATCTTAATCCACATACTATAGAAATAAAAACACAATTTCAAACACATTAGAAATTATTGAGAGTTTTTTATGCCCTTTGAGAGAGTTGCCAGAAATTGGGTCATATATAAGAAGTGAAATCTTAAGAAGTCTTCTCAGTCTGTAAAATATTCCTCTACTGACCACAAAATAAGTAAATATGTTTGTATTTTTAAGCCTGTTTTCTATGCCCCAATATTTACCAAGAAATGACTCCTTTAAAGTCTGCTGTATTCTACATATCTTTAAAACCACAAACAGTTGGTTTTAAAGATATTTTTCTTACCTGCAGACAGAGTCACACTCAGGATCAGAGCTCCATAAAGCTGCATCATGAACTCAAATTGCTGATCAGTCTCGTGAGAGAAAAAGCTGCTGCTAATCTTTTCTTTCTCAGCTCAACTTTCTCGTTTGCTTTCAGAACCTGAGCTTTTGTATCTCTTCAAAGAGCCTCCTACCAAGTGATCCATATAACCACGCCCCCTCACTGTCAGTCACTGTGAGTCATAGCCAAAGGACAGGAAAGCTTCCTCGTATAATTTAATAACAATAAATAAAAACTTCTATTTAGATAGCCCTTTTGAGATAACCCAATATTGTTTTACATTTAAAAAGCTTTAAAACAGGACAGTAGCATAAGTGTGAAGTTTATGCATTCTCCACAAGAACAGATTCTCGATTCCTATACTTCCGAGTGCTGAGCCTTTCTTTCTTAGCTCAACTTCCTAATTTCTTTTCAGACCTGAGCATTTGCATCTCTTCAAAAAGCCTCCTAGCAAGTGCCCAAATAACCACACCCTGTTAAATGTCAGCACTGTCAGACTATCAATTTATGGAAGGGAAGACAAGAACTAAGATTATGCATCAGATTCTTGCCAAATACTTTAAATCATCCATCCATCCATCTTCATCCGCTTTATCCGAGGCCGGGTCGCGGGGGCAGCAGCCTAAGCAGAGAAGCCCAGACCTCCCTCTCCCCAGCCACCTCCTCCAGCTTATCCGGGGGAACACTAAGGCGTTCCCAGGCCAGCCGAGAGATATAATCTCTCCAGCGTGTCCTGGGTCTGCCCCGGGGCCTCCTCCCGGTGGGCCATGCCCGGAACACCTCAGCCAGGAGGCGCCCAGGGGGCATCCTTGTCAGATGCCCGAACCACCTCAGCTGGCTCCTTTCGATGTGGAGCAGCAGCTGCTCTACTCTGAGCCCCTCGCAGGTGGCCGAACTTCTCACCCTATCTCTAAGGGAGAGGCCAGCCACCCTTCGGAGGAAGCTCATTTCCGCCACTTTTATCCACGATCCTTTCTTTCGGTCACTACCCACAGCTTGTGACTATAGGTGAGGGTAGGGGCGTAGATCGACCGGTAAATTGAGAGCTTCACTTTTACACTCAGCTCCCTCTTCACCACGACGGACCGGTGCAGCGTCCGCATCACTGCAGCCGCAGCACCAATCCATCTGTCGATCTCCGGCTCCCTTCTCCCATCACTTGCGAACAAGACCCCGAGATACTTGAACTCCTCCACTTGGGGCAGGAACTCATCCCCGACCCGGAGTGGGCGCTCCACCCTTTTCCAGCTGAGAACCATGGCCTCAGATTTGGATGTGCTGATCCTCATTCCCGCTCCAATGAAATTTATACATCCTTTCTTTCCTGTAAAATACTTGAAGCTATTCACTAATGAACAAATACTAACACTTAAGACTTTTATGTTAACACTTCAATTTTGTTTCTCGTTTCCCTTAAATCTGCAGTTGCTAAACTCTTGATCAACTGCTTTTCAAGTATTACAAGGAATTGTTAAGTATTGTTAGGTACTGATACAGAGAATCAGAAAAAAATAATAATCCTTAAGTAAAATATGTCCCCTTAATGTAGAAGAATTGCATAGTGTTGAAAAATGACACCATAAATCTTATGAGAAGCTATAAGCTTCCAATAAAGCTGGAAACAAGATGCTTGAAACTTCAACTTGAATCAGATCAACTTTATATAAAAATGAAAGCTAAAAACTGTTATTTGAAGCTTCGTGTTTAGGAAATATTTAAGTGGTGACTTTCTCATGTCGAGTTCCTCTTACTGACCTAAAATTCACCCTTTTCTCCACTCCTACTTTGATTCCTACTTTGCTTAAGTAAAATGAAATAAACAAAAGAAATCCTGCCTTCTTCTCAATCCCAGTTCAAACTACTGAAATAAACATGCAAATATATTTTCTGTTTGCATTTTCATTTGCTTTAAGAAAAACATTGCATTCAAGCAATACATAATTTGAATTCCTCAAAGTCTGAACTTCTCTAAGTGACAGATGAAAATAGCAGTAACAGTTTTTGTTTCATTTTATACGTCTGTGAAGGTTCTCAGTCATCCAGGTCATCGTAGTCAAAGGAGCTTGCAAAGAAAAGCGTCTGGACTTCTTTAAGTTGCTTGAAGACGTTTCACCTCTCATCTGAGAAGCTTCTTCAGTTCTAAGGTCAAATGGTGGAGAGTCCCAGATATAAACCTAGTGGGAGTGACCCCCCACAGAGGGACAAAAGGACCCTCTGATGATCCTCTAATCGCCTGAGCCAAGGTGGGAAACTGGGCGTGGGTCCCAATCAGCCAGAGTTTCGGGTGTGTTCATTGTGAAACCTGGCCCCACCTTATCATGCGAATTCCTGAGGTCAGATGGCCCAGGATTATAGATGGCAGACAGTTGGTGTCGTAAACCACCGCCTCTGTTCAAAGATGGTCACTCACAGTGGACATAGATGGCTTCTTTCACTCCTCTTTCAAACCATCTGTCCTCTCTGTCCAAAATGTGAACATTGGCATCCTCGAAAGAGTGTCCTTTATCCTTAAGATGCAGATGGACAGCTGAGTCTTGTCCTGTGGAGGTGGCTCTTCTATGTTGTGCCATACGCTTGTGAAGTGGCTGTTTGGTCTCTCCAATGTAGAGGTCTGGGCATTCCTCGCTGCACTGTACAGCATACACCACGTTGCTAAGTCTGTGTTTTGGAGTTTTGTCTTTCGGGTGAACCAGTTTCTGTCTGAGAGTGTTGCTGGGTCTGAAATACACTGGGATGTCATGCTTGGAGAAAACTCTCCCGAGTTTTTCTGATACACCGGCTACATACATCTCATTTCACTCCAAAGCTGTTTCTTTCATCCTTAGTTCTACAAAATAAAATCAGAAAAAAGTGCAGCATGGAAAGATCATTCCAAAAGCCTCAGAAAAGGAATTTGATGATGCCTGAGGATAACAGCACCAGGATGGCACTGGGCGCTGTTACACAGGTCGTCTTTATAGCAAGTCATAAAGAAAAGTTATAAATCAGGCCAAAACATAATGCCAATACCAAGGTAGCCCTTGGTGACTATGTTAGCACCTGCAAGACATGAGGGGAAAACTTCCAAAACGAGTGAACTACTCACTGCCAATTCTGACAGACTAACAACGGTTGGAGATGACAGGACAAGATGTGGTGTTTGTGCAGGGTTTAGGGTCCGCAACTGTGCACCTATAGCACATTAATCCGCGTGCTGTAGAATGAAGCAGAACGCAATGTCAGACAATTTCATACATTTATAATAACTAGAAATATGTTTCTTTCGTTTTCATTTTGATTTGCTTTTTTTTTATTTGTTATCCTTTTTTTCACTTTAAAATCTGGGATCAATGTAACACCCGTAAAACTAAACAGTTGTTGTTTGCTGTTCGCTTAAGCTAGTATTATAACTCATTATTGACCTGCTAACTTTGTGTTTACTTAACCTTTTAGTTTCCTTCAAGCTTTTAAGATCATCTTTAAACCCCACTACATTTCTTTATCTGTCAAGGCACGCATGACCATCATGAAATATTTTTCTTATTGACAGACAGTCACACACAGGATCAGAGCTCCATAAAGCTGCATCATGAACTCAGATTGATGATCAGTCTTGTGAAAGAAAAATCTGGTACTCCCTTTCTTTCTTAGCTCAGTTTCCTGTTTAGTTGTCAGTACCTGAGTATTTGCATCTATTCAAAAAGCTTCCTACCAAGTAACCTAACCATGACCCTGTACGTGAAATCACTGCACACACCCACTGTTTTTCATAATGAAGACATGAAGCAAGATAATGCTATAGAAGGTTACTGAATAAAATATCATGGGAAACTTGGAAATTGCAAAGAAAAGGAAATGTGACGTCACAAGTTTTTTTCATAGTAAAATATAAATTTCATCGCTTTTTTCCACAAGCTGTGTTTAATTTACATACATTTATACAAATACAGTTTAATTTGATCAGATCAGATTTTTGTTCATTATGCTTTGGAATGAAAAGTTGTTTTTCAGTCTGTTGGGATTTTTTTTTTATCAGCTAGGCTAAAGTATCTTTTTTTGTCAAGGGTGGGGGTGTTTCCAGGGCAAACTCTGGCAGTTAAGTTCTGAACTGCTGTCGCTTTTCCAGGGTTTTATTAGGCAGAATAAACAGTACATCACTGCAGGTCGTGATGAAGGCCTGAATGAGGGTTTCAGCTGCAGAGTCTTTAGGTTGTAGAAGGCAAATTTAGAGATGGATTTGATACAGTGGGGCAAAAAAGTATTTAGTCAGCCACCGATTGTGCAAGTTCCCCCCCCCCCCCCCCCAAAAAAATGATGACAGAGGTCAGTAATTTGCACCAGAGGTACACTTCAACTGTGAGAGACAGAATGTGAAAAAAAAAATCCATGAATCCACATGGTAGGATTTGTAGAGAATTTATTCGTAAATCAGGGTGGAAAATAAGTATTTGGTCACCTCAAACAAGGAAAATCTCTGGCTCTCACAGACCTGTAACGTCTTCTGTAAGAAGCTTTTCTGTCCCCCACTCGTTACCTGTATGAATGGCACCTGTTTGAACTCATAATCTGTATAAAAGACACCTGTCCACAGCCTCAAAGAGTGAATAGTGAATCTACAATAGGCAAGCAGCTTGGTGTGAAAAAATCAACTGTGGGAGCAACCATCAGAAAATGGAAGACATACAAGACCACTGATAATCTCCCTCGATCTGGGGCTCCACGCAAGATCTCATCCCGTGGGGTCAAAATGATCATGAGAACGGTGAGCAAAGATCCCAGAACCACACGGGGGGACCTGGTGAATGACCTGCAGAGAGCTGGGACCAAAGTAACAAAGGTCACCATCAGTAACACACTACAACGGCAGGGAATCAAATCCCGCAGTGCCAGACGTGTGCCGCTGCTGAAGCCAGTGCATGTCCAGGCCCGTCTGAAGTTTGCCAGAGAGCACATGGATGATACAGCAGAGGATTGGGAGAATGTCATGTGGTCAGATGAAACCAAAGTAGAACTTTTTGGTATAAACTCAACTCGTCGTGTTTGGAGGAAGAAGAATACTGAGTTGCATCCCAAGAACACCATACCTACTGTGAAGCATGGGGGTGGAAACATCATGCTATGGGGCTGTTTTTCTGCCAAGGGGACAGGACGACTGATCCGTGTTAAGGACAGAATGAATGGGGCCATGTATCGTGAGATTTTGAGCCAAAACCTCCTTCCATCAGTGAGAACTTTGAAGATGAAACGAGGCTGGGTCTTCCAACATGACAATGATCCAAAACACACCGCCCGGGCAACAAAGGAGTGGCTCCGTAAGAAGCATTTGAAAGTCCTGGAGTGGCCTAGCCAGTCTCCAGACCTCAACCCCATAGAAAATCTGTGGCGGGAGTTGAAAGTCCGTGTTGCTCGGCGACAGCCCCAAAACATCACTGCTCTCGAGAAGATCTGCATGGAGGAATGGGCCAAAATACCAGCTACTGTGTGTGCAAACCTGGTAAAGACCTATAGTAAACGTTTGACCTCTGTTATTGCCAACAAAGGTTATGTTACAAAGTATTGAGTTGTATTTTTGTTATTGACCAAATACTTATTTTCCACCCTGATTTACGAATAAATTCTTTACAAATCCTACCATGTGGATTCATGGATTTTTTTTTCACATTCTGTCTCTCACAGTTGAAGTGTACCTCTGGTGCAAATTACTGACCTCTGTCATCATTTTAGGTGGGGGAACTTGCACAATCGGTGGCTGACTAAATACTTTTTTGCCCCACTGTATGTGATGAGACTGACAGGGTGGAGTCCAGGTTGAAATTAGGAGTGCCCTACATCAGTGAGGCCAGCATAGTTAGCTTGGTGGTCAAAGAAGATAAAATGGGAGAATGTTTCAAAAGCTGCTGAAAGTGCCAGAAAAATGAGGACGCTGATGTGGTCTGATTTTTAATCTTGATGAGAGAAGTTTTGGTGCTGTTCAAAAGGTTCATGAAGAGGCACGCTTTGCTGGAGTTGCGCAATGACTGTTTTTTTCCAGGATTTTAGTGATGAATGTAAGGTTTCAAATTGGGCAGAGGTTACTGTGGTCTTCAGGGTCCACACCAGGTGTTTTGAGAATGGGGAGACAGCAGCTATTTTATTTAACAGAAACTCTCTTTATATGGAGCTATTGCTCATGTCAACTATGATGGGCCACAGGGTGGTTAGGCAAGACTTGACTATGGTTTTTGGCAGATGGAAGACTTGACTTGACTTGACCTCCCTCTCCCCAGCCACCTCCTCCAGCTTGTCCGGGAGAACACCAAGGTGTTCCCAGGCCAGCTGAGAGATATAATCTCTCCAGCGTGTCCTGGGTCTGCCCCGAGGTGTCCTCTCAGTGGGACATGACTTTTCCAGGAGCTATCCTTATCAGATGCCCAAACCACCTCAACTGGTTCCTTTCGAGGTGACGGAGCAGCGGCTCTACTCTGAGCCCGTCCTGGATGGCTGAACTCCTCACCCTATGTGTAAGGGAGAGGCCAGCCACCTTTCAGAGGAAGCCCATTTCTGCTGCTTGTATCCGTGATGTCGTTCTTTCAGTCACTACTTACAGCTCATGACTCATAGCTGAGGATAGGGGCATAGATCGACTGTGGCTGCGAACCATTCCAGTGCAAGCTGGAGGCCATCAACTGATGAAGTTTTATGGTAAAAAAAAATGTATATTTTAGAAACGTAGTTTTATTTTTCTACTGCCTTGACTCCCCCACTACTCTCCCCGTTTTAGAAGGGTTTCCCTTCTGATAGAACTGCGTAACATATAGATTAAAAAAGCTTTATTTTGTGAAAAACTGAAATCTGGAAATTTAAGTTGTTTCCTATTATGTTTTTACATTTATAGATTAGAAAGATAGATAGAAGGAAGAGAAGCAAGAGGAGGAACCGTCATGGAAGGACAAGTACCTCCACGGTATGTACCTCAGCAGGTGGAGGATGTGGCTGAAATCCAAAAATCCTATCAGTGGCTGGACAAAGCTGGACTGAAAGACAGCACAGAGGCACTAATCTTGGCAGCACAGGAACAAGCTCTGAGCACAAGATCCATAGAGGCAGCGGTCTATCACATCAGGCAAGATCACAGGTGCAGGCTGTGTAAAGATGCCCCTGAGACAATCCAGCACATAACAGCAGAGCGCAAGATGCTAGCAGGAAGGGAATACTGTACATGCAACGCCATAACCAAGTGGCCAGCATTGTATAGAGAAACATCTGTGCTGAGTATAGCTGGAAGTCCCAAGGTCAAAGTAGAGGGTGGTCCAGAATTACCTTGCTAAGATCCTGTGGGATCCTTCCTTCCAGATGCAGACGGAAAACATGGTGATAGCTAACCTGCCAGACATAGTAGTGGTTGACAAGCGGAGGAAGACGGCTGTAGTGATAGCTTTAGCAACACCGAATGACAGCAACGTCAGGAAGAAGGAACATTAGAAGCTGGGCTTAGAGAAGAGCTGGAGAAGATGCGGACAGTTGTGGTAACAGTGGTTCAAGTGGTAATCGGAGCACTAGGTGCAGTGAGCTTGAAGGATAGACCAACGAGACAGGAATTTTTGAATAAAAAAAATAAATGTATTCTATGCATCAAATAAACAGAAGACCGGATGCATCATTTATAGATAAAATTTTTCTTTTTCCTTTTTTTTCTTTTTCTTTTTTTGTGTCCCGTTTGGATCTTTAGCCATCAGAATTGTTGTCTTAAGGCCAAGAAAGATGCCAAGCGGATTTATTTTACCAAGTGGATCATCATGGCCTTGCCATATTGGTCCATTTGATTGACCTTTATTATAATTATGTATTTATTTTATTTTCAGTTGCTACAAACGGGACAGACATGACTGGGGGATAGGACAGGGAGAAAGAATGAAAGAAAGAGAGGGAGAGAAAGAAAACCAGAGGGGAGAAGAGACTGTGAGAAAGTGGGGAAGAAAGAAAAAAACAAACAAAACACCTGGATCACCTGTATGGAGAAAAAAAAAACAGAAGAGAAAGCAAACAAAAAAAGAGCAACATAATAAATACAGCACCATCACGATAAACTAGCTAGCAGTAGATAACAGTAGATACTGAATATTAAACGATATTGTGCAGCACGCAAGATAGACAGCGCACAATGTGCTTAGAGGCAGCAGCCAAGAAAGGTGTAGTCCACGTCTGTGAACACCCGTGTGTACACCTGTGTGCATACCTGTGTGGATCAGCATGCTTGTATTCCAAAGGTTTCTCCATGTAACGATCTGCTAGGGAGTGTGGGGAGCCATAGCCCCGTCCCCCAGGGCATGAAGCAGGTATGGAGGAGATCCAGGCCCCCGACATCCAGAGGCCCCAGAGTACGAGGACCCGAGGAGGACCACCAAAAGGGGGGGGAACCGTGCCACCCTTCTGGGAAGAGCTGAGTAGAGCCCCAAAGAGGTCACCCAGCAGCTACGGAGCAGAGGCCAGAGGGGGTTGCAGTGGCGTGCCCGCAGGCTCTGCCGGCAGCTGTGCCAGAGGGACCGAGCTTCAGGCCCAGAGGCCTGAGGGCACCCCACCCCCCGGAAGGGGCCCAGCCGGGCCACAGGCACCAGGCCCCGCCAATCGGCCACCAGGCTACATAAATGAGCGCCCAGCCCCAGTCGACAAGGACCACCAACACACCAACGTCTGAGGGCATCAGCCACCGGCAGGGAGTGTGGTGAGGGGAGAATTTTGCTTTCTAATTATACCGTCTTCATTTTCACTTCTCACTCTGGCTTCATTGGTTCATATTTCTGCACTGAATTCATCTGCAACAACTGCAGCAACACAACAGCAAACCAACCAAATGAGAGCTGGTGCACATTCTGTACGAGCTTATTGTATTTTTCTGACTTTTGTATTCTAATGGTTTAAGTTTCAGTTTAGGTTATTTTTGGCTTTCCAATTTTGCAGTTTATTCTCTGTGAGGTTCCTCTTGTGTGTTTGTCTCACCCCTGTTTTGCCTATGTGAGTCTGTCGTGTCATCTGCTTTTTTGTCTCACTTCCCCGCGTGTAGGCGTATTGACTCTCGCGTTTCCTGTGTGTCCCTCTCTCTTACTCACTCCCTTGCCCTTTTTGTGTCTTAGTGAGAGAAATCTGAAACAGCTGCAGTTAAAACATATCAATCAAAAAATATACAAAGGTATTTTCTGGTTGCGTTTTTATTCGCTTTAGGAAAACTTAACGCTGAAGCAATACAGTATTTGAATAGGACCCTGAATTCATTTGACTAAGATCAAAATGTCAAGGACAATTTTGCTTCAAATGATGGTACACAAAATGTATTTATTCTTCAGTTGTACAAAATGAAAGCAGAAAGCAGGACAAAAACAGAAAAACAACATCATTCCACGGCCTCAGAAAAGAAATTTGAGGATGGCTGAAGATACCAACAGTAGCAAAGCACTGGGACCAGTTGGAGCAGTGCTGTTACACAGGTCCCCTTCACAGCAAGCCATAGCACCACCACAAATTGCACTGGTTTGGCAGCCTTTTGTAACCAAGTTATAACCTGCAAGACATGAGGAGAAAACTCTCAGAAACCACTTCAAAGCATGCTGTGTAGCATCACTGTGCATGCTTGGGCTTCTCAGTTATCAAGTCTGATGTGAGAAAACGACTCACCGTCTACTCTGAAAGAGAAACAACGGTTGAAGATGACGGCACAAGATTTGCTGTCTATGCAGGATTTAGGATCAGCGGCTGTACATGTGTAGCATCGTAATCCACATACTATAGAAACAAACAACACACTTTCACATGTCCTTGTAATTATTTCTGGGTTTATATTTCCATTTTATACCTCTTGATGAGAGCTGGAAGAAAATGGGAAGTGAAAAAAAATAAAACAGGAAATCCTTAAAGTTTTGCATAAAGCAAATACTAATTAAAACTTAAACAATTGTTTTTAAACGTATTAAATAATTTCTATAACAACTAAACTCTTCATATATAATTTAACAACATATATAATTTGTCTGTTTCTGTTTCCTCACAGTCTGGCCATTGAGGTTTTTAACTTTCCCTTTCCTTACAGGCTTTAAGACCACCATTAACAATCGATACATTTGTTTATCTGTCAAAGCACACAGGACCAACATGAAATATTCTCTTACCTGCAGACAGAGTCACACACAGAATCAGAGCTCGATAAAGCTGCATCATGAACTCAGTTTGATAATCAGTCTTACAGGGAAAAAAGCTGTGGCTAAGCCTTTCTTTCTTAGTGAAACTTTCACTGTTTTGTTCTGACAATCTGAGAATTTGCATTTCTTCACAAAGCTTTCTAAGAAGTGACCTGAATAACAGTGGCCCCTTAAGTGACCTCACTGCCAGACTCACCATTTTTGGAAATAGAGGCGAGAACTAGGGCGTTACAGCCAATAGGACTGCTCCTGACTAAGCATCACTTATATAAAAAAAAAATATGTGTAAAACTTGAGTTTAAATGGTTTTATTTTCATAGTTAAAAAAAAAGAAATTTCATAAGAAAAGTCTGTTTACTGAAATACAGTTTTGTTTTTCTTTGTTTTTCAATAAGCAGCTGAAAGGTGCTGATGAGACAAATCTAAAGGAAGTTTCAACACAGACCATCAGTATTGTATCACTGATCTCATGACTGCTCAGAAGGAAGAACGAGTTTGACACCTACTGGTATTTTTAGACGTCCGTTGTCTTCACTGTTGCTGTTTGGTCCGTTTTAGGAAATGATCATGGTTTGTATTAAATTCAGAAGGCAAACTCAACTTTTCCATCGATCTTATTTTTCCCGTGAGATGTAAAAAAAGATTTTTATAAAGCCTATATTTCAAAATCAGCAAAAAAAACCTGAACACAGTGGTCATTACTAACGATCACAAAACAAAGTTCGGAGATAAGACTTTCACGTTTAGATTCCAATTTTTTTCTTAAAGAAAAATGAGATTAGATTAGATTCTCTCTTATTTTACCTTGGGCTTCATTTAATGTTCTTCTCAGTTTGTCCTTTAGCGCCCTCAGGCTGTCTTTTTCTGCAACAACAAAACACATGGGCTATAGAGGAAACGATTCAAAGGAGTCTTCAGCTGGCATGTCAGTGTTAGTGAACCAGCTTTGCACTTGAGTGCAAGCCTTGCGAGTCCAAGCCCATCCAAAAATGCCTCTTCAGCTGAATGCTATTCTGATGTGCTTTTATGCTACAAATACAATTAAATCTTAAAGTCTGACAATGAAAGTCTTAAACACCCACACTGCCAATAAATCAGCGCAGTTACAACAAGGCTCAATCTAATAATTCTGTTTAAAGTATATATTATGGTATCCACAGTGATAAAGATAAAGCATGATTGTGGATA
Source organism: Astatotilapia calliptera (assembly GCF_964374335.1). Lineage (NCBI taxonomy): Eukaryota > Metazoa > Chordata > Actinopteri > Cichliformes > Cichlidae > Astatotilapia > Astatotilapia calliptera. The sequence continues at coordinate 28,153,968 of NC_137433.1, forward strand.
TTAGCCCACCACTGAAGCTCAGCAGCTAAGACTTGCATTTACCTTGCTGGTTCTGATCCTACTTTGGAGTGAAAAAGCAGCCATTCAATCAAAACATTAAAAGCAAATTGAACTGTGCTGATTCTGAACCTGTTTGCAGTTTGGTATTTCTGGCTATAGCTCATTAAGTGCACCACACATTTATGGGGCTAATATAAATACCAGTTCTGGACATGATTTAGAGGAGACTGCTTATTCTTAAATGTCTTGTGTATTCTGTCAAATAGTTTAATTGTGTTTAGTTTATTAAAAATTTTAATAAACCACATAATTAGGCACTCCTCTTCAGCTGCTCCTTAAAATCACATGGCAGCACCTCAATACATTGAGGCGTGTAAACATGGTCAAAAACACCTGCTGAAGCTCAAATCCAACATCAGAATGGAGAAAAAGAAAAAGATTATTTAAGTGACTTTAAACACCTTGTTGAGGTCAGAGGAGAATAGCCAGACTGACTGCTTTAGGCTGATAGGAACAACAGCAAGTCGAAAAACCAACTGTTACAACTAATGTATGCAGAAGGGCAACTTTCAATGCACAAAGCAGATGGGCTACAGCAGCAGAAGAGCACGCTGGGTCTGTCAGCTTTGCAGCATAATGTGAAGCTGACAAATCTTCCACAGCTGTGTAATGCTAACATAGACGGAAGTCTCAAAGGAATGTTTGCAGAACCTTGTTGAATTTATGTAATAGAGAATTAAGGCAATTCTGAAAGCGTGCCTAACCAAGTACTGCTCAGATATACTTACTGAAGTAGCTGGTGAATGCATCACCTCCTCAGTATCATTGTAAATGCACACTTTGCGTACTTGTAAATGTTTATAGCAGTTTATCATCTTATTTGGCCATGAAACCCTTTACCATCTGCAGGTGTGAGGTGTATGAGGAAATGAAAACTTTCCTGATAAAACCTTTTGAGATACTGAGAAATGAGCCAAGTGTCTGTGTGCAGTCATCCTCTTACATCGTGTGTTTCTCTCTTTCTTCCAAAATGAAACTGTTCAGAGCTCTGATCCTGTTTTTGACTCTGTCCTCGGGTAGGCTGTATGTTAAAATTATTATATGAATGAATTTCTTTCCATTTAGTAAAACTGTAAATGACACAAAGGTAATCGAAGGATAGCAAGACCACCTTGAAAAGCACAACTGAACCATGATTGTTAAGTGATAGAGAAAATTTGCCATTTATCAAATTTTCTCTTTCTCCTTTGTTTTTCTTGCTGAACGTTTTCTGGGAATTAAAAATAAAGTTGCTTTATTCTAAAAATGAAAGTGTGAAGTGAACATTAAAGATATAGTACTCAAGTTGTGATTAGTTATCACACAAAAGAAATGCTTTCTTCCAGATCTACTAAAAAATAAAACAAATAGAAAACCTTCATGACTGTCTTCCTGCGATAAAGAGGATAATCCAGGTTAATATTTGAGTCAGTGTTACCAATAGGTCACTTAGACCACGGCTGGCTAAACAATAAAAACACAGATCACTCCAGTCTTCCTCCTTCAGATCTGATTCAAGGCCAATTTACTTTGAGACTGCTAAGTTCCTGTGTTTACGTACCCGGTGACCTTGTGTGAATTATAGCTCCACCTATTATCTGTTCTCCCACTTCACACTTGTCTTTCCAATCTTTTTAATCAAATTTTGATTTGATCTAAACTTGACAGAAATATTGCCAAACCATGTAGTGATAACATAACGGATGATAAATTCAACATTTATCATTTACCTATAAAATAGTAACATGATGTATTTATCCACTGGATGGACCCTTTTTACACAATACAAGCGCTGTCTAATTGGCCCACACACATACTCCATGTGATGTAACTTAAATGGTTCACTAGCTTGTGTGTCAGTCCTATGAGCTGCTGTGAAGGGAACTTGTCCCAACTGGTCCCAGTGGTATGTTTCTGCTAGTTTCTTAATCATGTTTTACTTTGTTCTTAACTAAAAATTACAATCCAGGAATAATAAATGATTTTCTAACAATGTAAAATATATCAGTTACTGTTCTGTCAGGTATATATTCAATAAAATCAGAATAATACTTTGATTGCTGAATTGTTTAACTACTTGTGTTCTGCATTTTGTATCATTAAATAAAAAGAGTTTTGTGATGAGCTGTAAATAAATAAATAAAAACAGGACAGAGCAAATATGAGCATTTTGCAGAATGATACTTTTGCAGTATCATTCCTGTGTATCTTAGCAACAGTGATTATTCGGTAGCATTAACTTCTTTTGTGAACATATTGCACAAGTGCAGATGTGCACATAAATGAAAGTAATATTGAGTCCACTCAGAGTGACCTGAACTTCTCAAGAGGGGAGGGGCTTCAGTACCATGCTACTCACTTTCTGAGAAACTGAAACTGAAGAGCTGAACAAAGCCTACTTAACCTGTCCTCCTCGCACATCGTGTACTTCTTTCTTATTCTCACCATGAAGCTTCTTGGAGCTCTGATCCTGGTATTGAGTTTGTCCACAGGTAAGAGCAGTTTATGATTGGTTTGTCTTGTTCTTTACCAGATAATCAGATACTCACTGGTCATTTCAGCTCTTCTATTTTTATACTAAACTGTAAGAGACATGAAACTGAAGAGAGGTTCAGATCACCTTGAAAAGCACATCTGAACCACAATTCTTCTGTGATGTGAAAAAAAAAGAAAGAATAAATTTTTAAAAATGGATGACTTTGTAACTTTTGTACTATTAAAAGTTTGATTTAAAATACACTATAGTCATGTGCAGATGCAAAACTATTTAAAAATGCCTTTACAAATCAAATTATGGAGCTCACTGTATTTTGTAATAGAAACGGCAGATCCTGAAGGCCCTTTTACATATGACACGGCATGCCCAGCGCTGCGCTCTACAAACACATTCATTTCTATTGCTTAGATCGCAAAGGGCTATTTACCTGCATATACTCTATAGATCTGCAGGGTATTATTTTATCTAATCTGGGTTATTATTGTTGGGTTATTATTATTGTCTTTGGGATTTTTAAAAAATAAAACTCCTGGTCCAGTTCTATTTTCTTTCTCTCTCTCTTTTTTTTAATTTCCTGGTGCATTCTCTGAGCTGTGGTACCACAAACTTTATAAGAAGCCTTTTCTCTGAATGAAAAAAAGCTTTTCTGGATCTCATTAAGACATCTGCAGTCTAATGGATGATGCTTTGTATTTGGAGAATCTTCATTGATGAATGACAGCTGTCTTTGTTTCTCTGCAGCATGTGGATTAAAATGCTACGTATGTGCACTCTCTGACCCTCACTCCTGCACTGATGTCTTAACTTGTCCTGCTGGTATGGACCGATGTTTCAGCCTTACTACAAGCGGTAAGTTGTTCTGCAGTGTATTAAGAAGTGTTTAAAGCTGTAAATCATACATTTTATGAGCTGAAACTGAGGTTTTACCATCATGTCTTACAGGTACCGTCACTAAGAGCTGCATAAACAGTGTCTTATGTGTCAGTCCTATGAGCTGCTGTGACGGGAACTTGTGCAACAGTGCTATACCAACTGGTCCCAGTGCTATGCTCCTGCTGGTGTCTTCAGCCATAATCACCATCTTCCTCTGAAGCTCTGGAACAACTACATCTTAATCATGTTTTACTTTGTTCTTCACCAAAATCTACAATCCATGAATAATTTTTAAAAAACTAACAATGTAAAAGATGTTATTTACTGTACTGTTGGTTATATTTTCAGTATAATCAGAATAATGCTTTGATTTGTTTAATTAAATCGAAAACAGATTTGTTGTTGCTGTAAATTTAAAATAAAAAAACAGGACAGATAAAATATGAGCATTTCTTATAATTCATGTGGCTGGTTGATAAGGATGGACAAAGCTCACTTTAAGATTTTCAAACTCCATAATGTTTGGGACAAAGATGCAATTTTTGTAGTTTTACCACAGTTTTCATTTAAATCAGTCAATATGTGACTGAAGTGCAGGCATCCAGCTTTCTCTGAAGGAGGCAGGACTATCATTGTCAAAGTCGAGGTACCTGATTGTCAAGAGATATTTTCATGAATACAGTACATATACTGAGAATTTACAATAAAGTGCAAACAACTAGTTACACTTAAGAAAAGGAAGGTCGAATTAGACTTTGCCAAAAAAAAAACATCAAAAGGAGTCTGCACAGTCTGAAAAATTCTATGCAGATGAAACCAAAGTGAACTCATACAAGAATGATGAGAAGAGAGAAGTTTGGAGAAGATAAATGTTTCATAATGTAAAACACATCATCTGTCAAACATGGTGGAGGAAATATTACAGCTTTTATGGCTACCAGTGGATCCAGGTCACCAATTCTTATTCATGGTGTGATTGCTAAAAGAAGCAGCAGGATGAATTCTGAAGTGTGCAGTGCTGCACTCAGATTCAGGCAAGTTCTTGTCAGCTTTTTGAATGTTGGTTTAATTTGATGTTTTTGATTTATATTTAAGTCCTTGAGGTTAAGTAGTTTATTTTCTATTATACCAAAGTTGCGGTTATAGTTTATAGTTTTTCAGATTCCCCTTGTGTCTTCTACCCCTGTGTTTCAAGTTTCCCTCACCCTTCATGTGTTTCATGTTTGTGTGTCTTATGTTATCAAGTTCGTGTTGTCATCTCTGCATTCCATGCTGTTTCCTGTTTTATTGTGAAAGTCCTTGTTCTGTGTGCAGTGTGTCCAGTTTTGCTTCCCCTTGTCTCGTTAGGTCTGATTTGTCCCAGCTTTGTTCCCACCTGTTCCCCATCCCCTCATTATCTCTCTGTGTATTTAAGTCCTCTGTCCTCTTTTGTTCAGTATCAGGCTGTCTGTTGTCTGTTGTGTTACGGGTCCATGTTCCCGGTGTCGGTGTATCCATGCAGCGGTTCATGTGTTGGGTTTTTTATGTTTAGTTTCCCCAGTTTAGGTTATTGTTTATTCTCGTCTTTGTTTGCCTTATGCATTACTTTGTATTTCTTCATCAGCGCATTAAACGGCTCACTTTTTCTTAATACTCAGGTTTTGGTTCCACGTTCCTTTGTGTCTGCATTTTGGGTCCACTCTTCACAAATGTTTACAGTCTGCTTTGGCAAACTGTGACACTTGCTTCATCCAAGTATTAAAAATCATGCCAGTTCGTCCAGTTAATTTTGAAAAGTATTACATGTGGAATATGTGCTAGTGATGGGTCGGTCGCGAACGAAATGGCTCTTAGAGCCGGATCTTTGAAGTGAACGATGCGAGCCGGCTCCTTATTGGGAGCTGTGGGTTTTTTGTTTTGTTTTTTTCCTTTCTCTTGCCCTCTCTTTCACTTTTTTCGCTTCACGCTGCAAGTCACCCTTGTGTTTGCGCTGAGCAGAGATGGCAAACAGAGCCTTGTGTTTGCACCCCTCCCCCCTCTGCTCAGCGCTGAGCTGAGGGGGCAGGGCGGTAGTTACACTCACAACAGCAGTAGCACACAACAAGAACAGGAGGGAGAGGGAAAGAAAGACAGCCGGGAGCAACAACAAGAGTCAACACAGTCACATTGGAAAGGTACAGTAAAGAAAATGAGTGACATCAAGAAATGTAGCAAAGTCTGGAGCCATTTCAATCTTACTGACAAAACAAAGGCAGAGTGTAGAGTCTACAAGAAAAGGATATCATATAGAGCTGGCTCCACAAACAACATGCACAGGCACCTAAGAACTGTCCACCCATCAGTGCAATGGGAAGATAAAACACAGTCAGTTGAGTGTGATATTAATATTTCTAAATGCCAACCTTTCCCGTAATTAAAGATCTTGGTGTTCTTTTTTCCCCGTTTTTTTTTCCATATTTTAATTTATATTTTATTGTCTTGTGGTTTGCAGTGTTTTGTGTTGTTTCACTTTAAATTTGTTTAAAAGGAAAAAGCTGAAAATTTAAGTAGTTAAAAGTTGAAATGTATGAAATGTAAATAGTTGGTTTTTGTACTTTATAATTTATTTATTACATTTTATGTGGAGTGAATAAATAAAAGTAGATTTACAGTGGCCCCTAGAGACAAAGCACGTACAAACTCCAAAACACAACGGAAGTGCTCCAGGATGCTAGGGGCCGTGTTGAGCTTTTGTTACCTAGTGGCTACACAAGCCAGGAAGTACCAACATTCGGATTGGGTGTGTGGTAGTAACAGGTAAATTAAGTTGTTTTTTTTTTTATTATTATGTATTAATACAAAAACAATAGACAATGTAAGTGATCTAGGTAGCTCTGTTTTGGAAGTTCAGTTAACGCTAGAAATGTGTTTTGGAGTTTACGCGTTTCGTCTCTAGGGGCCCCCATAAATATTTATATATAAACATACATAAAGAAAACCACGTTTTTTTACATTACTAATTCCTTTTGTGCATAATTTTATATTGTTGTCCATAATTAATTCATTAAATCAACAAAACAACCTGATGAGCCGATTGGGAGCCGAAAGAGCCGGCTCTTTTTAGTGAGCCGAGCCGAAAGAGCCGGTTCTCTAAAAAGAGCCGGAAATCCCATCACTAATATGTGCACTGTGCTTCACCAAAGTCTTTATACAGGAAGGTCTCTCCACCAGGCAGAAACTTTAGAATGCCTCAAGGTACTTATGTGGGCAGTCAATGAATGAATAATGAATGAATGAATATGAATATGAATGAATATGAATGAATAATGAATATTCTTTATTGTCATTGTCACAGGTACAATGAAATTGAAAGATGTCTCTGGTCAGTGCAACATCACAAAAGATAAATACTTAATTAAATACTTAAAAACTATAATGATAGGATATAAAAGATAGAAATACATATAAAATACAGTATTCTCATACCGTAGATACACCCAAGCAATCCAGGCCTAAGGCCCCATACAGACACTCAACATACGACCTAGTTGATATATCACTCAAACAATCAATCACTCAATCAATTTGTTAGCGCATCCAACAAAACATGTCTGAAAGCATTCCAACATCAAGGGCACAAATGACAACAGGGGCAATGAAAGTCATCTACTTTTAGTAGCATTGAGACATGATATTGCAATTGGGTAGAAACTGTGTTTGAGTCTGTTAGTCCTTGTGTATGTTGTTCTATACCGTTTACCTGAAGGCAGCAGTTCGAACATGGAGTGTCCAGGGTGTGAGGTGTCCTTTATGATGTTATGGGCTCTTTTGAGGCAGCGGGAACTGTGTAGGTCTTTCAGTTTGAGGAGAGGGCAGCCGATTGTCCTTTGGGCAGCGTTGATTACTCCCTGGAGTGCTTTCCTCTGAGCCACTGTGCAGCTAGCGTACCATATGCCTATGCAGTACGTTAGTATGCTTTCGATGGAGGCTCTGTAGAAAGACACCAGCAGTCTCTGTGTGATGTTGTTCTTCCTAAGCACTCTCAGAAAGTACAGTCTCTATTGTGTCTTTTTCAGTAGCTCAGAGGTATTCACACTCCAGGATAGGTTTCCCTCTATGCTGACTCCCAAGAAGCGGAAGTCTGCCACCCTCTCCACACAGTCGTCGCTGATGATTAGTGGTTGGATTTCTGTCTTGTGTCTTCTGTAGTCAATTATGAGTTCTTTGGTCTTTTTCGTGTTTAGGAGAAGGTTGTTATCCTTGCACCATGAAGACAGCCGCTCCACCTCATCTCTGTAGGCAGACTCATCTCCCCCAGATATGAGCCCCACCACAGTAGTGTCATCTGCGAACTTTACAATGGCGTTGCTCTGGTGGGCGGGGGTGCAGTCGTGTGTATAAAGCGAGTAGAGCAGTGGACTAAGCACGCAGCCCTGTGGCGACCCAGTGCTTAGATTTAGGGCTGGAGATGCGTAACATCCCACTCTCACTCTCTGTCTGCGGTCGGTGAGGAAGCTATTGATCCACTTACAGGTGCTGTGAGGAAGCCCTAGGTCTTTTAGCTTGGCGTCCAGTTTGTATGGAAGAATGGTGTTAAATGCCGAGCTATAATCCACAAAGAGCATACGCACATAGCTTCCTTGCCTCTCCAGATGTGTTAATGCTACATTGAGTGCTGTTGCTATGGCGTCCTCTGTCGATCGGTTTGCTCTGTAGGCAAACTGGTGTGGGTCAAGGCTGCTGGGTAGGGCTGCTGTAATGTGGTAACGCACAAGTTTCTCAAAGCACTTCATCACCACCGGGGTTAGTGCCACTGGTCTATAGTCATTTAGGCTAGAGATATGAGATTTCTTGGGCAAGGGTATTATGGTGGAGGTCTTGAGGCAGGGTGGGACGTTTGACTGTTCAAGGGATTGGTTAAAAATCCTGGTGAAAATATAGGCAAGCTGGTCTGCGCAGTCTCTCAGCACACGTCCTGGTACGCCATCTGGGCCGGCTGCCTTCCTCGGGTTAACAGCCCGCAGGGTGCGCCTCACTTCATGCTCCTCCAGAGAGATGATGGTACTGCTGCTGTGGGCTGTATGGTGTAGCTGTTCCTCTGAGGCATAGGGTGCAGTGACCTCAAAGCGTGTGAAGAAGATGTTCAGCTCCTCCGCCAATGCTGGGTCACCTTCAGCCATACCTGATTTGGACTTGTAGTTTGTCAGCTGCTGGACACCCTGCCACACCAGCCGGCTGTTCTTACTCTCCAGGTGGTTCTCGATCTTCTTCCTAGTCCGCCTTGGCCTTCTTAATGCCTTTTTTCAGGTTGGCTCTAGCCCTACTGTAGCTCTCCCTGCTTCCGGACCTGAAGGCGCTGTTCCTCTCTTTTAACAGCTGCTGGACTTCCCGGGTCATCCATGGCTTTTGGTTGGTGTAAACCCGGATCTGCTTGTCTACTGTGACAGTGTCTATACAGTGTTTGATGTAACAGAGGACACTGTTTGTGAACATTTCCAGGTCTTGATGTTGGAAGATATTCCAGTTGGTTCTGTCAAAGCAGTCCTGTAGCTGTTGAGAAGCGCCCTCTGGCCATGTTGTTATAGTTTTAGTGATGGTCGACGCAGTTTTCCTGATTGGGGCATATGCAGGAATTAGGAGCAGGGATAAATGGTCAGATTGGCCCAGATGTGGTAAGGGTCTTGCCCTGTAGCCCTTCTTGATGTTGGACTAGACATCTACATTTGTCACATTTCACCTCTAAAATAAGGGTTTTAAACTCTTCTCTGAAAGACTGTTTGCAGTCTCTCTCCTATATTGTCTTGGGTTTCATTTAATCATGTTCTTTTCAGTTCTGTGCTCTAGCACTATCAAGGGGTTTTTCTCTGCAACAACACATCAAATCAGCTATCAAGGAAACCATTCAATAGAGTCTTAAACTGGCATGGCTCCATGTCAGTATTAGTGAGTCCAAGGGCGTAGATTTGGTTTTGGCATTGGTGGGGACGGATGATTCAACCACTGAACCCTGCCCTGTTTCTTTTTTTTTCCCTTTTTGTCTTTGCTTCTTGATTTTAAAAAAAAAGGAGAAATATACTTGCCTACATATGCTATTCTGCGTGCTTTTAAACCATTTAAAATTACAGTTCATAGTTTTATATGTGAATTATATAATGTTAAATTACTATTAAACAAATGACTGACTAAGTATTTTAGGCTTTAGTTTACTCTAGCTATATTCCATATAAATCAGGTATCATACAAACATAAAAAATAGCTTCAAATACAGTCATGACAATAAAAGAATATGACTTTAAGAACTTAACAACATTACTTCAGTTATACTACACCAACATCTGTTATATTTTGGCACTAAGGAAACACTGAATGACCTGGTGGTTTTTGTCCATAAAACTACTCATCTAAGATTACCACAAAGTAAAAGATCTCTCAGCAAAATTATGCAACAGTTTAGGCACACAATTGCCCCGATCAAGTCAGTGAGCTGGGATTTTTTATTCTAAACATGAACTACTGTTACAGCAACAGACATGGACTACTGGTGTCCCACACAACAACTCAATGTCCACTATGTGAAGGAGCCAAACACATGCCTGCTCCTCTCGTTAACTGAGATAAACTGCTGCCATATTTGTTTTACATCTATACTGTCCAGTCTCTCCTGGTGGACATACAGCAGCATTGTTTAATCTCATTTGAGTCATTGTTAACCTTAGCCATCTTTTTAGTCTTCTGAGAGCACTGAAGCTTCTTTCGGCCTCAGTACCTGCGTTTTATCCTCAGATTACAATTATTATTCTGTGCTTGATGTGCATCACCTTTGGCCCTGGCTCTTCCCCTCTGACTGCACTAGGACATATTGCCACCTGATAAAATAACACATTGATTCGTGCCATATAAAAAGTGAGACATGTCAATTCAGATTCTTTGTCAAACATACACTAATGAATCAATTTACATCAGCAGCCTAACAATTGTTATGATAATAAATACTAGTTAATCTACAGCACCAAATCATCAGTCAGTCACCCGTGACCTCGCCTCTTCACCTCTGTCAGAGCTACAACATGGCAGAGCTGCCTCTGTCACCTGATAAATAACAGTGAGACATTCCAAATACATGCAGTCACACATGTGCTTCAAATACAGTAATGAACCAACAAGTCATCATCCAATTTCACCGGTGATCTTGTATCACCATTGCTCTCTATCACCTGACAAATAGGACATACGTGACAATAAGAATAAAATGTGCACCTGCTTCAGTGTTTCTGTCAATTTGTGCAGATCTTGACTCATCAGTAATGTTTGTAGGCTGAGTGCATTTTTAAAACAATTTGTGCAAACTGCACTCCAAGGTGGACTGAATGAGACGTTGACAGATCGTTTTTTTTCTTTTTATCGGGTTTGTTTTTCTTTACTCGAAGAGATTAAATTATTGGTGGAGACATGTTTTTTCCGTCCATGCCAAATCTACGCCCTTGAGTGAGTCAACTTCGCGGATAAAGGCAGGCCTTGCAAATCCAGACCCGTCCAAAAATGCCTCTCTGCCCCCTCAATTGAATGCTATACTGATGCTCTTTTGTGTTATAAATACAATTAATTCCTAAAGTCTGACAATAAATGTCTTAAACATCCACACTGGCAATAAGTCAGTGCAGTTACAACTCAAGTTAATTATTCTGCTATTTTAAGTATTAAAAATTATGCTAGTTTGTCCAATTAAGTTAAGCCTCTGAAAAGGTGAAATTGGAGCTGTTTGGAAATGACACAAACTGTTTTTGTTAAAAATAAATAAATAAATAAATAAAAGACAGCTCCTACTGTATTTGTACACTTCTTTGGGTGTCACAAGGCTTTTCAAAAAAAGAAGAACATATATGTTTAAAGATTGCCTACCTTCACATTGTACTAAGAATTTGTTCATCATAGATGTATACAGGAAACTTTCACTTTAGTGGTCACAGTTGTGTTGTATTTATCTCATGGGTGTACAACAGCTGTGTGAGGCTATCATGTCAACAATCTCTGAGGAATGTTTCAAGCACTTTGTTGAATTGATGCCATCATAGAATTAAGGCACTTCTGGTGATGAAATGAGGTCCAACCAAGTAGAAGCAAGCTATTCTTAATGAAGTGATCATTTGGTAGCATTAACTTACAGTGGGGCAAAAAAGTATTTAGTCAGCCACCGATTGTGCAAGTTCCCCCACTTAAAATGATGACAGAGGTCAGTAATTTGCACCAGAGGTACACTTCAACTGTGAGAGACAGAATGTGAAAAAAAAATCCATGAATTCACATGGTAGGATTTGTAAAGAATTTATTCGTAAATCAGGGTGGAAAATAAGTATTTGGTCACCTCAAACAAGGAAAATCTCTGGCTCTCACAGACCTGTAACGTCTTCTGTAAGAAGCTTTTCTGTCCCCCACTCGTTACCTGTATGAATGGCACCTGTTTGAACTCATCATCTGTATAAAAGACACCTGTCCACAGCCTCAAACAGTCAGACTCCAAACTCCGCCATGGCCAAGACCAAAGAGCTTTCGAAGGACACCAGGAAAAGTATTGTAGACCTGCACCAGACTGGGAAGAGTGAATCTACAATAGGCAAGCAGCTTGGTGTGAAAAAATCAACTGTGGGAGCAATCATCAGAAAATGGAAGACATACAAGACCACTGATAATCTCCCTCGATCTGGGGCTCCACGCAAGATCTCATCCCGTGGGGTCAAAATGATCATGAGAACGGTGAGCAAAGATCCCAGAACCACACGGGGGGACCTGGTGAATGACCTGCAGAGAGCTGGGACCAAAGTAACAAAGGTCACCATCAGTAACACACTACAACGGCAGGGAATCAAATCCCGCAGTGCCAGACGTGTTCCGCTGCTGAAGCCAGTGCATGTCCAGGCCCGTCTGAAGTTTGCCAGAGAGCACATGGATGATACAGCAGAGGATTGGGAGAATGTCATGTGGTCAGATGAAACCAAAGTAGAACTTTTTGGTATAAACTCAACTCGTCGTGTTTAGAGGAAGAAGAATACTGAGTTGCATCCCAAGAACACCATACCTACTGTGAAGCATGGGGGTGGAAACATCATGCTATGGGGCTGTTTTTCTGCCAAGGGGACAGGACGACTGATCCGTGTTAAGGACAGAATGAATGGGGCCATGTATCGTGAGATTTTGAGCCAAAACCTCCTTCCATCAGTGAGAACTTTGAAGATGAAACGAGGCTGGGTCTTCCAACATGACAATGATCCAAAACACACCGCCCGGGCAACAAAGGAGTGGCTCCGTAAGAAGCATTTGAAAGTCCTGGAGTGGCCTAGCCAGTCTCCAGACCTCAACCCCATAGACAATCTGTGGCGGGAGTTGAAAGTCCGTGTTGCTCGGCGACAGCCCCAAAACATCACTGCTCTCGAGAAGATCTGCATGGAGGAATGGGCCAAAATACCAGCTACTGTGTGTGCAAACCTGGTAAAGACCTATAGTAAACGTTTGACCTCTGTTATTGCCAACAAAGGTTATGTTACAAAGTATTGAGTTGTATTTTTGTTATTGACCAAATACTTATTTTCCACCCTGATTTACGAATAAATTCTTTACAAATCCTACCATGTGGATTCATGGATTTTTTTTTTCACATTCTGTCTCTCACAGTTGAAGTGTACCTCTGGTGCAAATTACTGACCTCTGTCATCATTTTAGGTGGGGGAACTTGCACAATCGGTGGCTGACTAAATACTTTTTTGCCCCACTGTATTTTCTAAACATATTGCGCAGTGTTGCATCAACACAAAGTTAAATTACCCCCTCAACGGGGGGAGGGTGTTCAGTACCGTTCTACTCACTTTCTGAGGAATTGAAACTGAAGAGCTGAACAAAGCCTATTTCACTTTCTGTCCTGACACATCGTGTACTTCTTTCTTACTTTTCACCATGAAACCTTTTGGAGCTCTGATCCTGGTTTTTGTCCACTTATGAGCTTATGATTCATTTGTCTTGTTCTTTAGATAATCAGATAATCACTGGTCCTTTCAGCTCTTCCATTTTTAGACCAAACTGTAAGAGACATGATCACCTTGAAAAGCACATCTGAACCACAATCATTCTGTGATGGAAAAAAAAAGCATAACTCTTAAAAAATTAGGTGAATATGTAAGATGTTTTTCCATTGACAGTTTGATTTAAAATACACTATAGTCATGTACAGATGCAAAACTAATTTTAAAATTGCCTTTTTAAATAAATATATCAAATTATGGAGCTCACAGTATTTTGCAATAGAAATGGCAGATCCTGAAGGCCCACAGCCCATAGTACGTGCAGCACTGCGCTCTGAAACGAATTAATTTCAATTGCTTGCACCTTGCAATAAGGTTTCACTTTTCTTTTTGTTGAACTTGAAATTGAATCTTAACAAAAAAGCTATTTACCTGCATATACTCTATAGATCTGCAGGGTATTATTTTATCTAATCTGGTTCTTGTTGATTTGTTTCTTTATTAATATAAGTCCTGGTCCTTTGCCTTTTCTTTTCTTTTCTTTTTTTCATTTTCTGGTGCATTCTCTGAGCTGTGGTACCACAAACTTTATAAGAAGCCTTTTCTCTGAATGAAAAGAAAAAGCTTTTCTTCATCTCAGTAAGGCATCTGCAGTCTAATGGATGATGCTTTGTATTTGGAGAATCTTCATCCATGTATGACAGCTGTCTTTGTTTCTCTGCAGCATGTGGATTAAAATGCTATGTATGTGCACTCTCTGACCCTCACTCCTGCTCTGATGTCTTAACTTGTCCTGCTGGTATGGACCGATGTTTCAGCCTTACTACAAGCGGTAAGTTGTTCTGCAGTGTATTAACAAGTGTTTAAAGCTGTAAATCATACATTTTATGAGCATAGTATTAGTTAAACTGAGGTTTTCCCATTATGTGTTACAGGTACCGTCACTAAGAGCTGCATAAACAGTGTCTCATGTGTCAGTCCTATGAGGTGCTGTGAAGGGAACTTGTGCAACAGTGCTATACCAACTGGTCCCAGTGCTATGCTCCTGCTGGTGTATTCAGCCATAATCACCATCTTCCTCTGAAGCTCTGGAACAACTACATCTTAATCATGTTTTACGTTGTTCTTAACTAAAAATTACAACCCAGGAATAGTTAACAACTGGTTGATAAGGATGGGCAAAGTTGTTCCCTTTGAGATTTTCAAACTCCATAATGCTTTGGACAAAGATTTTTTATAGTTTACCAGAGTTTTCCTCACAGCTAATTTTAAATCAGTCAATATGTGACTGAAGTGCAGGCATCCAGCTTTCTCTGAATATGTGCACTGTGCTTCATCAAAATCTTCAAACAGGAAGGTCTCTCCACCAGGCAGAAACGTTAGAATGCCTCGAGGTACTTATGTGGGCAGTCAATGCATCTACATTTGTCACATTTCACCTCTAAAATAAGGGTTTTAAACTCTTGCAGATTTCTCTGAAAGACTGTCTACAGTCTCTCTGTCTTGGGTTTCATTTAATCATGTTCTTCTCAGTTCTCTCCTTGAGCGCTCTCAGGGGGTTTTTCTCTGCAAAAACACATCAAATCAGCTATCTAGGAAACGATTCAAAGGAGTCTTAAACTGGGATGGCTCCATGTAAGCGTTAGTGAGTCAGCTTTGCTGATTAGGGCAGGCCTTGCAAATCCAGACCTGTCCAAAAATGCCTCTCTACCTCCTCAACTTTTATGTTATAAATGCAATTAAATCTTAAAGTCTGACAATGAAAGTCTTAAATATCCACACTGGCAATAAGTCAGCGCAGTTACAACTCAAGTTAATAATCCTGCTATTTCAAGTATTAAAAATTATGCTAGTTTGTCCAGTTAATTTAAGCCTCTGAAAAGGCGAGTCTGTGTAATCTCCAAACAGTTAATACTGTTTTTGTAAAAGCCCTTAAATTAAAGCTTAAAGTATGCACTTCAAATGCATATAGCTGTGCGTTTAAAATACACTACACACCACAAAAACTGCTTTTATCCAACAAACTGTACCAAACTGGAACTACGCAGGTGCAGCTGTCTATTTTCCCACCACTTCAAACGTACTCATTCACAAATAATTTCATGAGCTCATTCTGAGACTCAGACATGAAGTTGGACTGAACTTACCAACAATGTTATTTTGTCTTTTGTAAAAGACAGTATCAGGAATATATATGGCACTACACAAAAATGTCTGTGTGGATGAGTAGGCTGGAAAAAAACACCATTAATGTTAACAGCTTTCATTTAATAACGTCTAACATTCTTACCAGTTATACTACATACAATACTTCTTTGTGTGTCAAAGAGCTTTTCAAAAAAAACAAAACAAAGAACATATATGTTTAAAGCACTTCTGGTAGTAAACTGAGGTCCAACCGAGTAGTAGTAACCTATTCTTAATTAACTTTATGATTGCTGCCTTTTGCAGCACTGCAAATCTATCCTGTGTATCTTAATAGTGGTGATCATTTGGTAGCATTAACATCTTTTGGAGAACATGTGGTGCAAGAAGATAATAAGAGTAATGTTGCATCGACATAAGGTGAATTCACCTTCTCAAGAGGGTGGGGTGTTCAATACCATCCTACTCACGTTCTGAGGAATTGAAACTGAAGAGCTGAACAAAGCCTATTTGACTGTCTGTCCTCCTGACACATCGTGTACCTCTTTCTTACGTCTCACCATGAAACTTCTTGGAGCTCTGATCCTGGTTTTGAGTTTGTCTGCAGGTAAGAGCAACTTATGATTTATTCGTCTTGTTCTTTACCAGATAATCAGATAATCACTGGTCCTTTCAGCTCTTCTAATTTTAAACCAAGATTTTTTTTTCCAATAAAAGTTTGATTTAAAATACACTATAGTCATGTACAGCAAGCTATTATTAATGAAGTTTATGATTGCTGCCTTTTGCAGTAAAGGAAATCCATCTATGTGCATCTTAAAACTAGTGATCATTTGGTAGCATTAACTTTTTTGTAAACATATTGCACAATGTTGCATCAGCACAAAGTTTAAATTACCTCCTAAACAAGGCGGGGTGTTCAGTACCATCCTACTCACTTTCTGAGGAATTGAAATTGAAGAGCTGAAACATTAAAAGTTTGATTTAAAATACACTATAGTCATGTACAGATGCAAAACTATTTTAAAAATTGCCTTTATAAATCAAATTATGGAGCTCACTGTATTTTGTAATAGAAATGGCAGATCCTAAAGGCCTTTTCCCACAGCACCCAACAAGCAGCGCTGCGCTTTGAAACATTAATTTCAATTGCCTGCACTGCACAATAAGGTTCCATTTGCTTTTTATTGAAGAGCAGAGGCGGAGCCAGACATTTGAAACACCCGGGGCTTAGCCCTAAAGGGTAGTATGCATGTGGGATTTCTTTTTTCTTTTTTTCTTTTTTTTCTTTTTTTTTGGGGGGGGGGGGGGGGGGGGGTTAGAAATGACTGAAAGATTAATTGGCTCTGTTTTGAGTTTTGTTCAAAAAAGAGTGACTTCATATAGGGAAAAATATATATCACATATGCAGGACACCTTAAACTAGTTTTTTAATTAAGCAGCAAGGCAGAACAAAGTCGGGGCTGTATCAAGACACGAGGACTAAACCCCAATTCAACCAGACCCAGAACTGATCCGGAATTAAAACAGGACTACAACAGTTCAAAATCAGGACTACTGAGGACTTAACCAAGACAGAACCAGAATCAGAACTAGATGATAGTAGCACTAAAAATCATCATAGACCTGCACTACACTTGTTTTTTAATTCCACCAAAGTACAATATTTAGATTGAGAAAAGTTTATATAATTATTTATCCTTGTTGTGCAAACAAGCCTGCATAACTTAATAAATATAGAATTTGAAAAATAGCAAACCTAAAAAGAAACACTAGGTACGAGATACATGAGGACCTATGATACGGTGATACTTTTGGTAAACAACCATTTGACTAACATGTGTGTCTCACCTGCTCTTGTTCCACCTCTGTTCTGTCCTCATTCTGCATCTCCCTCTCTGTTCCTCTCTCACCCTCTCTGTTCCTCTCTCACCCTCTCTGTTCCTCTCTCTCTCCCTCTCTGTTCCTCTCTCTCTCTCTCTCTGTTCCTCTCTCTCTCCCGCTCTGTTCCTCTCTCTCTCTCTCTCTGTTCCTCTCTCTCTCTCTCTCTCTCTCTCTGTTCCTCTCTCTCTCCCTCTCTGTTCCTCCCTCTCTCTCTCTGTTCCTCTCTCTCTCTCTCTGTTCCTCTCTCTCTCTCTCTCTCTGTTCCTCTCTCTCTCTCTCTCTCTCTGTTCCTCTCTCTCTCTCTCTCTCTCTCTGTTCCTCTCTCTCTCCCGCTCTGTTCCTCTCTCTCTCTCTCTGTTCCTCTCTCTCTCTCTCTCTCTCTCTCTGTTCCTCTCTCTCTCTCTCTCTCTCTGTTCCTCTCTCTCTCTCTCTGTTCCTCTCTCTCTCTCTCTGTTCCTCTCTCTCTCTCTCTCTCTCTGTTCCTCTCTCTCTCTCTCTCTGTTCCTCTCTCTCTCTCTCTCTCTCTCTCTGTTCCTCTCTCTCTCCCTCTCTGTTCCTCTCTCTCTCCCGCTCTGTTCCTCTCTCTCTCTCTCTCTCTCTCTGTTCCTCTCTCTCTCTCTCTCTCTCTGTTCCTCTCTCTCTCTCTCTCTGTTCCTCTCTCTCTCTCTCTCTGTTCCTCTCTCTCTCCCTCTCTGTTCCTCTCTCTCTCCCGCTCTGTTCCTCTCTCTCTCTCTCTCTCTCTCTCTGTTCCTCTCTCTCTCTCTCTCTCTCTCTGTTCCTCTCTCTCTCTCTCTCTGTTCCTCTCTCTCTCTCTCTCTGTTCCTCTCCCTCACCCTCTCTGTTCCTCTCTCTCCCTCTTTGTGCTGACAATCATCAAATATACAGTTGAAACCACATATTTATGTACTCTTCAGATCAAAACACAAACACTTTTTTAATTATAACATCAAATCAGACTAAATGTTTATTTTTTAGATTGATAAATATAAAAAACACATTTGTTAACTTTAAGAGTAAAGAGAGAAACTATCTGTATTTCTTAATTGTAAATGGCACCAAATTGTATTCAAAATTGAGCCACACTTATGGAGCTCCACAGTTCTTTTCCTGGTGTTTTGGTTGACATCTCTTAATTTTCCCATTTCAAAGAAACAGGCTCTGTGTTTTGCCTTATATGCATCCACAGGTGTGCCACCAATTTACTCACATGGACTCTACTAACCTATCAGAAGCTTCTTCAGCTCAGAATGGAATCGTCTGGAGTTTTCTTGTTAATTAACAATAAACTTAGTGTACATGTGCTCCTAAATTTGATGAAAGTGATAAAAAATAGACAGCTATGTCTCTCTTTCTTCTGACATTTAACTAATTCAAAAGATTTCAATATTTATTTATCCAAAACAAAACAAGTTTACTCTAAATTGATGTTGTACAGTAAAAAAATGTTCTTGTGTTTTCCATAAAGTGTATGTAAATATCTGGTTTCAACTGTGAATATACTGCTGTGTATTGAAGTTCCTCTTGTTTTGCATAGAAATATACTGAACAACATACAAAGCATAATATATAAAATACTACCAGAGTTTTTTCTTTGAAAGAAGCCCCTTATGTCCATTCTTGTATATCAGTGCATTACTGAAACCGATTTATTTAGCCGTGGAGGGTAACGACTGAAAATATGAAATAAACACACATGTAAGCTAAGACTCTCTAAAGAAACAGCATTGTTGTTGTTCGGCTTTTCATTTCGCCATTTGTTGATTCACTTGAAGAGCAAGTAACGTAATATTGGTCAAGTGATCAGTTTGATATCAATCTTTCGTGATTCACCGTCATATTTAAATTATTTGTACGGTACAAATGATTTTCTTTGGTACCTGGTCAAACTTAAGCTCTCCTTAGTATGGCTGGCTGCATTTCTCCAACAGCGCATTCACAGGCAGCAGCTGCCCCGCCCCCTCGCTCAGTCGCTTAGTGCCTGAGCTCGGATCATACCAATAACAGGGGGGATTCACGCACAGTCGTAAATTCCCACAGTGTGCACTATGTGCTTCGAATATTGTGTGTACTTTTTGTTTTATACAGTTGTCAGCCAGGCATCTAACTATGAAAAATTACACTCCAAAAGACCCCGGGCTTCTGACAAAACAACCCGGGCTTAAGCCCAGTAAGCCACCCCCACGCTCCGCCCTTGTTGAAGAGAGCTATTTACCTGCATATACTCTATAGATCTGCAGGGTATTATTTTATCTAATCTGGGTTCTTGTTGATTAGTTTTTTTTGAGGAATTAAACTCCTGGTCCTTTGCCCTTTCTCTCTCTCTCTCTTTTTTTTAATTTCCTGGTGCATTCTCTGAGCTGTGGTACCACAAACTTTATAAGAAGCCTTTTCTCTGAATGAAAAAAAAGCTTTTCTTCATCTCAGTAAGGCATCTGCAGTCTAATGGATGATGCTTTGTATTTGGAGAATCTTCATCTATGAATGACAGCTGTCTTTGTTTCTCTGCAGCATGTGGATTAAAATGCTACGTATGTGCATTCTCTGACCCTCACTCCTGCACTGATGTCTTAACTTGTCCTGCTGGTATGGACCGATGTTTCAGCCTTACTACAAGCGGTAAGTTGTTCTGCAGTGTATTAAGTGTTTAAAGCTGTAAATCATACATTTTATGAGCATAGTATTAGTTAAACTGAGGTTTTCCCATTATGTGTTACAGGTACCGTCACTAAGAGCTGCATAAACAGTGTCTCATGTGTCAGTCCTATGAGGTGTTGTGAAGGGAACTTGTGCAACAGTGCTATACCAACTGGTCCCAGTGCTATGCTCCTGCTGGTGTCTTCAGCCATAATCACCATCTTCCTCTGAAGCTCTGGAACAACTACATCTTAATTGTGTTTTACTTTGTTCTTAACTAAAAATTACAACCCAGGAATATTAAGCCATTTTTTAAATAATGTATGGATATTTCTTTTCAATAAAACCACAATAATGTATCAACTACTGAATTGTTTAATTCCTAGGATTCTGCAATTCACATCACTACAGCAGAAAGATTTTTTTGTGAGCTCTAACAGAAAGACAAACAGGACAGAAAAATAGACGTTATTGCGAGCAGATCAATCATTTATTTTTTTTAGCTGTCTGATAAAGACTTATTTAATTACTTTTTACAGTTATTTCCACAAATGCAGAAATCACTTTTCCCACCCATTTGATGTGCTCACTCTGTGACTGAGATGACTCTTTCATAAGAGACGCATCAGGCATATACAGTGTTTGCAACTGTGAAAAACAGGTCTTTAAACATGAATAACCTGAAAAAGTCAACATTGATGCAAAAGTCAGGTAGGTGAATTTCACCTAGTCTGATCGCAGGTAAATACACATAAGTCATTCATGACAATACATACAGTACTTCTCTAGATGTCACACGAAAAACAAACATATACCATATGCATAAATAAAATTAAATATTTGTTCTTTGGCAGTCTACCCTCTAATTGTGCCAAGCACTCAATCACGGGAGGGGAGGGGGGGGGGGGGGGGGGGCAACAACAACAAAATATTTTTACACAGAAAACTTTCCCTTTAACATTCACATCTGTTATGTCACGTTGATGATTTCACCAGCACACCTAAAGCATCAAACAGTATGTGATCGCCAAATCCACTTATTGTGTTTTAAGTGAATGTCCTTTTAAAAACCTTCATAGATACATGTTATATTTTACATTTTGCGATCTAACCTATTTAACATAGGTTAGATTCTCACACAATCTCACACAAGCTTTCCTGGTTTCACAACAAAGATGACAAAGTAAGGTTACTAAAAAGAAGAATGAAATTATGTATGCATCCATTTACTTATTCATTTGAAGAAATGCTGCTGTGTACTGTGTCAGTAAAAACCATTCTATGTAAAATTTTAACATTTCCTGTGGTAGGATCAAGAATGCAAGAAAAAAAAACTTAAACACGGCCAATTTATAGGATTTATCATTTGTAAGTTGCTGTAATTCCAAGACAAATTCATATACAATAACACTGCTGTTTTCATTATTTTCAAGCAAGGCATTCAAATTACTTGGTGTGCTTTACTCTCATGCTGGCAATCACTATGAAAGAGCAGACAAACATTTAAACTCTTCATGCGCTTTGCAATGTCACTGCTTTGAAACACTGCATCAAAAACATCAATGTATGTAGAAATGTGTTTTATCCCTCTGGTTCTCTTTGCTAAGGTTGGCATACCATAGATTAGCTAATAAGGCAAATGAAGCCACAAGGCAGACATAGATGGCACACTAATATATGGCATCTTTGAGAATAATAACTGTTTTACAAGGTAAATCACTTATAATAATAGAGTGCTGTGCAAAAGTCTTGAGCCACCCCTCATTTCTCTTTATTTTAAAGTTATGACTAGGAAATAGGACAGCAATTTATTGAAATTTGCAAACATACAGAGAAAAACCAACAAATAAGGCAAAAACAGAGTTTGTACAATTCTACTAAGTTTGAAAGTCAGTATTTGGTACGACCACCTTTATTCTTTAACACCGCCTGAACTCTCTTAGGTAAGCTTTTGTGTCATTTCTTTAAGTAGTCTGCTGATCCCCAACACTACTGGCTAAAATATATCCCCAAACCCTGACAGTGACTTGACTGTGCTATAGACACTCGCCATTGTACCTCTGTCTTCACCTCATCCGTAAATACCGTTGATGATTTGATCGCCCCCAAAAAATTTGGATTCATCACTCCGTCAGATTGCCACTGATTTTCAGTCCAATTCTTTTGTAATTAGACACACCTCAGCCTTTTCTCCCTATTTCTCTTGCTTAAGAATGGCTTCTTGACAGCCACCCTTTTACTGACACCATTTCTGATAAGGCCTGAGTGAACAGTAGATGAAATGAAGCACAAATTTCTTAAGGACACAACTTAAGAAACAGAGATTGTTCATCCGCTGCCGACAGCTATTTCTGTCTGTAATTTCTTTTGTCCGATTGTCCAGTTTCCCTTAATGTTTTTAAGGACACACCGCACACCACCAAGTACCAAGTTTTCTCTTATAACCTTGGTGGTGCAAAAATACAATTTTATGCCTGTCAAACTGTGTAAACCTTGGATTTTTGTTGATTCGGCTAAAAAAAAACAAAAAAAAAAAAAAACGGAAATATTTATATGTTTTTGAGACCGGCTGGTAGCAAAACAGTCCCTAAGATACAGTTTAAAATTGGTTCCTTACAAAGTTGTCTGTGATAAACACAACAGTAGTTCATCCCTTGTGTTAGGTGTCTTCCTTTAAGCTCTAGTTATTCATAGGTCAGTGTTAAGTGGCTTCGCAAACAATAAACACATCTAAAAATAGTCAGCTACACGACTTGGGCTGAAAACAAGTAAAAGCCAAAATCCATAGAAAAAAAAATCTGAAAGACCTTCAGACAAGCCTGGACAACTATTGCCCAAAAAACACTTAAAAATTGCAAGAAAGTTTGGCTCCTTCGAATTAAAATAAGACAATGAGAAGCGGTGCAAGACTTTTGCACAGTAATGTATAACAAATATATTACTGTGGATCAATAATAAATATCTTTTAAATGTACCCTGAGCAGTTAAGTTGACTTGTGCAGACTTTTTTAATAAAAAGCATAAAGCAGTAGATTTTGGCACTAAAATAATATAATGGCACTATAGGTTATGGGACTTACTGACATAAAAGTATTTGCAGCTTATTGTTAACCCCTTTATTCATCCCCAGAATCATGCATATTTAAAAACATCCAACAGTATCCACAAATAAAAATTAATAAATATAAAGAGCAATTAATCAAAAGACTGTAAAATGTAGATGTCAGTGCAATACAAATTAATGCATGTTAGCTTAAAAAGTTAAAAACACAGACTTAAGTATGGCTATAGTGCATTTTATATTGCCTAACCCAGTCACCCCCTAAATGGTACAGTTACTTCTATTAATAAGCTAATGGAAATAATATTAACCCAAAACCGCCGCCATGCTTGCTGTAGAGCTTTGGGCTTTGAGAAAAAAAAAAAACGCAGTATTAGATGGCCACTAAGGCTAAGAATGGTGATGATACAATCACAGATCGGATCTTCTATTGGCTGTGAAAGGCACACAAGGATGAGTATTAGCTTAAGGATGCAAAATGAGAATTAGAAGGTAATTCTAATTCTTTGGGCGGAGGGTTTTAATCTGCAGGCAGAAGTCCTGACAAAGAGCAGGATGGAAGAGACATGAGGTTAATCTTCATTAAAATGTCACTCTACTCTCAACTCAAGCTTCTGGTGGTGCCTCCCTGCTTTTACTTGGCATGTGTGCTCAAACTAATGTGTGCGGACGCGTGCGTGTGTGTGTCAGTCCGGTTTTCAATTCTTTAATGCCTTCAAAGAACCCTTGTAAAGAAAGCGATCTCATCCAGGTCCACAGGGTAATCAGTGAGGTACATGGGACCTTTATCATAATGTTCCCCCTTGTAGCTTTTCCATCGTCCTGCAGGCAAGTAGATATCCCTCTCTTGCTTTCCTGGCTCCAACACTGGCGCCACCATGAGGTCATCCCCAATCAGGAACTGGGAGTCGATCTTATAGGCAGCCTCATCATCATTGGCAATCCACCAGAGGGGCCTTATGATTGGGTCTCCTGTATCAAGAACCACGTGTGCCAATTCAAGAACTTTTGGTGCCACCAGAGTTTCATGGAGCCCTGTGAACTTCTGTGCTATCTTTACCACCTGCAGATGCACAAAGACATTGAGTTAGCATGGAGCAGAGGCCACCTAACAGACAGCAGAGTAATAAAACCATCCACACGTCCTGCTTCAATTTATGCATCAAAGCACATAGAAAAAGAACTGACTTATTGTTTTTGACTTGTGATCAGTACTTGTATATTTTCTAGGAGAAATATTTGTTAATGAAAATGGCATTTTATTTATTCTTTTTTTTTTTTTTTGAGAAAAATCTGATTTTCTTTAGCGCTTTACGGTGTACGAAGGTCAGAAGAAGGTAAGGCAACATTCACTAAGCCAGAGAGACACAAGAAAATGTTTAAAGCTTCTAAACCTTGTGTACAGGGTAAGTTGACTTGGATGAGTATTTTTATATTAAAATCAACTCGGAGCCCACATGGTCTTATAGCTGGACAGTCAGAGGGCATGATCTGGAATGCTTTTTAGAAATTAACCTGTCTGAAACCATGTTTACATCTCTAAAGTGCAAAACTGCTGTTAGAAGTATAAATCTTATCTGGGCATTCTTCTCTGTCATCCTGAGAGAGAGATTTTTGGTGTCCAGTAGGAGGACTTGAAAAAAAAAAACTACTAACTGTTTTTGCTGCTGTATTGTTATTTGTTTTAACTTTTTTTTTTATTTCTATCATGGTACACTACATGCTACATGTATTACAACACCACCCACTCTATGCAAGATCTTACCACATGGAGTGATCATAAGAAAAGTAAAGAGACCACATTAAAGCACTTCATTATGCTGGATGGCCTAAAACAAATAGGTCAGGACTCACAGTGTTCCCACAGTGTGGTCAAGTATGTCATGGACTGAAAAGACTGGTACCTAGAAAATGTGTCAAGGAAGAGGCAGAAAAGAAAAGCTGACTGAAGTAGATGAAAGGCACCTCAAGATTTTAAGTGCTATAGACAAAAAGCAGACCACTGCTGATTTTCAGGCAGCGATAAATGCTTCTAGATCAGAGTATGAGGTTTCCAGAATGACCATAAACTGACGACTGAACAAATAGGAAGGAATAACTGAGCGCTGCAAACAGAAGCGTTTCAGATTTGCCAACAAGCACAAACACTGGACTAAAGATGACTGGAAGAAGGTACTCATACAGTCGTAAACATAAGAGTCCAAGTTTAAACTCTTTACTTTCGCAGAAGAGCTGAATAACATTTTGATGCGAGACTAGTTACGGTGTGAGTTTCCATTTCTGCAAATAGCATGGGGAGATTAGAGCAAAGCACCAGTATCATTAATAGAAAGGTCTAACAAAACATCTTGGAGCATCATGGAATCACTTTTGAACTAAAACTGATTGCCATGGGTTCATTTAATGACAAGAAAAGGCAAGACAGACTATTTGACTAAGAAAAGGGAATCTGATGCGCTGGCCATATATATATATATATATATATATATATATATATATATATATATATATATATATATATATATATATAAATATATAACTTCTAGTCTTAAACATTTTTTTGACAAATTTCTAAAATATTCTTGTTTTCTTTTTTATAACAGGTAAACAGATTTCATTTAACTGGTATGCATACCCTTAAATTCCCCATAACTGGTCTTTGTAGACCAGGGGTGTCCAAACTCTGGCCCGCGGGCCAACTGCGGCCCGCGATCCATTTTTAATTGGCCCGCAAGTAATTTTATAAATAGAATAGAATATGGCCCACACTTCAACTTTTGCTTACGTGTATTGCACTTCTTAGTTTTAACACCAGGGGGAGCTACTGTTGATCAAGGCAGTTGCTCCACCAAAAAGGACAATCACAGAAGAAATTTACCCCAAGTTACTAAACATGGCAGAACCAAAGAAGCGAAAGGTAGAAAGTGAATGCAGAAATATTCAGACATAGTGAGAGAGTGAATATTTCTTCATAGAATTCAAGGGGAAGTGTTTCTGTTTGATCTGCACTGAAACTGTGGCAGTTATGAAAGAGTATAATGTACGACGTCATTATGAAACCAAACATCAGGCCTATGCATCCTACACTGGTGCTGATCGAGTGCAGAAATTAAAGCAAAGGGTAGCTCTCCTGCAGGGTCAGCAACAGTATTTTTTTCGTGCACTCCTGTTATTAAGTCCAGTTCAGTCTGTTAATGTTGATAACGGTTTCAAACGAACGTTAATAGGTGTGTTGCTAAGCCTAATAACTTAAATAACAAACTTGAAATGTACCCGTCCCATTTTCCCCTTTATTGTTTTTTCTCTGTACTGTAAATCTTCTGTCTAAGAAGAAATCTGAGGCTGCTGTTCTGAGAATGAGCTACCAAAGCCTTTTCTGAATAAATCAATACAGATCCATTTATGGAAAGTTGTGATGAAGGCAGTTTTGTCTTTAATTATATTCAACAATATAACATATTTGACCACTTTTAAGTGTTTTTCTAACTTTAATACACTAAAGTTAAGGTTATATACCTAATTTCTAGTAAGTAGCCCAGCCCCTCCTATATTTTTATGTATGTGGCCCTCAGTGAAAAAAGTTTGGACACCCCTGGTGTAGACCTTTATGGTTTAAACTTTGGCGCCCTCCTGTGGTAGTTTTTAAACACACCAAAAAGAATTTGAAGCAACAATTATTCTGTCATTTCTCTACAAGCAAACAAACAGCCGCTTCACGATAATGTAAAGGTTAAGTTTAAGCGTCCCGTTCATTATTTAATCTGTAATTAGTATTTTGCACTATAGTACTGATAGAGCAAAAAGATCATTTTTACACCAACTGTAAAATGTGTTGCAAAATTGTTACAAACCCTATTACAAATGTTGCAAAAGTGTGTATGTGTGATGTACACACACACACAATTTAGTAAATTTAAATGCAGGAAAAGCTAAGAGGCTACACACTGTAAAATACTTTTCTACATCTAAAATTCATCGCTTGCTTTATTTGGCTTACCTCATTGTCATAAGCCCATGGAGGTATGGAGAACTGCATGGCGGGCATAAAGGCAGATAGCTCCAACCATCTGATGTACAGTTCTCTGTCTGGCAGACCATTTAACCCACCTTAAACGCAGATGAAAGACTGTCAGATAAAACCAGATCATAGAAAATCTGTTTTTTTAACAGAGCTAACACTCTTAAAATGCATGCCATACCTGCAGTATGGTTCGGGTAGGCATTTCCTCCTATCATATCAGGTAAGACAAACTGGTAACCCAAAATGCCTATAGTCAGAACAGTAGGGATGATGGACTTGAGGCCGAGCTCGTAACCCCACACCGAGTCCCTGTCAATGATCCTGAAGAAGCAGGAGATGTTCTGACTCTGGTAACCAACCCTTAGCTCAGCATGCTCCATAAATGGTATAGCCATCTCTGTGTAGCGGCGGGTGAAGGTGGAAGGGTTTGACAGTGGGCCCAGGGTACTAAACTGACGGGGCAGGTAGCTCGTTTCTCCTGCATCAAACTTGAAGGAGGTCACCCCATAGCGACTTTTGAGCATGTGCAAGTTTGAGGAATACCATTCACGAGCGTCTGGGTTTGTGAAGTCCAAGATTCCTCCAATCCCGTTCCACCAGCGAACCAGAGCGGGCAGTTCACCGCCTGGCTCACGGACAAATAGCTCTTTCTCCACAGCTGCACCAAAATTTATGGAGTCATAGTTGATAAAAGGGTGCGTCCAGAGTGTAACTTGAAAGCCGCCCTCTCTTAGTTTGTCAAACATGCCGCTTGCATTGGGGAACTTCTGCGGGTCAAAGTCAAACTCTCCGTAATCTGCTGTGTAGCGGTCATCCAGCTCCAGATGGGAGCAGTTGAAGCCATGCCTAGTAATGTCAGCGGCATAGCGCAGCAGCTTCTCCTGAGTTACAGCGGTCTTGTAGATAGCCCATGTGGACCACACTGGTTTTTTGAACAAATCAGCAGATGGGACTTTGATAGGCTTTGTGAAATACCGGCGCACCTGAGAAAAGAACATGAATGATTAGGGGGGGAAAAGAAAAGAAAAGAACATGAAGTAAGTGATTTGAGATGTTTTTAAATGTGTGGTTATTGTCTTTCATTCAAGCCTGCACAGGCTTTGTGCTTGATTAAACAAGTGTAAGGAAATATGCCTACTGGCATCCTTACAATAACCAGATAAATTAGCTTAGGGGTTGCTTGGTCCCTTACAGCTTGAGAATTTCAGCTTTCCGTGTCAAGAAATAACCAACTACATAAGCCAATTTTTAGACTTTTTCTAAAGATTTTACAAACACACTATAAGATTATAATATTGATATCCTCATTAAGAAAGCATTTACAATTGGGGAAATCATTATTAATTCATAAGTTTGCTCTCTTACAAAGAAAAAACCTGAAAAAAAATCACTGCATAAAAGTTATAAATTGATTTGCAGGTTACAGAGTGAAATAAGTACTTAATACCCAAGAAAAATATGACTTAGTATTTGGAGGAGAAACCCTCCAAAGCACTGTCATGTCATCATTCACCAGGTTTGCACACATCTCAGGAGGGATTTTGGCCCACTCATCTTTACAGAAACACTCTTAATATTTTAGGTTTCTTGGCCTTCACTTGGCAATTCGAAGCTTCAGCTCCGTCCACAAATTTTTTAATAGAATTAAAGTCTAAGACTGGCCACGCCGAATCTTGACGTTTTGTACTTCTTTCGCCACACTATCTTTATCTTGATGCTATGTTGGAAGACCCATCCACAACCCATACGAAGTATCCTGGCTGAGGGAAGTAGGTTCTCATCCAAGATTTTACAGTACATGGCCCTATCCATTGGCCCCTCAATGTGATGGAGTTGTCCTATATTCTCAGAAGAAAAACAGCCTCATAGCATAATCTTTCCACTTCCATGCTTCACGTAGGGAATGCTACTCTTTGGGTCATACCCAGTATCTCTCTTCCTCCAAACCCAGACATGTAAAGTTGATGCCAGAGAGCTTGATTTTAGTTTCATCTGACCACTGTGCATTCGCCCAGGCCTTCTCTCAATCATTTAGATGTTCACTTACAAAACTTGAGATGATCCTGTACATTTGCGTTCTTGACCAGGTGACCTTGCGGGCGCTTCAAGATTTCAATCCATTATAGCATAGTGTGTTGCCAGTGGTGACAGATCACAGCTTTGAGGTGATCCATCACCTCTCTTATGATAGTCCTCGCCCATGAGGCAAAATCTCCATGCTGAGGACATTGATGGTCATTTTATACTTTTTCCAATTGCACCAACAGTTGTAAACTTCTCCCCAAGCTTCCTACTGTAACTTATACCAGCCTTTCGTAGGTCAACAATCTTTGAAAGCCTTTGAGAACTCTTTGGTCTCGCCCATGGTGGTGGACAGGTTGGAAGAGAAGAAATTGATTCTGTGGACAGGTGTGCTTTATACACATAGTGAGTTGAGATCGGGAGTATCTGTAACTGTGACTTCAGGCTGGGTTGTAGGAGATTAAATACCTTTTTCACTCAATGACAAGCAAATCAATTTAGTCTGTAAATTTGATGTAATGTCCTTTTTTCTGGGGTTTTGATTGATATTCTTTCTCTCTCCATTAAAAATGAACTACAATAAAAATTAGAGGATTTCCATTTCTTTGGAAGTGAACAGACACTTAAATTCAACAGTAAATCAAAGAGTCATTTCCCCAACCTAAGTATATTTTCTGGAATGTTAAAGATTAAACCTGCTCTGCAGGGGAACAAAGAATTAATGGCAGTAGTATTAAATTAAAAATGCATATGCAGGATGGGACAAGTGTTTCTGGTCCAGTTATTTGTTGTACATCTGAGTATATATCCACTACA
Organism: Astatotilapia calliptera; assembly: GCF_964374335.1. Taxonomy (NCBI): domain Eukaryota; kingdom Metazoa; phylum Chordata; class Actinopteri; order Cichliformes; family Cichlidae; genus Astatotilapia; species Astatotilapia calliptera. The sequence continues at coordinate 28,183,928 of NC_137433.1, forward strand.
CTTTAAATTGGCAGCTTTTAACATTATTAAATATTTGTCAAATATCCAGCATAATTACACTCACCATGTACTTGTGAATAGAGGTGACATCTGACCCCACACAGACTCTATAACTGAGTTCAGGAAAGGTCTGCTGTCTTTCTAGTGGTCTGAAGGGAGAGTCCTGGTACCGGGCCTGGAACCTCAGTGTCCTGTTCTTCTCTGACCAGCCCAAATGAAACGGTACTGAGTCGTTAATCTTAATGGCAGTTGCATTTGATGACAGCCAGTACCGCTCTAGAATTCCTCCAAAAGCATTTCGATTGGAGTAGACGTCACTTGCGATGAAAGGTTGTGGTTCCTCTTCTCCCTGAAATCTGATAGGCCAGTACTGTGTTGCCGTCTCTGCCCCTCCATACCAATGAGAGTCATTATAGGCCATGACATGCTCTACCAAGTGCTTATTCTGCAGCTCCTCCCAGCGAACCCGATAACAGATCACCGTGTCCTTTGGACGAACTGTTTGGATAAAAAAGTTGAGCTTGCCAGAATCCGACTGAGTGCAGCTCAGAATATCTCCCTCCTTTGAGCAAGAGTCCACATCCAGAGTACCAGACCTAAGATTAGGTGTTTAAAAGAAAGAAAACAAAGGGGCCAGTTAAACACAGTTGATATTATTTGTGTTTTAAAACAAATTAGTAGTAGTGCAACAACAAAGAAAATGTTGTAAGTTCTATTCCGTTGTTCTAGTTGTCTGTGGAGTGATTGTTCTATAGCTATTTCTGTCGGTATGAACTCTGCTGGCAAAGGACACATCTATTACAGTCTTCCCTAAGGGTGTAATCATGTGTCTGTCTCGTCTGATTTTTCATCATCCATCCAAACACTGCAGACAGGCAGACTTAAAGCAGATACAAAGAAGAAGAACTCTGTCAAGACCAACAGAAGTTACAAAGGCAATGAGTCCACGATTTGCTGGGACTTAGTTTCACAAGAGAAGTGTTTGTGGAGTGTCTTGATTTGGATTGCACAGACATTCCTTTGGTCCTTATCTCAGCTGTAAGATAAAATTATAACTAGTCATATTTATTACCCTTATAAGTAGCAGAGTTATTTTAGTTTTGTATTTTCTAATTCTAATTTCAAATTTTGTAATTCATCTTTTATTGTTTAAAAATGTTTAGCTTTAGTTTTTATTAGTTTTAGTCTTTTAAATAGTGACTGAATGTAGGGCATATGCAAAAGGCACAAATTAAAAAAAAAAATCTGTAAAGGCGTAATAACAAATTTTAGCAAATTAAAATGCCAAAACTTATTTTAACTTTTAGTTAGTTTTCCAAGTTCATAAAATCAGTTTAATTACAGTTTTTTTAAAGTGTAGTATTTATTTCTATTTTATTTAACAAGGTCAGTTTTAGGTTTTGCTTTAGTTTTAGTTCATTAAAATAACCATGACTAGTAGGCAATCAGGCAATTCAAATAATTAAATTATTAATCAAAATGTATCTTGTTAAAGGAAACAAAAACGCAGATGATTCTCTGTACAGTTTCCTAAGCATTAAAAGCATAGACAACAAGTCCAAAAAAGACAAAAATCAGCAAATTACCAATTATTAATTTAAAAATAATCAATAATATGAACCCACCTGAATGCCATAGTGAAGACAACAGCCCCAGCTTGGTTGTGAATAATAAAACCATCCTTGTTCAGGTCTAACAACGCTGTCTTGAACAACTGGGTTTTACGAAGCGACACTGAGTAATAGCACCAGGCGACCACAGCAGCTAGCACCAGCACACAGCCCAACATACTTGCCATCACCAGTGGCCGACCTTCATGAGAAAGTTTCTTCTTAAGTGGGGAGCCTCCGGGTCCCCCAGCCATCTGCTGCTCCCCAGGAGCCACCGGCACTATTTGATACATGCTGAAGGCGTGCGGGTTGGAAGAAGAGTGGCAGGAATGGACAGCTGTACTTAACTTGCTGTCAGAGCTTTTGAAACAGAAATATAAATCTGTGCACTGGCAGCTGTGGGAGTTAAGGGAAAACTGATGTCTACCTGCCAATCTTTAGGAATGTCTCCATTTCTGAAAAAGGGCTGATATATCTGCTCCTGTGAGGCAGACAGACAGATGTTAGTTTAAACCACAACAAGTGTAAAAGAAACCCAAAAAAACAATAGAAATAAAACACCATTAATATCATCATCACATCAAATAATGAATGGAAGCTAAATCAAGTTAAAGTGCTAAAAGAATAACAAGTAAATGAGTACAGGACATGAATATTGACCAATCTACCGCAGACTTCATCACACTGGCTATCTATCTATCTATCCAATTATCACTGCTGATGTTAGCTTAAAAGCGCTGCAGACAGGAAAAAAAACAAAAATGTCTTAGTGATGCATTAAAAATATTAGTTCATGCTGCAAAGGCATAATTTTCACACCAATCAAACCGTCTTAGTGACCTGATTTTGCCTCATGGATGGGGGCAATATCATTATGGAAGAACTCACTGCAATCAGGATTTAAATTTAGATGCAATAACACTTCCCTCACAGAGACAAGTACACAAAAAACATGCCATCAAAATAATACCTCCCAAAGAACAACAACATTTAGAAATATGTGCAATAAAGAATTCAAAAGCACAATAGTCGTCTTTCAGGGTTTTAGAAATCACATCTGGATGCAGTCACAACCAATCAGCAGCATAGTTACAGGCTAAAGATGACAATTTTGAGCATAAGGGGTTACTGTTTTACCTTGAATTGTCTGTCACTGAACACTGTTTTTGTGTAGCATTACTGTATTGGCCCTGTACTGTCTCTACACTTGCTTTTATTATTATAGCATAGTTCAACAGCATCCAGCAGAGAGAGAGCGAGAGAGAGCACTGGGCTTTTAATCTGGTAAATGGCAGGTATCCAGGCTCTGCACAGGCACTCATGATGAGAGAGCCAGCAAAACTGTAAAAACAGGCTGTGATCAGAGGAAGCGCAGACACCAAGTCAGCAGGATTCAATTACATTTACCTCAGGTAAGAGCACCTTTGGGATGAGTAAATAATAGCCCTCAAACAGCTGTAGTACAGCAAGCCCACAGTTTTCAGATTGATAAGAATGCAGTCATCACCAGCAGAACCATACTTAACTTCCCCACAGGTAAACATTATCCTTCAGCTCCACATCCTTCTTTTATTGTGATGCTATTTAATGCCAGTATCGCAAGGAGGAACCGAAATCTTGCAAAAATATTCCAGACACAGGGAAACATTTTCCTCTATATGTCAGCTTTCGCTCCAGTGAAGATCCTGTTCCTCATTTCTATGTAATTACTGACAAAACTGTACCATTGCTCAAATGTAGAATTAAGTTGAGAAAGCTCAACTTGGGATCCATTATAAATCAATTTATTCTATTATGGGAACTTAACAATGAAGGCAGACCAGTCTTAAAATGTTAGAGATAATCAGTGCTTTTTAAGAAACCTAGCAATTAGTCTTGAAACTGTGGGCTGAAATCATATTAATCTTTAATGGCTATCGGAATGAAACGTATAACATTTTAAATTAGGCCACAGGGCCCGGTGCAGTACAACAGGCTCCATACTGCAGGTTATGCAGGGGTTTCTAAAAACATGCACATTAACTACACAGTGACTACGAACTGTTCAAGGCAAATACCTAAATTACAACAAACACTGAAAAACGTCGTCATCTGACTTTCTGAAAGGATCCCAGTGGACACAGACGCCGTCCAACGACGTGTATGTTTACGTTATCTATCCACGCCCGTGTCAAGCTGGCGTGTAACCAACTAATCAAACACTTCCGATATCTGATCGATCCCCAACAAACACTCACTCGACTCGGCCGTTGACGCCGAGTTGGGATATTGCCGTAACAGTAACTCGCTCTACCAGTATTCACGAACTGATTCAGAAGACCGTGCTCACAATTAAAAGCTATACTCGCCATGACAGTAACACGCAAAAAAACGTTGTGTCACATACAAAACATTTTAACTGCTCTTAATAAAGCTGCGACCACAAAAATACATTCACCTTACCTCCACATCTGACCACACTCCGGGGTCAACGTCTGTGCGCGCGGAAGCCTGCGGTGCAGCGACAGAGGCGTAGTCCCACCCAAACGGAGCGAATGCGAAGCTGGTTTGTCCATCGATCTGTCATTCGTGTACAAGTTAGCGCGGAAGGATTCTGGGAAATGTAGTGTGAGAACAATATCGTCACAGAGCCAAAAAACAGCTTCAAATTTGTTTATTGCTGGCTGCGAACAATGTGAAACGCACAAGAGAAAGGCAAAATGAAGGGGTTATTTTGACTATCGTTAACGTTACTTTTAAATTTTTATATTTTCCTTACCAAATCGTTGGTGCTAGCGTTGTCCGTGGAAACAATTCAAATCTCAAACGTTTCATTCAACTTGTAGTGAATGTGTGTGAGGATTGGGGGGGGTGTTATTGTTATTATTAGTATTTTGTATTTTGTATTTTTTTTTACGATGGTTGTTTGTAACCACAGATTACCGTCTTCGACCCTGTGACAACAACAACTGGAGTACACTGCCTTACTTCCCGAACAGACCACAGAGGTGAGATCATCGAGAGCGAACAATAATGTTATTGTGGCTGTAAGAGGTTTTCTACCGCTGGGTGACAGCAACAAGCTATGAATAACAGGGCAGCTGAACGACACGACCATGGCGAAGTAGTCGACTCTTGTCTTATTTTTATATCCGTGAGTTCTTTGATGTTCTAAATGTTTTTAAGTTTACTATGAACTGAGAACTAGAGATGTAGACATATATTTTATTTAATACCACACTGGCGAAATTCTGTCGTTACAGCAGCGCAAGGGACAGGGAAAAAAAGAAAAATAGAAAAACATAAATGAGAAAAATTGTCTACAAAAAAGCTAAAATATTATATTTGGTCAAATAAACCAAAATTTTCCTTTTTTTTATATGTACATGAAGTTCAGTTGGAATAATAATATTATATTTGGTAAAATAAACCAAAATTTTCCTTTTTTTTTATATGTACATGAAGTTCAGTTGGAATAATAATATTATTGTATAGCCTGACTGCTGTACCACCAGTGTGAAAATCTACTAGATTACTATTTGACTAGTAGGCTAGCTAAAGTAAAATGTTTATAAAGAAGTAGCAGAGGTAAAATTTAACTCTGATTTATTTAAATGTTGACCTGCCTCTGAAATCCAAACAATTAGGAGACACAGAGTAACAGACACAAAGGAATGGTTGCTTTAAGGGAGAAGGCAAAGATAAAACTCAAAACAACCCTTGACTTTATTTCCAGGCAGAGGTCATAGACAGTAAACTCTAAGCAAGACCAAATTTTATACACAAAACAGGAAAAAAAAGGCAGTTGAAACTGACACCATGAAAAAAACCCAACAGAAATCTCAAACCATTTCTATGTAACTACAATTTTGTAAGAGAATTGTGAAATTTAAGTATTGTGAAATTTAAGTATTCAGTCATTGATTCCTTATTTCCTGCATATTCCCTGGAGAAAATCAAATGATATTAATAATAAAGAATAGAGAAGGTACTAGGCAGAGGCTTAAAAATATATGCATCTCCTGTGAGTCATCTGCACTGGCAAGACAATTCACCATCTAGGGATGTAGTTTAGCACAGCAGGGCAAGGTCAGACAAGACGGCACTTGAATTTTTCTATTTAAGAAAGAAAATGCAGCTCCCCTACACCCAGTCAGAAGGATCCAGCCCAGTGTATGACCTTCAAAACAGCCCACAGAATGAAAATGGAGCTTGTCTGTTAAGTGGTTAGAAGTCAAGTGACTTTAAAGGTGACTCTTAATGTAATGTACAGCTTAGTAAGGCTGTGGTTAACCTGAAACAATTTGAATTAAAATTATTTATTTTGCAAGTTATTCTTTGTTTAATGGATATTTCTTTTCACAGTCATGTGAATAGAAAAGAATTGTAGGCATTCCTGTGGAAAAGCGAAGTGCATGTTACTGCTTCCTTAGGAATTAAGAGGTTAAGTAACACTTGATTAATTGAGCAGCAGGAAGTGGGAGCACCTCTAAGGAAGCAGAATGTTTAGCAGTTTGGAGCATTCAGATACGTAACACAATGCTTCAACCTTCATAGGATTGGACACCGAAGCAAGAGAAACTCAGACAAACTACAAAGAGCTCAAGGGCTAAATGTCAGACTGTAGCATGTTAAATGTTAGAGTTCATGGCAGCACAATTAGAAGAAGACTGAACAAGGTGACTTCTGTAGAAGGGTTGCCAGGTGAAAGCCCCATCTCTAAAAAGAATATGGGAGCACACAGCATGTCCAAAGACAAATAACACCAAAATGGAGATGTTTGGCCATAATGCACTGCGCCATGTTTAATGAAAACCAAAACACGACATATCAGCACAAGCACCTCGTACCAGCTACCAAGAATGGCGAAGGAGGGGTATCAAAGGTATCCCCTTGGAATGGTTTAGGTCGTACCTCTCCAAGAGGACTTTTTCTGTGAGCCTTGATGATTTTATTTCTTCCCCAGCTCCTTTTACTTGTGGTGTCCCGCAGGGATCCGTATTAGGCCCAATTCTTTTTTCAATCTATATGTTGCCCCTAGGCCTAATCTTTAGGAAACATAACATCTGCTTTCACTCATATGCCGATGACACCAGATTTATCTTCGGTTTAATAGAAACACCTCTACGCCCATGGAATCGTTAGTCAAATGTCTCGGCAAAGTTAAAACCTGGATGGCCTCAAACTTTCTTACCTTCAACGAGGATAAAACAGAGGTAATTATTTTTGGACCAAGCTGTAATTTCAATGCCCCAGATTTGGACTTATGTAACCTAACATGTGCTGTTAAAACGCATGTAAAAAACCTGGGGGTTCTCTTGGATAGCAAACTTACATTTGAGAAACAAATTAATTCATCCAATGCATTTTAGAATTAAATTCAAAATCTTACTTTTAACTTATAAAGTGCTAAATGGCCAGGCACCGGACTATTTGTCTGACCTTGTGCAGCTGTATACGCCCTCTAGAGCCCTTCGATCAAGTGATCACCTACTCCTTACTTTACATAAGTCTAGGATGGTTCATAGAGGAGATCGGGCATTTGCAGTTGTGGCACCGAAAATGTGGAACGATCTACCTCTCCACATTAGAAAGGCCCCAACTGTTACTCTTTTTAAATCGCATCTTAAAACATATTTTTTTACTCTGGCTTTCGAAACTGTAGGAGCGTTACCAATTCTTTTATCCTAATCTGTTTTTAATTATCAGTTGTTGTTAATGTCACTGTTTAATTGTTATGTTGTACAGCACTTTGGTCAACGCCCTGTTGTTATTAAATGTGCTTTATAAATGAATAAATGAAATGAAATGATGTATGGCTGTTTTGCCCTGGGCACCTTACAGTCATTTAGTCAAGTATGAACTCCTCTGTATACCAAAGTATTCTAGAGTCATCTGTCCGATAGCTAAAGCTTGCCCAAAACTGGGTCATGCAAAAGGACAATGATCCCAAGCACAGCAGCAAATCTCCAACAGAAGGGCTGAAAAAGAATCAAGGTTTTCATTTTTTGTGCTTTATTTTTTTAAAAGCTAGGACAAGACATGGACTCCAAATTGGTACCTTACCACAGTTCCACTTAATTGTGTGTGGTGATCGTGCTCAGCTCCGTTCAGTCTAGGATCCAGCATTTATAACAGAGGGACAAAAAAAGATATAGACTATTGCAAGGTGTTGCAATGACATGCAAAGTCCAGACTGAAATGCTTAAAAGAGCTTAAAAGAGCTAACAAATGCCCACAAACCTCAATGAAAGCACTGTTGTAAAGAAGCGTGGGACAAAAATTCCTCCACAATGATTTGAGAGCCAGAAAAAGTCATACAGAAAACAAATACTTCAAGTTATTGTTGAGGTGGTTCTACAAGCTATTGACTCATGGGGTATACTTAGTTTCCCACAGGACTGGATAGTTTCACGTGAAATCTTTCTTTTTCATATGACTGTATGTGTGATGATGCTGATATTCTTTGTCTTACTATGCTAAATCTCTTTGGCTTTGATTGTTAGTCGGGGTTTTAGTGAAGCTCGAAGGTGCTTTTCACAGTTTTATTTTAAACTGATTAATCTAATGAATAATTGGCCAGGCGATCAACAATGAAAATTATTTTAATTTCTCATATTATTAAGGACATATTCATCAATTTATTTTTATTTTAAAGAAATAGCCAGAATGGTTCAAACACTATGCCAAATCATGGTTAAAGGGAAACAGCAGAAAATGTGATAGGAGTAATAGTATGACAGCAGCAGTAATTGTAAAAGTACCATTTCAATAAGAGCAACAGATGAAATGGTGATGACAGGGACAATGATGTTTGGCAGCTGTGTTTCAGAAGCTTTCACTGGAGCCAAAGTGACTCATTCTGCTGCAGGAAAACTCAGCTGCAGAGGGAAGATGCCATTGATGCTGGTGTCCCTGCTCTGCTGTGTCACTGCAGCCAGGGCCTGTCTGCAGTGCGACCGCAGCATCCGAATGATGCACGAGGACTTCATCTTGTCTGCTCCCACTCTGCAAGACCAGCTCGACTTGCAAAGTATTTGTGACCAAGCCTATGTGACCTACATAGAGACCAGTCAGGAACGAAAGGGGGTCATTGGTGAGATCAGGAAACTGTTATATTGTAGTTCTTCTCTTCCGATAATGTCAGGCCAAAGATATAAATTTATAAATACTTATAAATAAACTAAAATATAAGTGTAAGGCAGTTAAAATGATCAAAATAAACCAAATAGCACTGTTTTTTTTGCTTAGATCCCACTACTCTATACAGAGCCAAAACTGAATACCAGAGTGAATTTGATCGCTTCTTGAAAACCAAGCTCACTGGTGAGAAACAAAAAAACAATCTATCATTCTTATTCTTTCCACTCAGAAATAAACAGTAGCTGTAAACGCACCCAAACACTCCAACATGTAGAAGGCCATTATTACTTTTCATTATATCATCACTGAAAGTATTAACATGTTAAAATGTCTTTTAAGGATCTATAACATTTGAAGCTGTTCAGATCATGGAGAAAGGCAGGAAGATTTTAGAGAAACATCTGGATGCTTTCGTCCCCAGTGGTAATTTGCATAACAGTCGGGGTTCTGCAAAGTATGAGGCAATAAACTTTTTGTAAGTCATCGCTGTGAAAAACATGCATTAGTTTCAGATCATTTATTATCTTTTTTTTCTTTCCCTCAGAATTATGCCCCAACATATGTGGTAAGTACTGAGACTGTGACAAATGATCTTTTAAGAGTGACTCATACAGATTTTTCCAGTGACAGTGGACCGTAAAACTTTGATCGAGAGACGTGAGACAACTGTAAAATGTTTTTTGCTGTCATTTGACAAACCAATGACTTTTCATTTATTTATTTATTTTGGTGTTTGATTTGCATACTTTCCAGAAAAATGTGTGGTCTCATAGGGATCAGTACCAGGACCAATTTAATGTTCAGTATATGTAGGCTAGAAAGGTTAGCACCATCGCTTGAAAGTCCCGAGTTTTAGTCCATCAGGGAGTTTGGGACTTTCTGTGTGGAGTTAACATGTTCTTCCTGTGCTTTTGGAAGTTCCCTCTGGGACTCCGCCTTCCCGCTACAGTCCAAAGACATGCATGTTAGATTAACTGGTGATTCTTCATTGACTGTAGGTGTAAATGTGAGCATGAATGGTTGTTCATCTTTGGGTTAGCCCTGCGACAACCAGACAACCTCTCCCAGAAATACCCAACTCTCACTCAATGACAGCTGGGATCGACTCCAGAAGACTGCAAAAAAAAATTACAAAAGCGAATATCAGCAAACTTCATAAAATCAAACTCATACAAATCATTTATTGGTCATTTTGAGATCATATGACCTGCTCCCACAGTCTGGGGACTAATCCTATAGCATACAATTACTATTGTTTATTAATGGCACGAAATGGCATGAAAAGTAAGTAAGGTGTGTGTGTGGGGGGGTGCTCACTATTTCCATCTCACTCTGGGGGGCTGTTAGGTCTCTAGTTATGTCCCCCCCACTTTCCATTACAATAAAGTATTTTGAACTGATTTCAAACACTTGTAATGGAAAGTGTTTCTAAGTGTTTTCATTTCTGTTTTCCTACTGGCTTTATTTTTATTTTTATCAGGTTTCCCTGCCTTTTTTTTCCTGATGTTAAACTTCAGTCTTCCACCCTTTATACTTTTCAAATATCCTTTTTCTATTTTGTACTTGTTGTTATCTGCTGTTTTAGGTAATCCGTACTGTAGTTTTGCCTATGTGTCTATTCTGTAATGTGTGTTATGTGTTTGTTGTAAATAAGTTTCTAAAACCCCTTTTACATAAGTGCAATATATATTAACTGTATTATGCATGATTTTTTTTCTCTGTGTTGCTATACATCATTTTATATCCATGTAGTATTTATTTTAGAGGGTGTGTTTGTGTGTCATTATCAGGGCTTCTAATTAGAAGAGTAATGGATTGCGTCTCTTGCCGCTACAAAGTATACATCTGTCCCTCTCCGACTGGACAACAGGACTGTGGTGGTATATTTTAATTTATTTGTTCTCGTGTTAATGCATGAGTGGATTAGGAGGAGTCATTCCTATGTGTTGGGACTGCACCGTTCTTTAGAGTGCAAAGATATATGATGTCACGAGTGTATAAATGTGTGCTTACGCGAGTGACTGCTGCTGCCTGTCCATGTGAGACACTAATGAAAAAGATTATTCAAGTAATCCTGATTCAGACAAATGGAGGATCCCACTTTCTCCCTCCTCTCAACCTTTGTCCAGAGTATCCGGTGCAGGCTGAGGAAGGAGGCCAGGCTTTGTTGAATTGTTTTCTTCCGTGGCACCGTCTTCTATTGGGTAGACCGGAGTACCACTACTCCTGGGTGCCAGGAGCATCAGAGACTGATAAGGTCTCATTGCCATCACTGATGACAAATGAAGGCACAAACATTAAGACACCTAAATACTTCAATATAGATAAATTTTGAAGTATCTGCATTCATCTGTAGTCTCTGTATTAGGTTTCTTTCCATATTCAGCTCCACAGTATCATACATATTTACTGTCTGACGGTTTTACACCCCTAACTTGAAACTATTCCTTCCTAATTTGTAAACACAGATGAATGAAAGTGACTTCAGTGTCTTGGTAGTGACAGAAGACTCATCTATTGTCTTGAATCAACTGCGTTTGGATGAAGAAGGAACATACCGCTGCTCCCTGCAAGCCCAAAATGGGACCATCTTCTATCAAGCCACTTTCCCACTCACCGGTACACATACATCCAGCCATCCATTAACTCATCTATTTTATTCTGCTTTTCCAGTTTAGGGGCTCGCCAGGTGCTGGAGCCTATCCCAGCAGTTAGATATGCTGTATTAAATAGAACTGACCATTAAGTACATTCTGAGTTGCTAAACTTGAATTAATATACATCTAGTTCTAATAATTTACACAGAATGTTGTTGGCTGTTGTCTCTTACCTCAGTAAATGTCACAGATTTTAGTATTCTGGTCTGAGGGCTGCTAAAAATAAATTTAAAGGTCATTTAAGACACAACAAATAAAGAAGTAAATTATAAAAGAAACAACTTTACTGCATGTTCAGAAAAGTGCTAAAACTATCTGTATTTTGGGGCTTTTTTTAATTACACTTGTTTGTTGTTTCTGTAATATTCTTCTCTTTAATCTTGGGACTTCCTTGTATTTTTTTTACTGCATTCTTGTTTCTTTTTTTTTTCTTTATGGACTTCCACAGAATTGCAAAACGCTTTCATTCTTATACCACAGCAGTTTTTTGTGAAAATTCAGGTACAGTTTGGTACAGTAATGTAGTGTTATTTGTCAATACACTTGAATTAACTGCTGATGCCATTTTTAATACTATAATACATTAGTGTAATGACACTTAGCAATGTAAATGTTTAAGTACACAAAAAGAACAAAGTAAGAAAATGTAAAATTGCAAAGTGATGGTTGGTACATAAATTAACAGACAAAAGCTGGCAAATCCAGCCGCCTTTACTGTAATTTCAAGGGAAATTTCTTCTTCTCCTTCTTCTTCACAGTCATATCGTCGCCTCACCAGACTCACTGGCCTTTAGTCACTCTGCCCTCCCTGCCTCATGGAGACAGCTACTCACCTTTTCAGCCTACGGAGGCCTTGCTTGTGCCACTCATCGCTGTGGTTACGGCTTTGACTCTGACAGCGAGCGTAGGACTCGCAGTTGTCCTGAGGTGAGACACAGCCAGTGGGTGGAGGGGAGAAAGAGGGGACAAGAGGTTTGCCGGAAGGGTGGAGGTGAAAAAGGTAGCACAGAACAGTCAGAGCACGACAAACTGAATAATGCAAGTCAAAGGGACTGGCCGTGCTCGAGTGCAGTTTGAGGACTGAATTATAATTTGTTAAGCGATCCCATGTGCAATATCAGTCTACGTAAATAAGGTCATTGTTTACATTTGAAGTGAATTACGCCGATAAGTTGTTTTCTCTGAAAGTGTCGTCACTTCTTCCAGGAAGTGATGACGGCACCTTAGCAGCAGGTGTTAACTTAGATTTCCACCTCAAGTTCTGCGTGGTAATGGGTAGTTCTGTCTTCACAATCTAAAAACAAAAAAGCAATTAAAAAAGAAACTAAATCGCTTCATGTGTAATCCTTTCTTGTAGCGTGATGATGAATCAGCAAAGAACAGCAACAGAACTGAGGAGAAGGAAGAAGGAGGAAAACGGGACCGAAAACATGATGTGATAACTGAACTCAGTACAGTAAAAACACACTTTAATAACAGGAAGGTTTTTCTTCACTTCAGGTTTGGCGTTTTGTTTTGCAGTGAAATAAATTTCCCAGCAGAAAGTGCCATGTCATTTCTAGAAATCACGTGGAAGTGAGAATACATTTTGGCGACATGCAAGTGAGGCCAAACATGACATGGGTGTCATGTTTGAAAGACGCGAAAAAGGAATCAAGCGAAGTGATGTCAGCCAAGAAACAAGTTTGCGGATTAACAAAACCAGACTATACAACACAGCTGAACTCAGAAATGCAGAAATTCCCCAGAAACCCCTCGACATTAAGCAACAGCTCACTGGAAGACAGTTATGTTTCTCTCGTTCCCCCTGAATGAAGCGATGTTGTTATCACGTGGGCGTTTATGAGAGGAATCAGGGATGAGATAAATCTCCCGGATTGCAGTGTTTTTCAGAGATTACTAACCACAGCCATCCAATTAATCCTGGATAATCCCCTTGTGAGGAAGGAGGGGGCTAAAGCCAGGAGCAGACGTTTTCATCAAAGATTCAACTAATGTTTAGTTACTCATCTGTTCATTCAGAAGTACACAATAAGGTCAAAAGCCCCCTTTTTTTTAGCATTTGCATTATTACTCATGTTTTAGTCATTCTGTTTTCTGCCACACTTGATGATATCAGCTGCTTTGGTTTCAAATATAGTCTGTTTACTCTTCACACAGGCTCGGTCATGATCTCAACGCCAGTGCTCGACGTCCGTCACGTATCATTTAGCTGCTTCTGACTGCCTTCTTGTCTTGTTGTGCGCATACGAAGGGATGTTGGTGTGAAACCAAATTTCCTGTGTAAAGGCGCTAAGGAATCATCAACAACAGCAGCAAATTCACACCTGTCTTTTGCCATTGTGTCACATGAGATCATGACTGGTAACAAAGAAAAGTAAGTGAAAGGTTTAAAAATGAAAGCAATCAGTTGATATTGTATGAGTCACTGCCAATTGGAAGTCACCGGTGAATCGTTGCTCAGGTTTTCAGGGTAATTCCTGATGAGCGTATTTTAATCACTGAAAGCTGGCTTGGGTTATGAGCAAAGGCAAATGAAACAAAGGTCGCAACAGTGTGAGGGGGTGTGTGCGCGGAGGCTGAAAAAGAGAGAGGCTGTGGTCTGTCTGGATAGTGACAGGATGTATGTGTGGTGTTGTTTCCTGTCTGGCTCACTGACATGGGGGCGAAAGCTGAAAAAAAATCTTTAAGACACCCTCACGCAGAGATAGTCGCGTCACAATCTTACAACTACGTGGGTTTATATGTGTGTGTTTTTAACCTAATATGCAGTCTGAGGCTACTGTAAATGCATGCTCAGCGACTTCACTGACAGCCATGATGAAGTGTGCAGTTTGAGTGTTTGTGTGCACATACTGCTGTGGACTGAAATTGCAGCCTCAGCAGGGAGAGGGAATGACAAAGTGTGAGCACTTCTGGAAGAGCAGCAGGCAGCCACAGGGGAGGGCGAAGAGGGAAGTAGGAACAAGAAGAAAGTGGAGTCAGAGGTTTGAGTGGGAGAGATCTGTGGGAAGGCAGACTGATTTTTAATGTGGGTTATGAGGAAACGAGGACAAAGACGTCAGATTACACCTCGTGATAAAAACCGTCCCACACTACACATAGAATATACTTTCACATCAGTGACCTATAGTTGTGGAATGACCTCAAGATTGTTGTCTTCACTGCCATAACAACTTTTATTGGAAAATAATTTAATAAAAGCATCAGAAAATACTCCTAAAACTTGGCTTTAGTGCTTGGGTGCTTATCAGTAGTTAAATATTCACAACTAAATATGTAAAATCCTATGATTAATTACTAGCTATTGTTTGTTATGAGGTTAATGTGTTTGAATGGTGTGATCAGATCTGACCAAAAGTGGCAAACACATTCACTTCTCATCATATTGACGTGTAGATATTAATAGATCTTGAGCCCACAATTACGCTCATGTACTTCAGACTGCTGAGATAATGACAAATACAGAACACAAAATCCAGAGTTCGTTTAGGTTCCCCCCCCCAACACACAACATGAAGGAGGCTTTGAAGTCACCAACATGGTAACTTAACTGTAACCATTCACCATGAATACCATCAGTCTGCTGCTCAGTCCCCCAAACAAAGAGTTTGCACTGTGTGATATTTGAAATTTAACTTTAAAAGGAAAATAAATTGTTTTATATTTCAAATTGAGAGGTGGCACTTTTTTTCTATAGTAGTCCGAAAGGTTTCTGCTAAGACTTCCATCTAATTTGTGACTTCTCTTGTTGATCACAATGCTTTTAAGTTACTGTAAGTCTGACAATATGTCATTTTTTTAAAGATACAATACTGTGCAAAAGTCATGAATTATCTCTCATCTCTTCATGATTTGTTAGAAAAATTGGGAATGGGTTATTGAAACGTGCAAACATAAATCAAAAAAATGGACTGTTTTTTATGTAGTCTAGTCTCACTCATCGATTCACACACACACATTCATGCAGCATTTTATATATACCTAAGTGCTCTCTAACACTCACACACTCACACTCATACTTCATCATGTGGACTGGAGGAGTCTGAGATCAATCCCCCGACCTTCCAGTTGGTGGAGAACCCGTTCTAACCCCCAGGACACAAGGAGGACAATTTTGGCTTAAAAATGGTAAAATCCATATCCTCTTTCTTATAAGTTTCTGTTATTTATTTATGGAAAGTAAATAATAAATCTTCAAAAAATATATATTTTTCCAGCTCATGCATCAAAGATACACTTCATGACATACTGTAGTTGCTGTCTGCCATGCTTGACATGAACCTGTTACCACTACTCTGGAACCTGAAAAATATTGTTTAATAAATTGTTGACCCCAAAATAAGTTGTGCCAAAAATTGGTCCACCCCAAGGATTGGGTCCCTAGACACAAACGGAGTAATATAGTGTACGCGCTTAAGTGCCAGAAGGATTGCCATGATTTATACATCAGGGAAACCTGATGTAAAATCTAAAACCAAAGTGCCTAATGGCAAGACCTAAAGTTGTTGTTTTTTTGCTGAGTTTCCTGTTATGTGTAGACATAATACGGGTCTACATATCCTTTGAGTCAGGTGCCTTTTGTGCTTGAATGATTCATAGGTGAATGTCAAGCCGTTCAGGTATAAGGACATAAAAAAGAAGTGAAAAAAGCAGCCAATGTTCAAAGAAAAACTTTGAAAGGCCTCCAGAAAGTCTTCCGAACCAGCCCACTACACCACTTTAAAGCATTATTACATTATTACAAGAATTTGTTATTACATTGCTTCAAGAAATTCTAACTCCCTGGGAGCAAAGCAGTTTTATATAATGAGGGCAGACTTGAAACTTGTGGATAGTCCTGTATTTTCTGAGTAAAAGTTTCTCGTAACTGAAGTGCATCATGTCTTTTCCTTTGTGTCATTCCATCCACCGCCATTCACCTATTAAAAATTTATTGTGTGCTATTTTGTGATGAATATGGTTAGTGCTTATTCAGAGTTAATCCCACATGTTTCTCATTGCACACCACAGACGCAGCTAAAATAAATGCAGTTTGAGGAAACTACCTGACCTTTTAAAATGCGGTTGCGAATTTCTCATAAACATTTACTTCTTGTATCATACTTGAAATAAAACACACTGGACATCAGAAGTGGATAGGTCTGTGTTTAATAACCTACTTTTCCCAATGCCCCTTTGCAAAAAAAGAAATTCATGCACTGTAATCCATAACTACCACACGCCTGAATCATAATTAAATAATAAAATGTCTGTGCTTTTCGTGTCTGCAGTGCAGCAGAGATTTTAGTTATGCTTTTTTAAATACTCCACAGAGCAGCTTTAAATTTTCCAGCAGAATAAAAACATTGTCAGTGCTGACATTTTATGTTTGCAGCATGGACCTACAACAGAAAAACACGGTGGTGCGGGATTAATCTACGCCGAAAAAAAAACACTCAGCCTTCAGTCTTTCCGCTGAAGGCAGGCGTTTCGACCGGGTAGGGAGGGTTTTAGCTCTCAGTATAACGTCATTCGACATAAAAACACGGGATAACCCCAAACTCCGACCACGTGCGCGGTAGGAAAATGAGGCTTGACGTCAGTGTCCATATGAGGAGTGCCGGCCAGACCAAATATGGTCGTTCCGCCTCTGACGTTGTTCCTACTGTGGAAAATAGGCGGGGTGGCGCCGACCCCGCCTACCGCGCAGCCGTTATCAATGAACAAGTGAAACTATGAACCTAGAGCCGATTGTAACCGGCCTGCAGGAGAGTTCAACAAGAACTCACAATATTAAGTCTTTTACTTTGAAAATTTTTTTGCATCTAAAATTGATACAACTTATATATTATAATTTTAGGGATTTTCTTTTTACCTGTCTAAACTGACTATTTTGTACAATTTATTATTTTTAACTTAACTTTCAACTACTTTTCAACAATGAATCCAATCAACGAACCTTTGGAAATAACTGGCAACGAGTTGGTTCACATACTTAGGACTCCCCGGGAACAGTACACCTCTGCAGGGTGCGTGGTGCTGGACTGCAGACCGTTTCTCGACTTTTCCTTGGCGCACATCTGCGAGTCCCGAAACGTGAACTGGAACGCCATGCTGCGTCGTAGATCCAAGAGTTCAGTGGTGGCTCTGGAGTGGCTCATTCCGGACAAGACGCTCAGGGCCCGGCTCCAGAGTGGGGAGTTCTCCCCAGTGGTTGTGGTGGATGAGAGAAGCAGCTCCATGGCCGAGTTGAAGGCGGAGAGCGTGTCCCAGATGCTGCTCACCGCCCTGCAAAACGAAGTTCACACGCAGATCTGCTTTCTGCAAGGTAAAAAGCATCACACGGTTTAAATCCATTTAAAAGCATATATATTTATTTTTAAATAGTTTAATAAAATTGTTGTTGACGTGTTTTTTAATGAATTACTAAGTCGTTAACGATCATCCATGCAATCATGATCGATTTGATCGAAAAGTGTTTCGATACAACCAAAACGATAAAGGAACGTTTAAAAAAAATTCTAAATAGAGTTCATGTTTATAACAGCATTGTTGTTATTTGGCACAGATCATACATTTAAAGAGGACGTGTTGAAAGCTTACTGCTAACCTCATACTAATGTGACCTCTGTTTAGGTGGATTTGGGGCATTTTCTGAGGCCTATCCGGAGCTTTGCTACACTTCAACCATCAATCACTGCGCAGTGGAGCCAGAGCCAAAAGTGACAGGCCGGAGGACACCCGCGTATGATCAGGTGAGCTAAAAGTTATTAATATTTAAAAACAGAATATTACAATTAAAACGTTTTTGATTGTTTGTTTTGTTTTTTGTGTGATGAAAAGCCACAGACAAGACGAGACGAAACAGTTTAGTGATTGTTTTTGTTGTCAAATTGCAGGATGGTCCCGTGGAGCTGCTACCTTTCTTGTTTTTGGGCAGTGCCATCCACTCATCCCGCAGAGAGACTCTGGCTGCAGCCGGCATCACAGCTGTGCTCAACGTGTCCTCCACCTGTCCCAACTTCTATGAAGGGGAGTTTCAGTACCTGCGACTCACTGTGGAGGACACACTGGCTGCAGACATCAGAGCCTGCTTTTCTGCCGCAATTGCATTCATTGGTGAGTATTTCCAAACTGTGTTAGTATGTAACCTCTGAAATGAGAGTCCAGTCCAGTGTTTGCTCACAGAAATGTCAGTCCAAACTCCAACAAAGATAGAAGGCCCACTTAGAAAATTAAATCCATGTTAAATAAGCCTCCCCTTTGTATTTTTTAATAAAAACCTATAAAAATTTTAAGCACCTTAAACTCCATAATCCATTTTCAGTCCTACACTTGGGGACCAACAATGTAATCATTAATGATCTGGTTACAAAACAACTGGATTATGGAGCTTAAGCTTGATGAAAGAGTTTATTAACACCTGATAGTTTTTATGAGCTTGTTTTGACCAGCTTTCCTTCTACAGTTGAGTTCAGGGGAAGGTGGAATTTGATTTAAAGGAACTTCCATTATAGCAGTGACTAGTGACTGAACGCTCATTTCCGGGGTGACAGCTTGTTTAGCCCAACTTTCTGTGCTGTCTGTTCGTAAAACATTACCGCCGATGTGAAATGAAGCACGGTATGCTGATTGCTCTTCCTGTTTTTGTCTCTTTCTCTTCCGTTTCCACATATAGACTCGGTGAAGCAGAGCGGTGGAAGGGTGCTGGTGCACTGTCAGGCAGGTATATCCCGCTCAGCCACCATCTGTCTGGCCTACCTCATGCACACTCAACGTGTCCGGCTGGATGAGGCGTTCGACTTCGTCAAGCAGCGGCGTCACGTCATCTCGCCAAACCTGGCTTTCATGGGACAGCTGCTGCAGTTTGAGACTGATGTTCTGTGTCAGGGATAAAGGCACAAATCCATCTGTGAAATTTAACTGACTCTCCTGCGCTGGACTCGCTGCACTACCAGGACTCAAACCACATGCATAAATGTGTTGTTGGTACTGTTGAAAAGTTCACTTTGTACATTCAGAGGAAAGCTAAATGTGTTGCTGGCATCACATGGTTGCAGTCATATTTTGAAAATGCTATATTTTAGCAATGTAAACCACAGTGTCATGGAAACATTATGAAAAACTGTGATTCTGAGCCAGCTAGCTGGAACAGCTATGAGGTAATTTCCCTGACGTTATACTTGAGTGGAGTTGTGCCTGCCTGTTTGGTTTGTGTGTGTGTGTGTGTGTGTGTGTGTGCACGTGCAGGTGTGTTATTTTGTGTGACTTCTGTGCCTGATTGATTGGAAGGGCTGACTTATTTTCATACACTTTTAACCACTGTGACATGATATGTCTTTTGTAAGGAAACACTGTGTTATCTTCTTATAGCAATAGTTCATTATTCTCACGTTTAGAAAGTTAGAAATGCACCTACCACAGCTGGTATCATTCTATATCCTGAGACAGATTGGTACACTCAAACTGGAAAAAGTTGTTTTTGTTTTTTTTAATTGTGTAAATATATTTTGTTATTTATTTCAGTATTTCTTATGACAGTGTTACTGATATCAATAATTCTTACTGCACTTTATACCTTTGGCTTCCTGCTGTTTTTCCACTGAAATAAAACATGCTGGAACATATGAAAACCGTGTGAGCGGAAAAAACTGTTTTACACACTACTGTCCACCACATCTCACTACTTGTACTACTTATACACACTAATCCAGTCATCGTTCACCGCACAGACAAAACAATGAGGCCATCGAGTCCCAGGTGCATTTCAGTGTTTTCAGAGCGCATTACAAATGCATAATTTCACACGCTGACCTTGCTGCTTTCGGCTGCTCTTGCTGAATCAGAAGGCATTAAAAAACATTGGGCTGCTGAGCGTTTTCATGGATTATCCTGTGGCAAGTGGGTTTTACAGTCTGAAGTCCCTTTTGACCTCAACAGCCAGCAATGGGAATTTCACATCCTCTCATTCAACTAACATGAATCGCTTTAGGCACATGACAGGAAGTCTGCTAAAAGAAATTACAGGTAAGAGGGAAAGTCATTAAAGTTATTTCTAATCAGGAAGTTTGGAAAGTCCAAAACACCTATTTGTGTTTATAGCATTTTAATCTGACTAAAACCAGTTTTAAACAGGTAAATAATATAAATTACTGGACTTTTTTCTTTATTTTCAAATTTCAGCTGTACTTTTATCAGTATTGTCAAGGCTCATGGTTGTTTCAACACAGTATTAAAAAACCAGTCAGCTCTATATTCAACTGGTTCAACTGAAATAACAAAGAACTATTACCAACACTTGCGAAAAGACCAGCTACCACTATCACCACTGCTTCATTTCCTGATGCTAATTAAGCCACCCACACTTCTGTTTTGGCCATAGCTAAAGTAGTCCACGTCCTCTCATGCGCAAATATCCATTACCCAACACGTAAGCAAGCGTAGCTGTTCTGCTTGACTTTTTTCTTCCATTAGCTACAGTTTTCCATGCAGAGGGCAAAGAAATGCCCAGTGGTTTTCAGGTTGGACTTGAAACTGAGCAATCACGTTAAATAAAGCCCCTAAAAAACTGCATTTAATCTGGTGTGAGTCCATTTAAATGTACTCATCAAAAGCACACAAATATGAGCTCAAACTAATTTTTTTATGTATGTTTTCATCATTTTTCTTAGTCTTCCATCAGATACATTTCTTAAAACTTTATTTCTTCTTTTTCCTGAGGGGGTTGGGGCTCAGATTTAATTTTAGAAAAAAAAAATAAACATCCTTATTTTCTAATCTATTCAATGTTGATCTTTATATTTCAGGCCAAAATAAACACTTTGCACTCTTCTGAAACCATCAGAGGGTGATCTGTTTTTCCATCGGCTTCTTTGTAAATCACTTTAGATGAATGAGTTCAACAAAAACAGGAAAAAAGAAACAAAGACAAACAAATATTTGATTTTGGAGCAGATCAAAACTAAACAATCATTAGTAAGAAGTAACTAAGTACAAATTCTCATCACCAATTTGGAGGTTTTATTATATCTGTGCGTTTTATTCTATTTATTTAATAGTGTGCTTTTTGCTCGACTACTACTGCTGTGGTCACCAGTTCAGATTTTACTTTTAAGAGACCTGTGTTTAAACTTGAAATTAGAACTCACTGTTAATGATTAAACCAGTGCATCAAATGGTTTAAATAAACTGCAAAAAAAAAATGTAATCATAAAAACAAAAGAGATATGGGGAATCTAGAATAAAATGTGTTATTTGGTTTCTGTAACCAGATTTAGGTCTGTACAGCAAGATTAATACTTTCTAAAAAGTAGTATTATACACATATGTGACATACAGCTCCAAAATGCTACAAACACGTTGATGAATCAGAACTGATAAACAAATAATATAATACATACATATATAACATATAAGTCGCAAAACCTTTTCCCTTCAGTGCACAGTTTATTAATAGCCTACTTCAAGTCATATATGATGAAAATATTTGTGCATTAAGCAGACATTTACACAAGACTTTGATTTGTATTACTGGTATTTTTGCACTGTTACTAGTTAAGCAACTATGCTGGTACTTCTTTCACTGCCGCAGGTGATTTCAAAAGAAATGAAGACAACACAGATATTTCTCTGTGTTGTCTTCAAAACAGATCGTGCTGGATACGTTTGTAGTGAAACAGTGCTCTCTAGTGACAACTTTTGGAATGAAAAGAAATAAATAATGACTCAAAAGTATCCAGCAGATGATGCCAGCAGACTGTTTATTAACTAAGGCCACCAGAAAACCAAGTTGTATAGCTCTTTTGCATACACACACACACACACACACACGCGCGCACACTTCAAATGTGCATTTTAGACATTAAATCACCACTGGTGTCATTTAATTTGTCCTCAAATACCAGTACAGGAAACAGACTGTATCACCTCCCCTCTACTTGAATGCGGCTCTCATCAGTCAGTTACGACTCAGTCAGCCTGCCTCATTAATAAAACTGGCTCAAACTGTAGGTCCCATCTGTGTCCAGATAAAACTAGGCCAATCATATTACATGAGGCTCTGGAAACACGTAATTGATGTACATGTGTAGCGTACTGTATGTACAAAAGGAAGCATATAAGAGATTAGGGATTAGCAGAGAGGATCACACTTCCTTTGGACATGGCATTACACAGTGTTTGTTATCTACGGCTGAAGACTGTGTCACTCAAAACAAGAAATCCCATTTAGAGAAAACCACATGATGAGGATGAGCAACACGATACTGTAAGCTGGAGAATTACAACGCATTCATGTAACATGCGCGCACGCACACATGCACTGACCTGCATGCACATACACACACACACACACACATGCACAGAGGTGTAGTTATTTGGGGAAATGACTGCATGGTCATTTGGGAGCACTCCCTGTAATTGTTTGCAGGTTGCACACACACACACACACACACACACACACATGGCTAATGGATAGCACATTCCTCATCCAGTCATGGGTATGTTAGAGAGATCATAATATATTTTGCTATGTATGGATATTTTCTCCAAACCGTGTATTATAGAACATTGCAGGACTGGTTTACCTACTGAGGCCTCTGGAAACCTTCAAATAAACAGGAGAAAAAGGAGGGACCTCACTCTGTCGTCAAAGTGGGACAAAACTCACTGATCCTAATACAGAGCTTAACTTGAAAGACAAGGCGTACCTTTTATGGCTAAATTTTCCTTGATCTCCACACACCATCTCTCTCAAGGTTTATAATTCGCACACTGGTACACATAATAGTATGAGTACCTGAGTGTACACACCCACACATAGAAAACCGTTTTAAGCCAGTAATTCCAAAAGGTCTAAATTGAAAGCTTCCAAAGGGCAGGTATTGTGCTATAATTGATTTGGACCAGAACCATAATGTCCACAGACTCCCACCAGACCACAGTCCTACATTATTCTGACCTGCAGTAATCTCATTTTCAAGGCCCTGTTAAAAACGTAAGGAATTAAAAAGAAATTTGAAGTTATTTTGAACACAATGAAACTGTTCAAAAGCTCCTGGAGTTTTTTGTTTTTTTTAAGAGTGAGAGTCCTTTCCAGACCAAGTACCAACCTTTCCAATGTGGATATCAAAGAAAAATTGCTTATCCACTGTGGGTGATCCATGGCAGCAGAGTTCCCTCCAGGCTTGTGAACTGTATGTGTGAGTGCATGCATGCTTGTATATCACATGCTCTTACACAACAGGCACTTCAAAAGCAGTGTACTGTGCACTGAACACTGTGTGCCGCTCACTCACTATAACCTCGGCATCACTGACATACCCCTCACCCCCAGAATGCATTTTCAGCGTGTTACAAAGCATGGTTCACCCACGGAAACAGAGACACTTGATTGGAGTGCACTCTCCTGCTAAAAGCTTTATTCTCTCCCCCTTTATATTTAGATTCTGTAGCGTGGAGCGAGAAATGTACGACCATTATTGACTGCTGCTTCTGGTCACAGAATCAGAGAGCAGGCCACCCAATTGTAATTCCATGGGTGGCTAGCTGGGCTTCTTCCTCATTAGAACAGCAATGTGTGGGGGGCGCACTACAAAAACAAACAAACAGAACCTCTACCCACACACCATTCATAAGATCGTGTGTGTATATGACCGGTAAATGTGTGTGTTGTTTGTTTGTGTGCGTTTATTTGACAGAGGCCACCTACCTACTTTCAAACAGCACAGGATAAACTCTGCTGCTGTTTGTTTTATGGCCAAGTTAAACAGCCAGTATGACGTAGGTTTCAATGGATAATTGAACGTTCAGGCCCTTGATCTCAGGTAGGCAACAAATCAGAGGGATGATAGATGTCTCTTCTTCTAGGGATAGGAAGTGTTGCATGGTGCATAACTGCAGAGGGATTTAAATAGAAGTCAAGTGATGATGTAAATGCATGAGCACAGAACATTACAATGAGTGCCTTATTCCCTCACCCTGCACCTCGCACAGTGAGCAGAGGTGGAAGGTAACACGGTGCGTTTATCCAGGGAGTGGAGAGGTAGATGAGCATGAGGAGATTTCAGATTTCACGAGGACATAATTCACTTTTACTGCACCATTTAATTGATGGTTGTCATTACCCATGGACTGGATTTGATATGCAAAATCTGTAACTACATAAAATGTATGATTTATTGCTTTAGATCCTTAATCCAGAGGGTGGATCAGTCAGTACCTAATGCATCAATAATTTAAATCTCCGAAGGGGTTCATCTTTCAAAATGAAGAATTTGTTTTATTAGAATTCTTAGACATTTGTGGTTTTACTGTATTATAAAGGTGTGACTACTTTCTCGCACGTAAAATTGAGCCTGCCTTTGTGATTATGAGCTGGCAATCTGTATTGATTTGGACGCTCACAAAACACATTGAACTGTGCACATAAACCCTGCCTCAAACACTGAGGTGTTTTTCAGCTTGTACAATCTTAGACACTGTGCTTACCTTACCTAATCTCATTAAAAATCTGAGAAAAAGCTTTTAACAAGACTGGGCAGCTAAAACATGGATGGCATTTCCCTTTAGTATTACACTGCGCCTTTATCTAGACCTCCAGCACTGAAGGAGTTATTGAGGACTAAGTGAAAAAATCGTTTAAAAACCAAAGAATGATATAATGTCACACAGGCTTTTTGCTTGAAAAGCATAAATGTGAAGTTGCCACATCTTGAGGAAAAATGATGATGGTGATGGTAATGATGACTGTGCTGTTTACCCTGGAGTCCCTGGAATGAAACAAATGTTTTCAGTAAAGCAGATGGCATCGTCTCTGCTCTCCCAGCTGGACATCACAGCGTCCTGTGGAGTTAATTGACCGGAGCAGTGCCACCCAACAAGCCATTTCTAATATAACTGCGTTGGCTGAGACGCTTGGGTATAGATATAATTTGGGAGGTGGGGGGCTGTACAAGGATGGAGGAAGCAAACATCCCATGACGCTCGGCTTCACAGTGACATCACCGGGTCTAAAAGAAGAGGGAGATGGGAGGCACCCCACTTATTAGGTTTCGTCGTAAGGTCCTGTTCACAAGTGAAGATGCTGCTGCCCCTCTGCGAGGAAATCTGCGAGGTGCATCAGCGGAGCGGCTGAATCATGGCATCCCGGTAAACTTCTGAAGCGCCAGGGACCACAAAAAAAAACTCCTGAGACGCACCGACTTGAGCTGCTCTGCGAGGATCTTTTTATTACTGAAACAACAACGTGTTTTGAAAGCAGATGTGACATCGTGCGCAGGAGAGCTGGAGAGCTTGAGGTTGTTCTTTGTGTTCTTTCTTGATTGGAAACGCTGGTATTCCTGTGAAACATCATAATCTTTCAACAGACAATCAGTGTAAATATCCCACCGCATTGGTTTTATTTCGCGTCATCTAAAATCACTCTTTTATTTTTCGCTATTCGAACGAGATTGTCAGGTATACGCGCGTCTCCAAACGAGGACGCACGGAAATCAGACCAATTTACTCTAATCTGATCTCTGATATCCAACAACGCCTCACCGTAAATGGCCCCAAATTAGATCGTTTTAAATTAAATCTTTCCATTTTCATGACATTAACTGAAAAAGGATCGGTCTGTGTAAAAAATCAAGTTTTAATTCTTCAGGGTGCGATGTAACTCTGCGAGGGCGAACGCCCAGCAGTGATTATTTTTTCTTTTTCTGTTTCTGTTTTTGTGGAGAAGAACGGGTTTTGAAAAGTGGCAATGCGTTTTGATTGAAAAGATCCGCGTCTTGACGCGTTCCCCAGGACTGTTTGTTGCACATAAAATGGATTTGGAAGACCTGCCGTGGAGGGTGCAAGGGAGTGATCATTTGCGAACAACACAGTGACAAAACTAGAACGGCTGAGGTAAATATGCCAAATAATTATCAATTTATTACAAAATGTATTTTAATGTAAATATACTGTTTTATTAAGGACAAAAATGCGTGATAATCTAAGAGTGTTTAACACTTTATACATTTTTTAAATATTTTGCATGTTTATTTGTTTGTTTTTGTTTGCTTGTTTTAAATTTAAAGCCTCTTGGAAAAATAATCCCAGCATGGCCTCGGTTCAGGACAGCGGCTGCTCCATGGAGCTGAGTGGCTGGAACAGCAGTGTGAGCGGCTCGGGATCCTCCGTGCCATGCAACCAGAGTGTCCTCAATCCTGCCCCCTACTCCCCGGAAGCAACGGCGGCCTTTGCCACCGCCATAACCTTAATGGTCATCTTCACTATCGTCGGGAACATCATGGTCATCATCGCTGTCCTAACCAGCCGGTCACTCCGAGGTCCGCAGAATCTGTTCTTGGTGTCATTAGCTGCTGCGGACATTTTAGTGGCCACACTCATCATCCCCTTTTCTTTAGCCAACGAACTGCTTGGCTACTGGTACTTCAAGTCTCTGTGGTGTGAGATCTACCTTGCGCTGGACGTGCTGTTCTGCACCTCCTCCATCGTGCACCTGTGTGCCATCTCTTTGGACCGCTACCTGTCAATCTCCAGGGTCACTTACGGACGTCAGCGGACACCCAAACGCATCAAAGCCGCTATTGTGGTGGTGTGGCTCATCTCTGCCATTATCTCCTTCCCTCCCCTGCTCTCTTTGAACAAGAGTGAGGGTGGCGACAAGGGGAGTGAGAGAGGACCTCAGTGCCAGCTGAATGATGAGCGCTGGTACATCCTTTACTCCACCATTGGCTCCTTCTTCGCTCCATGTCTCATCATGATCCTGGTCTACGTAAGAATTTACCAAATAGCCAAGCAGAGAACACGCTGCCCACCAGGAGAGCCCAGGAAAGATGGGGTTGGCTGTGCAACACCAAGTCAGCCTCCTCGGCATGTACAAGCCAATGGGAAGGATGAAGAAGAAAGCACACCTCCTTCATCCAACAAAACCTCAAATGCCAGACCCCCCACCCTCGCTATCACACCTTCTCCAGCTCCAGCAGAGTCTCAAACCTCCCCAAATCCCACACCCAATAATCTCCTGCAGCCTCCATCCCCTTCTCCAGCCGTGCCCACGGCCACAGAGGTTGATACCTCTTCACAAGTCCCCTCAACCCCCTCCACTGTGCCTCAGTCTGCCACCAAGACTAAAGCGGAGGGGAAGAAGGGCAAGCGTCTGCAAAAGAAAAAGGCTGACAATAACAATGCTGACAGTTCAAGCACAGAGAGCGATATGGAGCACAGCCATGGAGGGGGACGCGGCAGCACCAGCATGCCAGGGTCTCCTGCTGGAGGGGGGATCCACTCCCCAGCCTCAGTCAAGCGCTACCGCGACATGATTGCCACTTCAAAGGGGGCTCGTCTGGTGCCAGGGAGAAAGTCAAAAACAGATAACAACCCTGGAGCAGCGAGGCGTAAAGCCATGGTCAACAGAGAGAAACGTTTCACCTTTGTCCTGGCAGTGGTCATTGGTGTCTTTGTGGTGTGCTGGTTCCCCTTCTTCTTCTCCTACTCTCTCCAGGCAGTGTGCCCAGAGACTTGCACCATCCCAGGTCCACTCTTTACATTTTTCTTCTGGATTGGTTACTGCAACTCCTCACTCAACCCAGTCATATACACCATCTTTAACAAAGACTTTAGAAAGGCCTTCAAAAAGATACTGTGCAGAAGCACCAAGGGTACTTTCTTTTAGCACATAAAATTGCTGTATAGAAAATGGACATTTCTGAGGCATAAAAAAACAAAACAAAACAAAAACCAATCATGTTCCAGAACACTTAAAGGGCTGTTTAAAAAAATACGTCATATGTAAAAACTGAGAGCCACTTTTACAGCCACAGCGTGTAAACACAAACCCCGGACTGTGAAATCTCAGCTCGCAACTGGTTGACAGATTTTTACAGAGTGAGGCGAAGAAACAGACGATGAAAAAGCAGCTGAGCGAGACACTATTAACCTGCTTAGTACTTTAGTATTTCTGATAAGACTTTGAATCCAAAGTTTTATCTTTGGATGACAAGGAATAATAGATAATCCTGGGAGACAGAGGGGGGCAGCATGATAGAAGAAATGTAAATACACTATAAAACTTATAGAAGGCAGAAAACAAGTGGGAATTAACTCTGTGAATGAATACAACATATTTTTTTATACATGTTTTGTAGTTATCAAAAACTTTGGGACTAAAGAAGACAGGTAAAAGTAAGGACAAGTGGCCTTAGATTCCTGTGAGCCTAGGGCCCTTTACTTATCAATAGACAACACAAGGAGCACATAAGATTAGTGATGATTCCCTACGTCTGCAGTTTCAACTGTGTCTGTAGTCTCAATTGCAAAGCTGCAGGGCAAACATGTGTTCCTTGATTTTTATCTAAAAATGCAACAACAAGAGAAGGTTGCTGACAATCTCAAATGTGATAGCACAAACAAGGGCACCCTTTCAGACTTAACTCGGAGATTTTGTGCAGAAAGCCTTCATGTGAAGCCCTGCCACCTTGCTTTTAGCTTCACTGGTCATAATGGACACTCAGGTTGTTTATAATGACACTCTTGGCTTTCACCTTTCATGAAATATTCAATAAAAATTAACTTTGGATGATGGACTTGATATAAAATCCCATGTATGATGCTGAGAAGTAGACGAAAAGTGATGAGACTGCATCTCATACTCTTAGCTTACAGTTTTCTTTCTTTTAACTTAACCTGTAGAATCACCCTAATTGACTTGCCTGAGCTTCTCTTTCAATGAACTGCCTCAGTATTTGGACATTCGAGCAACATTCAAAGATAATTAGAGCATCTTCAAACCCTTTCAGTGTTTTTTCACAGTATCAAATGGGAGGTGCATCTCCTAAAAATAAAAACCACCAGATTCTTATCATTCTACTGGCAAGCATTAACTTTCACAAAACAAATCCTGCTTTGTGCAGCATTATTTACCAGGTAAACATTTTATATTGACTGTAACGCCGAGATGAACAATGCAATTATGGACGTGTGATGTTCCCCCTAATTACACCTACAGGGGTTATACTGAGAACTGTTTGTCTGAGTCACTCCTTACCGATGCCTCTGGCACATCATCTTCTGCAGTGGACCTCTACATTGCACATTCGACACGTTGCTGAGAGGCAAGAAGATGAATGGTACTTTTATTTTTCTCACCAAGACACTAAAGCTTTGTGAGTTTCCTGGACAAGAAAAAAAAGAAGGAAAAAAAAAAAACAAGAAAATGTGTCTGTAACTGTGAACAGCACATGTTTATTGACTCAATGGGACAAGGGCTGTCAGCAGCAACACATCAATTTAGTAACTGTCTAATTCTGCTGACTTGTGTGAGCGTGTGTGTGTATGTGGGCGAGTGTGCGAGCGTGCATGCGTGTTGACTCTTGTTTTTCCTTAAAAAGTGTCAGTGCCTCCTCTGGCTGCTATGTACTACAGATCTACTGTACTGACAGATTTCCTGCATCTGGTTGTCTGTAATGTTTATGATGAATTTGGAGGAAAGATCGGTAGTGTGTCGCTACACTGGGACAGTCTTAATGATCTAAAAGTGAATGTTTTTTCTGTGACATCGAGTACATGGCTTTTTAAAGATCACCCTCAAGGGACCAAAGAGCCTCACAGGACACCAGCCTGACTCAGTGAAATCTGGCCCTGTGTTTCTGTAATGAAATATCAGTTTATATTTGGTGTATGTGACGGGAGGCAAAGATTGAAAACACTGTATTATTTATTTCAAACCAGTTTGTGTGTTCTGTTACCTATTTATTGTTCAGTTACTGTGCTTTTATTCTGAAAAACCAATTGAATTGGAAGCGATCAGAGACTGAAAAGACTGTACAGAGTTTTAATATCCTGAACAAGAGCAACATTGACTTCTGCCATCAAGCTCTTGCTTTGTGAGACTGGGCTATATTTAAGCTCGGGGTTGGGGGGGATGCATTTGTGTTGAACTGAAGGAACATGAACTTTGAGTTATGTGCATACAATGCAACATTTATTCATCATTGTTTCATCTAGTTATAGTACAGTGAAATGTTCAATCAGAGATACAAGCACACGCATTGATGTACAATCTATATCGCAACAGAAAAATGTCTCCTCACCAGTGCTACTGCTGTCAGATGTCTCCTGAAAAAGTAATGAAATATGAAAATGTCAATAGCAACCATAGCCAGTTTTATTTGGATGATTTGCAGTGCATTAAGGCCTGATAATCCATATCACGCAGAGCTGCTAGGAGATTTAAATAACTGATGAAACCAAATGGTTGCAAGCAAGAGCTCTGTGCACTTATACAACTGTTCCCTGTCCTCATTTAAAATGATTATTTTCTCTCCAGTAACACAAACAGCTATAGCAACTCAATTATGACAAAAATAGCCACAGAGGTCATGGATTCATGGCTGCTTCCAATAACCATGAGTTGCAATGCTGCTCAAACTTACCATTCATGGCTTTATGTGGTGAGACTGCTGCTTTGTTTGTTTGTTTTTTAAAAAGTAAGAATTAGAGCTTAAAGGTAACAGATGCAGTATTCTGCCTGTTGAGCACCATCCTTTTCCCGGAAACCGCCTGAATTGTCTTTTCCCCAACTGTGTTTGGACCAAACTGCCTGGTCTGAGCTTTGCAATCATCTATCTCCCATCTGTCATCATCTCCTTCCAGTTTGGAAATAAAGCCGCTTGAAAAAGCACAAGTCATTCCCTGGTTCGTTTGTTTTATACATCTCCACATGATACAACAATAATAATAATAATGATAATGATAATAAAAATCATTTCCAGACCAGACAGAGAATTAGCAGTGAGTTGTTTCACAAATCTGTGATGTTTTCGTGACATACATGTCAAACCGAAGCGCAATGCAAAGCAATTTCCAGCCATTATGAAATTGCCTTAAATGGGAACACAACTTGGGAAAATAGTCCATAACACTGTGGGTTGATGGCTGTTCAAGATGTCACAGCAAAATCTCCTATCACAGTGGGACATGAGAAGTAGGCCATAGCAGAAACAGCATAATGTCACCTACTGCCAGCGAACACAGAGGAAGTCTGTAAGGAATTAGAGCATCATTCCAAATATCACACACAGACACATACACACACTCCCCGCACTGACTGTCTCATATTCTATTCAAGCCACACACAGAATCAGACACACACACACACTTGTTGTGACAGCTTGTTATATTTGAGGTCATCAGGCCTATGGTGAATTGTAATTGATTTATGCTGATGTGCTGTTTGGCCATTTGTCTGCACTGAATCGAGCCTCTCTGTCCTGCTTTACCTTCACACACACACACACACACACACACACACACACACACACACACACACACACACACACACACACACACACACACACACACACACACATACAAGTTTCCACTCAAAGAACACCAAAATGATGCCCATCTTTTCCTCCACACCGTTTCATTTCCATATTCAGCACTGTGTGTGAACAGATAACTTATCATAGCCAAGCAATGGGAGCAGTGAGCTGTATGTTTACAATGTTGTATATTCACACAAACACAGTGTCCCTAAGCCCCTTATTCTCTGGCCTCAGCTAGAATATAAAGAAGGCCTGATTGGGACGGTGGACTCTCCAGGGCAAAAATGGAAAGAGTCCAACTACCACGACACTCAACACATTAGCTTCTTACTCACAAAAGACAGTGGACAGACTCCTAAACAAGCGAAGCCGATACATGCAAGGACACACTCGGACGCATACTGAAACACAGACGCACATCAAGTTTAATTTAGAGATTTATGATGGATTTAGTATTGTTCTGTATGAATATGTATGTGTTTAGAGGGCGTTCTAGCGCCGAGCATTTTTCTTTTCCAATCGCATCCACGATATAATGCCAGATAAATTTCTTCCCCCTGTAATTTGACTGTTGAAAACACCCAAGAGGCAGAATGAAAAATGAGAGACAGAACAGAGGCAAGCTCTCTACCCATCGAAGGTGGAGATATTAAAATGCACTCTCGCTCGGTGAAGGCTGTGATAAAAAATGTCATTTTTAGGGGGCATGGGCAATTATGATTAAAATCGCTCAAGGAGTCTGTGACTGTTTAACAGAGTGCCACTTGATGGGGGTATGTGTGAGTGTGTGCTCTTACGCATCTCATAAAATTTCGTTTTACAAAGATTTTGTTAAAGGAAAGAGCCGGGATGTAAAACAGGCATTTCCAGCCTTGTTTTGATGCGTTGTGCGTTTGGATGGAAATTCAAAGCACAAAGTGGACGTACCTTAGTAGGTAGTTAACACGGCAAAAAATTAGGTCCTAATATGAAAAATCCAGCAATGCATGAGTGCGCAAGAGAGGGGAAGGCTGAAGAAAAAATAACAAAATATTGTTGAAACAGAAAATAGAAATTTTGATTTAAAAATACAGTCTGGCTAATGGGAAGTGCTGCACAGGACCCGCATATGACAAGACGCGTAACGGTTTGACTAACAAAAACAGAAAGTGACACAGAGCCAGAGGAAACCAAGAACTCAAGATAAAACAAGAAGGAACTAATCAGAGACCACATGATTCGTCACATTTAGACTGTTACCCGTGAGCTTGACATCAACAGCTTTCATCACGAGAAGAAAAAAACTAAACCAACTAACTGATAGTCGACATGTTGCTGCTGCACTAACATCAAAGAAAACAATCCAAATAGTAAAGTTAACCATAAGCCTGAGCAGTTATGGTAACAGCTTAACAGCTTTTGGGGGGGGGGGGGGGGGGGGGTCAATGCAAAAACAAGCCAGTTTGTCATTTTTTGTTTTAACACACAAAATGGCATGAGTTACAGCTGCACCACTGTTTTCATTTTTTGTTCTTATTTAACTACTAAATCAAATAAGTCTTATTAAGTACAAAAAACTAACAGTGAGAACGGCTGCATCATGGCTGAGTTAAAGTAAGCACGTGATTCAAACTGGATCTGCTTTTAACCATTGTATAATTGGATGGAAACAACACTCTTTACTCTTGTTGAAAAAGTGACCAAAAGTTAGCTTCAGTAACTTCATGAGAATCTTAAGTGAGAGACATGGAGAGACCAAAATAAAGGAAGCTGCAGTAACACATACGTGAAGTAATAAAGGCATGGACTGTTTCCAGGTCGTGCTAGTAGCTATTTTTTGACAAGAAATCAAATCAAAGCTTCAAGCCAAAGATAACACCCAGGCCTTTTGGATTAGATTTTAAAGACAAGGTGAGATGCTCATGTTTTGGCTCAATGTGGACTTAAAGAGCAGACTCAAACAACAATCAGCAGTTTTAAAAGGTTTATTGAGAGACTTGTATCCTTGTCTTTGTGACCAATTGGTGAGTGGTGGAAGAGGCTGGATACTTCACAGGGCAGCACTGAAAACTCTGCCAGAGAAAAGAGAGGATGTTAGCAACTGCCGTGGTGAGTTTGACAGAACATTGCTGATGAAGAATGCAGAACACAATATGTGGTTCCACTGGCTTACTCGTTTGTTTCCGGAACAGGGTTGGTAGGTTTGTAGCTTAAACCCATTCACTGGAACGTTCAAGACAATTCAGCTACACAGCAGAAAGCACGACAAGCGCCGTTCCTTCGCTTGACCCCAGTCGCTCTCGTCCGCTCCCCCGTAACACTGCTCTTTTATTGAGGTTACATGAATATACATAGGTTCATTTGCATATGACGTTTCATATAGGTACACATGTGGACAAAGAATACCTTGTCTGTGTGTGTGTGTGTGTGTGTGTGTGTGTGTGTGTGTGTGTGTGAGACCCCATAAATCACTTCCCTAAACCTATTATTATTTTTCTTCTACAATGTAAATTTTGTCTCTTTTTTATTCTTTTTTTTTCCTTTTACAATAGCTGGTGACCTGCAGAATCACCGCTCTCACAATTGGAGGCAATTACTTTTACACAGCGCACACACATACTGTGACGTCAGGCACATTCACACTCACTTTTTCAGCTGCGTAAATAAATCATATGGCTGATGATAAGTGCCATGGTGATCCATAAGTATGATCACAAGTCTATTTAATTATTTTTCAACCTAACAAAACAAATTAACAAAACATAATGCTGATGCTTTGAACACTCTACACACATGAGTCAAGATACAGGACAACTGCTGCGCATCTGAAAGAAGAAGCTGAACTCACGGAAACGCTGCACACTCCAGTTATCATAGTTATCATAGTTTTGTTTCCCTCTCTTTGATGAGTTCTCAGCCAGCTCTCGATCTGATAATGTGTAGCTTGCTCATCAGCTCAGAAGAGATTGCAATGCAACCTCACACAGTGGTTGCATGCTTTTCCCCACAGTGGCAAAGACTTGCACTTTCATATTCATATTCAATAAAGGTGTGCTCTATATGTCAGCAATGGCTCATATTAAGATGACAGTCTTTCAAACAGGTCAAGTGCCTCTATGCACGTAATTAGTTAAAATATTTACCTATTTTACTTCAGCTTATATGTCATTGTTCCAAATTTGAGCAACCCTAAGCTTAATGCAGATTACTTTCAACAACTGGTTAAATTAATGGTCTGGAGCACAGGCTGTTGTCGATCAGAGCAATCTGAAGAATCATCAAACCATTTTGTTTCAGCAAGGGGTGGGGGAAAGCCATTCACCAAAGCATATCTTAAGTGCTGCTGCTGTGGGCTGGCCTTCTACACAGCCTCTTTAAGGCTGCTGTGTTTTCTGAAAACTTCCAACATTTTCCAGCAAGCAGTTTACACCCAAAATCATATTTTTTGTCCCAATATTCTAAATACTTCGCGCTGCCAAGAGCGAATTCCATCATAAACTTCTCGTCACCCTCTGACGCACTCTTGGTTGCTTGATAACAACAACAGCTGGCGTCATAGACCACGTGTTCTACTCCACACTCACTCACACAAACACAAACACCACAAATAACAACAAAGAATAGGTCTATTGTCCAGCACAATCTGGACCCCACGGAACTTCTCAACGTCCCACAAAGCGGCGGAGAACTCACTTATCGCTCCACAAAGCAGCGAAAAACACCATTCTTAGCCCCAAAAAGCGGATAAGGAAGTACACACTCACACGGTTATAAAGTCGGACTCTCTGAACGTACTTGGTATGGCTTATTGCGTGTAGCATCAGTCCCTAAGCCCGCCGATCGTCATCCATCGAGGAGAAAAGACTAATCCAGCTAATCCACTGGCCCGATGACAAATTCTCACATCTCGGGACTTTACTACAGGAACTTCCTGGCTGACGTCAGTCTTTCAGCATGTCTCTTTTCCCCTCTGTGAATGTCGACTCCAGGGCTCCGGCTGGAGGACCAATTAATGATAGGTTTGTAGCTTAAACCCATTCGCTGGAACGTTCAAGACAATTCAGCTACACGGCAAAAAGCATTACACACCAAGTAGGCAAAGTTCTTTGTGTTACTCATATATGAGGGAGAGAACCACGACAAACCACGACAAAGATAAAGAATACCTTGTCTATGTGTGTGTGTGTGTGTGTGTGTGTGTGTGTGTGTGTGTGTGTGTGTGTGTGTGTGTGTGTGTGAGACCCCATAAATGACTTCTCTAAACCTGCTGGTCTGGAAGTCCAGCAGTTCATCTAAACAAAAGGCACTTAGCCTAAAACAGACATAGATATGTTTATCCTACCACAAAACAATAAGAGAAGGTACGACCTCTCCCATGCTCCCAGGATGTGGGTGTGAATGCCAGAGCACTCTGGAATGCACACAAAGTCTTTGCAGACTATTAAGGATCAAACCTCTACCAACATGACATTGATTATAACACTCTAAGCATATATGAGTAGATATTTCTAAGCATAAATGACAATCAACAATACAAACCTAACACTGTACAAGAAGGTACTCAGCTGGCAGGTGGGACTTCATTACTGAAGAGAGAGTGCAGGGGTCACGTGATGGCAGCGGGGTGAACGCACTGTTTTTTCGGAGCTCCGTGCCACTCAGCCTTAATTCCTTTATACTCCATGTTTTATAAGGCGTCCTGTTTCTGTTCTGGTATGTACATTGCGGGCTATGTCCCTGAAAGACTTTTGGCCACAGTCTTTTGACAATGTGGGTAAGCAGCGACCAAACAGAGAAAGAAAAGACACTCCGTCTGAACCGGGCGAAGCCCCTCAAGATGGCACCTGCTCTGACTCCAACCCTACTGTCGAATTGGACCCAGCCTTCGCCAATGCCTTTAACTTGATGATGGCTAATGTTGTTAAAGTAACTGACAAGAAACTTAGTCCTCTGACCAAGGCTGTTTCTAAGCTCGTGGTTGAACTCTAGTCGGCACACAAAGGGTGGGACGAAGCGGAAGCTAGGGTGCTAGCTGTGGAGAACGCTGATACTGCTCAGGAGCGCCGGATTACCAAGCTGGAAAATCAAGTCAACGCTCTCATGGAAAGATTGGATGCAGTGCAAAATTACAGCAGACGACTGAACGTCCGGCTTCTTGGCCTACCGGAGGACACTGAATCTGCGTTCTCAGGATGACCACCAAGGCTGGGCGCATAAAGTTGGAGAGGGCTCATCGTGTACTCGCTCCGAAACCAGACCCTAACAAGCGTCCCCGCACGCTGCTCATTCATTTTCACTCTTTCAGAGATAAACAGAGAGTCATGGAAGCGGTGCACCGACTCAGCTCTGAAGATGGGGGTCTTAGGCTTAACGGCTCAATGGTGTCAATTGACAATGACTTCTCCACGGCGGTGCTGAAGAAGCCAAAGGCCTATGATGCAGTGAAGCTGCTTTTACGGGAGCGTGGTATACAGTACACCATGTTCTTTCCGGCGACAGTCCAGGTGACACACAATGGCTCGAGGAGGAGATTCTCCACACCTGGACAGGTGCAGGATTTCCTGGCTTCCCTATCTGATTGAATCCCCTGCCGCTTGCTTGTTCACACCGAACGCGATAGAGGCAGGCGGAGCGTCAGGTTTACATGTAAAGTCAATGGAAAGGCGCGCTGACCCGCGATTGCGGCCCCCGCGAAAATTCGGAAGCGTTTTGGCGTCGCGAAAACGCAAAAACGCCAGATACGCGCGAGAGTGTAGGGCGTTTCAGGCGTTTGACTCGCGAAAAAATCCACGCGCGAGAGTTTATGTGTTGCATTTTGTGCATACGCGCGTTTCGCCTCCCCCGCTCGAGTTGGAAAAATCTGAACTCCAGCGTAAAATCGCGCCGCGACAACCAATCAGGAGCCTGGTGACGTGGCTGTTACCTAGTTCAAAGGGGCAGATCCAGCCAAAGCCCTTTATTCTTCAATAGAAGGAAGGCTAATCAATGCTGTAGCAAACAACCCGGAGCCGTACGACACCAGCTGCCTTCTGGACCGAGACAGGAATATAAAGGACCGAGCTTGGAGGAAGATATGTAAAGAGATCGGGCAACCTGGTAAGTTCATTCATTTTACTGCATCATTGACTGGGATCAGATGCAATCCAAATGTCCCCTGTTTAATTTGTTATATGTTAAAGAGATCAGTGTCAAAAAAACTCTCCAACAATCCTATTACTCTATGCGCTGTCAAGGCCTGGATGTCTATCCGTGCTTTGGAGGGCTGGGTCCATCTGATATCCTAGCTGGCTCCTGTTATGATTGGCCCTTACTTCTTGCCTGGATGTCTGGACCAGGTTTTTTTGGTCTGGTCTAATTTGGGGCTGGTTAACTTGGGTGATCTGTTTAGAGGTCGGACCCTTCTTTCCTTTCAGCAGCTTCAGCAATGTTTTGGCCTTCACAATGTGGAATTCTTTAGATACCTGCAAATGAGGCATGTTATAATTAATGACACCACCCTAATGTTGGACTACTAGGTCTGCAGTGGAGGATGCTTTGTCCTCACTGCAATCACTCTCCTTGGCTGGAAATAGGAGAAACAGACTGAAGCATTTTGTGGTTGGGCTCCAAGCAAAGAACTAGGATGGAGATGGATACATGGTTAAATCACAAAAGGCAAAAACTAGCAGGTAGCAAGGACGGCCTGATTGCCACCATAATGACAAGGACAATCTAGCGGAGAACCGTTGCAAAAACAGGAGCTTGATTACAAAAATGGAACAGGTGTGAAAAGAAAAAGAAAGACTTTACCCAGAGGCAAGCTGGCAAGATAGACCCAGCCCAGCAACTCCACCTGTGGTGTAAAGAGAAAGGGCTCAAGAAGGAGAGACAGAAAAAAAGGAAAAAGAATACCCTGCCAGGACCATAACTGAGATTACATACATTTCTGGTAAATTGGCTTTAAGATTTGGAGGAATCATAGATGACCAAAGAAATTATTTTTCCATTGTTTGACTTGAGGAAGTGATAAGTCATCTAACCTTTAGTATTTAAGACATTACAGCAGAAGCTGTAGGGAATCCTGAGATTTTAGCAGAAGATATAGCTGTAAATCATCAGCGTAGAAATGGAAGGTGTTATATCTCCTACTAATATTACCAAGTGGAACCAGATAACTCTGAGGGATCCTGCAAAAAACAGGGGCAGGGTATGAGAAAAACTGAGCAACAGACACACAGAAAGTCTTATCCTTGAGATAAGAACTGAGGCAGCGAATAGCTTTGCCCTTAATACCAAAGCAGAGTTCAAGGCAAGCCAAAGGAATCAAAAAGCATGGACTCATCTGAAACATCAGAACTGTACTGGAATCTAACAAAGTGTGAATAAGGTTAAAGCTAATTTGATTAAATTCTATTCTGTTTTGCTGTTTCTGTATTACAGAAGATACTTCCATTAATGCACAGACCAACACACTGAATAACACTCCCAAAACAAGAAATGAGGGTTACAGATGTATTTATTAGTAGCAGTAGTAGTATTGTTGTTGTTGTTGTATTATAGCTCGTTATATAATTTATTTTTATTTATGTGTGTAGGATATTAATATGATATATGCCACTGTCTCAGCTGAACTCTGGACACGCACACACATACATATACACTGATATGCACACACTCACTCCCCCCTCCCTTTCCAAACGCCTTCGACGCTTATTCCCTTCTGATGCTGCACCCTTTACCCACCCCTGTTGCTTGTCATGTGTTTCTTTGGTGTATTAAGAGTTTTTTTCATGTGCTATGTGCAGAGGTGTTTTTTTCTGTTCTCAAACTGATCTCCCTGTTGGAGCTCAGTCTGGGGGGAGTTATTTTTTTTCTCCTTATCTTTCCTCATGTGGTGCATTTTCCATTGTTATACCTCTCTGACCTGTCTTCCCGATGTGATGTTTTGTGTAATGTATGTATGGTCGGAGGGTAAGATGGCGCCGCCATTGTGTGCAATAGGTCGGCAGCCTTATGAAATTTCCCCTTGTGGGACTAATAAATGTATATCAACTCAATTATAGATGTTTTAGTATACATTATTAGTACAGTAGTACAGTATACAGTATACTACAATCCTTCAGAGATTCAATATCTGAATAAATACCTTCATATGAAAGACAAAGCATTCAATCTAATAACTCAACATATTGAAACACAAACATATATTGCTTCTGCAGATAAAGCTTGGCAGATTTTAGTAGCATGATTCTATAAACACTATCTTTAATTCAGTGTTTTTTGTTGAGCTAGTTTGATGTTTAGATATCAGATGATGTACGCTGTGAACAAACATCAGTGCAAGTTTGAATAATTCAGATTTCCCCTATGGTGTTTCCTTATAGATATTCAAAAGCATGTGAAAATAAAAAAACAAAAAGTGCAGTGCAGCGTCCAGTTGTATCACATTGCAAAAAAAAAAAAGAAAGAAAGAAAAAAAAAAGACTTTTTCTGTGAACACAGTTTTTCCATGTTTTTCATGGTTGCAGTCCCTGACATCTTATTTGTGCCTTCTGGTGTTGGTAAAGATGAAAAATAAAGAGAGGCAAGGAAAAGGCTTCATATTATTACTATGTGCAGTATCAGACTCCGCTGTAATAATTCTATCTCGAATGTTTCTTTGAAGAAAAATTGAAGCCTTGACAAAACTCTAATGAGAATCTGAATCATAACTGAATCATTTAATTGAAACATACATGAACAAACTCGTGAAATGATCTTAAAGTCCACACCTCCATAAAAGAGATGACTTGTGCAGGTTTTGTGAGACTTCCACACAAGGTTGCCAGATATGCAGAGTGGAGAAAGAAGGCTGTATCTTTATTTAGCCGGGCCATTATGGAAAGGTCACAAAGTTCATTTTGAAACACAGATACATACCCGTACACATGCACACACACGTTTCAGCAACCCAAACCCGCGCACACACATCATACCAAAGGAGAAACAAAGGCAAGCCTAAAATAGAGAAACAGATGACTAACACTTAACTGTACACACAGATACTGGACGCACACACACACACACACACACACACACACACACACACACACACACACACACACACAGTAAAAAAAACAAGTTTCCAGATATATTCAAACTGATCGATTTTCTTGGACGGTCTGTCATTTTTAGCTGTGCTCTGCTGTATAATTATTGATCCGCAGTAATCAGTGGAATATCAATCTTTCCTTGAACTTTCCACTTAGGTATTTTCAGAATGGCCTGGCCATGCGCTTTATGAGTTTGCGGTTGATTAAAAGAACAACAGAAGAGAAAGAAAGTTTAGAAGTTAACAGGCAGGATATTTGTTGACACAGCATGGATCCACATGTGTGTCTGTGTGTGTCATTTTTGGCACAGGAAGGAGGACAGGATGTTCTGTTTGGATGTGAAAGTGTCATGTCCTTTCTAATCTATATACAGTAGTACAGTAGCCTGAGGAGTGTACATTATACTTCCATTGAAAACATGCGGAAATAATTAGGACAGCTTGGTGGAGTTGAGTTGTTTACGGCTTCTACATAGTTTAGCGTCATGTTGCATCATCTTTTGCTGGTGCCTGTAGTGTGGGGCTCAGTGTTCAAGTACAATTTAGCATTCTGGCTCACTTCATAAGAATGTTTTATGAGGTGTAGTAAATGAATTATTTCAACATAAAAAAATGAGTAAATAAATCTTTCTATGCTTTATGGTGCAATTTGTTCTTTCTTAAAGAAATAGTTCACTTTCTTGCTTAAAGTCACCACTTTGTCATTCAGTGAGATGATTGCGGCCCTCAGATGAGGCTTAGTTTGTCATTAGGGATGGGACCAGGAACAGAGAAACAACTACAATGGTTCTGTCTCAGGTTCAACTGCAGTGACCATTAATTAAGATTTTACATCTTGGGTTTGTTTTTCTTTTTTTAAATGATTGTTAAGAGCTGGTCTCTTTCACCAAGGTTCGGTTACTTCCTCAATCAGCGACTGTCCATGAAGCCCAGATAAAGTCCCTAATTGTTGCACACAAGCAATAGTGTGAAATGAGAGGTATCAGCACACATATTTTGTCACCACTGGACCGAGCCAGGCTAGCTGTGTTTTTAGTCTTGCATTCTTTCCAGAGACCAGGGAGTAACTCCTGCGGTTACAGACAGAGCTGCAGTATGGTGAAGGCCATGGGAAAATGACCCTTAAGCACTCTTAATCTGTGACCTCATTAAACACTTTCCTGATGAATTCATCCTTTCGATCACGTTTCGAGTCTTACTGCATACAGCATGGTGTTTATTTTGAAAATTATTGTTCCCAGAAGGGTAAAAATGGAGGTTCGAGTAGAGCATGTGTGTCTGCTTGTGACTGACATGTCACTACCAATTCCAATGTCTTTTAGTTTCCCAGCAAACTCAACCCTCACTCATATCCAGATGGCAACGCTCAGAACTGACATCACAAACCAAATGGTGACGTTATGTTGCTTTCTCCATCTTTTGTATACAGTCATACTTTTATATACATCCTGGTACATATGTACAAAGAAACAGCCACAGATTTTAGCAAGTTTATGGAAAAGAAAGAACTTCAAAAAATAATTTTGGGAGCACTAATTAAAATGTTTTATCTTGTTTTTACAGACAGAGGAGCCATTGAGAGGAATACTCCAACAGGGAATGTGTCTTCAAGCATTTAGGGAATGTTTTCAGGGAATCAGTCGGAAGAATTTCCAGATGTTG
Source organism: Astatotilapia calliptera (assembly GCF_964374335.1). Lineage (NCBI taxonomy): Eukaryota > Metazoa > Chordata > Actinopteri > Cichliformes > Cichlidae > Astatotilapia > Astatotilapia calliptera. Next base: position 28,226,328 of record NC_137433.1, read on the forward strand.
GTTATATTTCAGAACTGGAAGACATGGAGCTCTTACTGATAACTGTCCTTGGTAAGATTTTAAGGATCACCACACACTGAAGAGAAGCTGGGAGACAGGACCTCTGATCCTTAACTATATATCAGTAATGAGATGATGCGCGAAAAATATTGCAGCTGAAGCCAAGAGGCCACGTCAAGCAGGGGTTAAAGTGGACTAATGTCCTTATTTAATTTAGAATTGTTAAATAAGACATTGAATCCACAAATTATGTTTTTGCTGAATTATATTTTTGTGAAATATCTTGCAAAATAAATTGAAATATATTAATTTTGTGTTATTCAAATATTGCCTAAAAAACAAACAAACAGGCAGTTTAGTATTTTGATAAAGTCTACAGTTAGGCATGATGTTGGACTGGTTACAGCTAACTGATTACTTGGTTATAGGTTACGGGTAACAAACAACCATTTAATCACCTTTATATTAGAGGTGATTATGCTGATTAGAGTCACTCACTGAATTCTACCTTTTATACTAGCTTTATAGTATCCAGGGGTTGGAAATGAGTCCTATATCTTGTTGAATTCAATTGGCTAAATCTGTCACGGGGTTTGAAACGGACTCAGGCGCAGACCAGAAATCCTTGGCAAAGGAGACAGTGCGTTTATTCACAGTATACACACACACACACACAGAAAAAGACCAGTTAGAAACAATCACAAAACTCGCAGATTCCGATTTGCAGATTTCAGAGAGACTGACGCTAATGGCTCAACGGTCCAGCGAAGAATGACACAGGTCCGCCATCATAAATAGTGCTTCAATCCGCTGGGATCAACTGCAGGTGTGACGGTGAGCACAGGTGCATGGGCCAAGGGCGGGAGCCTGTAATGAACACCACCCCGGCAGAGGAGAGATGCACGGGGACCATGACAAAATCCACAAAGAGCAGTGAATATCGTAGAAGTACCACAAGTCAACTGATCACAGTCTGTACACAAAGAAAAATCTACTGAGCTCACAAAACAAATCATCATGTGAGTTATTTCTGGGTAATCCTTTTCCTTACCCTGCACCGCTGCCCCTTATCTTAGTGTTCCCCCACCTGCTCAATCCTATTTTAACCCATGGGTCTAAGGAACCATTTCATGATGCAGGTGAACAAAGGGAGAGCATGAAAGCGATACTATGCCCTCTTCAAAAGCCAGAAAACCTTCACATCCCCAACCCTACGATTTATATCAACCATCAGGTCAGCTAATAGCTAGTTCTTTGATATTTTTGCATAGTTATGAGAATGAAACTGAGCTTTTTTTTCTAATTCTCTGCACAAAAGAAAATAAGCATGTTTCTAAGAGTGTCAAATCATTAATTTAAAGACAAAGTAACTGGGTTATATCATTAATTCTGCTTGTCTTTAATTAATTATTTGCCCCACTACGAAATAAATTCATGAATTCATCGGGGGGGCGGGGGGTGCAATTGTGTTGCACATAATTATACAGAAAGCGAAATTTATCCATAACACCATTTTTTAAATGAGGCTGCTGACCTTAGGTTCCTGGCATCATCCCACAGTTTCTTCCCTCTGCTTTGAAGCCCGATACGGAGGCTGATTTCAGTGGTTGGCCTTTCATCATTAGTGTGGTTTAAAAGCTCCATGTGACTAACAGGAGGAGAGTATCCAGCATAGCAAAGAGAAAGGGGCATTTATTTCTTATCACAAACTAAACATTCAATCCTTGTTTAGGTCTTTGTATCAGTACTCTCTTTTGGTTTCAGAGGTTTTGTATGCGTTTTTTTAGCAATATGTTTTAGTCCACTTCTGAAAACCAAGAATGAGGCCAGCAGACAAAGACAGTAAGAACTCTGTGCTCTGTTAATACAGCATACTTCTTTGCTTAGCTGCTTCTTTGATGATATTCAGAGGTCCCATTACTCGTTAAGCTCTCAAATTGTGCATACACCATCTATTTTTGTGTGGGCAGTTTCATGCTCACAGCACTGAATATTATGTTGTCAGACTTCCTAATTACTATACATAAAAGGTTAGGGCATGTAGAGAAGGTAAAGTAGCTGCACTGTTTAGGCATCAGTAGCATCATATTATCGCATATATGTATATATATATATATATATATATATATATATATATATATATATATATATATTTATATATACACACACTAGGGGTGCAACAATACACAAAATTCACGGTTCGGTTCGATACTTTGGTGTCACGGTTCGATATTTTTTCGATACAAAAAAAAAAGTTCATGCCTTTTTAATTTGTCATTTATTAAATTTTCACGGCACATTCCGCACCACATCTCTGTGCGTTCATCATTTGTTTGAAGCCTGCTCACCTCCTGCAACTACTTTTCCGAGAATACGTGCTTCTTTTGTGGTTCGGACTCCTTCTGACATTTCTTTGGAGGTGGAGGAACATCACAGTAATTGCTTAAAGGAGCTTGCTTCTTCGACATCTTTAAGAGTTCTAAACAAATGTCTGTCCTCCTTCTGAAAATCTTATGTATGCAAACACGCATTGCAACTTCTTATCTTGTGCCCGTTTTTTATTTTGACAGCGAATGCGCACCTGCGGACCACTTATGTGCAGCCCTGGTTATTTAGCTCGTCATATTGCAGCCACAGAAATTCTTTTGTCCATGAAACCATAAAGCTGCACTTTCTTTTTGCCTTATAGTCTGATTTGTAATAACTTTTCCGTTTTGTGGTAAGCTTTTCTTTGGCTGTCACTTCTTCACCCTGACCTGTCTTATTTGGCTCAGCAGAACTAAAATATTGTGGCGAGCTCAGACAAAGAGGAGACGGAGGTATCGTTTGGTCTTGCTTCCCGTGAGCTAGCCAGGGAGCACAGCCGTTTATTGACATCTGCAGAAGAACACTGCCGCTAGCTAACTGCTCAGCGCAGCAACAGCACAGCAACAACAACAACAACAACAACAACACCAACAACACCACACAGGGCGCCCTCTGACCCCGGAAGGACACACCGTCGCAGCGAGAGGGCGTCACCCGTCACTATGGCAACATAAACAAAACATAACTGTACAAACAGAACCCCGAACAGCCCTGACCTGCTACAATATATATCCTGCTGCTTTTACACACGCACTCACATAAGCTCAGCCTCTGCGCGATCAACCTCTCACATGTTTAAGCTGCGGGAGATTTCACTTGTCATGTTTGCATAGTAAGCTAACGATTAATAAGACTATGTCAGAGGAATTGGTGCACAAATTATCATCACTCACCAATCAGTGCTGTCGCTCTCTATACACAGTTCGCACGATTGCAAAGTGAAAGCAAAAAACAAGCGCAAATTCAAACGCGATTTCAATATGTCACATATAGGCAGTGGCTCATCGATGCCAATGACATAATTACCCAGCTACATTTCCGAAAGAATGCAAAAGCATTGACATATATTTTTCCTTCCTACAATAGCCCGACGGGCAGGGCAGAGATAGATTTTGGTAGCCCGACTGGAAAAAATCGCTAGCTCCAGGACATCAGGCAGGCGATTTTGCGATCCCTGTATCTGATTGAGGAATCATTCATCTTTGGAAAAGAGAGTTTATTACAGAGAAATGGCTCTTTTCAAAATAAAAGCTATACTATCCGCTTCTTCTGGGCTTTATTCTCAGCAGCATATTAAACATATCAGGTCCCCATAAGGAGAATCATGTGCTAACGGCTGTCTAAATGACTCGGGTAAAGTTTGTAGCATGCATGCTTGTTGTTTTTGTCTGCTTCTACTTGTCTTTGCACTAGGATGACGTCGGTGTAAATGTGCAGTCATATTTGTTGTGTTCCCACTAGTGCTGTCAGCGTAAATCTCGTTGAAATGACGTTAACGCCACAACACGGCAAATCTCCGTTAATGAGCTACTGCGGCCAACACGTTAACGAGCTAACTGCGCTAACACACTAGCTCCCACCCATGTAATTGAGCATTGCGTGGCACATCCAACATACTGTTTTACGTTTAATTTGCCATGTTGCAAGGAGAGCTTAACTTCTGTCTTGCTAGCTTGCCCTGCGCTCGGTGAATCTGCGTTCGACTACTCTGCCTAGGCTGCACTGTCGAGCGCAGATCCACTGAGCGCTCAAAACAGACAGCATCGTCAGAAGGAAAGTTGATAAAATAAATTAAAAATGTATTTTGTATTGTTCGATACATATGCGTACCGAACCGAAAGCACTGTATGAATGGTTCAATATCGATATGAGTATCGTTGCACCCCTAATATATACACACGCCAATGGAGCTGTTTAAGAACAGGTGTTATATGTTCAGTGGATCTAGTTCTGGAAATAATACGAGCAGCTGTATTTTGAACCAACTGCAGTTTATGGAGGGATTTATGAGGTAAACCATAGAGAAGAGAATTACAGTTCTGTTACTGTTCCAAGAAGATAACACGCTGGATGTTAAAATACGCATGCAATGTTCCCATGCCAGTCATTTGATAATGCTGAATAAACAAAAAAGCCGATCTGCAAAGCACTGAGCTGATTTTTCCGGTAGCTAAAAGTGTCTACTTTAATAGATTTAGCATTACTGTATATTTGTACTGTCCTTATGCATGTGTTAAGTGCAAATTGTTTTGGATATTGTCACTTCTCTTAGATGTTTGATTTCCACAATATAAAATAAAAAATATGTTCAGTTTTCCGTTAGAAGCCTGGTTTTCAAATTCACCTCATGAAAGTGGGAAAAGCTAGTTTGGGATTAGTCTGGAGTTCAGTCCTAATCCCAAAAGCAACCTAAACAAGAAACTTGAAGTCTGCATTGTACCTGAGAGTGAAGAGAGGTGTGGTAACATTTCGAGATGAAAAAACTTTCTATTTACAGAGATTTAGAATTTCTCAATCAGCCCAGGGAGCCGTCGTGTCATTTTTAGAGCTAATGCAACCAAGCATTCCAATGTTTTATGGAAAACTCATGTCAGACACACATTATTCATCCAAGAGGCACATCTTTATGCTCTGTGAAAAGCCCTAAAGTTTAAGCACTGCAAAGGCAGAGCTGGTACCACTTGGCATGATCTTATAAAAGGAACAATTACTGATATTCAGTGACTAATTCATCCTCTTCGGGGTCTGAATGACATTTTTTAACCACCAGATGGTCTTTACAGTAACTTTCTTTTGGGGGCCGGACCAAGCCAGCAACACCACCAGCCTTTTCATAGTTAATTCATATAGTGAATAACAGTGTTATTAGAGATTGCTTGAAACCCAGCTTGTGGTGGAACAGCAGAATAATTGATTTTCTGGGTACTGTGTGAGAACTTTCACTGTGCAACTGTGCAAAAAAAGTTAAGTATACTCATATAAACATAAAAAAAATAGGAATTTCTAATATTTTTTTGAAACTCATGCTTTTAGAAATATATTTAAAGAGCAACTTAACATTCAGCTGGGGGCCCAAGTAAAAATTAAAAAGTAAACCATTCCTATTTACACTTCTCTATCATTTGAGGACAATAACACCAGACTGCATAGCTGAAAGTTTTAGAGATGCAAAACCCAAACCAAATACTCAACTTGGCACTTTAATTCAAAAGCGTGCATGTGTGTGCTCATGCTTTAATGTACAATCCCCTTGAAGACATTTCCCACTCTTATTCCAGGGTGGGAGGGGTGGATGGAGATTTTGCAGTGAATGATTGTTAGAGGCAGATCTCCCCCTGTGGATGTCACTGTGTGCCAAATCACAAAAGCAATTGACTGTGTGATCAGAGACTGGAGGGGACCTGGGAGAAAAGAGGGTAATTTGATTGGCATGGGTGTTATTGATTGACAGCAGCGAAATTCCCTAAATTGCTTATGAAGGATGGTGACCAGTGAGTGTTGGAATGAACGATAATGAATCACGACACCAACCTAACATAAATTGGCATCCGCTGGTGATTAAAATCTGGTCACTATGAGCATCTCCTACACCCACAATCTACCTTTGCCTGTTTGTGCCTGCTATAGTCACATGTGGACAGACACACGTCACAGTCACATTAAAAATGTTCAGTCTTTTTTTTTTTTTGTGGCTAAAAGAAACTGTGCGACTTCTCTTCCAGAAGTAGCAGCTCACAGTGAGCCTTAGGCTGCAAGCAGTGATCAAAATCAGCTGAGCTTTGGTGAATACAAAGCGCACAATTGAGTTCTTGACATAGCTAGAGATAACTGCGAGTCGTATAATGTGTCATCAAGGTAAATTTGGCCACACATGTGAGTCTTGTATGAGTTATGGAGACACAATTGTGCAGACGTAATTATCACAGCTATATCCTGAGATGTCTCGGAACTTCCCCTCACAATCCAGTCTGGCTATAGTACAAGTCTGCCTTCTGAATAGGATCCATATGTGGGTGGATGCCTAATCATCTCAATATTCTGCTGGCTGAAAGTACACTAAATACTTCATTGACACCACATTTAGGATGCAGATGAACACCCACACCCGGCAGATATACATTAAAAATATTCAAAGCAGTTATGGTGAGTCACAGTCAGTTGGTGAAGTGCCTCTAATGTGGAGATAGTTGAGAGACGCAACACTTGGCTTGAAAAATGTGTGAGATTTATACACCTGTGATAAATTCGTTATTGGGACTATAATCACCCAAAAGCATATGGTTGTTTTTTAACTGTTGTGCTAAAGACAGTCTCAATAATAGCGGTAACTTTTCACCACTGCTACTTCCATAAATTTAAGACAAGAAGAAGGAAATAGTGGGGGGAAAAGGAGAAAGGCAGGTGGAGGTCACTGGCATATATGTTTATACACCATAAAATAAAGTATTACTCCAAATGCTGTAAGATCTGAATACTGAATTGTAGCAATAAAATAAAATAAAATAAAAAATAAAAATCAAATTAAAAAAAATAAAATGAGGAAGAAGAAAGAAGAATGTTGCACAGAGTTCAGGAAGGAGTTGAGACAAGCTCTGAGTGGTAGGGAACAGAAATACAGCTGAAGTGGTGAGGGGAAAATGCCAAGAAGGTATTTGGTGTATCCTATAGACAGAGTAAAGAAGACAAGAAGAGTTGGTGGTGTAATGAGGAAGTACAGGAAATTATTCGAAGGAAGAGGTTGGCAAAGAAAAAGTGGGATAGACAGGTAGATAAAGAGAGGAGTACTGGGTATAAGAGAGAGGTATAAGAAAGCGGTCGCAAAGGCAAAGTAAAAGGTGATGCTGGACACTGAGGGAAAGGAAAATATTTATTTCAACTGGCTTCTAGGAGAAACTGGGCTTGAATATTACGTGCAGCAGTTTGGGGTGGTTAAGGACACAGATGGAAATGTACTAATGAGTGAAGTGAATGTGCTGAGAAGAAGTACTTTGAGGAGCTGATGAATGAAGAAAATGAAAGAGAGGGAGAGCAAGAGAGAGGAGGTACAGGGGTCAGATGGAGGAAAATCATTGAATCGGCAAGTGCAGACAATTAATAAGAAGGAAGTGAGGGCAGCTATGAAAATGACAGATACAAGAAAGGGGGTTGGTCCAATGACCTAATGTGGAGGTAATGGAGATGTCTAGGAGAGGGGGCAGTGGAGTTTTTGACCAGATTGTTTAACACAGAGAGTGGGAGGAGGCCTGAGGAAAGGAGAAAAAGTACTGCAGCCTTTTTCAATTACTAGGGTGATTTGCAGAACTGTGGTAACTATTGAGGAAGAAAGCCGATGAACCATGCATTGGGTTTATATGGGAAAGAGTTGCTGAAGCAGCGAGGAGTATGGCTCCATGCCAATAAAGAGCACTACAGATGTGATGTTTTCTTTGAGAGTGTTTATGGAGAAGCATAGAGAAGGTCAGAAGGAGTTGCACTATGTGTTTGTGGATCTAGAGAAAGCATATAATAGAGCACCAAGAGAGGAACTGTGGTACTGGATGAGGAAGTCAGTAGTGGTGGAGCAGTATGTGGGTGGTGAAGAACATGATGAGGACAGCAAAATAGTGGTGAAGTGCGCGGTAGGAGTCACTTCAAAGTGGTGCTGGGATTACATCAGAGAGCAGCTCTGAGGCCCTTCTTGTTTGTAGTGGTGATGGACAGGCTGACAGATGAGGTACTGAGAGTGGGGAGCAGGTGGAAGAGAGTCTAGAGACGTGGAGGTGTCCACTGGAGAGAAGAGGGATGAAAGTAAGTAGAAGCAAGACAGAATACATGTGTGTGAATGAGAGGGAGACAGGTGTAACAGTAAAACCTCAGGGAGCAGAGTTAGTGAAGGTAGATGAGTATAAATATGTATCATGTATCATATCATCCAAAGCAATGGGCAGTGAAGACAAGAGAGAGGTGAAGAAGAGAGTACAGGTAGGGTGGAGTGGGTGGAGGCAAGTTTCAGGAGTGATTTATCACAGAAGAATAGCAGCAAGAGTGAAAGGGGACATTTACAAGAAGGCAGTAAGACCTGGTATGTGTGTGGTTTGGAGACGGTGGCGCTGACTAAAAGGCAGGTGGCAGAGCTAAAGATGTTTAGACTTAAATTGGTAGTGACGAGAATGGATTATAAATGAGTATATCAGAGGGATAACTAAGGTCAAGGAATTTGGAGATAGTTGAGATGGTTTGACATGGAGGAAAAGTGAGAAAGGATTGGAGAAAGCTGCCAGAAAGGAGGAAAAGAGGAAGACCTCAGAGAAAACTCATAGATGTAGTGAAGGAGGACATGCAGAGGGTTAGGGTGCTGGTGATAGAGTGAGACGATAGAGCAGATGATTCACTGTGACTATGCTTGATGGAGCATTGACAAAAAAAAGAACAGAAAGAAATAAAATAAAGTAACTTTCATCCTGTCACAGCTGTGATTGGCTCCAGTCCTCCTGCAACCCTGAACTGGATAAATGGGAGAAAAAATGGATGGATGCAAAATAAAATGAATAAATGTTGGCCTTATTTGACGATATCATAGAATATTTAATAATTAATTTATGCTTAAAACATTTTTGTTAAACCAATTTTCCTGACCTACACTAACCTCACCTGTACTGTATACACAGGTAAGAAAGGAGAGTCACAGCAAAACCATACATTTCTGAGTAATCCAAAGAGGGGATCCGGAGGCAGGTTGGGTCTACTGGTGTTTTTCAAGAGAAGGGTGACTAGAAATCAATACAGAGTTGTTCTGAGTGATCGTCTTTATGCCATGATCAAACATTTCTGTCCTGATCTGTCTTTGCTTCCAGGAAGACAAATGTCTCCATCCACAATAAGGGCTCAGTAAATGTAATGTAAAACTGATGTGAATCACATGACATGCACTTCACAGTGATCAAAAACAAGAAATGCTTCTCTGGGAATCTGTGCTATGAAGACTTAAAGCAGTTGTAAAGTCAAAAATGGCGACGACCTGTTGCTCACAAAGTACTGTATGCCTAATAAAGTGGCAGTTTAGCATTGTTACGGCCCTGGGCCTTGGAGAGAGTGAGACTACCCTTTTGTGCTTATGCAAATCTAAGTGTGCCAGGACTCGTAGATGACTGGCTGCTGGGAGTCCTGTGCCAGCCTTCTTTTATGCAGATCACAGCATGCCAGACCTCGTGGACGATTGGCTGCCTGGAGATCCCATGACCACTCCATGACCAATTGACTGGCTGATTGTCTGCACCTGGGAGTATAAAAGGTTGAAGAGCCTTCACACTATGGTGAACTGCTGCTCTGAAGTGAACATGCAGTGTCTTCCTTGGCTGCGGTGCATGTGAAGCTTGTTTGTTAAACCTGTTGCTCTTTGTTTAACCCTTAGCTTTTACTCTTGCCTGTTCTTTTCATTGTGTATTAATTGTTTCCCCGGTGGTCTGTTGAACAGCCCCGTCGGTTTTCAGTTTAATGTTTGTAATAAAACCCCTTATTAACTCAGATTTCGTGAGAGGGCTTGTGTATGTTTCTCCCCTCCTGTCGCCTAGCAGAGGGGGTCGTAACAAGCATATATTATAATGGATCAAATGGCTCTTTAATGTGAAAGGCCTCAGTTGTAGTGATAAATCTAAGGGAGAATTACAAACCAACACTGCGTTGTACCTCCTGTCCTTGGAGCTTTTCCCCTGTTTTAACTCAGAGTTTTGTTTTTCTTGTCTCTTTACACCAACTTTGTTTCTAGTAGCAGCGAGCAGGTGGTTTAAACAAAGCTCTGGATCTGTTTTACACAGCTTGCACTGCGCTAATAAACAGAATGACAAAGTACAATGATGAGTGAGTATTGAGCTTTATTCATCAAACAACAAGAGAGGACGGCTCCAAATAAATGCTAATGTTGCTGTGCATCTGTTAGATGAATAAACTTACATTTCACCTAACTACATAGATAACAGAAGATAACAGTGTGCCATATGTTATTCTGCTGCCCTCAAGAGAACATAAAATTAATTAAGGCTGCTTAAAGAAGGAACCAAACAACAAACTTTAAGCAGGAAAAAAAGGAAAGTCATCCCACATATTGTGATTTATTATGCTCTGATGCATCCATTCGGCTGGCGTTTCTTTAATTATGTTTGTGAGGGCTATGGTATGTTGTGTACTGTCCCGTTGAGGCTTTTAAGATGGAGAAGGAAAGGAAACACCTGTGCCTCATCTGAAAGACTCTTCAGGAGAAGCTCCTATCCAGCATGTTTTCTTTCATTACCAGCATTGGATTTTTATGTCACATATGAAATAGGCATGACTTTGGACCTTTGGGGCTCACTCCAGGTGATTTCACTGATTTACATGGCTTCACCTGGAGAGGTGAACTAATCAGTGAAATTACCTTGGAAGAATAGCAAATCCATCAGTCCTGCATCAATACTTCTGTGCCTAGATACAATGGAGAAAAATTTCCCCCCAGATGTCTAGAAAATAAGTATTTCCTCAAAAGATGGATCAAAAAGAGGTTTGAGATGCACTGAGTGCTTGGTGTTACACGCACAATCAAGTGTGCAGCTCTTCATTTCCCCATCTGTTAAAACTGGCTCAGTAAAACACTACAGCACTCACTGAGAGTCTCAATGATTACCATTCAGCCAAGATAAAATCTATTGCATTTCATATTGGCAGTTCTTTATTTTTATGTTGGTTTGGCTCCTTAGCTTTGGCAATACTTGAGATAAGTGAACACTGAAAATTTTTTATCTGACTTGACCTTTCCTTCTTTTGACCTCTCCCGTATATGGTGTACAGTTTATCTGCATTGCCATGATAATCTGCTTTTTTGAAGCAGCCAGATCACAGAGGCTGCAGAACTTGGAAAGACTCTGGCCTGCATTAGGTTTAAACACAAATCAGGTGTAGTTGGACTAATATTTGTTGAGAATTGGTTAACTGGAATAATAAAAATAATGAATAATATGACAGCACACTCAGTGTCTTTCACATGCACACAGGTATACACACTAGCCAGCCATTTTACACCATACTTGTAATGGGTTGGACCCCTTTTGCATCCATGGCACAGATTTGAAAAGCTGCTGGAAACTCTGGAATTTCTGGAGAGAGATCCAACCACATCCCATAGGTGATCTGTTGGGTTTGGGATCTGGTGATTGTAAAGGGTGGTTGGGTACAGTTTTTGTGACATGATGTGTTATCCTGCTGGAAGTGGCCATCAGAAGATGCGTAGGCTGTGGTCATAGACATGATCAACAACAATACTCATGTAGATAGTAGATGTTGGCATTTAAACCGTGCATGTTTAAGGGGGCCCAAAATATGCCAGGAAAATGTCCTTCTTACCATTAAACCACCACCAGCAGCCTGAAGTGTTGATAGACAGGATGGCTCAAATGCTTTCATGTTGTTTACACTAACATTGAGATGTTGAGGTAGTAACTGACCTCGGGCATCAACTGCTCACTGGATATTTTCTTTTTCCAGCCACTCAGTAAATCCTAGACTTTAATCTTAAGTTGTGTAGACCAGTAAAACTCTTCTTTCTACTAGCCAGTGTTCTGGTAGGTAACAGGAGGCTAACAGGGGTTATAGGGACTGTTCTGCCATTAAATTGTTTATCTAACATTCAATTATGGTATAATATGAATGGCCATAGGGGCAGGAAAATCTGTAAAAACACATTAAAATACAGTTAAAAGTCTAAATGTTCACATTTTCTGAAGATGTCTGATGAGCCACATAAAAGTCTTTGCCGGGGCCCCGGGCCTCATGTTTGACATTCCTGCAGTACATCAGCATTCTGAAATACTTAGAAAACTCCTCTGGCACCAACAATTGTCTCACATTGAAAGTCACCTAAATCACCTTTCTTCCTTTTTCTGTTCCCTTCCTTCTTCTTCTTCTTCTTCTTCTTCTTCTTCTTCTTCTTCTTCTTATTATTATTATTATTATTATTATTAGTATTATTATTATCTGCTATCACTCTCATCAGTACAGCTCTGCTTTGAAAACGGTTATTAATTAAGTAACTTCTGTCGGTGCTGTGCTTTTGGAAACCGAATTTCCCAGAGGAACCCACCCGAGGGATTAATAAAGTTTTATCTTATCTTATCTTATCTTATCTTAATTATTAATATTCTGTTTTTCTTATGTTTTGCTTGATTGTTTGTGGGTTTTTTTAAAAATTTTATTATTTTAACATGTTCAAAATAAAGCTGCATAATGAAAAAGTATAAATACAACATAAAAATTAACTAATGAATAAAAGCCCCAGGTCTCTTTAATTCTTTTCATCCATCCATCCATCCATCCATTCGCTTCCGCTTATCCTTTTCAGGGTCGCGGGGGGTGCTGGAGCCTATCCCAGCTGTCATAGGGCGAGAGGCAGGGTACACCCTGGACAGGTCGCCAGTCTGTCGCAGGGCTAACACATAGGGACAGACAACCATTCACACCCACATTCACACTCACATTCACACCTAGTGGCAATTTGGATTATCCAATTAACCTATCCCCACAAGTTGCATTCTTTTCATTTATTGCATATTTATTACTTTTTACTTTCTCCCCAAATTTTTGGGATACTTATTTTATTTATGTATTTAATTTTATCTTGTTGAATGAGAGAATTTTATATAATTTATAAAACCGAATTTTATTCAATTAGAAATAAGAAGTTTGTTGCATAGTATAAACCACCTGTATTTATGTATATGTGTATGTGATAATAAAACTACCGCTGCTTCTGAAATATAAATTATTATACATTATAAAGATAATGTATAAAGGATCGTTTCCAACACCTTGTTGAATCTATTCCAATATTATTATATTGCAGGTATATAACATTGTCACAAACAGCAAGGAGATTACACTATTCCATTTCCGGTAGACATCTTTGAACGTGAGTTAGACCAGCTGCACTTTTCTTAAAAGCTCAGTTATTTTTCTACGGTCTCGATTTTGCTGTATTTTTGGAGGGGAGTGGGGTTTTTGTGGATACAGGAAACGTGTTAAAAACTCCGGTGAGTTATTTTTTAAGCACACTGTTGTGGATTTTAAACGCTTACCTCAGAAAAAAACAGATGCTGTGATGTTCATTGATTGCGCACGCGGGGCTGCTAGCTTCTGAGCTATCTGTGCACAGGTGCTGTGGAGCACTTCATGAGGCAGGTGAGCAGATGTGAGAACAAGTTGATCCACAGGACTTTTGATATTTGCCCAAAGCTTATTTAATTGGCACTTTTTTGCTCTGCAGCTGTAAAGATAAAACACTCCAGGGGCTGCTGTGTTTGTTTTGGGATGGTAAATATCAGAAACGGGCTGCATATGGTGAATCACGAGCCCAGTCATCTTTATCTGCTCAGTCGGTAAGGCCAAGTTAGCTAACAGCTAACGAGCCTGCTCAGTCTGCTGTAAATCTAGGGATAGCGTTTTGATTACTGTTAATTGCCCTGGGTAGCCAAAAGACTTTCTTAGAAGAAGTATGTATCTCAAGTGCTTTGCAGTGTTTACAGGTGTTGTTATGCTGGGATAAATGATTTTGCCCATTTTTTTTGTTTTTGCTGACAGTGCTGGTTAATGTTTAAATAATAATCACATCTTTTTCACCCTCTAGTAAGATTTTTATTTTTAATTTTTTGGTATATGCTGCATTTAAAGTAGAAATGGCAAAAGCCCACAAGGCCAAATAAATATCTAAAATACAGTTGAATTCACAACTGTAAATGCTTTTTTTCTGTTGGTGTCTAAGCAGTAGGAAAACAAAGTGTTTTTTTAATTCAAATATTTTAAATGTCAGCATTTTGGATCCATTTAAACAGATTATATTGCAGTACATCAAATATTTGGATTAGGTTAATTAACTGGGCACTCATAAAAATACTGAAATAGAGGCTACAGCAAGTAATATGGTTAGCGAGACTTGCTATGATATATGGTTTGGAGATAGTGATGCTGACAAAAAGACAGCAGGCAGTGCTGGAGGTGGAAGAGGTGAAGATGCTAAGATTTTCACCAGGAGTGACCAGCATGACAGGATTAGAAGTGCATCAGAGGGACACCTCCGATCGAGGAGTTTGAAGACAAAGTTAGAGAGACAAGGTTGAGATGGTTTGGACATGAGTAGAGGAAGGATAGTGGATATACTTGACAAAGGATGTTGAATACGGAGCTACCAGGCAGGGGAAAAATACGAAGATATCAGAGGAGGTTCATGGATGTACAGAGGACTGGTGTGACAGAGGCGAGTGCTATGGACAGGGTGAGACACATTCAGATGGGCGCCGCAGAGATATTTATAAAAGTTTTGCATTCATTTCTTCTTTCTCTTTCATTTGATGTATTTAGGCATTTTTTTTAATACTGCAAGTTTTGTAAATTTTGTAAAAGTGATTATTGATATTATTACCACATTTAAGAAAAGGCCTATGCACTTTTTTCTGACATTCTGCCTTGGCTATTATGTGGCTGTAGTTTAATCATAAAAAAAACAACAACATTGTGCTTTAGTCAGAGCCTACACGTAAAGGAGGCTCTGAAATATTAAACAAGTTAACAAAGTCGGCACAGATCATAGTCTGTGATACTTCGGCTTTCAGCCAGTTTCACCAGACATTTCACCTTTCTTTCTTTCTTTCTTTCTTTCTTGTGATAACTTCTTCGGAGTATTTTCATTTGCTGCTTTTAACCAGCTGCTGAGCCTTTTCACATTATACACAGTTGCTGGTTTAGTACAAGATTTATGGCTGGGCAAATTCAGCCCTTGATGCTTTTTAGCAATAATGATAACATTTTCATCCCTTGGTTTGCAGAGAAAAAAACTGCACATCTCTTCACACGGTGGTGATTTAAAAAAAAAAAAAAATCTGATAACCCTGGATTTTCCACAGGTGTTGTGCAATTTAGCTGCTGTAATTCACTGCCTTCAGGGTGTTTACAGCTGTGCCGTGTTTATGTCAAAATAGACACAGACTGTGAGTTTGGCACTGCAGCCCTGAAGAAGAGGTGAGGAAACCACACTGGCTATCAGGTTAAATTGAACTACAACCACTGACTAATCAATAATTAAAATATTATTAGGTTTAAGTCATAATTTAGATCTTGTGTAAATTATTTTCTTTGTGATGGCAAATTCATAAATTGGAACCACCTAGAAAATGTTATAAAATCATACGCTTAGTTTTCTATGTTTTAGCCCCATCATTACATGAAATTTCAGTAATTATTTTAACATAATGATTTTGAAAATGACCCCAATTATCTGCACTAACTCTCAAGTAGTGACATAATCTCAGTGTTGAAGCAAACAAAGTGCATGTTAGTAGTAGTGATATGATGGAAGTGATGCAGAATTTAAGAACTAGCAGTGACAAATATATTTTGTCTCCAAAAGCGGTCTGTTTTATTCATTACAAAAATTTGAACCAGATCACAAAGCTCCACTAAAAATCTTTGTCAATAATCATGTGAAGACAAGTTTGACAAGCCAGCAAGAAGTAGATATTCAGAAATGTTCTTTATGATCGGTTTAACAAGTCTGTTGGGATAATGTTGGAGAGAGTGCCCAAGTACAGGACTCAAAGGCTGTTGGTTCATGCAATGTTCATTGCTGATGCCAAAAAAAACGGAGCACTGAGTTTCAACGGGCAAGTAAACAAAAACAGGAACCCACAAAAAGGGCAGAAAAGACACATGGAACTTAAAAGCAAAGAAAAAGATGAGGCTATATATCCACCATTTGGGGTGACTGGACTAAGGCTTGAAAGACATACAGGTGCAAAGAGTTAGACGAAGGTAAATGTATTGAGGGTGCAGCAAAGCAGGAAATAACATTAATTCTGGATGGAAGAGAACATTAACCTTCAAAGGAAATGAGGAGTAACTAAAGATAGGAGAGAAGAAGGTAAAAATTAAAACTGGAAAATATAAGAACTGAAAAACAATAAGTGTGTTACAGACACCCAGGACCACAACAACATTGGCAGTTACGGTATATCCATATTTTGTTGAACAAAGACACAATTTCTTTAATTTTGCTGCTGTACACAACCTCAGTGGATTTTAAATCCGTCAATATGAGATTGAGATGCGGACATTCAGCTTTAACTCGAGGGCTTTTACTGCAGCTGCTTTCAGTTGGTTCTTCTTTGGAAGTCCTTTTGCTTTTAGTTTTGTATTTCATGACTGAGAAGCTGCTATATTAGTTTGAGCTCAGGTGTCTGAGTTGGCCATACTGAAGAGCACCCCATTGCTTTGTCCTGAGAATCTCTTGGGTTATGGCTGTGCGATATGACCAAAATCTCATATCCCAATATAAGACATATCATCCTGATAACAATATATATCCCACAATAGTGCATTTTCTGTAAATTCTGTGAATCTCGGGCAACAAATAATAGTACATACGGTTATGGGGTAAGATTCAAAATAAAACAAAATTGTCCATAAAAGAAAAACGACTTCTTCCACCTCGTACGATTAGCTTAGCTTTTGTGGGCTAAATAACAGCCATTTCTCCCACCTTTTCTCTCCCACCTCTTTTTGAAGTGTTATTGCATATGTCAGCTGTTCATAAGCATGTAGATTTTTAACAGTGTGTCTGAACAAGGTGTTCGTGGGTCGGTTGCTCTGGGGCCAGCACTCAGTGATGGCTTTTTTGCTGGCTTCTTTCCGCCTATCTTTTTGTCTGTGTGAATTATTTCATTTGGAAAGTGTCCAAGATAGTGTCCTGTTCTTGAGTGAGTCCAGCAGTTTGCACCTTTTTGTAAACTCTCTGTATTTACATTTATGAAGATGTCTCTTGATTGTAGACCCTGACTTCTTGAGAGTGTCCTTCAGAGGGTAAAATATTATGATTTTTTTTTTCTCTTAACCATGGAAAGAATTCTGTCATGGTGTACAGCAGACAAAATACGTCTTTCTGAAAGTGGAACAACGTTTAATTTATTCCTTTGTTATGTTCTGCCGTGTGCAGCTACCAAAACTCCCATAGAGGTTCATTATCTTGTTAATAGTGTTAGCTCCTCTTTGTGTATGATGCTGGCTTGTGGGCTTCTCTGAGAAAGAAACAAATCATATAGGTTTGGCTTCCTAGTATAACTCATAAACGTACACCTTGAAGCAAATGATTCATAAGCTGGAGAGAAAATGGAGTGGGGAAAGGAAAATTTGCTGCTCCATTAAAAAAAAAAAAAGCTAGGACATGTTACTGGGAACAACCCCCAGTGTTTTTTCAGCACTGCAACTGGGCTGACAAAGAAACAGAGTTTGGTTAAGCCACTTTAAGTAGACATTACTTGATGAACTTATTTACAAATAATATTGTAACTGCAAACTACCAACCCACAAATAAAGCTGTCAGATAAACAAATAAAGCAAATAAATAAGAATAAATTTAAATAACAATAATCAAATCAAAATAATTCACGGCTGTCCCACCAACTTATGATTAAGTAGAGCAACTTCAGTAACTGCTGATATTATTTAAGACTCTTTCTCTCCAGTCAGTTTTTCTATACTAACTTCATTAATTCTTCCTCCAGTGCAGATTCAACGTGTCTACCAAACCCTGTTCCTACTAGACTGTTCAAATAAGACATAATTAATGGTAAGACTTAAGTTTTAAATATGATAATTTTATCTCAATTAAGAGGATATGTTGAGACATTCCCTAATCTACTGCTGCTACACACCCACTCTGACACACAATGAATAAGCAGTGCAGATTCAAACTTTAGAGTTAGTTAAACTTGCACACAAAAACGATCAAATTCAGTACAAGGACACACAAATACAGAGCCAAGATTAAACCTTAGGGCGTCTCTTTAAGTAAGAGTTCAATTATCAGAGCACCAATCAACTGATAAACAGTGGACATTAGGTTTGCTTCTAGAACAGCTTAATTACTATAAACTCGACTAAATTCAGCATCATTATACAGAGAGCTATCACAGCCTCCTCTGTCCAGGTCAGGTATCTATGCAGTCAGAGCATTACTTGCCTTTGAGATCCAGCCGAGGTTAATCAAAGTAACTGAGCTCACCTACATGTATGTGGGTGTACAGAGCTTTGAAAATGCTGGAATATAAAAAAAAAAAAAACGTCCGCTCTAGAAGCACAGTGTGCCTTTATTATATGGCTACTGCTAACCCCAAATGATAGTGAAAGTTATTCTCATTATGATTTAATGTTATGTGAAATTATTATATTTATAGCACATATAATTGCAGTTTATTCTTGCATGGATTTTCTTTTTGGATTTGTTTAGTGGAAAGATAGTCCCGCTCTCTGGCTGGAGACTCCTGCAGGACTCAGTCCCATAAATCTGTAGATATACATTTACTTCGTGTGTGCAGAATTACTGGGAGCATAAATCCCTGTGATAAGCTTCCTCCCCGATGGCCTGTGCTGCTGCTTTTTTAAGGAGATTGTTTTTCAAAAATGCTGACACATGACAGGGTACAGTGGTATTACCAGATTGAACAAAATATTAGCCTCAGAAATACAATACTTGCAGGAAGGATTTCTAACCATTCATCATATTTCTGTATGGTTTTAAATAAGATTGTGTGGGATGAGCGCAAACAGGCAGACGTATTGATATCGTAACTGTAGTCTCAGCACTATATTAGCATGCCAATAGCAATCAGTTGATGTGATGTTCCACCTGAACTTATTACCATTACTGTTAATATTATTATTATTGTTGTACCCACTGTCTGAAGAAAGAAGAAGAAAAAAAAAACCTATTGGAGGATAGTAGATAAATAACATTCGTACTCTTAGAGACTCGTTCAATAAAAATCTGACATCAGTGCAACAATATACTCCTTTCTGTTGCAGAACTTCAATTTTACTCTGCAGTGAAGATTAGTATCTGAAGAGGCCCCGTAACTTTCAGTAGTTTTTCAAAATATTTTATAATAAGAATTTGATTTTTATGCTGTCTGCATCAGATTGCACGTTTCTCTACTGATTGACAAACTAAACGATATCACGATACGGCTTGGCTCAGGTTGATAAACTAAAAATTAATTTTTCTGAAAAGGTGACTTCATGGGAATTTTTAAAAGTGATAAACAATGCTGTGATCAAAGTTAGATTTGGTCACAGATTTGATGTCATATTCTATCTCAAACTATAAAATGGTAAATGGACTGGTTCTTATATAGCGCTTTTCTACTCTTCTGAGCACTCAAAGCGCTTTACACAACTTGTGCATTCACCCATTCACACCCATTCGCACAAGCACATTGTTCTAGGTGCTTTCTAAGTAACATTCACACACATTCATACTCCGATGGATGCATCGGAGAGCAATTTGGGGTTAATATCTTGCCCAAGGATATTTGGCATGCAGACTGGGGGAAGCCAGGATTCGAACCACCAACCTTCCGATCAGTAGATGACCTGCTCTACCGCCTGAGCTACAGCCACCCAAGGACATAATCAAAAGAGATAATAAAATGCGCATTTAGATAGAATATGGATTACTTCAGCAGACTTGGCAGTGCTTTTGACATACCATCTTTAATAATTTTACATTATTAAATAAACTGGCAGATGCATCTGCAGCTGTCTGGCTTATTATGAGCATTTAAGACTAAATTTAGTCATTTGGAAATGGAATCACAAGTGTTTTCTGCACGAATATCCAGACAAACATAAAACTTTAATTGATTTTAGAAGAATACTACTTGCAGCCTTCTTGCTATGCATATTAGGGTAAAGGAAAAATGAAAAAAAATAAAGTGAGACAGTTTTCACCCTCTGACTGGGACTACGTGAGGGAAGCCTATATGTGTGTCATCTTACACGAGCTGATCCACATTTCAAGTGGCTGCATGTGTACAGGGGTGTTCAGCGACAGTTGGTAATGAATTGGATTACCTTCATTAAAACAGTAATGTCCAGCTGTATACAGTTTGCATTTATCATGGTAAAAAGAATATAGTGTTCGTTCACTGCAATCAATTGAGCTCTTAGTCAGAGGATTTCTCTTCCTCTCACATCTTATCCCTCTCCTGTCTCATTTGTCTTCACTCACTGCATTGATGTCTTCCTATTACCACTGATTTGACTTGTCTGTTAGTGAATACCTAATCACAGTGAAGATGCCACGCTTTCATTCCTTGAAGGCTTTCTCCTTTGCTCTCATTTCATCGTTGGGGTGACAACTGTTCCTTGCTGGAAGGGGAGATGTGCCACATTCAGTTTACACAGCCATAAAAGAAGCCTGTGCGTGGCATGACCTGCTTTGCACACCTGCCTACACACAGACGCCCATGCGCATGCATGTATTGTTTGAAATGTAATGTTAAAGGATTTCTTTATGCACCCAAGGACAGTTCTGTAGGTAGCTTTGGGGGTGCCTTCGGGGTTGATCTCAAGGTCTTGGTCAGCAGTGCATAGCTATGCTATGGAAAAATGTATGAATAAGTGATGTAGTGCTGTCCTGTCTAGAAAATTCATTTTAACCTTATCTCTTCACTAACTCAGTCTTGGTGTCACTTAATTATGGGTAAAGTTAAAGCTTTTCTTTCTGGCTCATGTCGCTAAGAAACATATTTTGTAGTGATAATTTGACAGTACCAAGACTTTGTGTCATATTTGTTGATATTTTTTTAAATTTGATCTCATCTTACTTAATGGTCCTAACAAGTATTTTTGATTCTTTCAAGACAGCGCTGAGCGTCCATTCTCCAGTGGTCTTCACCTGACAAACCCTGTTGCCGCTTCAGCTTAAGGTAGGACAGATTCTGTCTTTGCCATCATAGTCTTATGAATATGTTGGCACATTTGAGTCCATTGTTTTAAGTCACTTCCAGTAAATAAGATAACCTTTATTAGTCCCACACGTGGGAAATTTGTTGCTCTGGAGGGTCAGCTGTCTTTGAGATGTTAATGTCTTGGTCAGTGATCTGAAACTGTTCTGAATAGGTAACTTAGTTGCCATGTTAAAAGTGACCATAGCAACAGGAAGTTGTGGTCACTATTACAAGTATTTTTGTTAACAGTGGCAAAAAGAAATGTTGTTTGAACTTTGAATGTGGTGTTTCGAGAGGAATTTAAAATAAATGAAAGTTCTCTGATCAAAAATAAATTGTTATCATATAGAAAAGATGTCTTTGTAAAAAAAGAAAGTTTTGCAACTTTTTGACACCCCTCATACATATTTTATAGCAAAACAAAATTGGCCAGCCATACTCGGTAAACACTATGATACATTCAAAATTTATCTTTGCATCTCAAAGCCTGTGCATGTCTACTCCTATTTTAAATGCAGTAGTGCTACAAAAGAGCATGAATATGGCTCAAGTCTTAGGATTTTTTTTTTTTTAAAGAAAAGGACACAAACTTTTTTTTTTTAATTTAACAAGTTGTATCTCGTGTTTATGTGTTGCTCTGCACAGCACTACAGAGGTGCAGCAGTTATCTCCGTCTCCTCACAACAAGAACGTCTTGGTGTCTAATCCACAAGCTGGCTGGAGTCTTTGTCTGTAGAGCTTGCATGTTCTCCCTGTGCCTGTGTAGGTTTTTTCTTGGTACTCTGGCTTCCTCCTATAGTCCAAACACATACATGTTAGGTTAATTGGTGACTAAACTTGCCTGTTGGTGTGAATGGTTGTCTGTCTTTCAGTTTTAACAGTCCAGGTTGTACCTTGCTTCTAGGATAGATTACAGCCCTCCTGTGACCCTGAACTGAAAAGGCAGTTAAGAAGATAGATGGATAGATTTTTTTTTAATGCTTTATTTTTGGAAGTGTGGTTAGTGAGTGTGCTAAGTTCTGTTCAGCCTGAGATCAATCATTTGTAACACAAAGATGAAAAAAAAAGATGTCAAGAGTAAGAAAAATAAATGACCGGAATAATAAACATGGGGAAGGTGTTGGTAACAGACTTGTTAAATATTTGTGCGTCCGCTCAGAGTCACTGGCACTGGAGCGATATAAAGACAAATCACCATTCTGGACCTGGGCGAGAATATAGCCTATTTGATTTGCATTTGAGTTTTAGAAGTGTTGTGAAACTCGATCCATCTCTCCATTCTGCTCTGCTTTTTCACAGCATGTCATAGTAGGAGTGCAGCTAAGCGAGTTAGTGCAGATGTCTCTCTCGGGATTGTTTTCCAACTCCTGCTGCGGGATCCTTAAATGCTCCCTCGGACAACAAAAATATCTAATCTCTAGTGTTTCTGCCCCAGGGCCTCTTACCATTTGGGCCGACCTGAGAGGCCTGTGATGTATGTGCCTAAGAGCTAGGGCTGGGCAATATGGCCTAAAATCCATATTGCGGTATAATTTGAAGCATGTGCGGTAACGATATATATCATGATATATTCTTTTCTTCTGTATAACGTATTTTCCACACTATAAGGCACACTTAAAATCCTTTAATTTTCTCAAAAAACGAGAGTGTGCCTTATGTATGAATTCTGGTTGTGCTTACTGACTTGATTGATTGTCAGAGCATTACGGCTGCCATAGTGAGGAGCTTCGCAGAGTAATCTGGGTCCAAAACTCCATCCACTTCAGGTCCCAAAGTCAAATGAACACCGAGAGTTAAAAACGGTCTAAATTCTTCCATCTTTAATAAAATCATCAGCGTTGCTGCTTTACCAGGTGTAACAATTTAACATCCAGGCATCCATGAAAACAGAATTTATTAAATTTAACGGAGTTAGAAGTTAACAGGAAGTTAGCTCGCTAGTTTCCACCTAAACATTTCATACCATGTTCTGACAGAGATTTTTGAAACTAATTAAAACGTACAGCTTGCTATTATTATGAAAATAAGAACCAAGGTTCAAACGTACCAAAACTAAACTGAGACAAGCAAACCAGCTCTGGGGATTATATTGGAAGAGCAGTGTTTCATCTTAGCTTACATCTGTATGTTTGCACAAGGGTAAGCCTGACTTCCTTACACATATCAGAGCAGGATTTTCATAGTTACTAAAATTGAAGTTATATCAGATTTTTGGTTACTAAAGTAAAAAGTAAACTATATTATGTCTTTGTAAAACTAAAAAGAGAGACATACTTAAGAGATGTCTTTAGTTTCGGTCTTTTGTCAATTTGGTCAACACAATAAGTATTGTGTACAAGTATTGATACTTTTACACTGAATACTAATCAAACTACTGAAATTAAACAGATTAAAAACAATATTTAAAAAC
The DNA here is from genome assembly GCF_964374335.1 of Astatotilapia calliptera. Taxonomy (NCBI): domain Eukaryota; kingdom Metazoa; phylum Chordata; class Actinopteri; order Cichliformes; family Cichlidae; genus Astatotilapia; species Astatotilapia calliptera. Next base: position 28,249,881 of record NC_137433.1, read on the forward strand.
TGAAAATGCAAACTAACAAAATAAAACAAAACAAAGCTTTTATAAAACAAGTTTTAACAAATCAGTCAGTACAAACAGTGCTACTCCTTGACAGCTTCCCCTATGTAGCACAGACTGTTACACAGTGCTACTATGTTTTAGACATCACAGACATCACGTTGTCACAGAAAAGCCAGTTGATGTTTTAGACCACATAGCTGAATTCTTATATACTTTGGAAATGTTAATATCAGTCTCATTCTTCTAATAATATTTGTGTTTGAGGAAAGAAACAATAATGAGAGGATAAAGTTATGCACAAGTTTGTTAAATGGAAAATTAAATTAACAATTATTATTTTGTAAACATATTTCTTATTTTTACATTTTCATATTTTAAAGTATGTCATTAGTAGTAGTCATATCTACAGCAGACAAATAATTATTGGAAATTAATAACAGCCCTCGAAGTACTACTCATGTCTCAATTTTTCTTTTCTTAAAATTGTTATTAAATCTCAAGTCCCTGGCTCTTCAGTCTCTAACACTTCTAAATATTCTTACGGAGCTTATTGTACTTCTGTCCATTTTTGTCTCCAGTCAACTGACAAACTAACCTCATACCGTCTCTTATTTCTCCTGAGATGTCACTGACTTCTGAGCCACAGGAATAGGCTTGAGGGAGGCTTTTAATACTGTTGATCTCTTTTTACTTTTGTCCGTGTTTTGTGCTCTCCTGAAGCATATGCTCTCACACAAAGCCGGTATTCTCTCCCTTAACTGCGCATCGTGTCACACTTTTTCTTGCCAGGAGACAGAGGGTGGGCATCTACAGCCTTGTGGGTGTAAATGTATCTATAAGTATCTTTTTATCTTAACACCCAAACCACCACTTCCACCACGTGCGATCAGCCATCCCTCGTTCTGGCCAAACTTGTAAACAACTTTTCATCTGAACTCATGCTGGTGGTATAAAGGGCTCTTTTAAATTAAAAAAAAAAGAAAAAAAAAAAAAAAGAACAAAACTTTTGCTTCAGTTTCTTACTTTACTAGGTCATGTGTGGGGATTAGGATGGAGGGGGGAAAAACCCAAATTACAAAAACAGTTACTGAGAGTGTTCTAGATTGATCATATTATTCAAAAGGAAAAAAATGCATCGGTAAGTCTTGATGGTAATAAATAATATGTAATTCTGTCACACACACAAATATCCTAAATATCTTTTGTAGGCAAAAGAGAACTTAACATTGAAGTTTGCTGTTCGGTCATAGGCAGGGACCAGACTCTCATTAGCAGTGATGGTACTTGAGAGAGCCTCTTCCTAGTTGGACATAACGAGAAACATTTCACCACCGAGGAGTAGCAGCTTTACTTCACCCTATCTCTAAGACTGAGAACAGACGCAGTTCAGAGAAAGTCCATTACTGCTGTTTGTATCCTGAATCTAATTCTTTGGATCACTACCCACAGCTCCGGGCCATAGGTGAGTTTAACCTTGGGACTTCTCCTTTTCTGGCTTAAAGCCACACTTTAAGACCCAGAGAGGGTAATTCTGATACTAGCAGCTCCGCACTCTGCTTAATCAATAGAGTCACATCATCTGCAAAAAGAAGTATTGAGACTTCTGAACTTTGCTGCCTCTCAAGTTCCACAAACTAAGCAAGTTCAATAGGACTTAATGGCTATCTACATCTCTGGTGTCCACAATTTGGTTCAGGAGTTGCTACAGTGATGGACATCAAGCTTAAATCCATAACTCTGTATAGCCACTTCAGCAGTGCGCTGGAAGTTGATTATCTCCTAGACCAGGGATGTCAAACTCCAGGACTCGACGGCCGGTGTCCTGCAGGTTTTAGATGACTCCCTGGAAATAACACACTTGAATCAAATGATTAGTTCATTACCAGGCTTCTGGAGAACTTCAAGACACGTTGAGGAGGTCATTTAGCCAGTTAAATCAGCTGTGTTGGATCAAGGACATGTCTAAAACCTGCAGGACACTGGTCCTCAAGGCCTGGAGTTCGACACCTGTGTCCTAGACTGAGCTGCTGCCAGATGCTCCCAATACACCCGCACAGTGCATGTAGTCCAGCCAGGCCTTTCCAGCAACTTCCCCTGATGCCTTTTCTAGCTCACCCAAAGGTAGTGATCTACAGATCAGATGATCATAATTACAGGGTCAACGATGAACCCGAGGCTTGAGGTCTTCAGGTGCCAAGTGAACTTGCAACGTTATGTTTGAAAGTATTATCAGATATGAGCAATTTATGATAATCACAGAAGCCACCACCTGGTTTCAGCTCAGCTCAGCTGTTTCTCCAGTCATGCCCCTTCGGGTTTCACGAGCTTTGAGAGTCCCCAGATGGCTCAAATAAAGTTGGGTACCTTGAGTGCTGAATGTTTGGTGCATAAGTGCAAATGACAGTCAGGGCCTGATCCTCAGGAAAATTGCAATGTATAAGCACTAAACCAGGGGGGAGATAGCAGTTCATTTATATCCATATCCATTTTTTTGTGTGTGTTTATTTCACTTATTATATTATTAAAGCCAGTAAAGGTTCTAGGTAAACTAGAACACATTTTGATTGTTCTGCCAGTGCCTTGAACTGTATTGCAATTTGTTGGAGCCTATAAATAATGTAGTTAGCACTGTGAGGTTTACTGATTCATAAAAAGTATGTAGAGAGGAAAAAAAACACAGAAAAGATCAAAGGGAAACCACCGGCACATAGCAACGTCAGTTTTGCAGCATGAGGCTAAACAACTGATTTAAAAAGGTCACTGTTCCAGCAGGATGCAGGGTGCCGCCGGTGCATCGAGCCACCTGGGGGGCTCTTCAACTGGTGGGGGAGATTGTCACATCTTGCAGGAGCTTTCCTCTCCTCAGGAGCTCCCTCTGCAGGAGGGGGAGATACAGGAGAGGTGGAGGAAGATCTCAGCCTGGGTGTTTATTGTCTTATGTAGTCTGGAAGATGAGTGGATGGTGGGGTGGGTGCAGTTTTCTCTGTGGTGGGGTTGGGTGGACTGTCCCAGGCTCTGTGGGGCCGGGCGGCGCTGCTGCACTGGGCCCCGGTCTGGATGGGCCTGGGCCCCCTTTCCCTGGCGGGTCGCGGAGTGTGGGGGTGCCTACTGGGGTCAGCGGGGGAGCTGGCCCCAGGGAGGGGTCACTTGCCCCTCCCTTCCTTCCCTCCCCATCTCCAGCTGCCTCCCTCTTCCCGCTCCACCACAACCACCCACACATGCAGGGCCTTGGAGTAGGGGTATGTCACCAGGGTGCAGAGGAGGCTACCCCCCCCTCTGTCCCCTTCTGGCTGCCTCTGCCTCAATTTTATCCCACAACTTAGACATTCACATTACTCACACTCTCATTACACATACATATAGGATCTTGGGGGTGGGCACGATACACGGAGTCCAAAGTACCATCAGGGTGTACACCCCACCCCTGGCATCGTTGCCCACCTCTCAATTTTAAATACACGTAGACATTGAGGGCTAGCAGGAGGGACCATGCGCTTACCTGCTGCTCTCTGGCAGGTAGCTCCAAGCCCTCCTGGGTTTTAAATGCACCTTAAAACACACATGCATCAACACTACAATGAGCGGGTGGAGGGAGGTTTGGAGTCTTCTCTCACCCCCATTCTCTGTGACCTGCTGGAGCAGGGGGGCTAGGAGGAGGAGTTGGCCGTCCGACTGCGGTCTGGAGTGTGGAGCCTTCCTGCTGCTGCGGAGTCGGGGCGGTCTGCCTCCCCCCACCGCAGGGAAAAGGGAAACACCACCTGGGTCTGGGTGCAGTTCCCCCCTCCAGGGGCGGGGGCACCTAGACCCGGTTTGTAGAGTACGCTTGGGGAGTGTGATCGTGTGTACAACGTCTCTTTATGTCTGTCTCCACGTTGGTTGAGTGTGGAGTAAGTGCATATGAGAGCATGAGGGTGGGAATGGATGTTTGTATCTGTGTGTGCCTGTATGTCTGTGTCTATATGTCAGGTTGGGTGTCAGGCGCCACCTCTCTGGGGACATCTCAGGCCCTCCAAGGTTTGGAGGCCTATCTCCCCCTACCACCACTTCCCCTGCCAGTGGCGGACCCCCTCAGACATCGGTGCGTTGGTGGTTCTTTGTGTCCGGGGGTGGGCGTCCAGGTACACACCGGCTCACTCCTTGGCGGCCGCTTATCGGGGCCTGGAGCCTGGGGCTCGCTCGGGCCACTTCGGAGGTGGGGTGCCCCCGGCCTCTCGGCCTGGGGCTCGGTCACTCAGGCGCAGCTGGCTGCCGGCGGAGCTCACAGGCGCGTCACTGCAACTCCCCCTGGCTTCTGCTCCGCGGCTGCTGAGTGAGCCCTCATCTGGGACTCTCCTCAGCTCTTTCCGGGACAGTGGCGCAGCTGCCCCTCTGTTGGTCTTCCTTGGTCTCTTGTGTTCTGGGGGCCTCTGGATGTCTGGAGTTTTGATCTCCTCCATACCTGCTTCATGCCCTGGAGGACGGGGCTGTGGCCCCCCCACACCCTCTAGCAGATTATTACATGAAGGAACCTTTTAAAAAACAAAAAACAAGCGCGTCCATGCTCACAGGTGTACACACGGGTGATCACACCCACAAACTACACCCTTTTTGGCTCCTACCTCAAAGCACACTGTGTTCTGTTGATCTTATGTGCTGCACAATAATGTTTAACATTTAGTATTTACTGTCATATTCCCATATATCATTGTGATGTTGTTTATTCTATTACTCTTGTTCTCTTCTGCTTGCTTTCTTTTTTCTTTCTCAGCAGGTGATCCAGGTGATTGATATATGCATTTTTTTTCTCTGCCCGTTCTGTTGGTTTTTGTCTTTTGCCCTTCTCCCCCGTCCCTCTTCTCAGCTGTTTCTCTTTCCCTCTTTCTTTCTCCCCTTCTTTCCCCCAGTCAAGTCTGTCCCGTATTCAGTAAGTGAAAATAAAATAAACAATAAAAGGTGAATCAAATGGACCATTACGGCAAGGCTGGGATGGTCAGTTTGGTAAAGTAAATCCGTTGGGCATCTTTCTTTGCCTTTAGACAACAATTCTGATGGCAAAAGAGCCAAACGGGACAGGCCAAAAAAAAAAAAAAGAAAAAAACATGTATAAATGTTACAGCATGTATAAAATAAAATAAATACAATTTGCTGTATAAAGAACTGCAAGACAATGTTTCAGTAGATTTAGCAAGGACATTGTAATTATTTTTTTTTTATTTTCTCCATGACTCCTGCCTTGCTTGCAGTGGACTTTGATGGACATAAATTGAATGCTTTCTACAGTCACATTAAATTTTTCTGCATCATGGTAATGTAACTGTACTAAATTCAGTAATCACATTACAGTTGTGTTACTTCAGTTTAATACGTTTATTCAGTTATCTGTCTGACGGGCAAGTAGAAATGAAAAATGTCCCTTTTGTTCTTGCTACACACAGCTAGCATGAAGTTAGAGTGATGTCAAGCTGAATACATGCTAACCAGCTGGGCAGTCAGAGCCTGATCTTTGGTAGTAACAAAAGCAGTGATGAGCAGATACCGTCTCGTAGCATCATAGAATTCATTTCTACCCAAACATGGTTCCCCAGTAGAATAACCAGTATTCACAGTGAAGATCTTTTTGAGCTGGTTTCAACTTTGTTGTTGGCTTGGTTGCTATACTTGGACATTGAAAGATTCAATGTGTGCCCTTGTTAGGATAGGAATTCGTACCAGTGTGTGGGACTGTAGCCTAAGTTTAATATTGTTAAGTGGTAATTACGTGACAGTGCATTTCAGGGCATGTTATTGAGTAATGTGAAAGTAATTCAAAAACAAGTACAGCAAATTACTTTTCCCTGGGAGTAATTAAGGTAATGCTTTACTTTTACAAAAGTATCAAGTAATATGTAACACATTACTTTTTATGTGGAGTGGAGTTGCTTACATTTGAAGTACATTTGTTTTTAGACTCTTAGCTGGCTCTCAGAAGCTGTCTCAGAGTGCATTTGATACGAGCACAATCAGTTGTGCATCAAGGACTTGCTGACGTAAATTCATTTCCATACCGTTGGCCTCTGTGTACCAAAGTCCTTTGTGGAGCTTTGTTTGTGCATTGTTTATGCCACTTCACATTGTAGTGCCTGCAGGACCATCACATCTGCATGATGTGGAGAGGCTTGTGGAGTGTTTATTTGTTTCAATATCCCTGCAGGAGTCTGCTTTTTAATAGTGCATGAGCAGCTTCATACCTCTACCAAATTAACACTCTTGTGATGTTTTTGTAATGTCTCATTCCTGTTTGTATTTCAATTTCACTGTCCTCCTCTAACACCACTTTTTCCCCCCATTTATCAATTTGTTGATTTTCTTCTCTCCCATTTCTGTGAAACTCTTCTCAACCTCTCCCCCTTCTGTCACTATGCCAGTCACCTGGGAGTTGGGGTGCATTTGCTTGGATGTTTACCTTTATCAGTGATAAACTGTTTGGCTTGATCTGAGAGAACAGGCCTGTCATTAAGAACGGTTTATCGGATTTGGTGTTTGGGGAAGCAAATTTGTTATTATTTTTATGTAATTAAGATTCCTGTGGGTTGGCTTTTCATTCAGTGTTCTCGAAAGTATTTGTGTTGTAGTTTCTATACTCTTTCTCATAACTGTCTTCATTCTGCCTCATTAGGGTTCCCTGACTAATTGAGATTATTCTTTAAGGCTGTATATTAGAGTGAATTTGCACTGATATGCCTATCCATTTTATACTTCAGGGGGCGATCGTGGCTCAAGAGTTGGGAGGTCGCCTTGTAATCGGAAGGTTGCCGGTTCGAGCCCCGGCTTGGACAGTCTTGGTCGTTGTGTCCTTGGGCAAGACACTTCACCCGTTGCCTACTGGTGGTGGTCAGAGGGCCCGGTGGCGCCAGTGTCAGGCAGCCTCGCCTCTGTCAGTGCGCCCCAGGGTGGCTGTGGCTACAATGTAGCTTGCCATCACCAGTGTGTGAATGTGTGTGTGAATGGGTGGATGACTGGATATGTAAAGCGCTTTGGGGTCCTTAGGGACTAGTAAAGCGCTATATAAATACAGGCCATTTACCATTATTTACCATTCATTTATACTGGTTAACTGCATCTGGATTGTGGGTATAGAGCTGCCCAGATCTTACTTTTTCCTCATCATTGCCTCCAGCTCTTCTGGGGGGGATACTGAAGCATTTCCAAGAGCTGTGATCTCCTCAGATCATGGCTAAGCTCCCGTTACCTCCATCCCTTAAACACCTAAACACCTTACCTGTCGAAGAGGCAGAAAAGAGCAGTGCAGAAGACAACACACTGAACTTGCCGTCTATTGATGTGGCAGGGTAGCAATATGGAAAAACTGTAATTAGCATAGAGGTTCAATAACTGACAATCTCTCAGATCAGCCAGGCAATTATTCGTAATCACATCCTCAAGTCCCCCAGTGGAACAATATAGTCCACAGAAGATGATGGTCTCTGTAGATGGTGGACCCACACAAAGATGGCTCCACATAGTTTTTCCTGTTCACCGGGTGATACTTCCATCCTTGGTGAGGTAACTGGAGTTTGTGATGCTATAAAAGTTGTCTTTGGAGTCACACCCGTACTCGAACTAGACGGTTTTCTGTGTATCGCACCAGAAAACATTTGTCCTTCCTCCCCAAGAGTCCATTGGCCTGGACTGACATAATGATTAGCACACTAGGCTTCAGTTTGTCTTTTTTGCTTTCCCTGTTTTATTCCACAGAAAGGGGCTTTCTAAGTCTCTCTCTCCCTGGCCCACTTCCAGTCCAGCCCCTGCACACTGTAACTCTGTTTTTGTGCTCCCATGGAGTTGCCTCCAAATTAAGTTCTGTTCCAAACAAACTAGCCATAAGCAGAAGTGGCCCTCCAACACAAAGTCTGCATCAGCCAGGTTTACAAAACACACACACACACACAGTGAAGGTGCAACACCTGTTTTTGTTCGAGTCAGCTCCACACACGTGCAGATATTAATGTGTTAAAACTGATTATCCTTTCAGAAGAACACACAGAATTGAACCGTGCCAGTGTTCAATGTTCAATTACAATGCTTCCCTAAATCCTAAATAGGGCCTAATCATTGCAGAGTGTTTTTAGTCTTTAAGGATTTTTTGAATGACGACAGATAGTAGGATTTTGTAAACAACAATAAAATTAAAACAGACCAGGCACATTTTGAACACTTAACAGGCGTCTTAATTGTTCTATTTGATAGTATTGTGCATCCCTTTAGATACCAAAGTTTCTGTTGTTCTTCAGAGAAAGGTGAAAGTGTCCAAAAGGTCATACAAGTAAATTCCCTCTTATTGTGAATTCAATTAGCAGCTACAGTAAGACTCCACATGCAATTACACTTGTCATGGTGGGTGTATAGGCTGGATTGGACACACACGCACGCACGCACACACACACACACACACACAGAGCCACTCTTCATCACAAAGTGACTGTTTGTGTTTTGACTGGCCACCATCCTGCATCGCACAAACATGGTCATGATTTCTCTCAGTTTTCAGTGGGCTGCATGGAGGCAGCTGACACAGTCCAGCTGAATTCTGCCTGAGCCCGACCCTTAAAGCGGGCCAGGGTATAAAAATCAAACACACTGGACTTAAGGGATCAGATATGCTTTTGCACATCACGGATGCGTGTCAAGCCCCTCATTTAGGCTCAAGTTACCTTGGAAAGTCCTAGCAGGGGAATCTTGCCCCTGATATTCTAGGTGTCTGAGCCCATCCAACGTGGTAAGGGACACGGATGTATTTTTCACAGATGAATACCCAGAATTGCTGAAACTAGCATTGACTTGAATATCTTATAATCTTAGTCGCCACATGTCCTTACAGGCTAGTTCAATGTAAAGAAGTGTTTCTCTAACAGTTTTTAACCTTAATTGTACCTAAGATGAAACATACTCTAACATACACTGGTCCTCATTTGTAGCTGGATAAAAGAGCAGCACTCCACTAGCCCGCAGAAGCTGGATTATTACAAAACCACCTAATTTTTCATTCTGCATGTAATGTGGCCCAGTTACTGTTGTTTACATTCTTTCACTGACAATTAGCATTATTTGCTGCCCTCACGTTGACATGTTATCCTTTTGTGGACATTTTTGCTGCATTCCCATGACATTAATCAGCTGCTCTACAGGGCTCTCAACTTTTTGTTAGCATGTGTGCATGCTTTAGTGGATACTTGTTTAAGTGCGCTAATGACATATTGCTGTGTGTCATGTCCAACCCCAGTGGCTGTTTTTCGTCTTTTTTTTTGCGTTTTTTCCAGCGTAGGGCTTTCTTTCCTCTAATCAAGCTACAGTAGAGTGAAAGGCTAGTTTTCCTTAGACTTTATTCAAATCACTGTCGGTGATATGAAATGTAGCTTTCCATGTATAAATTGTTACTCTAAATACATTTTGCCATTTGTCTTTTATTTTATGACTTTTACCTTTTTTTAATGGATTGGTGACTGTGTACTTTGATTTTTAAACATTGTCTATGTTATTTTAACTCTTTTTAATTAACATGTAAAACATTGTTCACATTTGACATCAGTTATGACTATTTGTATATGGAATGCAGGAGTAGATTATCCTTATGCTTTTGGGTATAAGCAGTCAAACGACTTCTTCTGCAGGATACCACTGCTCACCTTTATGGATCGGGTGAGTAGTGTATAGGAATTTCTTTTACTTATGTATTAATCACATTATTTTATTGTTTAATGCCTTGGTGCCACTGGATTTTAACAAGTCTCACACTCATACATTAAGACAAATGGTGGGGGTGTAGTAAGGAAGTTGGGGGAAGCAGACAACTCCACAGGAAGAGTCTTTTGTCTCTTTGAGGACTCTGGTAGGTAGCAAGGGAGTGTGAACCTTAAGGTGTGAAACAGCTGTGTACTGCTTTTTGTTCCTGAAGAAGGTATTTAACTGAGAGCCATGCTAGGCTCAGGAAGACTCTGCTGACCGTCTGCCCCGCGGTCATGTAGGCTCTCCACAAGCTTGGTTGCCTGTTCTTCGTGTGTTTTAATTAAAGGATGTTAGCTACCCCTCACCGCTCGTCTGCAGGCTTTATTTAATGGAAAACTTCCACAACAGTAGTAAACATTTAAAGCAGCCACAGTTGTGGTACTGAATCAACTTGCTTCTTGGATGCCCCACTGTGGGATTATGCTGGAGAGATTGCGTATCATTTCTGCCCTGAGCTCAAAACAAAAGCTGCAGGTAGAGGCTGGGCAGAAGGACCTGCCGCTCCCATGGCCTGGACCTGGATAAGCAGGAGAAAATGAATAGTTGGGTGGACTGATAGATGGATAGCACAGTTATTTTGTTCCAAAGCCTGTGCTGGCAGGTTAAGAATGCTTATCATTGCCTTTTTTAGATGAGGAAGCACAACCGAAAGAAAAAAAGAACAAACAAAGCCAGTAAATGGTTTGCTTATCTTTGTGCTTTTGTGCACCATAATTACATTTTGTAGCAGTTCTTTGGAGTGACTTTTCCTGCTGTTTACATCAAAATATAGGCAAAGTCTTGGAGTGAATTCAGAAACAGGCAGGAGATAAACATCTTAATGAGAGGACAGACACAACAAATGCAGTTGGTTCTGTGGGCATGAGCACACTAAGTAATTTGGTGATTGTGAAAATGACGTTAATTGTATGCTGTGGTCTTCTCAGTGTCACGCAGAAGAGTAATTTGAATGGGATAAGTCATAAAAGACAAGAAAGCACGAATAAAGCCATGGGACCCTTAAAAGGAATAAAGGCAGATATTAAAACTGTAGGGGCGGTAATATTTCTGTATTGCATTATATTTTAAGATGTTCCACGTAGGATTGTCCACCCCCATGCAGATATGACATTGAGAATTATTCCTTCCAGTCTAATTCTTAGAGTCCTTACAGTCTAAGGAGCACAGGAATCAGTCACAAAATGACTCTCTTGTCACACATTTTGTAGCAACTACAATATCACTTTTATAACCAACACAAGGTTGTGTTGATTAATGTGGTACTAAAGCATCCGAATTAAATAAAGCCACTGACGTAGTTCTGAATTGCAAAGCATTATTGGAATCAAAGTAAATTAAAGTGATTTTTATTGTATTAACACCGATGTTCATAACCGATTCAATCACTAGCTATGCGTCATTTTACGTCATTACTTGCCTGGAAGCTTGGAAGGCAGAAATCTAGCTCTCATTAAGCTTGTCATTATCTGATGTTCTATAAATTTTAAATGAGCTTTTTCAGCATGTTAGTTAAAAAAAATATTACTAGTCCAAATAAATGAGAAGTAAAATTAAAGTCTTTAATGCAGCAAGGTTATTTAACAAGCTTACATTGGCTTTTGCAAGTCAGGATGTTAGTGTGCTTGAAAAAAGACCCAAAAACACAATTTAGATGTACTTTTACCTTCCTGCTATGCATGGCATTGTTGAATTGAACACAGATTTTTACAGAAATTGGGCTGTTGTTAAACTTAATTGGTTCTCTTTCTACAACCCCTGGAAATAAACTTGAGCAGTAGCCTCAGTGAGGGTGATAAACAGAGCAAGGTTTTAGACAGGATTGTTGTGTTGTCCTACACAGAGCGTGTTGAAGAGGCAGAAAAGCTGTGCTTGCTGTAGAAAATCCTCCAGAAAGATATAGGTTTTTCCAATTACTTGCTTTTGTCTTTCCTTTCTCGCTCTCTCTTCCCCTTGTACAGCAGTGATTAAATTGGCTCAGAAATGTAATATCAGAAGTTTTAGTTAATTCAATTCTTTTGAAACAGAGGCTGTAGGCTAAATCCACTTTCTTTCAAATAGTAAATTGATGATTGTTTTTGGCATTTTTCATCCCAATGATTTTTTAAAAACGTATAATGGAGGAGACATGGTGCAGTATGAACAGCGCAAGGTAGCAGATTGGACTGTAATGGCATTGTTTATGCTACGTTGTTGTTGTTAAACTATTTTTGTTTTTGCATGTAGTAGTTATGCAGCCTTTTGAGGGGAAATGTTTATTCATAATATGCACAGGGTTTTATTTGTTGCTTAATTTCCCTCTTTATTGGATTTCCATTGTATTGATAGTTAAGGTGGTATTTAATATGCATGAACAATTCTCAGTTGGAAGACTAGTTTATTGAAATTTTAGTTAAATTAGAGTTGCTTTTTCTCCTGCAGAGAAACGGGTGCAAAAGAGGGTTATTTATGTGGGATGGTGGCTGAAGAGCTAAAACGGAAGTGTTTTTCAGATTAAGGGAAAGAGAAGCTGACACAGCACAGACTTAGTGAGGGGAGAAAGCTGTGAGGACAGAATAAGCCAGCGCAGACAGTGAGGAAGGGAGTAAATCTGACCTCAAGAGGACTGAGAAATTGCAAAGCCTCTGAGGCTCAGAGTAGGGATGGAGGGATGTTGATTGATGGGGGAATGGCTAGTCTGTTGTTTATCACTGGAGTTAAGATCCTGTTAAGTAGCCATATGCTGTGATGCGGGAGAAGAAAGAAGCAGGCAGAAGAGGGACGGGGAGGGTGTATGAGAGGAAAAATAATAGTAAGGTGGAGATTTAGAAGCTTACAGGCACATGATATTAAGAATATTGACAATATAAGGTCATATGGCAGAAATAAAGTTGATGTGAGACTTGGCACAAAGATTTTGTGGCTTTGTGTTTTTTTTATATGATATAATTTCACTTCTAGAAATTGTATTAAGCAGCCAAAAGTTTGGCCAGTTGCTTCTATTATATTCATTCAGACACAGTGGGCATATTTCATTTTCACTGCCATGCCAATCCTTTTTCAGGATCTACATAGTTATTTATTTTTTCTTTCTTTCTTTCGTTTTTTTTTTTTTTTTTTGCCAGCAAGATTTTTTTTTTACTTTGTTGCAACCAATACCATATTTAAGGGGCTGCTGAAAAAGGGTTTTATTTTTCCTGCATGGGCACCACTGATGGGATTTATTACATAATTTACCTGATTTAAAATACAGAAGATTTGAGAAATGGCTTTATATTTTTGAAAATATTGCTTCGAGGAGGCATGTTTGTTAAGCTATACAGCCAGCAAAGCACAGCATGGTTATAAAGTAGTGCAATTTAAAAAAACAAAACAAAAAAAACACAACTGAATTTCTCTTACATATTGCTTCCTTGGCTGTCTTATGGGGCACATAATAGTTTTCATAACTGAAGCCATGGTAATATATTTTTGTGCTTTTTTTTTCATAAGTCCAGACACACATGAATGCCATATAGGAAGAGGCCACATTTTTTGGTACACCTGTTCAGCTGCTACAAATCGAAGCAACTCATTGATTTAGTCATGTAGATGTGGTCAACAGGACCTGCTGAAGTTTAAAATGAGGGTCAGAATGGTAAAGAAATTTGAAGGTGTGGTTGTTGATCACACACATTTTTTTGTTTTGTTTTTTCCCCCCAGAAACTGCTGATCTACTGGGATTTTCCTGCACAACAATTTGTAGGTTTGATTTCTGTAGATTCTCAGTCCGCCCAGAAAAGGTAGCCTAAAAAGCTTAAAAACAAAAGCAGCTGGTCTTCAGCAAACTTGTCTCAGGTGACCTCAATAGGTCGTGTGATAGGTTGTCTGAGGGGTTTCACCATTAACTTGGGTTATGATAATGTCCCATGCCTTATGTTTTTTCATACTTTGGCTCATGTGGTGACTCACATGATCGGCACCATGAGGAAATCTCTAAAAAAAAAAAATAAATAAATAAATTTGAAAATTTGTTTTTAGAACTGAAGAAGTCTCTTGGATAATAGAAGTCCAGTTGCCTCTTCTTTAAGCCCTTAAGACATGTCTAGGTTTTACAGAGAAAATATAGAGTGGCAGTTCATTGGGCATGTTTTTGGTGCCAAAGGTCAGGTCAGAGGCGAATGGCCAGACTGCTTTTGAGCTGACAGAAAGGCAACAGTAACATAAAATAACCACTTATTACAAATAAATTATCCAGATGAGCATCTCTGTATGCAGATTTGTTAAAGCAGATTGGCTACAGCAGCAAAAGACTACACCAGGTTAGGGCTGGGCCATATCATACCGTTCACGGTAATACCGGGCAATGATAAGAAAATGAAAATATAGCTATAGAATATGGGTAAAATGTGCATGTGCAGTGCCTTTGTTTTCATAAGCACATGGCGGAAAAAGCATGGCGGCAACAGAGAATGAGAATGGCGAAAGTGGATCGTTGAATGAAACGGATGAACCAGAATTGGTTTGTAAAAATGCTGCAACTTCAGTGGTGTGGAACTGGTTTAGCTTTTCATCCGTCAGATACACAACAAGGTACTATTTTTGGTAGAGCATGCTAGCGGGCCGTCGTTATTACGTGTTGTTTGGAAAATACGGCACACTTAAAATCAATCCTTTGATTTTTTTTTTCTGAAAATCGACAGTGCCCCTTATGATCCTGTGTGCCTTATGTATGAATTCTGGTTGTTTACTGACCTCAAAACGATTTTATGTCGTACACGGCGCTCGAAAATCTGTCAAATGTTTTAGTACGACTTTGCTAAGCTACGAAGCACCGCTTGATGGATTGTTGGAGCATTACGGCTATCATAGGCAGGAGCCTCGCGGAGTGATACGTACTGTGCTTCAACATAGTATTACTGTATTGTGTGTATATAACCTCTTTTTAAGTTTTGTGGATATTATACATGGTTATGCTGAGGATCTGTCGGCCAGTTTCCACTGGAAATGCCTTTTGGTTAGACTGTCAGCAAGGAATTTGCATTTGCACTGTTACATTTTTATATAACTTTAATGCACATAAAAAACAGCTGCTTGTTTAAGTGAAAATACATTGATGTTTTTTTGGGGTTTTTGCACTAATAAAGTTGTGGAGTTGTAAAGTATTTTGTCTAGTGTCAATTATATCGTCAGTTAATTTGTTATCGCAAATTTTCAAATGTATATCGTGATAAATATTTTTGGTCATATCGCCCTGCTCTACACCAGGTGCTACCCTTGTTAGCTGAGAACAGGAAACCTGGCCTTGAGTCCAGCATCTTTTCCAACATAGGATTATATTATGTCTCGATTTAAAATTAAACCAGCAGGCAGAATGAAGATGTTTGTTTTCTGTTTTCTTTTTTGTTTTTTTGACCAATCTCTCCAGCTTCTTTCAACGCAGACATTCATTTCAAAGTTTGCAGTGGGGCAAGCGTGGCCCAAAAGCAGCATGAAGGGATACTTAATTAGGGGTATGAATGGATATTAGGTTGATCAATTTCCTGTGTTCAGCAGACCTACGTTGAGAGTTAATGATTGCTCATTAAATGTGGCTCTTTTCTCAGTGTTTTCATTTTAGTAGATGCAAATCTGATGCTGTTTATCTCCATGAATTTTATCGCTTATAACTTAGTTTCCAAAGTCAATAAAAGTGACAGAGTGTGTGGGAGGTTTCATTCCTTTGAGTTCATGACTAAACAAACATTCTCAGCAGTTATTTTCTTAGTTATGACCTCTGTGGTTTCAAACTTTAAATGTCTCAACAAATTTTGTATAAAGTGCCATAAAATATTCTGACACAACTAAAATTCCAACAAAACCAATCAACTGTAAAAATTTTCATCGCATGTTTCCCCATAGCACCAAGATGAAGTTTGTCTTCTGTGACATTTTGACAGCTACTTGATAGCCATGGAGTTTAGTATGGATATTCTTTGCGTTAAGCAATCTCCAAACAGTACTGTGGGCTCCCCAAGGGGAACTAACCACTGGGGAGCTCCTTCAAAAACAAACTACCTTCTTTTTCTGTGTTTGCAGTCACACTATGCAATAACAAGTAAAGTGAAGTTTAATGATGGATCGCAGGATGTGAATTACAAGTAACCATACTACTTGATATTCTTAGTTTCTGGGTACTATTCAGCTATCCTTCAAGGAGCTCACCCCACTTAACAACTCTGAAATGACTTCACCTACAGTACCTGAAACAGAATTGTGATCCTGCAGACCCTGTTTTTGTTAGGTTGAGCATGTATCATACAGAATTGCAGTCGTTTGATGTGTTTGCAAGTTTCTCCTGTTTGTGGAGTACTATGTTTTCTCACAGCGCCACACATCTTTTACACAATGCCTTTTACTTAGCATGTTTTCTAAGTTTGTTGTTTTTAACAGTAGTTGTTGCACATCATGTTCTTGTAGATGCTGGTAAAAACAAGTGAAAATATATACTTTAAGAAAAAGCTGCATACATTTTTAAGCATCCTTGAAGAAAATCAGAGGTTGGCATAAATAGTCATGTTATAATTTCCTTAGTCTAATTAAACTGAGTTCTCCATCAGTCCAGTGGTCTTTGTTTTGTTCTGTATCTGTATTAGTGCTTTGACATATTGGCTTATTTTTCTCAATCAAGTAATGAGAATGACTGATATCATTCTGTTTGTTTAATTGGGTTCTTTTTATCTAATTTTCCGACATGCTAAAATTGTCTTTTTATAGAAATACAGAAATCTCAGTCACAAACTTTTATGTATATTCTTAGTGTTGCACTCAGTGTGACCCATTGCCTGATCTTTTCTAGTTCTCTTAAACTGATGAGGTAATCTTGCTTTTACTGGACTCTTTATTTACCTTTTTGTTTTCCAGTAGGGCTGCCACAAACGATTATTTTGATGGTCGACTAATCACCGATTATTTTTGCGATTAGTCGACTAATCAGATCGTGCATCCAATGGACGTAAAACGTACAGCTTATTGCATCTGCTCTTATATAACTATCATTAGCTTACAGCTTTAAGTGTTTAAGGTATGTGCTAACTAAAAATGAAGACAAGATGATAGTTTATTAAATTTTAATGAAATTTGCAGATTGTTTCGGTGGAGTTTAATAAACTCAGCCTTCTGCTCCTTGCTAAAATATAACAGGACACCGGAGTATATTCTCGAGCATCTCACACTTCTGATAATCAGTTGTCTGCTTGACGTTTACTCAGCTGTGTAAAAACTATAACTTTAATCTCAGCCAAACCGATTTACTCAGGAACAAATAAAATACTGAAAAAAGCCAAACAATAAAATTTTTAGGTTGTCTAAGTTACTTATATATCATGTTTAACCTGAGTAGCGAAAGACGGCGTTGGGTTTGAAAACGATTTGCCGGGAGTCCGGTGTTCTCACGGGCTCTAGTAAGCCTTGAACCCCGGCTAGCTATCGAGCTAGTGGGTAACAGACGTCGGAGTGCTTTTGAAAATATGTGGTGTCTTAATAAACCAAGCAGATATTTGAAGTTTACACAGCTACATTCTCGCCTGAAAATATGTTAAATGTTTATTTTGTGACCCAGAAAGAATAATAAGAGTAATATTTAAACTAGCTGCCACCATTGTTGGAAACTGAGCAGGGCCGCGCTATGAATTCTGGGAAACAGCTTCTTCTTCTTCTTCAATTAGTCATCGACGTAATCGTGACTAGTCGACTAATTGTGACAGCCCTATTTTCCAGTCATCGTTATCTTTCAGTAATTGAGATCAGTTAGGGCTTCACAATGGATTCCACAGGGCGTGTTTATTCCCTGAACATCGTACTGCTGTGCGTTACTTAAATGTTTATTCTGAACCAAACCAAATTTGGTACACACATGTAACAAGCCAAGACTGACAAATAAGTCCACGGGACCCAATGACGCAAATCCAAGACGTAGTCTGCCATTTTAAGTTAAAAATGTCATGTTTTACACTGGTACAGCTTCAAGGTGGTTGACCCCAGCAAGCTCAAATTGGTCAAGGAAAGCCTCAAGAAGTTGGTCTTACATTACACTGAAAAACTGGGTACTGCTCCTCCCAGGTTGACGCCATCCACCTCGAAAATGTTGAGAATATACATCAGACCCTGATGATTCTTCAGCACTTTTTGCTATTTTCAGACGTTTTTGAAGTTCAGAGTTTGTTTTTGGTTTTTATGGTGGGTTTTTGTGCTTTTGAGCGCTGCATAGTGGGAAGAAGAAATATGGAAATGCACTGTAGGTTATAATTATAATTCGATTGAGATGTGACATTTGGCCAGATGGTATTCTCCATTGCCACCTAGTGGCCATATGTGTTCTGCAGGGCTCAATGCGCCGGGGTGTGAGGGGCCTTTCATCACAGCTTGCAGCTTTAATTTATACACAGATGTTTCAGAGAATGCATGGTTGCATAAATTTACATATGTATATAAACTGTGATTATATCAAGATAAGGAATCTTGCTGATATTTCAAAGCATCCGTATCCAAAATGTGCTGGCCACAAACAGAACATGCCAAATGTACTCTTGTTTGCCGAAGGGCGCAAACAGAAGAATATCCCTGTAATTCTGAGACTGCTGACCCTGCATGGTCAGATGGATCAGCCAGAGTTTATGTTTAGGGACGGTCACAGATTGTAGAAACATAGTTTATTTGTGTCAAATTAAAGAGTGATTTGTTTTTCATGTCAGATTTTGTGGTTTATAGTTTTTTAGCATTACTTTAATGGTAGAAATGTGAAAAAGGAATGATTATAATACGAATAACTTAAAAGAAATGGTAATGCAATTATGCTTGCCTAAAGTGTATATACGTTATATGTATACTTTTAGAGCCTTTTTCTAAAAGTCAAAAACAGTCTATGGAATTTATCATGTTTTTAGTTGTGTTAAAAAAAATACAAATATAGTTTTACATTGTGTCAGTCAATAACTAAAGATACATTATTTTTTCCCACAAATGCTAGAAATTCAATGGAATTGGTCCTGCGATCTATTTCCAACACTCTGAGAAGCTTTAACTTTGTGATCGTTGAGATAATGGCTCACTCTCTCTCTCTCCACAGAATACCAATGTCATACTTACTCTCGTCACTGCAGCACTTCTACACTGATTCGTTTGAGGCACAGAAGCTTTTCCTTTTTTCTTTTTCTGCTGCTTGAGAAAAAATGTGAGTTAGGCGGGCAGTGCCAGAACCTGGGAGGAAGGACAAAGTCTTCAAATGTATCTGAAAATCCCAGAGGTTTTCCCTCTTTGTGGGTTTTCTAATAAAACAGGTGTTATCCATATCCGTCTGATATGAGAGCTGGAAATTGAGATTACCATTGCTTTGTTCGATGTGAATATAAATGAGGCAGGAGTAGGGATGGGTATCGTTTAGGTTTTATCCGATACCGGTGCCAAACCGGTACTTTTGAAACTGTGCCGGTGCTTAAACGGTGCTCAAACCGGTGCTTAAAGAATGGAGAACACAAAATTGGTCCAAAAACCTCTCATGTTCAGCTGTTTTTTGTTTTTTTTGTAAAAAGATAACAATGTTAGCCTTTTCTGCAGCTATGGGGCATATATGGTATCACTCTTTGCTGGAAGCAGTGCTTAAACAATAGAAAAAAACACAAACTTTGTCCAAAAACCTTTCATGTTTAACAGTTTTCCACTTTTTCTTTGGTCATTTTAGCCTTTTTTGCCAGGGTGAAGGGAGTATCTGCCATCAAACAAGAAGACAGCCGCATGTAGCTATGATGATGTTTGCTAGTTCACCTTACATGCATTAATTTAATAACGTGGTTAGCCTACTCAACGTAAATTACACACGAACAACATGAAGCTACTCACGCAGAGAAGAACGGCTGCTGCTGCATCATCATCCGTCATCATTTCTGCTATGCGTCACCAGGTGTTTCATCAGATTTGAGGTGTTACTTCCATTGACAGTATCACAGTATCACCTTAAAGCACTTGTTGCAGGCTGCTGACTTTGCATCTTTTGCTGTGAAGTACAGCCAGACTTTGACCCCTTCGCTTGGGCATTTTTAATCTGTAGCTCTGCTCTAAAAGAACTTACGTACCTGGACCCACCTACTATCCTCGGAAACGTAAAATGATTGGCTAGAATTCAAAGTGTATGACATCTCGGGGGAAAAAAGGCACCGAAATGTGCGCTGCTTTTTGGTCTGGTTACTACCGTTTATGTCAGAGCCACATACCGGTACCCATCCCTAGGCAGGAGTAAAGTAACAAGACTTTTCATCCCATCTCCTGTAATTTGACTTGGAACACTGTGGTTTCCCTGGCCATCAAGATACACATTTAATCTTCTTTGGCCTGCTGACACGGATAATTTAACAACTGAGTGAGTGTAATTAGGTGTCACACTTAAAGTTATCATGTCACTCTAAAGCATCGTGTTAACTGACATTAAAAGATCAGGCAAGAAGCCTGTGATACTTTAGCCTGTGATACATTAATTAGAATGTAGATTGCATTCATATTAATGTCGTATCAATATGTGTATGATATAGCGGTTAAAATCAAGATTCCTGATGAATTACAATAAAATTCTGACAAACAGTTTACCTTATAGCTAATCAATATCTGTATTATTTAACATTGGGATTGTGACAAAATATCAACAAGGCTGCATATTTTATTGGTTTACTTACCAATACACGCTTGCCAAAAACAGGTATTTTTATGTAAACGTGCAGATGTTTGAGTTTTTTTTAATTAATTATTTTTTTTATTGGTTTTGGAATTTGTAGATGTTCCCTGTGCTCATTTCTGCACATAGAGATGTGTTTTATTTGTTCAGCTTACAGGACATTTTGTTCTGATTAAAATTAAGTTATGGCCTGTTAAACATAAAGGTTAAAATAAACAGAATATGCAGATTCTCATAACCATTAATCAACAACCACTGATCCAAGGTCAGCACTAATGATCAAGGAACTGACCTCCCACCCCATTGTTCCCTCGGTGGTGCTAGTTTCAGTCTTTATGCAAATGTACTGTTTTTTAACATTGGGGAAACCTTCAGGTGAGACTGAAGAAGTCACTTGGGTGAGTGACGAAATGTTTTTCCCACTGAAAACGCTGAGCAGAATAAACTTTTGGGGATTTACTAGAGCATACATCAAGACGTCCTATCTGATAAGTAGGAAGAAAATGAGTTTAACACGGAACCAGATATATCTGCCAAAACCTTCAGCCTGTTATGTAGGGCTTTGTGGTCAATGGTATTGAAGGCTGCACTGAGATCAAGCAAATGATCACAGAACAATTCCCTGCATCATTATAGACCCTTAAGAGAGGGGTTTCAGTGGAGTGCTGCTTTTGAAAGCCGAACTGAAAAGGGTCAGAAATCTGTAATCTGCATAATAAAGACCTGAAAAAATTCTAGTAATTTTCTTATAAATGGCAATTTTGAAATAGGCCAATAATTACTAGTAGAGCCAGGATCTACAGGGTGGGCCATTTATATGGATACACCGTAATAAAATGGGAATGGTTGGTGATATTAAAGTCCTGTTTGTGGCACATTAGTATATGTGAGGGGGCAAACTCCTCAAGATGGGTGGTGACCATGGTGGCCATTTAGAAGTCGGCCATCTTGGATACAACTTTTGTTTTTTCAATAGGAAGAGGGCCATGTGACACATCAAACTTATTGGAAATGTCACAAGAAAAACAATGGTGTGCTTGGTTTCAATGTAACTTTATTCTTTCATGAGCATGATGACCATTTTACCTATTACTGTAATTAAGTCAATTGGAGAAAAAGAAATAAATGACCCAGGACACCAAGAGCCATCTTCATAAGAGGAGGCACTTGAGGAGATTTTGGATCTCAAGCCCATCACCTTATTTATAAAGTGATTGAGAAAAATATTACAGTCTTCATCAGAAAGCAACACAGCATTCTGAGATGGAGGAGAAACAATACTGTTGATGGTCTCAAACAGAACTCTAGGATTATTCTTATGACGATTTATAAGATTATTGAAATAAGAGGATTTAGCCTCTTTCACTGACTCATTATATAGGTGAAGAAGTTCTTTGAAATCTTCACGATGGACATCAGACCAGTGGACTTCCACAGACGTTGTGCTTTTTCACAGGAATGTAAAAGACCACGAGTTTGCTTATTTAACCAGGGTGTGCGGGATCTAACAGAGAGATTCCTAGTTTTGAAAAGCACACCCTGATTGAGAATGGCAAGACAGTGTTCATTAAGAGTTGATAAGGAGCTCCGCGCACAGCAAATCAGGATTCCTGCTGCAATGTGCTGTGGCTTTCCTCGCTTTGAGATGACAGCCTAGGTAGTAAACATAAGGACTTGAGGGGATTAATCCAGCTCCCACAAGTCTCAGGCGTATCTTACCGGCAGCAGCCCAGTAATGAAGCTCAAGAAGATCCACTTCTCTCCGAAGCTGACGAAGCAGCATAAAAAAACCGACTCCCGCTTCCTCCAATGAGACCTCTGAAGCAACAACTAGCTGACTGGCAAGAATGGAGGTAAACTGGGTGCTGCGCCGTGCTCAAGTGGAAAACAACCTCGTTTCGTTGACTCTGGAAATTATCCATAGCAGATTTGATCGCCAATAACGCATGGCGATCATATATCCGAAGGGAGATGACACCAGACAGATCTGTAGCAAAAACACTTGCACAACACATAACGTAAACAAACACATGGATAAAGCCAGAGGCACAGCCAAACACATGTGCCATCTTGCAAGCAGCCATCCCACTTTCTATCACAGTGAGCTGTGACACCTGCAAGAAAGTGTGTGTAAAAGGGGGGCATGGAGTGTACTAGACCACATTGCATTAAAAAACAACAACATTCTTTTTCAGATTCAAAGTGAAACATTTTGTTTGTTAATAAAATTGTGTTTACACACACACACACACCAGTCTCCCCCCCCCCCCCCCCCCCCCCCACAGACCAATAAAAATGTACATGGACCAGCCAAGCTCTTAGGTTAGACACTGAGTTTTTACTAACATTAATTATTTACGTTGTAACGTCTGTAGCATCATAGCACAGGATGCAAACTTCAGAATGCTGATATCCTGGCTTTTCTTCATTGGAGCCACCACATATTTTTAATGGCTTATAGATACGCAAACATGCTCATTCACTTGCACACTTAAACGTGAAGACACACATGCACAAAAACACATAAATGAATAGACACCAAATCCATGTCACCCAGGAGATAAAAAACACCGTCAGAACTCTTTTTGCCTCCAAATAATGTCAGAAGCCTTCCAACAAGTCAGAGTATGGGGATTATTATTTTATGCCTTAGTTTGGGTTGCATGTGTCCCTTATTTTATTTGACATTACTGTACTTGAGATAATTTAGATGCACAATTGATGCTCTGTCATGGTTTGTGGTTGTTTCATCCAGAGGTGTTTGGGATCTTGTTAAAATTGATGGATTTAAGGGCACAGGAAAGATACCATCAGATGATGCAGTGCCATTATAGTGTTCCATAATATGTTTTTCTATCAGTCATGGATTGGCTTGACCTCAACGTTATTGAAGCAGTATGGGATCAACATCCTAAGAAGAGCTTTGAATGTCCTTGACAAAGCCTGGAGAACTATTCACTGAAGACTACTTAAAAAAAATTAAACCAAATATTGACTTTCATGCGTGTCAGAACTGTAGAAACTAAGAATTGTTTTTGCTTTTTACATACTGTATTTCTATATGTTTCAATAAATTGCTGTACCTATTTCCTATTTTCCAAGCAAAATGTAAAGAAATAGATGGTTCAAAACTTTTGCACAGTGCTTTATGTCCCTGTACTTTTAGACTGAGTGGTGATATGTGTTATATATCTCAAGATTTTCTGCATGCGAGCTATCACAACCACTTTTATTCAAACAATTTAAAATATAAAATGTATGAATTTTTTCGTAGCCTGTATTTCAAAGCAGTCACTTTCTCAGTCAGGAGCTGCTGCAGTTTTCAGGAAACGTTGGAAAATCATATTGCATATTTCATTATAATGTTTAATATAATAGCAGTTTTGCTGGGGAAAAATGTTTTTACTCAGTATGGGGTATTTTCGTTTCTTTGAAGTGAGGTTGTATGAGATACTTAAATGCTTGGTGTATTAATTACGCTGGATTGCGGCACACCACCAAACAGGACTGCCAGCTGGCACAATGTTTTAGGTTTGATCAACAGCAAAACACATTACAGTCACCTAAAACAAATTAAAAGCCGTTTAAGAGTCCTTTATATTAATTTTCAGTGCTTCAAGTGCCAGCAGACCCCTTTCATCAGACTGTAGCCATTACACTCTCTTCAAAGCCGCTGCAGTCCATTGCCAAAAACAGTAATTTTACCTTGCAAAACGTAGAACCTTTACATGTTCTGTGTCGTTATAGGTAATAAGCATCATATTTTTCATAGGATAGTTTCCTTTCCACTACAAAATATTATGCTATGTCTGTCTCTATACTGCATGTTAAATTTGAGAGCAAGCTTTAAATTGTATATGTATAGTGGAGGAGGGGCTATTCTGTGTTAGATGTTATTGATGTATATTGACATAAATGGTGGTGTCTCATTTGAAAATATAATATCTTAAAAAGTATATTATCCACCACAGATACAGTACTACAGTACTGTGCAAAAGTCTTGAGTCATCACTCTGTTCTTTATATTGTGCTAGGAAAATTAGAAATTGTTGGAGGATTTACAAATTTATATACAAATACAGTATATAAAGCAAAAACATTTTCTGATATATTTCTGATGAGCTTGAATGATTATATTTGGTATAACCACCTTTATTATTTAACATAGTCTGAACTCTCTTAAACAAGCTTTGTTTACATTTTAGGATTAGTTCTCCAGGCTTCTTAAATCATATTTCATTATATGTCAAGATGATACCACCTTGCTTCTTTAATATTGAGTTGCTGTCTCTGGGGAGCCCAGTCCATGACTGATAGTGTTCCACTGTGTGTTTTTGTACCAAGCTGTGCTTCTACTGCATTGGTTGTGTGTTTGGGGTCATTGTGATGCTGAAAAATTAAACTGTTGCCAGTTAGATGCTTTGCAGATATAGTACTGCATAATTAAAATCTGACTGTACCTTTCTGCATTAATAATTTTGACAATTTTAATAATAATAATAATAATAATAATAATGGATACTTTATTGATCCCCATGGGGAAATTACTTGTTTTTCTCTGCATTTGACCCATTCACTCAGTGAAGCAGTGGGCAGCCCACTAAGCAGGCGCCCGGGGAATTTTGACAAGATTCCCAACACCACTGGCTGAAATGCAGCTCTAAATGATGACAGAGCCTCCACTGTTCTATACAGATGGCTGTAGACACGCTGAAATTCTCTCCTGACCTTCTCCATACATACTGAGGACGGCTTATACAAAAAAAAGTCAAACTTGGGTTTGCCGTTCCATGAGTTGTTTTGTAATTTGGCATACCTCAGCCTTTTCTTGCTGTTTCATAACAATGACTTCTTGACAAACACTTTCAGGTATTGTTCATAGCTAGTTGTTTAGGCCAGCCACTTCTTTTGTCCTGCACTTTTCCACTTTCCTCAGATTTATTTGTAAGGACACCCTGCACACTATACTGAGATTTCGTAAATCACCTTGTTGATGCAAAAATATATATATTGTTCCTGTCAAACTATGTCGTCTTTGGCATTTTTCATAGATACAGCTAAAGAAATATGAACCAGTTATGTGATGTTTACATTTTACTAAAAACAATGTGCCTAAATATACAGTTTAAAATTGGTGCTTTCCAAAATGTTGCCTATTATGTATAGGCGCATCACCAATTCACCCCTTGAGGTAGTGTTTATTTGTGTTGCTTAACAAACACTGAAACCTTCTGATAAAGGTCAGGTACAAGGACTGGATTGAAAATGAGTGAAAATGCATCCATTGCCCAAAGAAAACCTGAAAAAGTTTCAGAAAGCCTGGAGAACTATTGCTCAAGAGCAATTATAAAATACAAGAAAGCCTGGCATCTTAAAAGCAAAGTATAATGAAATAAGGAGTGGCTCAAAACTGTTGAAAAGTACTGTATAATACACTTTAATCTGAGTCTTCTTTTCTTTTTTGGATTTATAGTGTTTCATTGTAGATATTGGATGTAAAGGACTTTTGTTCTTTTGCTGGATCTGCTTTTAAAACCAGGGGTTGAACCAGGTTGTTAAAGTGCAATGCCTAGTCATCTGAGTTAGTTCATTGTGCTTAATATGGATACTATTCCTTGGATCTCTCACTTATAAGTGTTGGTTGATTTGTTAAGCTATTTAAACAGATCATAAGTGATAGGTCTTTTAGTCTTTTCCTCCTCACAAAGGATGTGAAAGAAGTCTGAATACTGCATGGAAAAAAGGATGCTTTAGAAAGAGAGAAGACCTTTTATGCTTGATGTTTAATTAGCAATAATTTGAGAATTTTGTCCGTCTTAATTTGCAATAAAGCTTAAAGTTGGTAAATATCTCCTTGTTTAGAGACCTTTTGCTTAAGAGTATGCAGCATTACACTGGCACGTACAATAGGAATGTCATGCCAGAGTTAGTGTCTTTATTTATGTGGGACATTGCGGTGTAGTTATCAGGTCACATTCTCTAACTCTGTCAGCTACTCGGGCCTGTGTGTCGTCTGCAGCACCTGCTGTGTATCCCAATCCCGAGGCTGCGCACGGCTCTGCTTATCTGCAACCTCTGTGACAGTGTCAGTCTCTTTGTGGCTCTGTACTAATGGTTTCCTTTGAAACATAAATTAGACTTGAAAGAAGGGAGAGAACGAACACATGATTGAGGACTGAAAGGTACAGAGAGAGCTTGATAGATTTTTCCGTCATTAATAATACAGATTGTCTTACCACAGAGCCTCTATCATGTAGTCTAATTACATTGATTTTGTATGTCAGTCAAGTATTTTACCAGAGTGTAGCCTTCATTCGGTATGCATGTGTGTGCCTGTTGTAGAGAATTAGCCAGGTCAAGCAAAGGGCTGTCAGAGGACTTTGTAATTAAGGACTGTGTGGCAGCAGCATGTTTCCCATTAGGGCACCAGTATCACATCCCAGCCATGTGAGTCAGCCTTGGCAGTCTTGCCCTGTTTAATAGAGTTAAACAGAAACGCTTAGGCTAATTATCTACATCACTGATAGGATTTGCCTGTAGCAGTCACAGTATAAAGCAGCAACAGCTATCAATTGAACAGAAATGATTGGGAAGAGTGTAAGTTTTAGTCATGTGTACCTTTTTTTTGCACATTAATGTTCACAAAATGTAATTAAATTATTTTCAATTTTTTTTTTTTTTTTAAATATGCAGAC